>NW_026578014.1:1200000-1880973 GCF_029603195.1 Condylostylus longicornis | reverse complement strand
TAAGTTTTATTTATTTTTATTTATTTTTATTAATTTTTATTAATTTTCATTTAATTTATTAATTTTTGGTAGTTTTAATTTATTTTTATTAATTTTTATTTATTTTTAATAATTTTTATTTATTTTTATTTATTTTTATTAATTTTTATTTATTTTTATTTATTTTTATTAATTTTTATTTATTTTTATTAATTTTTATTTATTTTTATTAACTTATATTAAATTTTATTTATTTTTATTTTTTTTATTAATTTTTATTTATTTTTATTAATTTTTATTTATTTTTATTTATTTTTATTAATTTTTATTTATTGTTAATTATTTTTATTAATTTTTATTTAATTTTATTTATTTTTATTTATTTTTGTTTATTTTTATTATTTTTCATTTATTTTTATTAATATTTATTTATTTTTATTAATTTTTATTTATTTTTATTTATTTTTATTAATTTTTATTTATTTTTATTTAATTTTATTAATTTTCATTTATTTTTAATAATATTTATTTATTTTTATTAATTTTTATTTAATTTTTTTTAATTTTTATTTATTTTTATTTATTTTTATAAATTTTTTTTTATTTTTTTTATTTTTATTTATTTTTATTAATTTTTATTAATTTTCATTTATTTTTATTTATTTTTATTTATTTTTATTAATTTTTATTTATTTTTATTTATTTTTATTAATTTTTATTTATTTTTATTAATTTTTATTTATTTTTATTAATTTTTATTAATTTTTATTTATTTTTATTAATTTTTATTATTTTTCATTTATTTTTATTAATATTTATTTATTTTTATTAATTTTTATTTATTTTTATTTATTTTTATTAATTTTTATTTATTTTTATTTATTTTTATTTATTTTTATTACTTTTTATTTATTTTTATTTATTTTTATTAATTTTTATTTATTGTTTTGTATTTTTATTAATTTTTATTTAATTTTATTTATTTTTATTTAGTTTTATTTTTTTTTATTAGTATTTATTTATTTTTATAAATTTTTATTTATTTTTATTTAATTTTATTAATTTTTATTTATTTTTATTAATTTTATTTATTTATATTATGTTTTATTTATTTTTATTTATTTTTATTAATTTTTATTAATTTTCATTTAATTTATTAATTTTTGGTAGTTTTAATTTATTTTTATTAATTTTTATTTATTTTTAATAATTTTTATTTATTTTTATTTATTTTTATTAATTTTTATTTATTTTTATTTATTTTTATTAATTTTTATTTATTTTTATTAATTTTTATTTATTTTTATTAACTTATATTAAATTTTATTTATTTTTATTTTTTTTTTATTAATTTTTATTTATTTTTATTAATTTTTATTTATTTTTATTTATTTTTATTAATTTTTATTTGTTGTTATTTATTTTTATTAATTTTTATTTAATTTTATTTATTTTTATTTATTTCTGTTTATTTTTGTTATTTTTCATTTATTTTTATTAATATTTATTTATTTTTATTAATTTTTATTTATTTTTATTTATTTTTATTAACTTTTATTTATTTTTATTTAATTTTATTAATTTTCATTTATTTTTATTATTGTTTCATTTCTTTTTAATAATATTTATTTATTTTTATTAATTTTTATTTAACTTTTTTTAATTTTTATTTATTTTTATTTATTTTTATAAATTTTTTTTATTTCTATTAATATTTATTTATTTTTATTAATTTTTATTTATTTTTATTTATTTTTATTAATTTTTATTTATTTTTATTTAATTTTATTAATTTTCATTTATTTTTAATAATATTTATTTATTTTTATTAATTTTTATTTAATTTTTTTTAATTTTTATTTATTTTTATTTATTTTTATTTATTTTTATAAATTTTTATTTATTTTTATTAATTTTTATTTATTTTTATTTATTTTTATTTATTTTTATTTATTTTTATTTCTTTTTATAAATTTTTATTTATTTTTATTAATTTTTATTTATTTTTATTTATTTTTATTAATTTTTATTTATTTTTATTTATTTTTATTAATTTTTATTTATTTTTATTAATTTTTATTTATTTTTATTAATTTTTATTAATTTTTATTTATTTTTATTAATTTTTATTATTTTTCATTTATTTTTATTAATATTTATTTATTTTTATTAATTTTTATTTATTTTTATTTATTTTTATTAATTTTTATTTATTTTTATTTATTTTTATTTATTTTTATTAATTTTTATTTATTTTTATTTATTTTTATTAATTTTTATTTATTGTTTTGTATTTTTATTAATTTTTATTTAATTTTATTTATTTTTATTTAGTTTTATTTTTTTTTATTAGTATTTATTTATTTTTATAAATTTTTATTTATTTTTAATTAATTTTATTAATTTTTATTTATTTTTATTAATTTTATTAATTTATATTATGTTTTATTTATTTTTATTTATTTTTATTAATTTTTATTAATTTTCATTTAATTTATTAATTTTTGGTAGTTTTAATTTATTTTTATTAATTTTTATTTATTTTTAACAATTTTTATTTATTTTTATTTATTTTTATTAATTTTTATTTATTTGTATTAATTTTTATAAATTTTTATTTATTTTTATTAATTTTTATTTATTTTTATTAACTTATATTAAATTTTATTTATTTTTATTTTTTTTTATTAATTTTTATTTATTTTTATTAATTTTTATTTATTTTTATTTATTTTTATTAATTTTTATTTGTTGTTATTTATTTTTATTAATTTTTATTTAATTTTATTTATTTTTATTTATTTCTGTTTATTTTTGTTATTTTTCATTTATTTTTATTAATATTTATTTATTTTTATTAATTTTTATTTATTTTTATTTATTTTTATTAATTTTTATTTATTTTTATTTAATTTTATTAATTTTAATTTATTTTTATTATGTTTCATTTCTTTTTAATAATATTTATTTATTTTTATTAATTTTTATTTAATTTTTTTTAATTTTTATTTATTTTATTTATTTTTATAAATTTTTTTTTATTTTTATTAATTTTTATTTAATTTTATTAATTTTTATTTATTTTTATTAATTTTTATTTATTTTTATTTATTTTTATTAATTTTTATTAATTTTCATTTATTTTTATTTATTTTTATTTATTTTTATTAATTTTTATTTATTTTTATTAATTTTTATTTATTTTTATTAATTTTTATTTATTTTTATTTATTTTTATTAATTTTTATTTATTTTTATTAATTTTTATTAAATTTTATTTATTTTTATTTATTTTATTAATTTTTATTTATTTTTATTTATTTTTATTAATTTTTATTAAATTTTATTTATTTTTATTTATTTTATTAATTTTTATTTATTTTTATTTATTTTTATTAATTTTAATTTATTTTTATTTATTTTTATTTATTTTTATTAATTTTTATTTATTTTTATTTATTTTTATTAATTTTTATTTATTTTTATTAATTTTTATTAAATTTTATTTATTTTTATTTATTTTATTAATTTTTATTTATTTTTATTTATTTTTATTAATTTTTATTTATTTTTATTTATTTTTATTAATTTTCATTTTTTTTTTATTAATATTTACTTATTTTTATTAATTTTCATTTATTTTTATTAATTTTTATTTATTTTTATTAATTTTTTTTATTTTTATGAATTTTTATTTATTTTTATTTATTTTTATTAATTTTTATTTATTTTTATTAATTTTTATTAATTTTTATTTGGTTTTATTTATTTTTATTTATTTTATTAATTTTTATTTATTTTTATTTATTTTTATTAATTTTTATTTATTTTTATTTATTTTTATTTATTTTTATTAATTTTTATTTATTTTTATTTATTTTTATTAATTTTTATTTATTTTTATTAATTTTTATTAAATTTTATTTATTTTTATTTATTTTATTAATTTTTATTTATTTTTATTTATTTTTATTAATTTTTATTATATTTTATTTATTTTTATTTATTTTATTAATTTTTATTTATTTTTATTTATTTTTATTAATTTTTATTTATTTTCATTTATTTTTATTTATTTTTATTAATTTTTATTTATTTTTATTTATTTTTATTAATTTTTATTTATTTTTATTAATTTTTATTAAATTTTATTTATTTTTATTTATTTTATTAATTTTTATTTATTTTTATTTATTTTTATTAATTTTTATTTATTTTTATTTATTTTTATTAATTTTCATTTTTTTTTATTAATATTTATTTATTTTTATTAATTTTTATTTATTTTTATTAATTTTTATTTATTTTTATTAATTTTTATTTATTTTTATTAATTTTTAATTATTTTTATTTATTTTTATTAATTTTTATTTATTTTTATGTGTTTTTATTTATTTTTATTTATTTTTATTAATTTTTATTTATTTTTATTAATTTTTATTTATTTTTATTAATTTTTATTAATTTTGATTTATTTTTATTTATTTTATTAATTTTTATTTATTTTTATTTATTTTTATTTATTTTTATTAATTTTTATTTATTTTTATTTATTTTTATTAATTTTTATTTATTTTTATTAATTTTTATTAAATTTTATTTATTTTTATTTATTTTATTAATTTTTATTTATTTTTATTTATTTTTATTAATTTTTATTTATTTTTATTTATTTTTATTAATTTTCATTTTTTTTTATTAATATTTATTTATTTTTATTAATTTTTATTTATTTTTATTAATTTTTATTTATTTTTATTAATTAGCACTTTTCCAAAAAATTTTTGAAAAAAAGTGCTTATTAGTTTCACTCTGTCCGTCCGTCCGTCCGTCCGTCCGTCCGACCGTCCGTCCGTGTGTCTGTTTACAAAACTTCTACATTCTTAAAGATAGAAAGCTGAAATTTAATACGTGCATAGATCTTTACTAGAAACTTATTTTCGTAGAACAAAATTTTTACCTATCTCCCCCCCTCTGGAAGTTATACCCCCCCAAAGCCACAAAAATGGCCCATTTTAACTATTTGTTGCAATGAAACCATAAGCATTTTTGAAATTTTGCAAACGCAGAAAGGCAGCGGCTGGCTTTCCCTAGCGCGGTATACTATAGTTAAACCTTAGAAAAACAAAATGGCTGTTCAAATTTACCGTTATCTAAAGTCCTTTTTTTCCAAATTTTTGATGTCGTTTTTCTCCTATACCCTAGCCTGCAGAAGCTTGAAATTTTAGGAGCTTTTAGACATTAACAAATAGTTTATTTCGTTAGAAGAAAATTTTTTTCCATCTCTACCCCCTCTCAAGTTATCGCCTCTTGAAATTCGTAAAATTTGAATTTTTGACACCTTATATTTCCGAAACCTCAAGCTTTTTCAAATTTCTATAAACGCAAAAAGCTAACGGTAAATTCCATGACATTAAAAAATATAATTACTTTTCTTAACTCACACAATTAACCCTTAAAATCGAGCATTATGTTAACCCCTCTTTATATTAATTTTTGCTTTATTTCAAAGACTGCATGTATGCTTCATCCTAAATATATGCAATCCTAGAAATAGTTTCGTTTATGAATGAAAATAATTTTAATAGTGTGGTGGATAAACATAGATTTTTAAAAGCAGTATTTTCGCTTGTTGAAGGGAAAAGTGCTACAATACAAACCATTGGTTTGACCCAACTTTATTTTTATTTATTTTTATTAATTTTTATTTATTTTTATTTATTTTTATTAATTTTTATTTATTTTTATTAATTTTTATTAAATTTTATTTATTTTTATTTATTTTTATTAATTTTTATTTATTTTTATTAATTTTTATTAATTTTTATTTTTTTTTATTTATTTTTATTAATTTTTATTTATTTTCATTAATTTTTATTTAAGGTTAAAAATTTTTTAAAATTTTTTTTTAAATATATCCAAAAATATTTTTGCTGCAGCTTATTATCGTATATTTGCAGAATTTGTGAATTCTAGTTTTTTTAAAAAGCATTTAGAATCGCTTTATCTCTTTTAGTTTAGCCAGAAAACGCGTTTAAAGTTTTGCAGAAGATTTTTTAAATATCTCCAAAACTTATTTTTGCTACAGCTTATTGTCGAAAATTAGCAGATCCCGTGAATTCCCAGTGATCTCAAGAAACACTTAGGATAGCTCTATATCGTTTAGTTCAAAAAACGCGTTTAAAATTATGCATAATACTGCAGCTTATCATCGTAAATTAGCAGAATCTGTTAGTTCCCAGTGATCTTAAAAAACAAGTAAAAGTTTTGCAAAAGATTTTTTTCTCTTGCAAAGATTAAAAATCTCCGGAAATATTTTTGCTACAGCCTTTTATCATATATTAGCAGAATCTGTGAATCCCCAGTGATCACAAAAAGCACCATTATTTTTATACTAAAAACTTCATTTGCGTTTCTGTATGTCTGTAACTAGGTATTGCGCTCCTTCCAACCTTTTAATTTTATTTAATTGAAAGAAAACACTTTTATCGCTAGTCACAAACATTATTTATAATATTTTTCAATAGTGCGTATTTGTTTTATTCAGTCCGTCTTTCCGTGAACTGAACTACAGAAGTATAAAGAATATGCCAACGAATTGTTCTTTACATTCCTTTATACGGTGTTTCAAACTTTATTTATTTTTGAACATAAGATATTTATTTTTAAAATATCGCGAAATTTTTTACACCTATATTTTACATAAAAACATTAAAGCATTGGAACACCAGCCTATAATTATCGTGCAATTCAGATAAGTAAAAATAAAAAGTCATTGCTTTGTTTTTCTTGTTCAAATGAAGGTAATATTTATTATCCTTAAGCATTTATATACACCTATAAATGAAAACTCATCAGAATATAAAGAATTTCTAATGTCTTTAAAAACCAACTCAACTAGTTTTGAATGTCAAATTTCATTTCTTTTTCCGTTTTACAAAAAAAAAGGAAAACAAAAACATTATAAAAAACAGATTTAGTTCATTTCAACGAAATTAGGAAAAAATTTGCTTAAAAGTTTCACTGTGACAGCCATCCTATCCGTACTCTTGCTTACATGCTTACATGTACTCTTGCGTACTTCCACCATCGAAGTTTTAATATTGACACTCTTGTCAGCGTTCTATAAACGAAACTAGAAATACTTCATGCTAGCGCGGGGTTCCGATTTCTTAAAATTAACAAAAATTTTTGGAACACATTAACAAATGTGTTAACAATTCCATTGTTTGTAGCTTTTTCAAGTTTTTACAAATTACAGAGTAATTTTATGAATACTAAATTCATAATGATATTAATTGTACCCTTTTTGATTCATGTTCTCCTATAAATATGAAGACATAAGACAATAAATTAAATGCAAAGTTTGAAGAGCCATTGATTTGTATTAGTTTTAGTTACGAAATCTAAAGCGTTTTGGTTATATTCTCAAATTGAATAACAAGCAAAACGTTGGTTATGGAATTGCAATTCTTTGTCATGTTCATTGATGTTTACTAAATATTTTATTCTGCTTTATTTATCTTGCCAAAAAATAATAAAAATAAATAAAAATAATTTATCTTGTTATATTATAGTTTTTCCAACCTGAATTCTGATAGTCAATGCTAGCGAAGTCATATGTAAGATATATACGATGTTCCCGTATAGGCATACATGTGTGTATACGTAAATGTGTACGCCATGAAATAAAACAAAGAACATTTTCATTTGCAAACATTCATTTTTGTTTATACCAGTGGTCGGCAAACTTTTTTGGTCGTGGGTAAAATTGGTCAAAAATCAGATTTTTTTAAACTCATAGCGGGTCAGCGGCAATTTTATAAAAAAGCAATTAAAAAAAATAGTTAAACGAAAAGTTAATTCATTTATTATATATTAAAATAAATAGAAACATAACTGAAATAAATTCAATACACATATAATAAAAATAAATCAAAAAATAACAAAACCAATATTTAATATTATAAGTTCAAAATCAGTGACTTCCATGATGCTGTGCTGTTGCAGTTAATTTGGACAAGTTTGGTTCATATGTTGATACCTTAAGTTGGACACATTCATCAGAATGCTCCGTAGTCAAAGTACTCCTGTTTTTATTTAATATATACTTCATTTGTGAAAATGTTTGTTCACAATTATAACTTGATCCAAATGCAGATAAAAGAGCAAATGCAACTTTTTTTAGGCATTTAAACTTTGTTGGAAGAGATGCCCAGCATGTGGATATTATATCAAGATGATTTACTGAGAATTAACTTGCAATAAAAATTTTAATATTTGTTAAAGATTTTTGCTATTATGTATTTGTTTTATATACTTACTCAAGGCAGACAAATAAAAAATATAATTTGTTTTTGAATCACACAAATTTTCAAACTAAAGAAATGTGAAAAAAGCAATTGAAACTTAGCACTCAATGTATTTTAATTTTCTTCTTTTTTTGTTTTGAGCATAGCAACATAAAAGTTATCGGCTACTACGAATTTAAAAATTCAAAAATCATAGTTTGTCAATAAATGGTTTGGAAAATAAAAAATTCTTTAATTTCGTTCAATTTTTTGTTATTTTTCTTACATAGATTTGGAAAGTTACTTTAAAAACTCGAAGCGGGTAACATAAAATCATGCTTCGGGTCACTCCGTGACCCGCGGGTCATAGTTTGCCGGGTGCTGGTTTATACGTTTATCTATGTACACATAAGAATTTATTCACGTATCCAATTTACGTTTCTCATAAATATTTTTTATACCCTGCACTTCGTGAAGGGTATATTAACTTTGGTATGGAGTTTGTAACTACTTGAAGGAGTCATCTGCGGTATGGACATATATATATATTCTTGCTCAGCGTAAAATTCTGCGTTGATTTAGACATGTCCGTCCGTCCGTCCGTCCGTCCGTCCGTCCGTCCGATCGCACGATAACTCAAAAACGAATAATGCAATCGACACCAAACTTTCACAAGTTGTTTCTTTTGTGCCAAGGACGAACCCTATTGTTATTGGACCAATTCGGACAACGGGTTCGGGTAGCTGCCATACAACTCAAAGAGTTTATTTTCATTATTTCAAAAACTAATAAAGGTACTAATATAGAATTTTGTATACATGTGTCCAATTATATTCTACATATGCTCTAAAAATTTTAATTAGATAGCAGCACCGGTTCGGGTGGCTGCCATACAACTCCAACAGCAAATTTTTTATATTCGGCAAAATAATAAAGTCAGATTCATGAAACTTGGCAGTCGTGTGTCCAATTATAGGTCAAAGATATTTCTGAAGTTTTGGTGGAATTGCTTGACAGGTTCGAGCAGCTCCCATACAAGTCCAAAACCTTATTTTAAATATTTGGAAAAATAATAAAGTCAGATTCATGAAACTTGGCAGTTGTGTGTCCAATTATAGGTCAAAGATATTTGTGAAGTTTTGGTGGAATTGCTTGACAGGTTCGAGTGGCTCCCATACAAGTCCAAAAGCTTATTTTAAATATTTGGAAAAGTAATAAAGTTAGATTCATGAAACTTGGCAGTTGTGTGTCCAATTATAGATCAGATATATTTGCGAAGTTTTAGTGGAATTGCTTGGCAGGTTCGGGTACCTGCCATACAACTCCAAAAGCTAATTTTAAATATTTGGAAAAATAATAAAGACAGATTCATGAAACTTGGCAGTTGTGTGTCCAATTATAGGTCAAAGATATTTCTGAAGTTTTGGTGGAATTGCTTGACAGGTTCGAGTGGCTCCCATACAAGTCCAAAAGCTTATTTTAAATATTTGGAAAAGTAATAAAGTTAGATTCATGAAACTTGGCAGTCGTGTGTCCAATTATAGGTCAAAGATATTTCTGAAGTTTTGGTGGAATTGCTTAACAGGTTCGAGTAGCTCCCATACAAGTCTAAAAGCTTATTTTAAATATTCGGCAAAATAATAAAGTCAGATTAATGAAACTTGGCAGTTGTGTGTCCAATTATAGATCAGATATATTAGCGAAGTTTTAGTGGAATTGCTTGGCAGGTTCGGGTACATGCCATACAACTCCAAAAACTAATTTTAAATATTTGGAAAAATAATAAAGTCAGATTCACGAAACTTGTGTGTTCAGTTATAGATCAGACATATCCGTGAAGTTTCTATAGAATGGTTTCACAGGTTTGAGTAATTGCTATACAACAATGAAAGGTGCAGGGTATAATTCAATCGGTTCATACCGACTGAAACGTTTTTACTTGTTTTATTTATATTTTTTTCGGATTTTTTTCTCTTATAGCTAAATTTGAAAATCAATTCAGCCGTTCGTACAATAAAATGAAAAATAATTGTTAATAAAGTTGCTGTAAATCATCATAAGGTATGTTGTGCAAATTATGTGGGCCGCGGCTTAACTACCTCCGCTCAGGGATAACGTAATATACAAATAAATAAAAATAATTCAGATTCGAGAAATATTTCACCCTGTAATCGCACTTGTTCAATGGGAAAGACCTTAAAAGAGCTGTTTATATCAAAGACTATTACAATATGTGGGGGTGTAGATCACAATTTAGACCCTGGGGTGCACTGTTATCAAGATACCACTGTTTCTGGCATTAAACAATTGAAATTTAATCACACTTACTAGCTTCATATAATTTAAATTTTATGTAGTATTAATTTTTTTAAAGAAATTATGATTCAAGCATGAATATTTCAAAATTCGTTACAATTACACGTTTTGCAGAATACAGATGCAAGATCTTATTGCTATGTATACGTATTAAATTCCATTCATATACTCAAAACGAAATAAATCCATAAATAATCAGGAATTTACCTTGAATTATTAAATTCTTAATATTAGAATTCCTATAACCATATTTAATATATGAATATAGGAATTACAAGATGCCAGTTTGAGCTAATTTACAATAGTTCGTATACGTATAAATTTCTGTGCGTTATTTCAAAAGAATTCTTGTCAAGCATACGAATAACTAGCAATGCAAATTTAAAATTATTTTGAAATTCAAAAGAAACAAAGAAATAGGACTGAATTTTTAAAGAATGCGTGTATTTTAAATAATTTTAAAGGCGGTAATTTCTTCATTAAATAAAGAAGTCGGAATTTTAATTTCACATATATTTTAAAAAATTCAATTAATGTTAGTAGAATATTGGAAATTTATTTAACATGCAAGAAATATTATTTAATGTTGTTCAATAAAAATAAACTTAAGATATTCTGGAAACTATTAGTTATCAATTAAAACTAAAATAATGTTAAATGTGATATCGAATTAAATATTTTTTTGAAAAAACGCTTCATAAAATTTGCAAAAAAAAAACCCACTGGTAAAGTTCAAATTACCAGTATCTGGTTAACTATTTAACTTAGCTTTAAACCGTTTAAGTAAGTTGCTGTCCTCAATTTTTATAAAAATAACTCACTGATGAATTTTTTGCTTTTTAGTAAAATACAAATAGTTGTGGGAAATTCGATAAAAAAGTATTGGAACCAACTTAACAAAAATTAAATGAAACCTTAAATCCATTTTAAATATGTACAATCAATAAATGTAAAAGTTACCACATACTAGCGACAAGCTAAAAATTTATGTAAAAAATAATTTATTCATATTAAATATGCGACCAAATTCTAACACAAGTTTTCTATGCCACCAAAACATAAAACTAATTTACTTCTTTAATGACTCTTGCATTGTGTAAGCGAGTACATAAAATTAAGTTCCCTCTAGATTCACAAACCTTATTCATCATCATTTTTAACAAAAAAAAAAAGAGACGGTAATTATCATGAACCATTTTTTAAGGATTCAAGCACAATAAAGTTGGGTCAAACCAATGGTTTGTATTGTAGCACTTTTCCCTTCAGCAAGTGAAAATTCTGCTTTTAAATACAGTCTATGTATACCTATCAAACTATTAAAATTATTTTCATTCATATACAAAACTATTTCTAGAATTGCATATATTTAGGATGACGCATATATGCAGTGTTTGAAATAAAGCAAAAATTAATATAAAAAGGGGTTAACATAATGCTCGATTTTAAGGTTTAATTATGTGAGTTAAGAAAAATAATTATATTTTTTAATTTCATGGAATTTACCGTTAGCTTTTTATGTTTATAGAAATTTGAAAAAGCTTGCGGTTTCGGAAATATAAGGTGTCAAAAATTCAAATTTTACAAATTTCAAGAGGCCATAACTTGAGAGGGGAAGGAGATGGAAAAAAATTTTCTTCTAACGAAATGAACTATTTGTTAATGTCTAAAAGCCCATAAAATTTCAAGCTTCTACAGCCTGGGATCTAGAAGAAAAACGACATCAAAAATTTGAAAAAAAAGGCTTTAGATAACGGTAAATTTGAACGGCCATTTTGTTTTTCTAAAGTTAACCTTTAGTATACCCCGCTAGGGGAAGTAAGCCACTGCCTTTCTGCGTTTGCAAAATTTGAAAAATCCTTATGGTTTCATTGCACTAAATAGTTAAAGAATGGCATTTTTAGGGTTTTGGGGGGGTATAACTTCTAAAGGGGGGGAGATAGGTAAAAATTTTGTTCCACGAAAATAAGTTTCTAGTAAAAATCTATGTACGTACAAAATTTCAGCTTTCTATCTTCAATGGTGTAGAAGTTTTGTAAACAGACACACGGACGGACGGACGGACGGACGGACGGACGGACGGACGGACGGACGGACGGACGGACGGACGGACAGAGTGAAACTAATAAGCACTTTTTTTTCAAAAATTTTTTGGAAAAGTGCTAAAAAATAAAATTGAATTATTCAAAACTTCAGTGAAGTGAATTTTTACAAAACGCATAAGCATTACGAAAATAAAATTAAGTTTGAGTGTTCGAAATTGTTTTGGGTCGTTAGTTTCAGGCAAACTTTAACTGTAAAATGATTTTTCTCTTATATATTATTTATGAATACACACACACACATAATATAGGATGGAAGTAAAATTGAAAATGCATAATAAATAGATTTGATTTCCTTTTTTTTTCTTACAACAAAATGTTTCAATTTTACAATTTGAATAGAACTACATTTTTCTTGTTTTTTTTTTTATTAAATAAAATTATAAATATTTAAAATAGGGGGAAAATAGCTATTCACAAATGTTCATATATGTACGTACACACAAACATATTTCCATATCTAGCGCTATTATTTGCACTATTGCGGGTTATTAAATAGAAAATAGAATTGAAATAAAATAGAGAAATATTATTAACATACGGCAATGTAAAATAGAGTGGAAACAAAAACAAAATTAGAATAAAAAAAATAGAGGATGAAAGTATAGGCAATATGAAAATGTAACACGAAAATAATAAAAAAAAAAGTGCCAAGGACACAAAATATAAAAAACGAAATTTCCCTTGTTTTTTTTTCTGGTTTGTTTTCTCTTTTTGGGAATCAGAGAAATATTAAGTGTAAAATAGAAAATTTTTATAAAGAAAAAAATAAAAAACCGAAATTTGTTATTGTAGAAATTTTTCTCTTTATTTTTTTTTCAGTTCTTTGGGTCAAGAGAGAGAAAGAAAGGGAATATAAAATAAGTATTAGTATATGTATCTAATATGTATGTGAAATTTCGTACAAATTATTTTGTAAACACATTATGAAACTTTAATATTTTATTGAATATTGGATTATTTTACAGAAATTAAATTTAAATTTCGGAAGGGCCGTATTATAAGGATATTTCAACATTTTCAAGGACAAAAATGTTATTAGATGCGAGCCGAAGTTTAAAATTTTGAAAAAATAAAAATAATGCCAAATTTATTTTCTATTTATATACTGACATACATAATTGTGTATGATAAGTACATATTTTATATAACTTTGTATTTATTAAACAGATTTGGTTGAATTTTCCCTATTTAAAAAATTTCTGGCTTTGTATAATAATTATAGCTATAGAATTTGTATAAAATTTTACAATTAGAATCAAATAGAAAAACTTTACATGGGTATGAAATACCCATTTGTCTATTGCAACCCTTTTTATTTCAAATTATTGAGCTAAATTCCAAAAGAGAAAATTTTTGAAAAGTTTACGTATTAAAAAACTTTTTACTTCGAAAGACAATAATGACCATGCATTTTACTTCTTGATGTTATAAAATTATCTCTTTTGTATTTCAAACAATTTTATGCTATCTCTAAAAAAATATAGCGATTTGGTTTGAATCAAACTCAAAATACAATTAATTTTTTTTTTTCTTAAACCCAAATTTCTCACTTTGTATATCACAGTTCTATTAATATTCTTCTCATGTACGTCTGTGTTGTTGGTTATGTGTTGTTAATTGTTTCATCTTCTTTCCGAATAAAAAAGTGTTTTTTTTTTTAAACAATGAGAAATGTTTTACATTTCCTCATGCAATTTTCAAAGTTTTTATACTTTTATACTTACAAATATATACACAATAGAAAAACAGAGAAGTAAAAGAAAGAATAAATTTTTAAGAATACATACGAAAACAATGTGGACCGATGTTTACTTTCTCTCTTTTTCATCATTACAAAAATCCATTAAGAAACATTAAAAATTCACTATTTATCTTTGTAATTAGCTAAATTGCTTTAAGAAAATTAGTGTTGGTAATATTACTTTTCGATAATATTTTAACCAATTTTAAAAGTTTAAAAAAACTACAGTTTATTACATACATAATTATACAAACATCCATGTATAGTATACAAGTAGCTTCTTCATAACTTTAAATTTTACACATTTTTATAAAATTTCCGTAAAAATATTATGTTACTTAATACATATTATAATGTTGGACATAATTCTTTCCACACCAGTAATATAATGTGTAAATTTTGACATTTACTTGTGTTAGTTATTATTATGAGTAGTTAACATTAAATATTTTCTGGATTAACAAAGCTATTTCACAACAAACGGAATTATTTGTAAAATAATGTGTCAACTATTGTAAGAACTAATACAACCATGATCAACTTTTGTCGGAATATTGACGATGTTACCAAACTTATGCAAACTTTGGAATGAAATGTAGTCGAATGTACATATGTACATATATATGACCATATCTCAGAAATGTATTTAACAATGTAGTAAACGGAATTTGGAATTTAAAATATTGTATCAAACATAATTTATGTATATCATACAGTATCCGGGTATATATACTTACATGTGTACGCTATCAACATTTTCAACTGTGAAAATATGCAAAATGGTGAAATATTATCATTTCCTGTCTTGAAGTTTCGTTTTTCATTGCCTTAATTGATTAATCCCATGTATTCAATTACATACACCTTCAATTCCATCTAATTTGAAACATATAAGGATATTCATTTTATTTACAACATTTTCCTAAAATTTAAATTTTAATTCATGAAGTATCATCAAAATTTTGTTTTAAAATAATAGCGTGTATTATGTTTTAAGTCAATAAAGACAATAGTCAGTCTTTCCTTAAACCATAATTGAACAATTCCACTATAATCCATATGTATACATTCAGTTGCCAATGATTTTAGATTTTTTTTTTAATATTTACCTTTCTTTTATTTTAAAATATTCTGTCAACAATTTAACAATAAATTTATAAATAAAATTGAAATTATTTTTAACCAAATAACGCCTACTGTTATACTTCTGTTATTATATATATATATATGTGTATATATATATACATAATAATTATTTAAAATTCCCAACACATTTATCAAATTTATACTTGTATATAAGTTTGTTAAAATGTCAAAACCAATTTATTTCACACTCTTATCTTGATAAATTATTTTTTATATTCTTTTAAGGTCCTTGTTACACTTTAAAACAAAATATTACAAAGATTCTTATTCTTTTTCTTACATTTTTTAATTTTTAACATTTTGATCGACCCTTTTTCAAAATGTATCTACATATATGTACATATATGCATGTATGTTACTTACAAAAACACTAAATTCATATGAGCATATCCAATCAACCGAATTACTACCATAATGCATACATTCATTCATACGTGCATGCTTCGATTAGTTTTCGTTTTAACAAAATATCAAGATTACCTACTGTATATTAATAATAGCAGCTCTGATAGTAGTATTATATTATTATTGTAAATTGATATGAAGTCAAATACCAGGTGCTCAAATTTTTATATTGAACTTTTCTTTATTTTTCCGGTTTATATTATTTAACATTGAATTGAAGAAAAAGTAGAGGTATATAGTCATGTATAAAATGTATAAAACTATAGTCAGGTAAAAAAATTAGCCTTCTTATGTGATTATGTAAAAGTGTAAAAGACAAAAATCCAAAGCCTTACATAAAAACATGTAGTAGAAAAAAAAAGAAGAAAAATTTAAACATTTTATATTAAAGATGATCTTTTTTTCACCTCATTTGTAAAAATTTAAATACGGTTTTTATATTGTGTAATAATTTATCGAATTACGGTAAGTTATTTAAAAGTTTCCTCAGGACTTTTATGTTTTTATGCTAAAGGGCTGATACACAATGCGACATAATTTTTTTTTTTAAATATCTTAGTTTTTAATGAACAATTGAGTGAAAAAGTAATTTTCCTGACAATTTCTAAATCTGATACAATTGATTCTCTCTACATAATGTCGGATATTGGTAGGAAACACCAATCATAAATTGTAAAATAATGTACAAAGGAAACTTGTTATTCTTGTCTAAGAAACCGTTCTACAAGTCAATCAGTTTAACAGGATTTTAATGATGTCGTTAAAAGCGTTAAATTTCCGAGATTTTTAGCAAAACCAGTTTCGAAAAAATTTTACCAGTTACTAAACAAAAATTTTCTAATAAGTTAAATTTCTTATAGCCAGCATAGTAGAATAGAGCCTGTAAACTTTCGACATTGTTAAAATTTGAAAAAAATATTTTTATTAAATTTTAAGAAAACATCGTAGGGCCACTTTCGTAAGTCGATGACTTATTCTCAAAGAAAATTTGGATAATTTATAGTATTGTTTAAAAGCTAGATCTTTGATAATTATTTTTTAAAGTATGTTGATCATGAACATCGAAAAGTAATCTAATAGACTGTTAGTCGTTTTACAAATTCCACCTAACCAAAACAAAAGCATCTTATATGACTTAACTCCTTTTTAACGCAAATTGGTCAACCGTAATCCAAAAATATTCATAAAGGACTTCATTATATTTGAAATATTTCTCTTCATTATACAGCCCACAAATTTCACCACAAACATAGTTATCATATCCCTTAATGAGAATTATTATAACTAATATAGAAAAGAATTCAATTTTTATAAAAATAAAAGAAAATTCAGTAAAGCATAATGAACGTATAAAATTAAATGATTATCTCTTGCAAATTATGTGTGTTTCATTTTATAATAGAAAATGCGGAATATATGTATATCTGCATATAATGTGTGTACATATATGGGTTTATTTTGTAACTTAATTCTAGAAAAAATAGTTTCCCTGGCAATAATTGTTACAAAAAAATATGAATTTGTGCCAAGGGAGATGATTTATTAACTAAAAAAATTTTTGAAGGGAAAAAAGACCTAATAGAAAAATTATTACTGGAGTTGAAAAGTTGAAAACATCACTCATTCTTGCATTTTTATATACGAGTATATCAAATATTTTTGTTGATAGAAAAATGTCCATTTTTAGATTTGACGAAATGCCCTTTTTCTGATTTCGAAATTTGTGGAAAATACTTTTTTTTCAAAAACATATTATACAGAGTGGTCTGATTCTGGTATAAACGCATTTAAAACTTGATTCCTTGAGGGTTTTAAAGGAATTTACCGGGCGTCCAAGGGTAGTTTTAGAGGGTTAAAACAAATTAGGATTGAAAAAATTCTGCCCTACGAATAACTGTTATATCATCGAAGCTGTTGAAGCTAGTGCAAGGTTGCGTTGAGAAACTTTTTTTGTCAATTACATAACAATTACCAATTTTTTGTGACCCTCATAACAGTATGATGGTAATTATCTCAAAAAATTGCCCATTCTTTTTCGTGATTTGCTACATAATCCTCTACAAATTTTTTCGATTAAAGAAGACGACAAGAAAACAGTAAGTCTAACACTAACCATCGGTATATTATTATGACTATCAATTGAGTAAAACGCTTCTGAACAACTTGTGATTGTTAAAAAGCTTCGAAACTGAATTACATATTCGTGATACAGAATTTTTGCAATCCAATTTTTTTAAACCTCCAAAATTACCCTTTGTTCCTAAAAAACTCCAAAGAATCACCCCCGAGCGCGTTTACATCAGATATGGACTAAACCCTGTAAAATTATATAATGTATATACATAATTATAATTTGCATATACATTAGTGTGCTGGGGTATAATATATGTAGTTAGAAACCATAATAAAATAATTTTTAAGAGTATAAGTTGATTGATTAAGGTAGATCATTAAAACTGATATATTTTATACGAATATTATTAAAATGTTGATTTTAAATTTTATAAACTTATGTAAATTAAGTTTTGTACGAAAATTCCGATTGCTTTATAATGAAATGGAAAAAAAATATTAATTTCAAATATTATTTTAATTAGGCAGGATTATAAGCATTTTTAACATGATGATAAATTGAGTATGGATCTATACTTACAAAATGTGAAATCTTGTTTTCCTTTATTTGAAATTGTTGTCCTAAATTTTGAAATTTCGAGAAAGTTTTTGTTAATCTTAAGCTAAATGAGCTGTGGACGTTTAACTTCATGTACCAATGAATTTCAGTATTACTCTAGATTTTTCGTTATAAGTTCCCCGTATCTGTCTGTTTCAGTTTTGTTTTTTAGTAATCTATACTAAAATTTCCTTATATTAGATCTTTTTAATCTTCCCAATAAATAAATATAGGCTTAAATAAGATGAAAATATACAAAGTTCTTAAAAGTTTTGCTATTTCCTAACAGAATAAAGTTTTAAGAGTTCAAACATTTATTTTAATATTTATTTAGTTCTATTTTTAATATCCTTAAAATACATTTAAACATATTTCATTCTATCAATATTGAAACTTCTTTTCTATATGTATTTTGTAAGTATGTGTATGTATGTTTTTTTTAGACTCCTTAATTTCTCATTTCCCTAATTCAATTTTTATCGGAAGATCTGCAAAAATACTGTTATGTTCAAATTTAATAATATAACATTTATTTGTGTATAGGTGGACTCCAATGAAATTTTCCATTCCTTAAGCATATTCCCAATAAATTTTTGGAAAAATTTGCTCATTAGACTCTATTCGTCTGTTTTGACAAATTACCTTATTCCAACAAAAAAATAATTTGAAAATTTTGTAAACACAGGATTATCAAAATACGTCGTCTGCCATAAAGAAATACTGTGGAAATTAATCATTACTTGAAGCTAGTTTTCCGCTCATTTTCGGAGTAACTTCTCTCCTACAGGATAACTCAACAATAAATATTTTATTTTTTGTTTTGTTGTTCCAGAACAAAATCTTCCTTGCATCTTCTCTCCGTTTAGCGTTATTGTTATTCAAATTTTGTCAAATTTTAGTCCACTATTTCTTTAATACTATCAAGCTTCATGGAACATCTATAAAAACAAAAATTTATTACTGATCCTCTTTGAAGATCACTCAACTGAAGTGTACCCTTTTGACTTAACTAAATTGTTTAGAAAGACGCAAGACTAAAATAAAAAATAAAATAAATTCTACCTCAAAATTTTAAATACTAAAAGCAAATGTGCTACTTTACAAAACATGAGTTCGGTCGACTACATATTTTTTGTTCTGATTTCTTGATTTGACTTTTCTCGGACCATATAAATGATTAAGTTTTACGTCTTGCGTTGAAAAATTTAAATTTCTTTTTCATATTTCTGGACGTCAATTTTTTAAAAAGAAAAAAAAAAGCTGTTGTGACCTTTTGAACTTACCATTCATTACCACCTTTTTAAATTTACAATTGGTGGTAAGTTCCAAATATCTTTATATTTGTATATGGAATTTACTAAGAAAACACTTCCTAGTGTTGAATATTTATTGTCAGAACATTAGAACCGGTACTTCAAAAAAAAAATATTATGTAGATATAAAAAATGAGAAATAATACTGTTTTTTTTTCAGGAAGAAATCAAGAACGTCAACTTATCATCTACTTTCAGGCCATTAATTTTAATGTCTTGTGGTCTGTTTTGGTCCTGTTTTTCTGCCGATTTTGAATTCTTTTTTTTTCTTTTGGTTTTTTTATTGTTTTGTTTGATTTCAGTATAGTGATTGTCGATAAACATACCATCAAAAGGACTTTTTTTGTATGTTTGTTCTCAAAATTTTTGCGTAAATTTATCAGATTTCGAATGTTTTTATTTTTTTTAAGTTATTTGTATTTCGATTTCTTGTAATGGTGGTTGTAATTCATGTGTTTTTAACGATTTCTGATAATTTTTGTTCAGAAAGGAAGATGTAGAGAGCGAGATATACGGAAATGGGCAGGGTAAAAGCGAGATAGAAATATAGCATAGCAATAATAAAAAACAGAATAAATATTTTTTTGTTGATTTGTTAATGCAAGAATATTATTGGCAAACTGAAATCTAACCAAGCGTATACTATAGAAAGGTTTAGGGTGGGTTCATTTAGTGGTTATTTTTTTTATCCAAAAAAAAAGAAAAAATAACAACAAAAACTAAAAATATTTCTCTTTTTTCGAAAGATTTTATTTGAAATTAAGTTGGAGTGAAACTATTAATATTGGATTTAAGAAGGAAAACTAAGAAAGTTGTGTTGAAGGAGTGTTAGTCATAAAATTCAAAATATTCGACAAGCAATGTTTTCACTGCCTATCACAAATTTTTTTAATATATTACGCATTTAAATAATAATGCAGTTGTAAGAATCGCTACAAGTCATACTTTAATAAGAATCGTATATTCGATCTATAATTTGCGATCTATATTCTACTGAATAGAAGGTATTAGTTTACTCTATATAAAGTCCCATAAATGATCTGTAAAGGTGTATCCTATAAATGGGACTCTTTAGAACCTTAAAATTTGCTTGGGACTCCTGTAATTATTTTTTATTTTTGGAACAAAAAGAATGAATATTTAACACATTCAGTTCCATTCCCATTTTACAATTGGCGAACAAATTTAAAATACATAATACTTAAAATAGGCTCCTACCGATGTAGACAAATAAACAATTCACGTTGATTATGTTCGGATAATAACTTTGATGCCAGTACTCCAAACAAAATTGCATCATGCGCTTCGCCACAGGCAGATTCTGTCTTTGACAAAAATTTTTGAGCGATTTTTCAAGCGATTTTAGAACTTAACGGTGTTTATCACTGAGCATGACTCAATGTATTAATTTACGATGGTATACGATTCTGAATAATTGGAAAATTCACAATAATAAATTAAAATAATTTATTCTTTTTTTTTTATGATTTTAAACAAATTTTTTCTTCAAATAAATGAACCTAGTTTTATTACGACTATTCTAAAGGGAAACGGGTTTTTTTTTCAATATAAAAAATTTTTTCGTTCATCAATATATTTTCACGAGTTTTCATTTAACAGTGTTAACGACTGGATTTAATATGATAGAAATTCAAAGTGAAATGGAATAAAAGAAAAATTAATTAATTACAAAATTTGAAGTGGAAAAACGTATTAAAATCATTGGATTTTATGGTCTAATTTTTTTTTGTCTTCGGTACACTTAAAGTCTATGTGAAAATCTATTCTACCCATTTAAATTTTAAAGTAAGTATTTAAATTAATTGCATGGGCCGGTTATAATTGTGCCTATTCTATTTTGAAATATATATGCAGGGTGCTTCAGTGCATAATATATACCATCATTTAGAGCATCAAAATTAATTAAAATTTTTGTTCAGAACTATAGGTGTTAAATTTCAACGGTTTCCGAGGTACGGGGATTTTAAAGAATTTACACGAAATTTCTAGTTGCCCAAGCTTTTTGCTTAAAACTTCCGTTAGACAAAAGATAGAAGGAAAAAGAGATAAAAGATGGAAGGAAAAGAAAATAGATGGTTCAAATAAAAGGTTTTCGAAAGGACTAGTACAGAGCATGAACGCAATTTATTACATGATCTTGTATTTTATGTACTTTTGAAATACCAAGCATTCGAACTTGGGAACAAATCTAATTTTTTTAAATAATTTCGTACGAAATTTTTTAAAACTGCAAAATTTTAAAAATGTACAGTTGCCTAAGCTAAGATAAGTTATTAAGCATGAAAAAAATATTTTATGGTACAGGAGATACAACACAAAAACTATTTCTAAAGGTTCCAATAAAATGTAGAAATTCGAAACAATATCACAATCTGTTATCAACAATTATTCAATTTTAATCAAAGTAGCCTCTCCAAAACGCAGTTGACATTTTTTAGAACCGTTATTTTGGTAAAAAAAGGGGGATGGGCAAGAACCAGGTGAGAGTCCTCATCGGCATTTTGACGGGTTACTCCAGGCTTAGGGGACACCTCAGTCGGCTGGGCCTGGAAAATGAGGATACTTGGAGATTCTGTGGAGTATGGAGAGACCTCGGTGCACCTCCTGGGGGAGTGTGATGCTCTTGGTCGTAGGAGGGAGGAGATGCTGGGAAGTTTTGCTCTAACGGGGACGGAGTTGTGTTGTAGGGCATGCCCCGCACTCGGATGGGGGCGCACAATAGATCCTTATACCTGGTCACAGTGCACTGCTGCCCCCGTTATACAAATCTACAAATACAAATCTACAAATCTTGACAAAAAAAAAGAAATTTTAAGACTTATAGGTAGTAATAGTTCACTAATAGCTTTACTTTTTAAAATTGAAAATTGTCAAATTTTTAATAATACGTGTTTGGTTTTTTGTAATCTCTATATATACTTTATAAGCTATATGCTTTATTTTTGATGATTTAATAAGGGATGGCCTAATACAGAAATTCGGAAGAAAATTATTCCAGAGAAATTTAATAGCACACATCTATATCATAACCAACATCAATATAACCTGTATGCAATGTTTGTATATAAAGTAAAGGAAGTTTATTTTAAAGCACTTTGTATGAATTAAGTATACACGCGCGTAATATTATCCTCTTGATATGATCTTCTATAATAGCCTCTTTATTGCTTTTATTTTTGCAATCTGAATGCTCACTCATTTACTCAATATAAATGAAAAAAAAAATTCTATATAATTATGTATGTATATATGTATACATGTGAAAGCGCTTTTAAATCAACAAACGAACTCAACCCAACTATACCCATCAGGAAATCTATTAATGTTGAAATGTGTTATAAAACAAAACACAAAACAAGTAAAAACAAAAAGGATTTAAAATTAATGATTTTTCTTTTCGTTTTTTGTTTTTTTTTTTGTTTTTTTATGAAAGGAATACTCGACTCATTATCCCATTCTACCAAGTGGAAAAAGAAAAATAAAATAAAATAAGTATTTCTTATGTTTTATTTTTTAAATATTTACAAACAATAATGTCGGAATTGCAATTTAACGCGAAATTAAATGGAAGTCACTTTCTAGATTAAGTGGGGTTAAATTATTTTTAACTTAAAAATTGAAATAAAAGTAGCTACTCGCTTTATTACTATATAAACAAAAAAAAAAAAACAAAAATAAAAGAAAAAAGAGCAATTCACTTTCACTAAGTCTCATAGTCCGTTGGCTGTCCTTTTCTTCTTCTCCTTTTGTCCTTTTTTTCTTTGCATTTTCACTTTTTATTTTTTGTCTTTATTATTGTTTTTCCTTTGAATGGATATTAAATTTAAGAGCATAAAATGAAAAATAAAAAAAAAAAAACAAAAATGTATTCCTTGCCATGGTATCAATAATCCGTCTGGTTTATTTTGAAAGGTCATTATTTTTCTTTTTTTTTTATGGGATTTGATTTTCACTTTATATTCCATGAGTTTTGTTTTTGTTTTATTTCAAAAGTTGCATATCATATGAAAGTCCTTTTATTTTTATAATTTTTCTGTTTTGTTTTTTTTTTTTCTGCTATTGGCCTAAATCTAAGTTTTAGTGGCCTGTTTATACACAAAATAAACTTTTTATAATCAAATATTATTGTCATTTTGTCATTCAATTTGTGATGCAAGGATAGTACGTATGGTTGCCATTGGATCACTCCAAATAGTGACAAATCCAAGTATAACATTATAATATGTAGTAATCCTTCTTCAATCATTCTTTTAGAATATAAAAATATTGAAATGAAACTCTTGATGAAACAAATAAAATTGAAGCTACATTTAGGCGCATTTGCTCAAATTTCATTCAAATTACAAGCTCTTATTTTGGAAATTGAAATAATAATTTACATTGGTATTTTTTCACGATTCGAATTTGCATAACAAAAATTCTACCCCAAAAGTGACAGAATCAACTTTCAATTGTTTTGAAAAATTTTTGCTTGAAAATTTTTTTGTCTTCAATTTACACAGTTTTACCCCACAAATATCGTCTAATTTAAATAATGAAAATAATTTTAACAATAAAATTCTTTAAATGATTATTTTGAATTTATACAAAAAAAAAGTTGTTTTAAAAGAACACTATAACATTTATGTAAGTATGTATGTATGTATATATGTTTACATTATGTAAATATGAACGACAATATTTGAAAATCTATGAAGGCTTTTATTTTATTCAGTTATTTATTCAAAAAAAAAATATATTTTTAAATATTCTACAACTTTAATCCCTTATTTATTAAGGATGTTTCTGGTTTCTTAAATTTTCAGTTAAATTATATACATAGAAGGACATCAACACAAAAAGTTTTCAAAATTGAAATTATATTTATTCTTGAAATTATTATAAAACTTTGTTTTGGTTAGTTTTAAATTTAGAAAGAAAAAAATGAAAATAGAAAAAAAAAATTCAACTATGTATAATTTTTGTTTAATAATTTAAAAAAAATTTAAATTTGCTTGAATTTTATTGAAAAAGAATCCATTTGGATTTTGAAATTTTGGTACGGAGTGTTTCAACATTCCTTATTTATTGGAAAAATTTATACAAATGAAAAAAATGTGGTCCAACAGGCAGAGTAGAATTTTAAAAAATAATTATTGTAAATCTAGTAAAATCCAAATAATATTTTGAAAATTCCTAAAAAAAAAGTTCCTTTTTCTAAAAAGGTGTTATCATGTTAGCGCACACAAAAAAATTACAGTTGTAATTCATTTCCCATTTAAGATTTTAAATGATTTCCCATTTAAAATCTTGAAAGGTTAGTAGTTGTGATACTGCTTCTATTTGTGTTGGAAACACCGAACATACTTCATGTGTTAATTACAAAGACAAAAGTACTTTTTGTCTTTTCAAGGAACTCTATTCTGCATTAAACTTATAAGACACCATTTGATTTAAACTCATGAAAAAATTTCTATAACTTTTATATAAATTTTTAAAAATTTTATTTGTATAAATTTTAAGTACAATTCTAAATGGAAGGAAATCTGATTTATTAAAACTCATTCACAATTTTCCATCAGTTTTGATCTGCTTTCTATACTCCTATTTATTGGTGTTATCCCAAAAAAATTTGAATATAATATAAATGTATATGTAAATATAATATATAAATTAAATATATACTTATGTACGTTCCTATCAAACACTATAGTATATACATACATTTATTTTTTTCTTCTGACTTATGCTTTTAATTTACAATATAAAACCAAATTAATAATAGAAAAGATTTCCAAAGTTAATGGAGTCTGCTATTATCGGATTTGAATTTTGCATTTTCAATTAGTTCCATAATAATAAATGTATAATGAATAACTGCGGAATAATAATGAAAAAAGTTTAGTTAGCTGTAAAAGTTTAAAACTTTTTTTTTTTTTATAATAATTTCAACAATAAATTTACTGCATTTGGCAGGTGTAATAAGTGGCTATTTTAATTTATTAAAATCTAAAAGTTAAAGAATAGTATTTAAGTTAATTATTTAATTCTTTGTGTGTATATAAAATGTAGACGATAATATATAATATGTACCTATAGTTAATGTTAACATGAAGTAATTTTTTTTTTTGTTCTTCCGGAAACTACATTATATGACAAGTACAACAACTTTCGTGTATCAAAAATTTTATATAACAGTTTTTCCTCTCTACTTTATTGCTGACAAGGGAATTTGCTTAAACTTTTTCATTAAAGTTTTAACAAAATGTGACACATTACTGTCACATAAAAGGACAATATAGTCCTAATTGCATGTAGTTTTAGAGTACAATACTGGACATAAATTTTATAACTGGAATAATATTTTTTAGTTTTTATAAAATTTTTCTATATTTTCTAGACTAGAGGGTTCTCCAAGAGGTAACTATATAATATGTACATACTTACATGATATGATACCATACCGTTGGAGTATGTTGCAGTCATACATGCTTATTAAAATTTTATTATTTATTAAAATTAATACAATTGTCATAAAAAGAGTATTTATCATTACATAAAACTACTTGCATAAGTATGACACACATTCAGGCAAATATAAATTTCTACGAGACGATTACCATAATGTTACGGAGGTGAACCTTGCGAGCAGACAACATTTTTGAAAAAATAAATTTTGTTTCATGAGAAATTTTTACTCGTGTCACGGCTAACAAATAATTTTTCTTATACTAAATATCAGTATCAAAAAAGTCTGCAACATTTTTGTTTACTTTACTAGATTTCTGTTGCAATTATTATGTTTGATACTGTATGGTTGTTTTGTAAATGAAACCTAAATATAATTTTAACATTTTATACTGAATTCAAAAAAGGATTAAATCAAAAAGAAAAAAAAAGGAAAAAATTAAAAAGAGCAAAGAAGAGAACAAAAAAAAAAACAGAACATTTTTCTGTATTTTTTGTGTTCCTTTTCTAATTATCCTTCCTTTGATTGTGCTGCACTAATTATGGTGTTAATTTGTAATATAAAAGAAAACTCTGCTGTTGATTTTATATTATGTAACTAAGATACATTTATACTATGTGAATGTTTACTTTTCAAATATGCAAGTTTGTGTATGTATGTCGGGATGTACATCTATTTAGACATTATTAGACATTTAGCATGAATATGACTAGACTTTTCTGTATTTGAAAAGAAATTAGCTGTCAACATTTTTTCCATAGTTAAAACATTTGAAATGATGATAAAAACAAAAATAAAAAACCAAAAAAGTATAAAGAAACTCTTTCTACCGGTTATTCACAAATCTTTAGAATATTTTCCATCGAATATTTTCTGTTTTTCTTTAAAAATAACCAAAAATTCAAAAACTAAGAGAAATTAAAATTGAAAATTTTCTTTCTGAAAAAAAAAACGCAGTTGTCAGTCAGTAATGCAGCGAACCGAATTCTCTGCATTATTAATATAAATTGTCAAAGAAAATTTTATATGTACAAAAAAAAAAATATGCGCGATCTACAAGAAAAACAAATCCCGTATTTACTACTCGTACAATTATTCATGATTTTGAAAAACTATACGAGTAGTAACTGTCACAGTGAAAACCTTATTAAAAACAACAAAAAAATTTAAATTTAAAACTTTTGTCATTCGAATATGAAATTTAATATTTTTCTGAAAATGACAGTAATTTGATTATTATTTGACATTTGTAGTTTTTTAATTAATATTCTTATACTTTTTATTCAAGATTATGATTGTTCAATTTATACGAGTATAACGGGTAAAAAATGTAAAAAATATTTAAATTGTATAGGAACATACTTTCTAACTTACATACTATTCAAAAATTTTTGGAGTAAGTGTCAAAATTTCTATATCAAATGGTTTATAAAGTATCACTGTGGAAATTTTAAATTGAAAAGATTTTAATTATGTCATTTTGTTATCTCTGTACGTTATTTGATTCAGAATTAGGCAACATACAAAATAATTGAAAAATTTGAAAAAAAAACTTCATATGCATGTACATACAATATTCTGTAATAAAAATGTTGCACTTAATATGGTAAGTTGGGGAAGAGAAAAAAGTAGGTTATTGTTAAGATAAAGTTGGTAACAGAATGAATGAAGTATAAATAAAAATTCAACATAAATCAGGATAATATGGAAGTATACCTATATAACTACAATATATAACTATAAATACAATATGGGTTAACGACTCTGCGTTGGCTCCATAAAAAAATTAAATTATTTAAAAATTTTGAAAGTCCGCTTCAAACTCAAGATACCTTCTGCTTAATGAACTTCTTCAGCTTAACAATACACCTTATATATAACTTTTAAACAATTTTTGTTCTAACTGCATTAATGCTTATTGAAAACAGATACAGATTTGCAATGACATTGACACTAAAATGAACAAGAATTTTTGATTATTTTGACATTATTAATTTTTTTTTTTAATGAACAAATTTTCCCTTCCATATAATACTTTGTCTGCCAATCAATCAGTGTTTTCTAATATTGGTATTCTAATTTTGAAAATAGCTTATAAATTTTACATACATACATACATGTTTCATATATGTTTAAAAAAATCAAAAAATCTAATAAAAGCCAAAGAAACTTTTTATTAAAAATTTTCAAGGATTCTATCTTTTATATTGAATCCATGCATGTATTTACATTTTGTCTATAAATATGTACATTTATACATACATACATACATACATATTTTTTTCATTATTTACAAAAAATTTTTTTTTCGTTTGTATCTTTTTAAATCGCGTTAATAAAAGCTTTTGGAATTCAATATAATGTTTTTCTTTTTCAATGAATTTGAAACATGTTAATTTCCTAAAAACAAAAGAATAGCAATACATATATTGGTATGTTGGCCTAATACATAGATATTAATTCATTATAGACATATTAAATGATCCTTTGTGATAAAACGGTTTATTCGTTCATTTTTTCAATCGCATAAACAGACTACAGAGCAATATTATTCATTTCAGATAATTTGAACGTTTCTTTTTAATTCTTTTTTGTTTTTCCTTATTTTGGCGGATTTTCAAACACTTACGCCAGAAATATAAAGGAAATATTTTTTGAAAATCATAGCCAAATATAATTTGATAAAATAAAAAAAAAATCAAATATTTTATCTTCAAAGGGATGTACTCGCTACTATTATGTTTTGAAGCTTCTTGATGTCCAAATGAGTTTATGGTTTAGAAAAAATAATCCCAGCGATATCTACTCGTATCTATTTGTCTATATGCTTTGAACAATTCTACTCGCATCATACTACTTGAATACAATTAAAATTAAATAAATATTGGCTTAAAAATACTCGGAAATCGTTGAAAATTCAACCAACTCAGCAATCAATTAAGCTCAGATTTCAATATATGAGATAATGTTGATAAACTTTTGGATGAAGCTGACACATGAATATAATAAAATATGTATGCCCAAATTTTAAAAGACTGTAATTATTATAATTACATAAGTCAAGGAACCGTAAGCCTTAGAAAGTATTTAAAACATGTATAGAATCTATAAAACATTCTTTAATTAAAATATTTTGTGAATTTTTGTGTTGCACAAAGAACATCAAACATTTCTTTTATAATAAAAATCAGATCACATAGCCCTGCAATATTTTCAGTAGAATTCTTATAAGTTGTTATTAAAAAAGAGAGAAAGTAAAATTTTGTACCGTAAAAAGAACAGAAGACCAAGAAAATTACAATATTTTATTATGATCCATGGTACCACCATTTTATTATCAACATCATTATATTACATACATTCATGTATATGTATGTATGTATTCAATTAACATCATTTCATACAGTAATAACATGCAAAAATAAAATAGTGTTGTTTAAATAGTTATTCAAGTGGAAAAGTTTTTTTAACATCGCCAAAAAAGGGGTAATGGTTATTCAAAATATGTTAAACATAGAAAGAGACCTGCATTATTCCAAAAAACAGAATGTGAGTTAAAAATTATAAATATACGCGAATATATAAGATTTTTGATTCTCAAATTGTATTTGATTCTTTATTTAGAACTTTATAAGGGAAATAAATTCATTGCATTTTCTTCATTTTCATCATGGGCGAAGCATCATAATTTTAATTTTGTAATGCATATGTATAAATTAATTGCATATTTATAGCCTCGCGACAAGCCTAGTTGACCTATGTGTACCCTTCGGGGAGCTGCGACAACCTAACCTAACCTAACCTATACCCTCGCAAAATTTCGAAATTGACCTAATGCGGTTTACATCAAACTTCATTAATGATAATGTTTATGAGATGAAAAATTAACCTACACATAAAGGCAAACAAACTGTTATTTTTGCTTTTAAACCATAATCGGTAGGAAGAGGCAAAAATTTGTTTGCTTAGGAAACTTTTATCGTTCTGGAAAACCACAGAAATTCAGGGGTATTTTAATAAATTCTTTATACCTAATTAAAATTAAAATAAATTTATACTCTCGTATACAGTTACCTATTGTTACTTGGACCATAATAGTAAAAACATATTGAGTGATAGCTGACACTGAGTGAGAATAATTCCACCTTGGATACCTATTCTTTGTTCAACTTCATTGAATGATTCTGAATGTGGGTGGATAGGTCTGACTTCAGTTTATTAAATATTTTATTTGATTTGGTTGACTATAATTGTTTGTTTTTACCTAGTGGTGACAGCTATATTAACAGTTTTTATATCGTCATGTTTCGATTATTTGATGAGAGCACTCCGTCAAAATGTTTACATTATTTGTTGTCATTCAATTTTGACGCGCTTTTTGAGTTACTTGATCTCAGAAAATCCAGAAATTCAGTAATGAAATTGAATAAAACTCAAAAAAAAATTTTAAATTTGTAATGATACTTTGTTGTAGATTTAATAATGCCACAATGCCACGTCACTGTTATATATGTACATATATAATATATATATTTATTATCCACTGTTCGTCGGTTTTGTTACAAAATCGCTACTTCTATTTGCTTCTAAATTTATTTTAGAATAAAATTGGCACAAAAAAGATCACCAAAGTCACTAATTGCTTTTATATGGGACTATGGGTCTATGTTACTGCTAGCTACCGAATTTTTTCAAGACCAGTGTAAAAACAAATCCAAAAAAACAAAAACTCTTCGTAAATCAATTTGTATGTACATATAAATGTATATGTGTACCAATATTGTAAAACATTGCCAGACAATACGACTATGCAACATAACACATTATCGGATTGTGAGCCAAAAAAACAACAGCAAACGAAAAATGAAAAGAAAAACAAGAAATATGAATAAGAAATCAACAAAAAAAATAAAAGAAAAAAGAATTGCAAAAAAAAATAATAAACAAAAATTAAAAAACGAATTAGAGACAAGAAATAAAATTCAAAGCCTTTCACTCAAATTAAAAAACTATGTATATAATTGCAAAGCATAAGTATATAATATACAATAAGCAAATGAAAGACTGAATGAGCTTCACATAGATGGTGTTGTTGTTGGTATGGCAGGGATCATCAATTTCGTAGATTCACAGATTCACAGCTTTTGTAGTGATACAAAAGGGCAACATTAAAAATTTGAGAAATAGAAAGGAAGGGAAATAAAAAGGTTTTTTTGGCTCAAATTTTTTTTTTTCTGTTTTATGATTTCTTTAAAATTAAGTATTAATTTGAAAATGAATAAAATGTACGAAAATAAGTTATAAAGGTGGACTAAAAATTGAAAGTAATTTAATTCCCAGAGTTCGAGAAAGTAAGCGAATCAAAAATGCTCTATACCTACAAGTTTTCCCTGAATTTTGTAAAAATGTAAAAGCATAGCTCGCTTATGGTTCATAAATAATTTTAAATTGAACTCCCAAAGCAAATTTTCATAAAGAATTTTTTAATTGAAGTAATTTACTCTTATAGTTAATGCATGGCAATAATGTTTAAATCTATAGAGAATGGTATGAATAGGCGCAGTATTGATGCTTCGTCATTAAAGTATATATAAACGTAATAACCTGTGTGCAAAAATTATATAATATCTGGCAGAAATGCAATTTTTAATTCAATCGAGCACACATGCAACTACATGCAATTAAGCAATCAAACAGTTTATAATTTTTTCTCAAGCTAATTGCAATTTAGTAATTAATTTGCAAAACTAAAAATTACAAAGCAGAGCCCTTAACATACGATTTTGAAGTTACACACTTCGCCAGCTTTTTTTAATTGTACCGTCTCCAATTAATATCATTCATATGCGTTCTACACAAACTACAAAAACTAATGGTTAAAATTCAACATGAATTTTTGATTGCACATTTTTAGTCCATCCTAATTACTGTGGCAAAGCAAAATAATGTGAGCAAAAATAAAATTTATTAGGAAAAAAAGAAATAATAAAATTTTCTTTTAATACAAATAGCCTTTACTTTTGTTTTTTTTTTTTTTTTTGGATATAAATTTATTATTTATGTACCTATGTATGTATACATTACTATTAATGCATGCATGTATATATATTTACATAACATACATATGTATGTAATCAGTATATTTGTATGTTTCATTGATATTATTGCAAGTTTTTTATGTAGAAGAAAATTTTCTGCTTGAATCAAAATATTATACACTCGTAATAAATACATTCAAAGAAGACCTTTCCTTTTATATCACATTATTTCGCTTCAATTTTGCTTGTTTTATTATTATTTCGCTTTACCAAAAATAATGTATTTTTCTTTTTTGCTGTTATGCTTACTTTTCTTATTTTTTTTTTTATGTTTTTTTTTATATTATTTGTGTTTTATTTTCACATTAAAAAATATAATATATAATTTATGTATATGTACATACATATTTATATCCATATCATTACTTTTACTATGCATAAACATTATAGATGTATAAATAGTGGAGGTATGTATAACATAAACATGTAAATATATACATATGTATGTACATTAGTAATATCTAAGTGTTTATACATCCCCACATAAGTATATTATTACTAAAGATTTTTTATATTATTGATGTACATACAAACATACATAAAAGCACACATAATGTATTATTAATATTTGTTTTTAATACTATGTACATACACGCAAACCTATGTACCTATACATATTTATGAGCGGTTATGATGTGATACGAAAATGAATTGATTTTTATTTATTTTTCTTCTACAAAGTATCTATTTATTCTATCTATTAATTCTAATACATACAACGTTATTGTTTTATTACATACATACAGTATGTACATTGTTTTGATGTTTAATTGCACATATTAATATCGCGGCATAGATAACAAAAATACTTTTATATTCCGATTTTGTTGTGCTGTAGTGTATTATTTTTAAAATGAATTAAATGAGTAGTTGATCTGTTATTTTATTTTCTCTTAATATTAAATGCATTTTATATTTTTTCTCTTTTCATTTTGTGTTTGTGATAGGTAGAAAATGTACAAGCAGCTTTAAAAATACTCATGCGAACTTGATTTTATAAATATAAAGGAAGGAATTTATAACGATCCGGCTTGCCAGCTGTTTATAAAAATATATTTGATAAAAAAAAACGGTGTATAAAAGAATGAACAGCACTTACAATATAATGTAAATAGGTATACATACATATGTATGTATATCTGCATTAACATGTACTGATTGGAACAAAAAAACACATTTAATAAACGCACAGTTGCAGCAGAACTTTGTGAAACTTGGTCAACGTTTACACATCAAATGTTCTATATGGCCAAGTTGTAATGAATCGATTTTGTCTTTGTTATGAATCGATTAAATTGTATATTACGGAAAGCAATCATTTACAACATATTAAACGTCTACTATTAAGATGTGCTTACAATTTACTAAAGGCGATTTCTAAGCTTAATTAAATCCCTCTGAAATTGTATTTTATAATAAAACCTTAAAATAAATCGAAGTATGTATGTGGGTTTTTTACGAAAACTTATTTAAATAAGACTTATAAGAGTTCCTTGAACCACTTTTTATTGTATGCTTACAAAAACTTATTTAAATGATCCGACTTATAAGAGTTTTGGTTCCTTGAACCACTTTCTTATTGTATGCTGACTGCCATATTATTTTCAAGGAAGTGTAGTAGCTTTAACTTATTACAATCAATGTATGAATAAATGTGAATGTACCTACACATTTAAGCACATACATACATATGTATGTATGTAGTATGTATAAAACTATCAGTCTAATAAAACGGCGACCAACCTATAGATATATACATTCAACCATACATTACAAACATGTAGATCTGCTTATAAATCTATTTACATATTATGTAGTACTTTTACATTACGATTACGCTGGCTTGGAAAAGTTAACTCTTGCTTGTGCCAAATATTCAATAAAACCAACCAAAACCAACACGGCCATAAAATTGAAAATACCAAGAGAAGAGAAACAGAATTAAGAAGCAAAAAAATATATAAAAAAAAAGAAAAGATATCACAACAAAAAGACAAGAAGAAACAAAAACAAAATACAAAACAAAAAAAAAGCAGAAAGGAAGAAAATAAAAATTTGCTTTTTTTATTATTTGACGTAGTATTAAAAATACACAGAGACCATAGGCAAGTTTGAATTTATATGAGAATAGTATTTGCTGGTATATTTTCGTTTGGCATAGCATAGAAGTTTTGATTATTTCTACACTTCATTCAGTTTAAAAATTTCCGTCGGTTAATGCGTATCGCTTGAGTATATTTTATTTATCGAAGGAAAAGGAAAAAAATAATACCAAAAAAGAAATTATTTATAAATAAAGTTGAAAATTAGAAAAAAAAATTTAAATACGAATATTTTGAATAATTAAATATTTATACACATCAACATATGCGAATAAAATTGTGTACACACATTCTAATCCAAACATATAAAACAGTTTTATAGTGTCATTTGAAAAGAAAACCAATAAATAAATACATACAAAATAATAAATAAAAAGAAAAATAAAATCAAAAAAAAAATTATTGTTGTTTTTGACATTTTGTACAAAAAGTCAATTTATAGTAGCGGTATTTATTTACCTGTCAAAAGCAAAAAAAATAAAATAACAATGCTTCTGCACTAAAAATTATTATTAAAAATCTCTAAAAGCATAATTTCATTTAATACTAATGCATGTGAATATGTTCATACACACAAACTTGTGTGGGTACTTACAGCTGTAGCGATTTTGTTTTTAAAATTTTTATTACCTTTACTATTATACTTTTCGAATAACTTAATAATTATTGTCAAAATTAAAATAAAAGTGGTTAAACAACTACGATCTCTTGATGGTATAAGAGAAAAATCAAGTTAACTATAATAACGGTAAATAATGTAATTTATCATTATCGTATATTATTATAATACAAAAATATTGTGTAAGTGTGTGTGTGAACTTTTGAATTTTGGATACGCCGGTGTGTTATTAAATAAAACAAAAATTATAAATTATAATAGAAATAAAAGGAATTTTTGAAATTTTAGAATTTATTAATGAAAACATGAAATGTACGTATATATATGTAAATATATGTATGTATACATTTTTATGAATTTTAATCTCGTTTATATTATATGTATGAAAGTATATATTGAAATAAAAATATTATTAATCGCTTTTACTTTAAGGTTTTTAAATGTCTCAAAAATAAGTGTGTACGTTAGATAGGTAAGATTTTTTAAGTGGATAGATAAGTGTGAGTATGTATGTAATGCATAATCAGCATCATGTGCAACTTACCTAACTTACTACATACAGAGATCCTACTAACATTTATTTTACATTAAAATAAGTAAATTTTGAAATAATTTAATTCTTCATGGGCCCCTATTTATCTACATTATATTTACCAAGTTTGTTATTATTTATGTTTGTGTTTAATATTAATAAATAAGGACGTGAGAATGTTTTCAATATAACATGTGTAGTCGTTATGAATGTTTCATATTATTATGGGTAGGTATATTATAATCTCTTAACTGATACTAAAATTTTTAATTTGATTATTGTTAAAATAGAAAATTATGTTTTTATGTAAGTACCTACATATTTTATTTGCTATAATAAACATTTTCAATTAATTTTCGTATTGTCTTAGTTTAATTTTAATTGTCATATAAGCATGTATTTAGAAATAAATATTCGAATTAAAATTTTGGAATATTTTTATAATCAATTACGGAAATTTATGAATCTATTATTGTTTCATTAAAAAGAAATAACTACGAAAACTACTTGAATTAAGTTCGATAACATTTTAATGAATATGAGGTTAATTAGTGTAATCAAATTGTTATTTGTATGTAGGGCCATCCGTAAATTGATACGGATTGTATCTATACAAAGGCTTTATAATTCCAAAAGAATTTTTTAATCAAATTATACAATCTGCGCGGTTCAATCTTCATTCTAATGTACAGAACTTATACCTATGTTCCCAGGCTGGGGTCTCAGAAAAATGTGCGGCAATAAAAAAAAAACAGAAGTACCTATTTTTAAAATAAAAAGGCTGCTAATTTAAGATTTTTGCATTCAAAAAAAATCTTCAGTATCAAATTGCAGATCATCTTACAAGTATACATACTTACTTACATATATATATGTGGTTAAAAAGTTAACATTATCAGTTTTGTAATTTCAAATTTTTTAATTAAATTTTAATTTTAAATTTTAATAAAATATTAATTAAGAGAAAATTCTAATAAAAGTAACTTAAAAATTATTTTCTAACGTAAACTTGATCACAGATGCATATGTCACCTTGCATATCTTCTCGTGACCCCATCAACGACGATCGAGTATACATTCCGGAGCGACCCTGGCTACCAACATTATAGCTAGGAACCAGGCTAAGTGTGGTCAAATTAACTTTTTTGGTTAGCAAAAACCTGATTAATTAACCTAAAATGCAAGCTAAATAACCACTTATTTAAAATCATCAAAATATTAAAGACCAGAACCTCAGATTTTAGTTGACTCTTATGTAAATTTTACAAGACGTCTTAACCTTTAGTGCATACATAAATTTAACTAAAACCTAAAATATATAAAAACTAAATTAAAGTAAGTACATTTCACAATTTATGAATTTTTTCATACTGCAACTACAAATAGATAAATATGTATACCGTAAATCAATGATAATGTTTTCGTATTAATTATGTATATATTTTCAAATCTATAGATTTGTATTTGTTTTATTATATTAATGCATTATAATTCCTTGTAACTCTGCCAAATTTTTTAATTTGTGCATATACATACATAGATATATACACTATTATATTGCACATATTTCTACAGAATTTAGCAGCCAAAAAAGAAAAAACTAATAGTATATAAGTAATATGTAGTAGATGATATATCAGTTATAAGACAAAAAAAAAAGAAAATAATATTATAAAAATAAAAAACAAAAAGTTCCCCTCGCCCCCTCGAACTATTTAATGAACCTACAAGACCGGTTTTATAATGATCATCATTTTTTCTTACTCAACTTTTGATTAATAAAAATTCAATTTTTTATACTAATGTGCACACATAAGTTATCCAATTCCAATATTTATCTTTTAATGAATTTATTCTGAGAAAGGTTATCGCACACAACAAAATATGTTTAAATAATATATTGTCTTTAAATTTGTATATATATGTATATACTTATATAACAAAATAAATAATACACGTAAGTGTATAACATTATCTATATAACAATATTTTAAGTATAAAAATGTTTGATGAAATGTAAAAGTGGAAAATAAAAACTTCTAATTTCGGAAAGAATTCCTCAACCTGCTTTTACTCTGTTTGGAATATTCAGACAGCTTCTGCGGTTATTTTATTTTTATTTGTTCTTATTGTTTTCAAATAATTTGGTATGTACAAAAGTCTTGAACTCTTTTCATTTGTTATTTAAAGAAATTTTTAATAAATGTTAATAAATTAACAATGAAGAATTGTTTATATCAAAATTTGTAGAGCATTATTTCAAAACTAAATTTAATATAAGATTAATCAGATATACATACATATAATGTATATGTATGTATGTGCCGTATGTATTTCATTTATTATATACACATCATAAAGCAATTATAATCTTACTAATTTATTATAAATAATATAAGCTAAAAGAATCAAAAGCTTAAGTTTTGTTATACCTTGTACAACACTTGTTACACTCTTTTGATTGCATTCAATCAATTTATCTGGAATTAAAATCCTCGTTTCGAAATTTCAAGGTCTCTGGTGAAATTTTTAATAAATCACAATTTTAATCATATTCTTTTACTCAATTATTGTTACAGTTGCTTATTTAAAGGTATATGAATATCTATTTCTAAGAAAATTCGTTTTATATTTACACAAACTAAATGAATATAATGTGTATACATACATTATGTATTTTGTACTTTATAAAATTATCTGAATTTTTTATACATACAAACATATAAAAATACTTAAGTAAATTCACTTATATTCGCAATAAAAAACTATTTATCAATATTTTAACAGCATTTATCATTATCAATATGCCAATAAATAAAAATCGTATGATGTTCAATAAGTATATGTATATGGGTGAAAATTTAAAAGTTAGCACATTTGCGTCACAAAAAAGTAAGCTTAAATAAATACTTTTTTAGAAAATAAATCAAATTTTAATTAATAAAATAAAAATTATAAAATCTTTAATTTTAAATAAAAAAAATTTTTAGATTGCAAAAGTAAGTATTTTTGGAAAATTTTGGAAAATTGTCGGAGCGCGTTTTCTGTTTTCATATAAATGAAACTTGTCACAGACCACATTTTTAATTTTCAATTTAAATTTTCATGAACTTCCCCCACAGAAGGATATATTTTAAATTACATTGCAAAATTATTTCATTATTTTTAAATAAAAATCAAAAATTAGTTTTTAAGTTTTAATTTATTTTAATGTAATTTTAACAGAAAAAAAGTGTGTCACTAGAATTGTTCAACTGCGTTACTTCAACTATGTTACATCATAAAATTTTTTAAAATTAATCATTTTTTTAAATATTTTGGCATCATTATTTGTTTTAAAGAATACGCAATAAGTCTGTTCGGGCTAGTGGTGAATGTTGTTCCAAACACATCGCTGGAGATAGTTTGAATTTTTTTTGCCGTGAATGTAAAACGCTTTTTTCAACTGTGTTACGTGGTTTTTGTTTAAATATTTTTTTTAAAAATTCAAAAAAGTGGCATATTATTAAGCAAACCAAGTAAACTAACCAACTGTATACTTTAAAATGCAAAAATATGTTGTAGTTTTATGTTAATATACTTTTTATTTTAAAATATTCTACTGCGTTACTGTTCAACTGTGTTACTAAATTTAAGTAACACTACTGAAGACATGGTAAGAAAGTTGATTTTTAAGGCAGTTTACTCTAAGTTGGTGAATAAATTCTTAATAATTTTACATACAAATAGGCGATAACATATTTTATTGATTATTATACAAAATGCCACTATCTATTTATATTTTAAATATGTATATTGTTAAAAATGCAAATGAAAAACTTAACCGAATATATACAACTTCATCGAGAGGAAAAAAGTTAATATCTTAGCATATTAAACAACAGCATGAAATTTACTGTTTTTGTTTTAATTTTTTTTGTTAATATACTGAAGACTGAATCAAATTTTTCAACAGTGTTACTATATTTTCCACTGCGTTACTGTTTTGTCACAAAAAAAATCAAAAAAAAATATTGTTTTAAACTTTTTTCTTCAAATTTAAGCTCTTAATTTTTTTGTTATGGACATTTTTAGAATAAAAAATTAATTTCTAAAGCAGTTATGTAAAAATTCCTGCAAGAAAAAAACTATTAAATAGTTTTATTTTAAAAATAAAAACTTTAAATTTAAAATTAGTAACACAGTTGAAATAACTTATAATTTATTTTTTTATAAAAATGATTTTTCAATATTACAGAATAAATTTATTTATAACTTTAATTACAAATGAGAGTAAAATATGAAAATAATAATTTCCATTGAAGAGATCGAAAAATTTAAGATATTTTTATCGGTAACGTAGTTGAACTAAATTCAAACCTGAGCTTACTTTTTTGGTTATAATTTCTAAAATATTTACAAAACCTCCGGACCACTTGAGGAGATTGTACATTATATATTAGGCAACTATAAAAAAATTATTTTAATAAAAAATTCTAAAAAAATAATTTGGAAAAAAAAAAATTCATTTGTGCAAACTTTTAAATTTTGACCCATATATGTATGTATGTATGTACATAAATTAAAAATGTATTCTTATATATGTACATACCTATACTACTTATACTGTAAGACAGACTTTGTAAGTACTGTCTGGCAAATTAAATTATGATATGTTTTTTTATAGACCTTCTTAATTAAATAAGTATATTACACATTTAGCACAGTTAGTGTATTCGATTTTTCTTCAATACACATGCATAACTACTATAATACAGTATTTACTTATAGTCATGTTATGTAGACATAAATTTCCAAAATTTAGAAATAGACATTATAACATTAGTTTATTCATCTAAAACTCACTTGACAATCCGCTAGTCTAAGGATATCAAATTATTTTAGTACTAACTTGCTGTAAATATTCATTCTGCAATTCGATTAAACTGTCATAATTATATACCTACACCCAAAATGTATATTACATAATATGTAATTATTAAAAGACAATTTGTTAAAACTTTAAGTTTTAAAGCCACTCGAACATTAAGAAGTTAAAAATTACTAAGTTCTAAAGTACTTAGGGAATTATTTATAAAAATGCGCAAAATTACAGAAATAAAAGGAAAAAAATTCACGAAAATATCCTCACAAATTAAACATTTATCATTTACTTATCTTTAAAATTTAATAGAAAATGTTTATTATGATAGTTAGACGCACCATACATACATTCTTACTATTTAAATATACAAAAATACTTATTCCGAATTCGTTTAATTTATTTTATGTGTACAATATGAATACGTAACTTAATTACGTAGGTTACTCTATAATCGTATGTATCTTTATTTTTGTACATGTACATATGTATAATATATGTATGTATGTACAACTATGTATAAGAGACAAAATTATTTAATCGTATGATTTTTAATTCTGGTGGATATTAATATCAAAATAGTGCAAAATAAAATAAAAACAACTGAAAGAAGAAAAATAAGTAAAATCGAGAACAATTAAAATTACGCGAAAATTTTTTATCAACCTACCAGTTTCCCATAACACATTTTTGATTTGTTGTAAATTATTTAACCGTACAGCATATATAAGATTATATTTATTTGATTAAGAGCTTTTCCCACACTAGCTACACACATGCTTTTTAATCAGCATGCATGTGTGTAATTTTATATCGTAAAATCTATTTTATATTGTAAAAATAATATAATATATCCGTTAAGAGCACCCGTTCTTCTTTTAGTCTCTTACTTTTTAAATTTCGAAACTTAGGTGGTATAGAACCAGCTTATTTATATTTTAAACTGAATAAAGAATTACGATAAAAAATAATTAAGTATGTATTTACAATACTTAGAAAATATGCGCGCAAATATTTTATACTGTTAAGCCTGTTTATTTGTTTTGAGAATATTTTGTTAAGGTAAACGTTATTGTGTCAATAATAGAAAACAATAAGATGTTTACTAACTGTTTTATTTTTCTCAACATTGTCAAAAATAAAAAAAGATCTTTATAATGATCGAATGTTTATAATTGATTCCCATAGGAATTTCACTTCAAAAAAAATCGTAAACAATTTAAAAATTGGCAAGAACAATAAATTTTTAATTAAAATTCTGTGAGTCGTACATTCATACTTTCTATATATGTATGTATGTACATATGTACATATGTGAGCATATTATTGTGAATAAGCTTTACTAACAATAAAATTGTGGATTTAGACGCAATTAAGGTTAAACAATATTTCTTTAATTATTGCTTAGCTTTATTAAATTTCATAGAAATTTCCTACTTATTTCAAAATAAATACATATGTATGTAAATAACAATGTAAAATATCTGAATGCATACATATGTAGTATGTATATGTATTTTATCAAAAATTAGCAAATCTTTATAATTAGGTATAATTTCTGAAATAGATGGACAGTTAAACTTTAGAATTAATTTTATTTTGAAAGATTTACGTTTGTACGTACAAACTTATTAATTACACATAAATAAACGCTAAACATACATACATATGTATGTACATACCTTGCATAGAATATAGACCGACACAAAAGTCAAACCAAATAGGCAACGACAAAAAAAAAATAACAAAAAAAAAAAAACAAACAACATGAAAAAAAAGGCAAACGCATCAACCGAAGTCAAGTTGAAAATAAATTTTAAGAAAAAAAAAAATATTTTGAGTGAGCAACTTGTTGCTTACTCCTGTACATACATAAATATAAATATTTATATACAATGATAGACACTATAAACGGTACAGTACTATACGGATTATTACGTACATTCTTACTATGTAGTATGAATATATGTATGTATATTTGTACATTAAATAAATATGTACATGATATGTGAATATATAAATATGCACATACATACATATATGTATAGTTATGATTATAAATAATTTCTTAATTTGACACTCCTCCTAAATTTTATATATGTATGTATGTACTTTTATACAAGTATACATATTTACGTATATGTAAGTATTTTTAAATATTTCGTTTTAAGAATGAAAGATGAAATATTTTGAAAATCTAATTGAAAATTATTTTTAAAAATTTATTATTTTTATTTTATTTTATTTTAAATTAATATGAACTGAAAAAATGACTGAAAAAGCTTTAAAAATAATTTAATTTTTTCCTTTATTTTTATTTTGAGAGGAAAAAATAAATTTAAAAAAATAAAAAAAAATTGTTTATTTTATATTTACTTAAAAAACATTTAAAAATACAAAATATATATATGTATATATATATATATATATATATATATATATATATATATATATATATATATATACATAATTATATACATATATATATATAATTATGTGCAATACATACAGTTATGTACAAATAATATGTACATTTTTTTTTTCTTAAAATATAATTGGTTCTTTTTATGGAAAATGTATTTTTTTTAAGTACATGATTATTTCAAATAACATGTTTACAATTTAATGTGACAGATGTCAATTAATGATTGATTTTCAAAGAAACGTAAAAAAGCTTCAAAATTTAAAATACCTCATATACATGCACATATACATATGTTTGCACGTACCTTTGAAACGTATTTATAATAATTGTGATGTATTCAGTAGGTGACTAAATTTAGATCACAATTACTTATAATTTTATATAACAATTTTCTGCATTTACATTTCTGAATCACATCTTCCGATCAATCACTTCTGAATCGCATCTTCCATTGCTTATACTTATGCATGAATACTCATGAATATATTTCGTTGTTCTTACATTATATCATTTTAGTCATAAAACAAATGATAAAATAAATGTGTACACATTTCCAAAATACTTATATACTTACTTATATAAGCTGTCGGATCAATCAGTCGTTCCGCAAATATTATAAAAATTAATAACTCTGTTTCCTATGCAAATTCATTGCAAATATGCCCTTTAGCATTCCAAAACATGCTAAAATAACAATCAAATGGCAACTGCATACTTAATTGTTTAACTTTTTTTCTATAGTAAGTGCAATATTATGTATGTATATGCACACTCAAATAGCAAACGTACCTACATATATTTACATAAATGTATAACACTTTAAAATATGGTTTTATAAAATTATATATGTGTACATATAAGTGCTACATACTTAATGTATGTATACGTACATGTTTATTGAAATTATATTCAATAAATTTGAAAAGAAAACCTTCATTCTATATTGCATTCAATTTATATTTTAATTTCACAAATAAATTTAATTTTTTGTTTTTGAAATGCATTTTTTAATTAAGGGTATTGTTTAATTTTAAATCAATAATACATTAACATACATACATACGTATGTACATAGTAATACATGATAATTTCTTATGTTTTATGTGCATATATCAAAAGTATTACACAATTTAGAATTGATTTTTTAGAATAATTAAGTATTAATTGAAGTCAAATACATAAGTATGTATTTTTATATTAACTAATTGTTACTTATTACTTATATAATATTGTGTTGAATCTGTTAAACGTGTTTACATGTTAACATAACATATGCATACGTTGCTATCAGACCAGTTTTAACTAGTATTTATTTTTATTTTTGTATTTTGTATAAACACATTCATATAATGAATAACAGTATTAATTTTTTTTTTTAATAAATTTTATTCAAATTTATTCAAAATTTTAATTTATTAAAAAAATACAATAGATCGAAAATTTGCACCACCACAAACATATTCATTTGTAAATTTATTTTCGTATAATTTTTCTATTAAATGCGCATTTCGTTTCCAAATGAAAGATCGTAAAGAGTCGTAACGAATCTGTGACCCAACTTTACCTATATTCTTACCTTTATTAAATTTATTATGATATATTCAGTTGTACACATATTAAAGTAATACGACTTAATTTAACATAAATTAGCGCTAAAATAGCAATTAACACTTTATAAATTAACACTTCATTGTACATTACAATAGTTTTTTCTGATTAATTGACTAACAGAAAGGTAAAGGTTCGAAAATTAAAACTTTAATAGATCGGACAAAAATTTCAATTAATTTTAATTAATAAATAAAGTCCATTTATGTTTGTAAGCATATTACATTAAGTATAAAAGTTTCAGTAAGTATAAAAGTATCCAGAAATTTACTTTTTCTCGGTTGAAGTTTTACGAAAAAGTTTTTCGCGAGTTATGAGTGGCGAATTATGAGGGGAAGCGCATATTATGCTTCAAGTAAAAAATCTAACTAAATATTGTCCCTCTATATTAGACATACTTTAGTAAATGCAATCAATTGATAGACCCTTCAGATATATTCAGTAAAGTTTGTCTTTCGTGCCAACAATAGAAATCTCACTAACGTGCCCATGCATTTGCGTTTAGAAAATTTTAACAAAACCGACCAAAAAATATTAGAAACCATAGAAACCAATTTCATTGTTGAAAATTTAATGTCACATCTTACTGTATACAACATTCATCTAAAATTCGCTTAGTTTGAGGAATTAAAACTGAGCGTATTTGTTATACAAGTATATTCCAAACCACCCATATAATACATACTTATTCATACGTTCACCAGCTCTTGTATTATATAATTTTAAGTTATATTGATGAGTTCAGCAATATTTTAATAACAAACTGAAACTTGTTAACTAAAGCAAATGAATTCATATTCTAAAAATTCTCAAAAAAAAAAAATGCTGAAAATGACTTAATCAAAATCTTAATTTATATGAAATTTCTTTCTTTTTTATAATGATTACAACTTACAACTTTATATAGGCACACATTATACTTAACATGTACGATTATACATACGTACATATTGTGTACATACGTTATGTGAAACAATTCATCCACTTATAAAAAAAACTACAAAGTTATTATGGTTTTTAATTGTTTACAATAGGAGCGATTTAAGCGTGTGTTTTGAGTGCGGTTAATTAATTAAAAATTAAAAGAGGTGAATAATTTACTCAATGATTCTGTTTGTTTTTTACATTTTATTCTAACTGAATAATACTACATACTACATATAACATAGATACATATACATACATGTATGTATGTATATACACTTAAACGAAACAGTTGAGACTCATAAAATAGTTTTCCAATTTAAATAATAGTAATTCAAGATTAATTACGAAGTAGTATTACTATTTTAAGGCGGAAAAACACACCATTTTTTATTTATATTTTTGTTGTTGTTTTAACAACATACAGTATATAATTACGTTTAACATCACGCCATATAATTTAAGAGTAATTTTATGACGATGATTTTTAAATTAAAATTTTGTTTACAATCATTAAATAAATATGAGCTTAAATACATAGTTAACTAAAATTTATTGGGTGAGTAATTTGTTTATAAGATTTGCAAAATTACTTATAACTAAATATTTTAAATATTCACACCTACATATAATTTTCAAGCTATACTCAATTTAAAAAATTAGAGAGTTACCATATTTTTATATGGCACTGAATTTATTAGATTTAAAACGTGAGCAATTAATTATATAAACGTGTTCGTGTAAATTATATTTCTAAAGTATATTTAAACATTATAATTATAATTTTATCAAAGGGAGTATAATTAAGAGTATGTTAACTCCCAATTTTTTTAACAAATTCTAATATGTATAAATCTTGCAAGTATTTTTAATTTTAATTTAGAAACTGATAAAAATGGCACACAATTAAAACCGATTTTTACTTTTACTCTTTAATATTTTTATATACATATGAATATATTTCATATATATATATTATGATACATATAGTTTATCATATTATGTATTACTTAAGTTTACATCCTCATTGATTTGTTCATTATGTATTCACAATTTCCCATGCTTAATGTATAAAATGCATCAATAATAAAATTCATTAGTTATTTTACAATTTAAATAATCAAGGCATTTAAAATAAGTATATATTTGTAAAAGCATAAATCTATAGTTATTTTACAAATTAAATATTTATACCCAGGTGCATATAATTTTAAACAGATTACTCATGTCATCAGCCTCTTATATACATATATCAAACTCCTAAGTAAACAATGTAAAATTAAAAGCAACATTTAAAATTGGGTAAAATATTAGTTGAAGAGTTAAACTCATTTACTACTTACTGAAAAAAAATTTTCGCAAAACAAAAAAAAATTTTGTGTTTATAGGTATTACCCTCGCGAATATCAAAAAATTAATTGGCAAGTTGTCCAAGTTCCCGAATAATATTCGCTACTTATAAATTTTGAAAAAAATACAACTAAACACAATAAAATGTAAAAAGTGTAAGACTGGTAACAGTTGAAAACAATTGAATCTAACTAGAAATTACATATTTTCAATGAGTGAAGCCAACACAATTTGAATACATAATTACTACATAGTAACTGCTTATTACATGAATTTTTAATAATATCATAATGCATTTTTAATAGTTCAATAGTTAACATGTAATTTGAATTATGTATATTAAATTTGTTTGATCCTTGCATGCAAGTAATTATAAATTTAAAAATTTGATACATATGCTTGTTGAGTTGTACAGCTTTGTTTTAAGCTTTCAATTTATGTGATACTTTTCTTTTCGGCAGGTAATTACTTATGTTAAAATTAATTAAATTAAATCCAGAATAACAAATTTCAGTTATGTGCGAAAAATTAAGATTTTCTAGAATTAAGTATATTTTGCCCCAAAAAATTTATTTTAAATTTTTTTTATTTTCATAACCACAGAGAACTAATAAGTACTTAGTTTAGTTTTATCCCATAAATTTATTTTAACGTAATTAAACTTACATAGTGGCGGTATTTTAAAATTTTATTATAATTCGAAGTCAATTAATTTCCCGGGAAAAATTTGCCTTTAATGTGCGATATTGTATTGTTAAACTATTTATACATACATAAATACTTATACACATGTAAATATGTACATTATGTACAATTTACATTATGACTTTACAATTTTTCAAAGTAGATACAATCATATCATATCTATAGTAAATAGAAAATCATATTATGTATATCTTAATGTAAATTTAAATAAGATACGTTGGGTACCTTAATACATTGATTCATATTCGTTTGGAGTAACTCTGCTAATTGCAAGCATTTACAAAGCTGTAAAATATATTTACTCATAACTGCATACATGTATGTATATGTATGTACATACATTTTTACCACATTAGAGTAGTTAAGCATGTTTTTATTTTTTTAATAAGTTGGAAATGCTGTTGCCTACGCAAACTAAAATAATTACTTACATATTATATCAACAGCAGCACCAAACGTTAACAATAAATACAATATGAAACGCTTATGACATAATATGTTTGTTTTGCTTTTTTGTTTTAATTGTGGCAAAAAAAAATAAAACCACAACATAACGTTGGCTCTTAATACAGTAACCTCATGTTTTATACCTATGCTTGTATGTTTTAGTTTTGAAATGAGTAACAAAATATTTTTAAAATAATTTCTACAAATACAAACAATAACAACAAAAATAAGTTCACATGTTTTTTTGCCTTACCTTTTTTTTTGTTTTTTATTTTCATGTTACCTTTTCACATCATTTATTATCGAATATTATGAATAAAAATTGCGAGTTATAAAAATGTAAATAAAATGTTAACATGAAATTTATGCTTATACATATATACATATATTTATATGTATGTATGTATACACTTTAATATAAGTTTTATTTATTCATTATGTACATAAATATGTTTATATGTATGTATGTGGCCATGTGGATTTAGGTGTACTTGATTATTTTTATATGAATTACTTATTCTCTTTGGTTATATAAGTACATACATACACCTATGTATGTACTCTTTTTTCTTGTATTAAATTTAAATGCCTTCCGAGTTCCGAATTTCCGATCTTGTTGTACGTAGGGATGTATGTATGTATGTATTTGGTTAATATACTTTATTCTTATATTTAAATAATAAATTCAGTAAATGCTTACCTGTGCATATGAAATAACCGTGAAAATAATTTTTTATCATAATTATATATACATACTCAAATATCCATATTTACATGCACACATACATATATATGTATGTAATTATTATATTGTATTGACTAAAATAAAATGTACTTGTGTTTATGAAATTTGCTCTTTTGAGATTTTTATTTAAAGAGAGAATTTTATGTAGGCATTTAAACTTTAATTTTTATATGCATGCATGTGTGTACATATTTTAGTTTTTGTGAACTCACACAAAATGATACTTAGGTGCTAAATTTTGACTTAATAGGTTATAAGGTGTTTTACAACAATATAAAAATCCATAATCATTTCATATTACATGTTTTATAAACATGTTATGAACATATCGAATGTATGTATACATGCATACAAATCTACTTACATATGTACATACATACTTATGTGTGCCCCTTAAAAAAAATTGCGAATTTTGTTTTCTCTTTTAAAGAGGTAAAATATACTTTAGTATTTAAACCTTTTGATGTTTTTTTTTTTTCAACTTTCTTACATTAGGTTAAAATGTACATGCTGATCGAAAAATATCGATATAAAATTTGTAGCAATACAATAGAAAAAAGCAATCTATCTTAGGTTGTTTTTATAATCTGTATTAGTTTAAAATAAATGGAATTAAAAATATTTAGCTGTTCTTGAAAAAATTTCAAAGAGACCAATAAACAGATTTTCTAGTTTCCTTTAATTTAATTTTAGTTTAATTTTTTATTTAACTGAGAAATTGTGCTTTAAAATGTTAGTAACATTTTTATAAACTTAATCCAACTTTAAAAATAATCAACTTGAACTACTTATTTAAAAGTTGAATTCGACTTGAACCAAATTTTGCTGACTTATAGATTTGCGTTTGGAGAATTTACCATTTAAATTTTGGTCTGAGCGGAGATTGTGATTTTTTTTCTATAGATGAAATTTTATCACAAAATTAATAATCATCATTAATTCAAATAATTAAATCGTAATCAAACTTGCAATATTTTATACCTATGTACATATTAGTCACAAATTTGCAGATATCTCACAAATTTGAGAAGGTTTGCAGACATTCAGAAACAAATGGTTATCAAATGGATATATTTTTAATATAATAAAAATTGAAACTGATAACGTGCATGCCGTGTTACAATTTTCAGTACACCTTGCATTTCTTCAATTTTTTTTTTCTTTTTGGCGTTAAAAAAATTTCTTATATTTTATGTTTTACTTTATTTTGTTTTAGAAAAAAAAAAATTGTTTATATTTTTGATATTTCTTTTTTGTATATCATATTGTGTGTTATGTGTTCGATTATAAGTATTCGTGTTAAAATTTTTGATACACTGACAAAAAAACCACGTGCTTTTATTGCTATTGGTTAAAAATATCGAACGATATTTAATTTTTATCGTTTTTTTTTTGTTTTATGTTTGTTTTTTTAGTTTTTCGCTTTTATAGTTTCTTTGCTATTTTTGCTGTTTTGTGTATAGTTTAAAAAAATTTTCAAGGTGTTTGTCATACACAAACACAATGTGTAGATATATTTTACAACACAATTATATATATATATATATGTACTACATATATATGTACATGGATATATAGCTACTCTACTCATATATTAACATCATTTGATGAGAAATATAAATTGCAAATAGCATATTAAACTTTTTTTTAAAGCAAGAGCGTAAATTACTATATAGTAATTCAAGTATGTGTGTATGTAAACAACCAGAATAACAAAAATATGCATATCGTTTCGTTATAGCTTTAGTTTTTAGTTTTTAGTAAAAATATTTAAGAGAATATAAACAGCATAATATTAATTAAAAACAAGATCAAACAACTACACAGATAGGACAAAAGCAGCATCTTCAATTCTTCACCATATCATCAATAGTATTAGTGGATATACGTATAAAAATTTAATGCATATACTAATTATTGTGATAGTATTGAAGTGGCCAGAAACTGTTATTATATTTTTATATTGTTTGTATGTTTTTTTTTTGCTTTTCGGAAATAACGCTACAAAACAATGTTATCAAAGCCAATGCTAAAGAAATTAAGAGCAAAAAGTTTTTTTTATTGAATAATATTGGCATTATTTCGTATTATTAATTGGTTTTCTTTACAAGAGTCACATATAATTGTTTTTACACATTACATATTTAAATGTAATACCTATAATTAATTATTTTAATTTCAGAAAATTATTGTTAATTTATAAAGTGATTGTGTAAAGTTTATAATTTTGTTTATTAAAATATTTAATGAAAAATAATAATCCAAAAATTGTGTTTTAAAATATTTGTCATTGAATACTGAAATAATAAAAAAAAAAAACAAAATTTATATTTATTTAAATTGGTAAAAGAAAAGATTAAAATAATACTTATTGTTAAATAAGAATATGGTGAATGTTTCTATTTTGCCAAAAGGCAAAAAATGTAATTTAACATTGAAAAATAATCAAGAAAATTTTCAACAAAAATATTATCCTCTTAAATTTATATCATTAAAAAAATTTAATTATTATGTTAACAATTTAAATAATATTTTAAATAATAATTATAATAAAATTAATAAATTATATTTTTACAAATACATTAATATTAATAATTTATTAAAATTTTTATGTATATTTTTAATATTTAATATAATATACAGTTCATCAATTAATTTTGTACTCGTATCAGGTATACCAACAATACCAATATCAAATTCACATGAAACGGAATCATCGTCAGCTCTTTTAAAAACACATTTAAATAATCATCAATTAAATAATGATAATCGAAATTTTCAATCTGATTCGGTAAAAATAAATGAAAATTTATCATTATTAGATAATATTAAATTAAAAGCTGATGCAAAATCAAAAGAAATTCAAATTGATAATAATGATGATTTAAAAATTAATACTGGTATTGGTAAGAAAAGAACAGAAACCGTTAATAAAATAGGACAAACAGAAAATGATGAAAGTAATAATAATGATGATAATATAAATTTAGATTATAATAAAAAAATTAGTAGTGTTAAAATTAATCAAAAGAATACATCTAAAAATTTAAATTTTAATAGTAATGGAAAAGGTGTTAAAGTGCCAAATAATAAAAATTCTAATGATAATGAAAATTATTCAAGATTTATTAATAATTTTGATGGTAACATCAATAATAATAAAAAGAACAAAAATGATAAAAATTATTTAAATCAACAAAATATTAATAATTACTTAGACTTCGATAATAATAAATTTCAATATAATTTTAAATTTTTAAATGTAAGTGGTAAAGTTGGAACATCATTTGGATTAGGTAAGTTTTTTAAACAATAAAATTTTTTAATGAAATGATTTGTTAATTTATTGAAATTTATTTACATTCTAGTTGAAAATTATATTAAAAAATTACTGAATACAATTTTATGGGTACATTCATAAATTAATACATAAAAGTGTTTGAGTATTTGTTGAAACAAAATATGTTTGCACATATATGTAGTTGTGGTACTCTTCTAGTTTTGTGTCAATAAGTACTCTTAATGAGAATTTTATTATAATTTCTTAATGACACATGATATACTGGTTAAATATATATATACCTACATATATGTATTTATACATGCCTGTAGCTTGTATATAAGCTTGTATATAAGAAGGTGTTATTTAAGTATGTCCTTTAGCAATTATTGAATTTAAATTTTGTGTTAAGCAGAATGTTTTCTAAAATTTGTGAAAGTAGTCCATTTAATATGTTGGACATGGTAGGATTTGCTTGAAAATTCACTTAGCAACTTCTTCAAATTAAAATTGTAAACACATAATAATTAAGAATATGAGTATAATCTCACTTCCTTGCATACATGCTTAAATTACAATATACATACATAATATGATTAGACTTATTAAATAATAAATACATACTAAATTATGCGGTCAAACACCTATTAGATATTCCTTTTTATTTCTGTTTATTATTTTAAGTAATGTAAATTTAATTTAAATCAAATAAGTAATTCTAGCATTTATTGTATTTGTTGATATTTCCAAAAGTATAGTTTCGACTTTCGATTTCTTTTTAAATTAATTTCGTAGTAAGTAGTATTTCCATTATCGATTGTTAAAACTAAAAGCTTACGATGTATAAAAATTTAATTAATAGATTGTGATAATGTGCTTTGAAATTTTGTATATCTGTTGGGACTTTATCTTTGTAATTCTTTTTTTTTGCATTTCGAAAGTATGTTTTTGGCGAATATATTTCGATAAAAATCAAATTTTATGAATTCCACGGTCGCGATTCTATATGATTTAAAAACTTGCATAATGCGTTCAAATATTTTCTTAATACTGCAATGAATTTCGAATAAAGTGCTTGTGTTGGCTCTTCCGATCACATTTTAATAAGTATAACATCATATAACTTCCCAGTCTCAGCAATTTTGTAACGAATTTATAAAAACAATATTTGAGTTTAAAAAAAATGTATAATTACTTAGGTACAATTAGGTACCTAAGGAATATTGCTGAATTGGATTAGTTTAAAGATAATCTAAATACTTAAGTAATTGTTTACCTTTTATAAATGAAATTAATTTTACTTGTTCAAATAAAAGAACTATAAGTAATTCCAATTTTCAAATTTACGAACTATTTAAATCACTTGATTTCTCTTATGTACAAAATTTTACTAAATTTATATCTTATCATTTCCAAAAACATTTCAAGTACTTTTGGAATTAATTTTATTTTATAAGTAGAGGAAATGAGACATTTATTATCCATATTCAAAATTTGTTAGTTGAAAATGAAATTTTCAATGCATGTAAGTATGTCAAGTGGTACTTTAACATTAAACCATTAATTTGTCAATCTTTTCATTTTATCCTATTCATTTTGAAAAAATTTTCACGCAAATACACAATATAAAACCGACAATATAATTATAATATTATAAGTGTACAGTATATATACAATATATACATATGTATACATATACATACATCAATGCTACCTTGAAAATAATATTTTCCTATTATTTATTTCAACAATATATTTTAAATGTAAAGGAAGACAACAAAATTTTTGAATTCTTTTATTTTCTCATATGTATATAGAAAAATCGCAAGGATTTCTTTCAATAGACAACAAATACATATGTATGTATATCTAAGATAACTAAAATGAAATTTATATAGAAAAGACATATAAAATGTTCTTTAGTTCCCACTGATGATTGTCTTTCTTTTTTTTTGTTCTTTATGTCTTTTGTCTTGTTTTTGTTAATTTTCGAAATATTTTTTTTTTTCTATTGTGTCCTGAAATCCTGTGTAAATAAGCTTGTACAGTTTACAAAACACCTTAACTTACCTACCATATACAAAAAACAACAACAGCCAGTATCAGAATACCAACAACAAAACATCAAACAAATAACATACTTGGTACCTATACTAAAAATTCAATAGAAATAGAAAAAATCATTTATATTAAGCACTTACTATATTTAAGTAGGTATTTCTTGATGTATGTTTATGTGTGCATGTAACTATACAATAAAAATAAGAAAAATAGACAGGTAAGTAATGTTAAAATTTTTGTAATAGAATGTCATCATTACTATTATTATTGTTATCATTATTATCATACCCTAGTTCTTCTACAAGATCAAAAAAAATTAAAGAAGTTGTGTAACCTACTTGTTTATTGTTTGCTTACGGTTCTATTCGCATAAAAAAAAATAAAAAAAAAATGTTAAAAATAATCCTTGAACAGGAATTTCTGTTAAAAACGACGCACTTATACTTTGGTTTATTGATTTAAAGTTTCGTGTAATAATGTTAGAATATTAGAGGTTAAGTAATATTAATTATAAACAGGACCGTATCATAATTCAGTTTACTGGTTACACATAATAGATTTTGAAGATAATATGAATTAGGAGATTTAAACTCCTATACAAGCTGTTTTTTTTTCCAGAAATTTCAAAAAAAGGAATAGGAATTCATGCGAATATTATGTACGTGTTGTTGATTATATTTTATTTACTTCGTTAACTGATTTATTTCCTTCGCTATTGAATGTAAGGCACAGAATTCATTGGTATATTAAAAAAATTAAATGTTCATAATATAAACTTGCACAAGAATCTTTTAGTTAAATTCAGAACATAATTTTTGTTTATACCAAATCCATAATAAACCAGTGTCTCAAAATTTCATATAGTGAGAATACAATCATCATCGTGAAGTGGTTGGTGGAACATCACAATATTTATTATAAATACAAGTTATTTCGTAACTGATCAACTATTTCGTCCTCGTAATTTTCGTAACTGCACAACTACAAGAAGAAATCTAATCTAAAAACGCCAAATAAAACCTACCCTGTTAATTGAATATTTCAGTAAAAAGTACGTTCCACACATGTAATAAGTGCTTATATGTACATATATATATATATATGTATATATAATAGATATTCGTACTTGCATTTTCTATTTGTTCTTTCTGTTTATAATTTTTTCTTTCTGTAATAACTAATAAGTATACGAATGATTAAGAAAATAAGAATTTTTTTATAAAGTGATGATGCTCTCATTTTATCCTTTTTACTTACAAATTCATATAGTTATGCATGTATACATACAGAAATCGCATTGATCGACTGCATTGATTACTGGCTATGGGTATATGTAATCATATATAACACAATCGCTTAGACACGTGAACTTCTACATATAAAATATGTGATGGCTTATGCGACCTAAAAAAAAAAATTCTTCGAAATTTTTATCCTTTACAAGGATTATATTTATATTATTGTATTGTTAACAAAAGATTGTATTGAATTAAAAAAAAAAGGAAATTAGTTTTATAGGTATAGGAAGAAAAAATACAGAAAAAAATTTAAAAATCAAAAACTACAAAACAAAACAGAAGAGAAAACCCAAACTAGAACTAAAGAAAACAACATAAGAGGTCGGTTATCCTGTGGCGCTATTTTCCACTTAATATCCTTTTCTATTAGTAGCAGCGTGTTGATTGATTCTCGACATTATTTTTATTTGTTTGCTTTTTTTTTTTATTACTTTTTGTGGCGTTTCGTCTTTTTTTTTTCTTTTTGATTGCATTAATTGAAATTAAGGATTGAGTATAGAATTTAGATTGTACTTTTTATCATAGCAGGTGTTGGTCTAATTGCTGACTTCATGTTATTTTTTTTTATTTTTTTTTTTTAAATTATTTCAACATGGTGTTTTGTTGCAGAAGTTGTTATATTAATTTACGAAGGCTTCCTTAAAAGATTTTAGAAAGAATCTACATATATTAAACATATAAAACGAAATTGTTGAAAAGTTTAAACTAAATTTTGTAAGTATAATAAGGTTGATCATAGTTTATTTACCGCGTTCATATGAAATGTGCATAAACAATGAAAACCAAGAATTTTATTTTCTAATAGAAAAGTAAATTTTATGGATTTGAAACGCTATATTCTGCCATATTTGGTAATAAGTACATGATATATTGCAATATTTTACGTTTGTACTTTAACTATATACATAGTAGTTCAGTTTGTGATTCTCATTTTAAAGTATGGGGGCTATGATGTACAAAGTACAGAACCATTATACGATTGCATATAGTAATTCAGTAAATCCAGGAAAACTTAGTTGTGGGAATTTGAATTTACATGTGTTTAAATATGCTCACTTGGTGGGTCACATTAATTAGTCGTACAACATGTTATATGAGCTGTAATATATTTAATTGATAGTATTTAGTTCTATTTTTTTTTTTTCTTATAGGAAAGTTATTCAAATTTTGTACTTACCAATAATTCTGACTTGAATTTTTTTCTTTATATTTTCTTTTTTAAAAATCGAATTACACGTATTGAAGTTTAACATATACACACTATATTAGTTATTACATTTTTAAGAAACAATGAAAAAATTAGAAAAGAATTGTGTACATAAATATATGCAAATGCATCGAATGTAAATGCCCTACTTTAAATTATTCTTTTCAGGATATGGAAAAAAACCACAATAATTTCTATGTTTACTTGTAAGGGAAACTTGTAAGTTAAATACAAAGTTAAATAACTACAATTATTTGCTTATATTAGTATAGGTATTGCATTTAATCAGTTTAAAAGTAAAATTTATAGAAGAAGTTTTATAAGAGCTTACTTATAAAAATATTTACTGATCATTTCATCCTATTTATTTTTAATTAAAATTTCAGAATATTTGCTGTTCAGAATATTCTTGCTTAGATTTATTTTTTTCAAAATTAATTAAATGGAAAAGTTCTTGTGTTTAAAGCAAAAAAAATACAACATGGTTGAATTATTTGGGTTTAATTTTTTAAATTGTACTTACATAATTGTTAACTTTGAATGCGTATGTAGTGAATATTTATAAGAACCTGTAGGCAATAACAGCTGTTTTATAAATTGTGTTGAGTAAAGTAGCTTGTACGTACTCGTATAACTAGCAGTGATCGAAAAATAGAAAATTTAAGAGAAATGAGTAATGATCACAAATACGATCGCTTTGGAGCTATTAAAGTATAATTAAATATTCTGTTTATATCAATTTGGTTTTCTTTAAAAAGTTCCATGACCTGAAAAACTCTTATCCAGTCATGTTACTGAAATGTTTATGTCACGTCCAAAAGCTCAAAATAAAAGTTCTTTTTCTAATTAAGTAGTTTAAAAAAAATCATTAAAATAATTTGTCCCAAAGTCCATTTTTATTTATCATTGTAATATTAAGTAAAATTAATTAAGAAGAGATTCTATTAAAAATAGAATCCTTTGTACAATTTCTAATAAGAATTTAATTTAATAAAGTTCTCAGGCTTATTAAATGACAATTTTTCCGATTACCTTATGTCATAAAATAATTTTATTGATTTCGATTTAAATCGTTTAAGAATATTCAATTAAGTTCTCATAAATCAATCTGATTTTTATTCACCTTTAAGAAAATGTAAATGCTTATATATATGTATGAGTATATATATATATGAGTGCCAGTATTTAATTTATAATCGTAATTGATTGGCAGAAAATTAGCAATATTGGAAAAGAGAAAAAAAAATGTTTCAGAATTATTTTAATAAAAAAAAGGAAGCTATTAAAAAAGCTAGAACAAGTGAATTAAATTTTTAATTTACCTAATCAAGCAAATGAAAAAAGGCTTTTTGTTTTTGTGTAAGTATTCTTAAAAGGATACTTTAAAATTTTTTCTTAATCCATCCAATCAACAGTAGAGCACTTAACCTTCGATTGAATTTTTTTTTTTTTTTCGTTTTTTAAGAGGAAAACAATAAAGAGTAGAAGAAATTAAAGATTTAAACAAAGAAGATTTTGAAAGAGAAATTAAAATTTAGGTCAATATAAATTTTACTCAACAGAAAAGTTTGTTAAAAGAGAAGTTTCTATGTGAAAATTTCAATTCATGGTTAAATATTGAGAGAGTCTACTTGAATTCTTAAACAAAAAATTTGTTCAAGTATGGTCTCTCTCTTATACAGTGAATTGTTGCCGTATTGGCTTAATATTTTCGTCAGTACATTGAAAAATCTTTTAATATCGAAGTTAAAGGATTTTTCAAAAATTTCAGGAGCTGTGAGCCATTCATTTTTAAATATACATGAAAGTTTACACAATTCAAAAAGACAAAGAAAAAAAATTGTTTAAAAATAGAGAATTTAGATCACAGGCATAAAATTTGGCGTATTTTTAGATTAGTGTTTGAGTTAACAATTTCGTGCACAGTTTAGAGACAATAATTACAAATTCTTAGTCTTATTAACGATAACGTTAATATACTTAACTTTTTTTACATTCTTTGAATTGTATTCGATTTAGATCTCAAATTTCGTTACTCATTTTTAGTTTTTTGATTACTTACTTAATAAAAAGGCGAGTACCAAGTTTTTTAGAATTTTTACAATTATGGTTCCATCGTGTTCTAAAATATAAGTATATTTTCTTGATTCTAGAAATATTTCAAGTAAATAAGCGGTTAAAGAAGCGTATTTTAATTAAAATATGTGCGAAGACTTAATTTTAATTACTGAAACTAATGTGAACCTAAATAAGTATTTGTAGTTACTTACTTACACTTATTTAATTATTTTAAGCATAGACAATTTAAAAATACTTGTTTTATTTAAGAAAAATTTTTTTTTCAAATAATTCTATTAAGTAAACTTTTTGATATTTTAATATTCACTGGGTCAAAATATTCCAAATATAAATTTATATTTTTTATGTAATCTCTTTCATTTTCCTTTTTCATTTTTTCTTACTCATATATATACTTAATACTAATGGATTCCTTTTGAGATTTCAAACTAAAAATGTTTATGAAATGAGAATAAGAAAAAAAAAGAAAACATTTTTACTTTAAATTTAACATTTGTTATGTATTTTATGTTAAGGTTCTATGCAAAAATTAAAAATTTATTTTTTTTTTTCAGTTTTTGATAAAAACCGAGCAAGTATCTACCTTCTTTATTCTCTTTATTTTATTCTAACTTTGAATCAAATTCAGTTCCATTTTATATTTATATTGGTACTTTTCCTGTGTTCTTATTTTTTTTTAAAAAAGAAAATCTTATTCCCAAATTAGCTGCTACTCGCAATATTCCCAATCTAACCAAAGAAAAAGAAAAATGAATTTAAGTGAATCGAAAATAATGCAAAAACAATATCCTTATATTGCTCTTTTTCTTTAAAGTAGAATAATATATTATGTATATTACATAATGTACATCTTATATACATACATACATTAATATTAAGATAAGTTTTTAGAACCGTAAAACTATGTTTCTTATTCATAGTATAATGTTTAAATTTTCAATGCATACAGAAACTAAATTTTATAAGAAATTGTATATTTTTGAAATTTTCTTGAGTTAGCATTCGAAATTATAATGTTAATGAAGATTATATTTGATTTTAACTTAGTGGGTTCTTTTTTTATTCACTTCCATTTAAATGTCTGTAATATTTAGCGAATATATACAACAAATGTTTAAATGGTGGTAAATTTTCCTGCTTTCCAATTTTTTTTCTGTATCCTATATATGTATGTATATATATTTATATATGTATATATATATATATGTACTATATATACGAGTAGTTAGTTATTTAATTTTATATTTGTTACTTCCGCTTTTGTATGTCTGACTAAGTCAAAAGGGAATTCTTAATATAACAAGCAATTTAGTTTTGCCATAGCAAACGGTGTATATAAACATGCATACATATAAATACATAGTGTATATATACGTTTTTATATACATGTACCTGAAACATAACTATCTTATTAAAATAATAATATATTGTTAGTGTTATCTTTAAGATTTGAATGTTAAGGTTTAGGGTTGCCAAACCTAGAAAGAAATTAATTAATTATACTCAATGCTTTTAAGGTTTCATCTAATATTTAAATTCTGAACTAACTCATTTCTTACCAGCGACAAAATTTCGGTATTTAAGTAAACAATTTTGTGTTACTTTTGTTGAAAAATCATTTCTGAAAAATATGTGATGGCTAACTACTTTAAATAATTTTCAAATTCCCAGTACCATTAAAAATCCAACACCATAATACAAATATAGATAAATTCTTTGAAAATAGTGAAAATCTGAAAAAAATTTATGTACACAATTATAAGTAAAAAATTACCAAGGCTCTATCACCTGAAAAGCTTACAGTTATTGTAGAAATTTTCTCTTTTACCGAATTTATTAGACAAGAAGCTCCAAGAACTGAAAAAGAGAATTGAAAGTTTTCAAAGTAAAAAAAAAACAAAATCAAATTCTTACATAAACATTAATTTCGTTAAAATGGTAATCATAATTTTTTTAAAAAGGATTCTTTCAATTTAGAATTTTTCTGTTCAATTTTAAATTTTAACATTCTAAAAAGAAAAAAAATGAAAAAATAAAAACTTAACAGAAGTTTTTTCTTTTCTAAATTTTATTCAATTTTCTTTTTGATTTTTTTTTTTTTTTTGAAAGGAACAAATTTTAAAAAAGAATAAGAACAAATTCAAATATAAATAAGAAACAAAAAAGAAAAAAGGATCAGTATCAGATGCTCTTTATGGAAATATTCACTTTGAAAACGATGAAATTTTGTGCAAATTGTAAAAAATTCAACTCCCTTCGGGACAACTTTAAATCTTATATGTTTCGTATCGTTCTAAGAAGTAGCAAATCGAGAATAGAAACAAGAAACCAAACGAAAAATAAATTAAACTTGATGGAACGGGGGAATCCTTGTTCTACATTAAAAGAATTTATAAAAGGAAGATGATGAAGGATAATAGGGTTTGACATTATAGTAGTGAAAAACAAAAAAAAAAAAAGAGAAACTTTCTTGTTTTGTTGTTATGTTAAAATATTTTTGTAAGAAATTTACTCCTCATATATACATACATACATATTTATATTTGGTCCAACTAATATCTTGCTAATTCTCATACACTGTTACAAAGAGAAAAACTTTTTTTTTTTATATTAATAACCAAGAAGACAAAAGCAAAAAAAAAAAAGGTGTAAAAATTTTTTTTGTTTTCATTTCATTTCATGTTCCTCATTTCGACCATTTCAACCAGAATCTGAAAATAGAAACGATGTAATCATTATGATAATAACAAAAACGTCAAAGAAAAAAACAAAAAATAATAATTGAGATTATATTCAAGTTTTACACAACTTATGGGATTATTAAAGTAATATTTTAACACAGATTTGGGGCAAATGATTAAATTTAAGACGCACCTTGTTCCTTCTTTACTTTATTATTTCTTTTTATTCATTTCGTGTACTTACTTTAAAGGTATAAATATATTAAGAAAAATCAATATTAGAAAGGGTCCTTTGGGATGTTGGGCTTTCTAAAAAAAAAAAAAACCTAAAAATAAAATAAAATTAAAAACAAGTTAATTATTTATAATTGTATCTTTAATTATTGTATTTAAATGGAGTGAGTGTTCAGTTGAAAGTAAATTTTAACATTACATTAAAAAAATCAATGGGAGGAAGCATTTTCATTTTTATAATGCTAATTTGTCAAAATTCCAGAAAAAGTTCGTTCAACTTTTGAGGTGTAGAATTTTATAACTGGAGTTATTATTATTACAGGTCTAAGTACTACTTAACAAATTTCCTATTACAGAACTTTTTCTGCAACAATTGTCTATTTAAATTATATGTTTTTTTCTAATTGTACTGAAAAATATTTGGTTCTATAAAGTATTAAATATTTTGATTCTTATTTTTAAAAGAAAAACTGCATTATTTCAATGGAATCGCTTGTATATTTGAATTGAAATAAGAGATATTACTTAACACTTTGTCGACCGATTGTGGTTGAGGCTGCCATTCAGTAAGTACCGGCTAAGTCGCGCTCAAATTTACTCTCAGTACCGGCTAAATTTTCTTTATGCATTGTGTTGTGCTTATTCCTTTTGTTATAAAAAGTTATAAAAAGAGCAACCCACTGACAGAACCAAAACTAGTCGATAACCAAAAGCCGATTAATAGGCTACCGGTCAATAAGCACTGGCAATCGAAAAGCCGATAAATAGGCTACCGGTCGATAAAGTGTTAACATAACAAGAATAACCTACATGTACAATTCTACCAATGTATATGTACATATGTTCATGATAATATTGAAAAAATAAACTTGATCTTCCTAAATTTTTATATATGTACATACATATGTAATAACTAAAAGTAAAAATTAAATAAAATAATTGGGGTGACATCAACTGAAATATACAAATTAAATTACAATTTCAAAAATATTTTTACACAAAAGAAAAAATAAATGAAAAGTTTGGGTACAAAGAATACAATAAAATAAATGCCTTTAATTATAATTTTTTTTTTTTGAAAAGGATAAAAGAATAAAACTTGATGTGTATGTATTTGGGTAGTTATCAGGTATTTTAAGATATTAAGTAAATTTCTGTATAAAATTTTTGGTTTTACAGTACCTAAGAAAAGGGTAAAGGAAGGGGGGGTAAAGGAAGGGGTATAACTAATAATTAGAGTTAGAAACTCAATAAAAATTTTATTTAATTTTTAATTTGCAATTTCTTCTTTTTTTTTTCAAAGTTAATTAATGCATTATTCTATGTAATTAAACTGAATTAGCCTTAGTTATTTTTGGTCAAATAAATATTTTTTCAAAAATTCTTTTTTTTTTTTTTTAAATTTTAAAAATTAGAAAATTTGTAATACTTATTTATAATTTTAGGAATTTGTTTTCTGTTTCATGCTAAATAACAGGAGTAGAGCAACATTCCAATGATTTAGTGTGGTTGCTAGTAACTAAGGTCCGTTCCGTTTGCATTTCTTGCATTTATAATATACATACAATATGTTCGTTAATGCTGAAGATTTATAAGATCCTGATAAAACCTCTTCTTACATTAAAGGCTGTGAAGTTCGGAACATGAAAACGTCATATTGCAAACTTCTATCTAGATTCGAAAGAAAAATATTGAGAAGAATATATGGGCCACTTCAACTTGAAGATGGCAGTTACAGAATAGGGTTTTATCATGAATTTGACAGTATTATAAAGTATAAAAATATCGTATGCTTTGTAAAACCGCAAAGAATTAAGTAAGTGGCTGGGCCATATTCTTCGCATGACCGACGATAATATTGTTAAAAAGATTTCTTGCATGTGAGTGTGGCACAACAACCAGGGACATACCAAAAAGTAGACGCTTAGACATGGTAGAGGCTGATTTAAGAAGAATGGGTGTTAATAATTACAGCATTTTGGCGCAAGATCAAGAGCAATGAAAGAGAATCGGTGCGAAAGCTTTGGTTCACAGGGGACTGGAATGTATTCGTTAATATGTACAATTAATTTTTTTCGCATCGTTTCGCATTAATTATATAAGTATGTATGCATATGTATTTTTGAAAGTATGTAGATGAAAAACAAATAATTAAAAGTTAATCACATTTAATTGCTTTGTTTCTAAATTTTGTTATTACAGATGGAATAAACCATATTTAAATTTACTCAAATTCTGTGAAATGAAGAAAAATTTTTTAAAAGTTTTACTCAACTTTTTTTTTTTTGATTTAAATAATTAGGTATGCGATATGCCATAAAATAATATCTGAGTACAAAGGCACCAAATATAAAAAAAATTTTTCTTGTTTCTTTTTTAAAAAAATATTAGGTGAATTTTTGTTACCCCGAAAATTTATTCGTAGTATGTACTAATAAATATAGAATTTTTAATAATTGCCTTATAAGCATTAAATTGTTTTTATGTCCCTATGAATGAATATTCTTCAGTTTTTGCTCTATAAGTATATAGGGTTGTGTGTTGTTAGTACTGGTGTCTTTTTCATTGTTTTCAAAATCAATTAAATTTCAAATTTGAAATAGAAAAATCAAAACAATTTTTAATTTATTTTCAGGTTTCTAAAAATATGATTTTTTTTTATAGCATCTTCCATTAATGTACTCTTTTTTTACGAAAATTATTTAATTTCTGCAATAAAAATTTTTAAAAATTTTTTATTATCCATTTGCTTCTATACAATATGTCAAGTACTCTTAAATAATATTTACATACATATTTCTATGTATGTATATTATATTTTGTATAACTATGCAGTCTACAGTTGCATGTAGTTTTGTCTATCTTAAAAATACCATACTAATAAGTATTTAATAAAAATTTTCAGTTCTTTATTAAAAATAATAAGAATTTTTTTTTTTGGATAAGGAAGCAAGCAAGTATTTTTTTATGGTTTCACCCATAATTTAAATTGATTTATAATTACCTTTTGTACATATACGTACGTATACATCTGTCAGTGGACAGAGCCGGCATAATAAGTTTTATAATAAACATATGTAATTATTTAATTAAAAAATTGGACCGGTTTTTCTGCGGTCAGAACTTTCGTCTATTTTTTATTTAATACTGTACTCTTCTTTAAGGGGTTTTGATACTAATCTTCTGATCATTAAGATTAATATCTGATGATTAAGAAGATCTTCTTAAAGCGCCTGTTTTTTTTCTTCTTTTTCGTCTGCTGAGGGCCGGAAGACTTTTCCAGTATTGTGACCGCTTCCTCTATGATTATTCCCGCAGTTCTGCAAGAACAGTATATTTGTAATCCGATTTAGCCAACCCGTCAACTACCAAATTTTCTTCTACGCTCACATGGCCAGCACAGACTGACCCGGATTCATATTGAAGCGTTGGCAGCCCTTTTATTCAATAATTTCCACAATGTAACATCTTCACAAAATAATCTTACAAATTAATTTGTCCAAATTGAATTGGGATAGTTATGCGGGGAACTTAACACATTAGTAAGTAAAACCTCTTGGTCTTTGTGTTGGTAAAAAGTCAAGTGTACTTATAATATTTGTAAGTATGTATGTCATGTCCTGCCTTTTAAGTGGTTAAGTGTATCTTGATCTTAATAAACCATTTCAATACGATAAGTACTAATTTTTGAAAGAGTTAGTGTATAAGATCTTGTTACAAACCAGAGAAGTTTTTTTCACAGGCATTGACTTTATGGAAGGAATTATTGTTGCAAAGAATTTGAAATATTTGTGTATTTATCAAAGTCAATTTTATTGGAAATATTTGTGAGAAATGATAAATTTGTCGAATCGAAAAATTATTAAATTACAGCCCTGTTTATAAAACACGTTACTCAAAGATCACAATTGATATAAAAAAAATATCTTAATTTTTGAAATTGAGTAACACTAAATTTACAGCCATAAAGTTGTACACGCATATTTAAATACTTATGTATTCTCATTTATAATTCACCAACGTCTCATAAATTGCACATATGTATATGAATGTTTTAATATAGTTGTATAAAATATCAAAAATTAATTTGTATCCTTTTTCATTTAAAAAGGAAAATTTGTGGAATAAAAAAAAATATTTTACACATCTGTTAACACTTTATTTTATTAGAGGCGCTGAAATTTTCAAAAAAATTTGTTCAGAAAAAATTTGATATGCCATGTAACCAATAAAAAAAATTTACCCTAACCAAATACTTAGGTATAGTTTTCAAATACATAAGTACATTGTTATGGCAATTCATGCTACATAGGCAATATATTTAAGCATAATCTAATGATTTGATCATGTACATCTCTCCCATACGGTAGTTGTAGCATTTATTTAATATTTTGTATAAAAATTCCATATAATATTCTTCCTTATTTTAAAATAGCTAAACGTGTTTGTATATGTATAACATATTAGTATACGTATAACAACTGTTCACATAATTTTATATTATTGAATTTCAAAAATTTTCCTCATATCTAATTTTTAACACAATACTTAGTTTGGTTAGACGACAAACAAAAACAGAAACAATATGGGGTATAATGTTTTCCAATTCCCAAAAGGGATGTCATTTTATTATTGTAGACTGCTACTGTTTTTGATATTTCTATAAGTGTATGATTTCTTTTAATAAGCCAACATTTTTTAAAAATTCGATATTATGTTTATACATGGAAAAAAATATTTCATATAGTTTGCAATGCTACAGGGTGTGACAATAAAATTAATATATTTTTATTTGAAATTCGAATTGAATTGATGAAGAGATTGAAAATAAGTGAGATTTTATATTAAAATTTTAGACAGAATCTGAAATTTTTGTTAAATAGTTTAAGTATATTAAATTACGAATTTTATATAATTTCGAAAACTCAATCTGGTTTCGTATTATGTGAGTGGAACTCAATTTTATTATTCATTATTGTGACCTATTCGGAATTCTGCGGCAGTACTCATGTTGTAAATTAATTATTCTTGCAATTTTCGAAAAAATTTAGGTAAAATTCCTTTAAATTTTTGAGTTTATATTAAATATTCGATGTTGCTCAACAAATCGATAAAACAACCCTATATTTATCATAAAAATCGTCATACTTATTATTACTTAGTTTGTACGAATTACTTATATTCAGTGTATAGATTTGTGGTTAATGTAAGGTTATATTAAATAATGCCTATAAGTTTATGTCATTTATTACAAAATTTAATATTGGGAAGTATTTTATTACTTGCAGTAGGTGCATATTATTATAAATATTATTCAAAGATAATATAAATTCTTTAAAAAGAGGCAAAAAGAAACTGTATGTGAACATTATAAGTATTATCATAATTATATATTATATACCAATTCTTACATATTGTCATAAACACAACGAAATTAGTTTCAGAGCTATTTTATAGAAAATTTATGTAATATATTTATTTATTTTGTTATATCATTAAAAGTACTTACTTGCTAAAGAAATTCAAAACCCAATCTGTAATAATATTAATGATGGCGGAATAATAATTGTATGATGTTCATTTGATATGAAATCCATTCGCATAATAAGAGTGAATATGAAATAATATGCATACACACATACATATACAAATGTAAAGCAGTATACTAAGTGAGTATATAAGTATATAATTTATTTTAAAATGCTCTGATTAAGATTACTTATTATCATGGTAATTTGTATGAAATTTTGAAATTCAAAGATATTAAAAACTATAAATAGTTTAAATACAATTTACTTTGCTATAAGGTATTAAATATAGCAAATTTAATTTAAAAATATTATAGAGAGATTAGATATCAATTGTAATATCTTAACATAATCTTATTAAAAATATTTTCGAATTCTTTCGTAATTCCTCAAACATCATAATTATAATATTTTGTTATATTGCATAAATAATAACTCATTTCGCGTCAAATTTTGAGAATTTCTGAGAAAAAGAACAATCTTTTATGTTTTAATCTTGTGATTTAATTTCAAAAGCCAGAAATCTGTAATAGATTTATTGTAAAATCAGTTAAAAATTCACACTTCCTTATGGAGAACTAATTTTATTTCAGAGTTGAACTTATAATCATTTTGATGTTTTTAAAGTGACAACATGTAGAGTTATTAAACATTTAAATTTAATGAACCATAAACTACATTTTTCTGCAGATACGTAAGTATAAGTATGTGTTTAAATATTTAAGAAAACATACACTTTATACGTATACATGTATGTATATACATTTAAGGTAAAATTTCTATTATATTTATTTGTTCATGAAATTTTCATTTTTTGTTAAGTTGAAAACGCTAACGATGTGCTCTTAAAAAATTAACAGAAAAAAAAAAATTACTTTTTCAATAGTTTCAAGTGCTTACTATTATTATTCTCCTTTTTTTTTCCAAAATAAATTAAGGGAATTTCGAGAAGGAGTTAAAAAGTTCTTGTTCTTTTGAGACTTCTCAAAGAAAAAACAAAAATAATAAAAATTTTTTTTTTTTCGAAATCAAAATGTTAAAGAGTGAATTGCATTTAACTTTTACTTTCTTTATAAAAGAATTCTGACTTATATTATTAGTTTTCTTCTTGTCACTTTGGTCTTTCGTAATAGTTGTATACTGTTAGACACATTAGTGCAACATTATATATTTATGGAACATTACTGTGTAGTTTTACGTACTCATTGATTCCTCTTCAAAATTTAACAAACATCTTAAGAAATAAAACTTTTTTTTTTCCTTCCACAGTTCCGTTCTTCTACTTGCAACTCATATTAGAGAAAAAATTAAATATCCCCTATGAAAAAGTTCTTGGATAGCTTATTGCTTTTTTTTCTTATATTGGTAGATAATGCACTTGTAATACTCGTATGTATGTAGGTATATAAGTACTTTTATTGGCTATTATGAGGAAATCGTGTTGTCTATTCTCATTTTCTAATTTTTTTTTTTGTTTGAAACATGGAAAATTTTACTTTAATATTGATTTTAATTCTACCTATTGTACTCTTAGAGGAAAAGCAAGTGTTTGCTTACTGACCTGATTTTTTGATTTCAATAAAAGAAGGGGCAAAAAGTGTTATAAACTTTTTTTTTTATAAGTAAGTTTTCTAGTCAGTAAGTATAAAGTACTCGTATAAGAAAAGGGAAAAATGATTTTCATTTCATATAAAAAAATTTTACATTTTTAATTTTCGTTTATCACTTCTTTTTTTTTTCAACAAAAAGTTTTTCTGTTTCTTGATTGACGAATTTTTTAATATTGCTTATCATAATTGCTTTTTCATTTCAATTCATAACTGCCTGCATAAGTTTTTGTTTTAGATTCAATTAAATTCAATTCAAATCAAACAAAATTTTTTATAAAAGCTATTGCGATATTTGGAAGGAGATTACCAGATATATTTAATTGATAAAAGTGATAATTGATAAAAATGATCGGCCCGAATATTAAATTTCAATATTTTTCCTAACCTTGATAATCCTTTATCAGAATTGGTGCAGGTAATGTTGGGTATGGTTGGATGAAGAAAAATTCCAAAATTGTAAAGAAAAATTTATTTCAAATTTAATTCAAAATCGTTTTGTTTTTCATCTGGATTTTGTACACAAATTAATATATATACATATGTATATAAATGCATTGTATTCATATACCTACTAAGATAATAAGTATCTGAATAATCAAATCTTACTTATATTATATTACTAATTGGCAAATAAAAAATTTAAATTAATTTTCTTTTAAAATCGAAAACAAAATTTGCAAAATTGTCAACAACAACAAGAAAAATTTATAAAATTGCGACACAATAACAAAAATAATTTCAGTTTTCCACGGAAAATGTAGGTAGAGTTGTCATAAGTAACCGAAAACCTTCAATTAAACTTAGATGTGTGTAGAAATGTGTTTTATATGTAGTAAAATATATTATACTCGTATATATTTCAAGTAGGGATGTTTTTCCTTTTATGTGCTTTAATGCGTACTTTTTTATTATATTTTATTTGATTTTTTATTTACATATATACATATACATATGCGTGTGTACATAAATAAAAGATTTGTTTTCTTTTATTTTCAATAAAAATTTGATTAGGGATAATTTTATTATTATCATTGTTATTATGGAATTAGATATTAACAGCTCTTCCACTGGAATTCACCATGATGTCAAATAGAGGATTCTCCATTAAGAGGATGTGACTTTTTGTGGATGTGGGGGAGTAGTTCTCGTTCTACTCCCATAAAGCTGGATAATTGAATACTTTCAGCTTATTGCTGATACTCTATCTTTTTAGTCAAATGGAATATTCAAGAATTTTCGTACTATTCGGTATGTTTCTAAGATCGTTGACATTTGCATTATTTTGATGATATTTGGTTTAAGTTGTAGGATTTTTATGTTTCTCTCCAAATTTTTGTTTACAAGCCCATTGGCCGTGATGAACAACAGGATAATGTGTATATAAAATTATCCCATCTTTTAACTATTGTACAGATCTTATTTAATCCGCATTTTCAAGTGAATGAGGGTAGCGACCGTGGATTGCTTTTGCTTTCCATGTAGCTATTCTTTCCAATATTGGTGTTATATGTGGCATTTTTTCTGAAAAGTTTAGTTACAGTACTGTGTGGGATGTGTTTTCTTTTAATATTGCTTAATGTATAGGTTTGAGGTATGTATCTGGTTTTATTACGAAATATTTGACTTTTACATAAAGTTTTAAAATCTAGTAGTTCTCTTCCAACCTCTTTCCGTGGTAAGGAGAGTCTTTCTGTTACTGCTTTAAGATTGTGTATCCGATTTTTAGTGAATTTTATTCAAATGTGTCTATTTAATTTTTCGAAGGCTGTTTGTGACCATTCTATAATGCCAAAAGAATATGCAAATGCGACTACCGCCCGCATTATTATTATTATTACGAGTATTATAATTTTTTATACTTATGTACGTTAAATCATGCACGTATAGACGACAGTTTGTCTAAAATAAAAAAACAAGTAAAAAATAAACCGAAGGCGAAATTTTTAAAATATTTTTTGAATAAAATATATGTATGTATATATATAAAAATATGTATGTATTCAATATGTTTAAAAAACAATCCTAATCCCATGAAAATTCATTAGCAATTTGAAATGTTTTGTCAAAAAATTAAGATTGAAAAAAAAAAAACAAAAAAGAAAATAATTCCGGAACTTTTATAATTTTTTTATTATTATTTTATTTTTTTACTCGTATATAAACATGATAAATAATAAATAACAATAATAATAAGTAAAATGGAAAAATGAAAAATAAAAATGAAATAATATTATAATAAAAAAAAAAAAAAATATGTAAAATACGTAAAACTTCCATGGGATTTTTGGGTGGGTGGCGGTGGTATCAAAATTTATTATATACGTACATGTTCTTTTAAAAAATTTTAATAAGAATAGCGTCAAATAAATAAAAATTTCATCCTTTAAATTGCCATTAATTCGTATATTTTTTTGTTTGTTTTAAATTTGATTTATCTTACATACATATACATATACATATGTGAATGTATGTATACATATATGAATGTCATTAATAATTTTTCTCTAGTTAAATATTAATTTTAAATTTGATTAAAGAATTTCTGGTCGTTTAAGAAAAATGATAATGAAGAATAATTTTATTGCAATCTTAAAAAATTTTTAGAGTTTTTTTTTGACAATTAATGTTATGTCAATACAAATCAGTTAAGAGACAAGAAAGAAGTCATCTGTCAAATAATGTCACAAATGAAAAGTCAAATTATTAGTTATGCTTTTTTTCCAATTCAATACGAAATTCATTAATTATTCTTACTTATGTAAATGAAAAGTCTTTTGGTAATTTTAGGAAAATGTATTCAATTAATTATAAAATCAGACAGAGTCGCATCAAGTATTATATAAGAAAACTGAAAACCATTCATTTTGAGTAATTTTAAAATTTTAGAAAAAAATATTTACAAAATTGATATAAGTAGTAAACAATTTAAAATTATTGGGAATCAATTGAATAAAAAAATAACAAATATTGTTAGAAATATAAAAAAGACAGTAAACATATTATTTTTATTCTATCACAAAATAAACATGAAACTGACAATACAAATAATATCAGTTTATTTTAAATTTTAAAAATTTATTCTTGATATTTTTATTTTTGAATTCAATCCAAAAAGAAAAATATTTTGTCAAAAAAAAAATACTTTGTTTTTCTAAAAATACCAATACGAAAAAACCATGAACTTAAAAAAAAAGCAAGGTAATTATTGTTTTTTTTTTTTTAAATTAGAACATAACGCGAAATAATCAAAAAAAAAAAAATAAAATAATTTTTTTTTTTGAAAAGATGTTTTTATAATTTTGGAATTAAATTTATTTTTATTATAATGAAAACATATATGCGAAAAATATTTTGCAAATATGTATGTGCATGTATGTGAAATAATATATATTTACAAGTTTGTAACATACACATATATTGCACCCACATTCAGTTATATATATATCATATACAATTGTACATAATTTCAATTCTATCGTTAAAAAAATGTGGTATAAAAATAGGAGGAATTTGTATTTAACAGTAAATATTTAGAAAATGCTATTGAAATCTGTTAATATAGGTACATATATGTATATATATATATACATATAATGTGACAATTTTTGTTTTCACAAAGCAGCCAATGTTTATGAATACACTTATTATGTAAGTACGTACCTATATATGCAACGTATTCATAATAACTAATAGTAATATTGCGGAACTATATGTATGAATTTGAATAGAAATTCAGGGAAGAATTTGATTCATCTAAGTGCTGAAATTTGTGGTATCACATTTACCCTTTTCTAAACTCTTTATACTATTTGCAAATAAATTTCACATAAAATACTTAATATTAATTTATTGATAAATAATTGCACAAAGTGAAGAAACGGCCAAAGACAATACTAAAGCTCCCAAAAACAAATTGTCTTTCTCTCTGAATAAAATTGTTTAACTTCAAATTTAGTGGGGAACGTTTAGAATTGCTTAAATGGATTTCTTTTAGTATTTAATTTATTTGGACATGCTCACGGGCATACATAAGTACTTATTATATTAAAAGCTTCGTTACAATAATATTATTTTTCCAGAAAAGAACGAATTAATCAAAGTTATTAAACAAAATATTTCTTTATACTCGTATTGAGCTGATCAAACATAATTACAATTTTAATTTCAATTGCTAGAATTAAACTAGCTATATTGTAGATTGTAGATTTCTAAGGGAACCGAGTAGGGCAGGAGTATTCCCCAGGCCATCGGAGCCATAGGAAATCCTGTTCAAAATAATTTCGCCGCCGGATAGCCAGTACCAGCAGTCGTAAAGGATGCGCATAGTTTCATCACTGTCCACGCAAAATCTGCACTGGAAACGGCCCGATTTTCCCAGCCTATGCAGGTAATACTTAAACGGGTAATGGTTCGTGGAAAAATTGGTAATAGCGCAAACCCAGCTTCTGCTCATCCCCAACTGCTCCGCGGTGATCAACGATATTAACAAAATATTAAAAAAATAATTTAATATTTTAACAATTGAATACAATTAACTTTCGATAATGATATCAATCAATTATACTTTTCATTAATAACAAAGGAAGTTCCGCAAAAAAAAATAAATTTATTTACCGAAAAATTAAAGCTTTTAAGTGTTTTTCTTTTTTATTCATTACTTGTGCCATATTTTGAATTTCTGTGGTAGAAACTGATTATTTACTGTGGAATTATTTCATGGCATCTTGTTTTTTTTTCTCATTTATTCTTTAGTTCTATTGATAATACTGTTCACGTGTATTTACGTATATAAAAATTTAGGGCACACGTTTTTTATATTTAAATAATTAATAACAACAAAGTTATTAACAAGCTAAAAAAAAAATTCCCAAATAAATTTTTTAGCAATCTAATAAATTTTTTTTTACGCAGACTACTCGTATAACTAAGTTCATACTTGTTTGTTTTATGAAACTGTTGAAAAGATTGAGATAAATGAGAATATTTATTTAGTTCTCAGAAGTTGTAGTTTTTGCTATGTAAATAGGTTATAGGCACAAAATCTTGAAACTCATATTTTACGAAAAACTTTATAAGAAAATCAAATACCTACTTAGTAGCTAACATATAAATTTATTTGGATTTGAAGTTTTTTATCTAAAATGTATAAAAGTTATTCAGTAAAAATATAATATTAAACCAATGGTTTTTGGCAGCATCCTTGAGGAATTCTCAAGAAAATATTTGAAATTTTGAAATTTTTGCGAAAAATTAAAAATAAATTTTGGAATTTTATAAAGATTCAAAGGTCTTTTATTTAATTTATTTATTTTTATTATTTTCTTTTTTTTTGGAAATCCTTCAAATAATTAATTTATATTATTATTATAGCATTATTTCAAATTTTAAATTCATTCTATGATATTTGGCCGTTTTATTTTTTTTTTTATTTATGAGTTCAATAATTTTGGTTTGGTTAAATAAGAAATTCATTTATATTTGTGTCGCACATATGTGCACTTGCGTATATAAAAGTATATATGTATACAAAAATTTTTTATGGTTAAGGTAAAATTTCTATAAAAAATTAAATTCCAATTTGATGACGTTCAAATTACTCCCACAGGATTTTGTCACAATATATTTATGAAAAAGTAAACAATGTAAAGAAGAAAAAAATAAAAACGTATAAGTAGCTGCTTAATTTTCTTTTATTGAAATTACCATTTAAAGTAAATTTATGATAATTAATTTACGTCTTTAACTTGTTTATTTCATTCTATGATGCAATGTCATACATATTCGAACCGGCTATTTTAGTCAATGCAATATTTTTTTCGCACGATTCTTAAAACGGAATATTGTCGAACTACTTGAAAGAATGTCCTATTCGTACCAAATTTAAAAAAATCTATAAGTGATGAGTAAAATTTAAATTTTATATTTGACATTTTTATTGTGTTAGTATCTTAGTATACCATATTTTTGCAACATATCCTATATTCTATTCAGATATTGGGAATTTGTTATTATTTGACTTACAATATTGAAATTCCGTCAAACTATTTTTGTTAAGTATATATGGTTTTCAAGTTTTCAAACTTGAAATTAAATAGGAATACCATCGTTATTTAAATCGGTGTCGCAATTAAAACACATTTCTAACACAATGAAAAGTGTATAGTTTGATTTATTTCAGAAGTTTAGCAAATACTTAAGTATTTTAAATTTCGTTTTTCTTTGATTTCTACATATAAAATTCTGTTTCATAAGTCTACGTAAATTAAAATTTTTATATTGTTTTAATTTTAAAATTTTATTTGGAAAAAGGGAAGCTCCTTTGGGTATAAAATATGAAAATAAAGTTAGTGGAGTAAATAAATAAATAAATAAAAATAAATAAATAAAAAAAGTAAAATAATAAATACGAAAGTACCACAAAGGAGCATGAAAAATAAAAAGGGAAAATTTTTTTCAACCACAAAATGGAGTAAAATGTTCTACCTAATAAGGAAACACACTTATATTTCTATATATTTCTCTTTTAAAGAAAATAGAATTATGTTGTCATTTTTAAAAACTTTATAAAATAAAAGTTTTAACGTAAAATAATTTTTATTTTAAATTTTTTTTTTGTTTTCAAAATTGAAAATTTATTAAGAAAAGGATGTCGATAACATGATGTCGGTGTTGTTGTTTTTTTTTCTTTAAAATATTTCGAAATTAAATTGAAAAGTTGAAAGAAAAAATTGAAGAAAACAATTATATTTTTTTGAACTGATTGAAATTGGCACGTTTTCTGTTAAATACCCAAAAATTTTTTTTTTTAAATGTCACATTATCCCATGAAATAACTACGTTTCGGTAACCTTATTAATATAGTGTATAGAATAAAGTGGGAAAGTTCGCAGATTATAATGTAGGTAATGTAGGATTTTAATAACAAATATGGGCAAATCATTATTCACATAAATGTACTGAAGCTTTTAAGAATTAAAAAACTTTTAAAAATTTTAAAACAAAACACGGTGGCGGTAATTTGATTGTATGGGGCTGTAGTATCAGTGCTGCTGGAATTGGTAACCTCGTTTTTATTGATAACATTATGGACAAAAATAGATATTTGGATATTTTGAAAAATTATTAAATGCCATGTTCCGAAAAACTGGGTTTTTTATGTGCGATGATTCAATTTTCAACCAGATAAAGGCCCTAAACGTTGTGCGCAAATTGTTAAATAATGGCTAATTTTCAATGTGCCAAAGCAGTTACCGTCACCTTCACAGTCGCCTGACTGTAATCTAATTATAAATTTTTTTTTTCTTTAAATCGATTATTACTTTGATGATTTCGATGCTTCGATATTAGAGGCTTATATTTGTGATATGAATATTTGACTAAAATTTAATTGCTAATAATTTAAATTTACAACGTCTGTAATTCTAATTTTTCTAAAGATCGAATAATCTTTATTCAAAGAAGAAATAACAAATGAAGAAAAATTATATTGTGGTATTTAATATACCTACTTAATATAACACTGCTATTATCGTGATTTGTATGCATATCATTTCTTCTGTAATGAATTTGAACTTTATTTGATAACAAATTAGCTAAAACCAAATTCAAGGTTAAATCTAAATTTCAACAAGAAAAAAATTTTTAAATACTTCTGGAAAAAAAATGTAAAATCAAAAAAAAAAACCTATAAGTAAAGTCCTGGAAAATAATCGATGTCAGAATTAAGAAAAGTTCATACCCCATATTTCGGTTGTTTCTTTTTTTTTGTTTAATTTTTTGTTGGTTTTTTTTACTAAATAAAAATACATACATGTATACATATATACATAAGTATATGAATACTTATCTTATATACAAAAATTTTTGTTCTTATAGATTCTATTAACATTCGCATAACATAAGGACTTAAAAGTAGACCACATTTTTTAACACCTAATAAAGTCAAATGGCCCTAAAGGTAGATCTATCTTGTCGTTTAATTTTTTTTCGTTTTTTTTTTTATTTTTTGTTTTGCCTTTTTTCTGTTTTTGGTGGATTAACTTCAACCATTGTCCCTTTATATTGGTATTATACTTTTAGTAGTATGTACGTACTTGTTTACTGTTATAATATTTGTACGTTTGACTACGTACCCAATTCTTTACAAATACTTTATAGTTCAATACCAAGTATTCCGTTATACATATGAGTGTCATGTTCACTTGTATTAGTATTACTATATTGCCTGCCTGTATAATTATATTGTGATGTGTATATATTTTTAGGAAGGATAACGAATCTTACGTAAGGATCCTTTTTAGATTCAAAATTTTACAATTTCTGCATATATGTATGTATCCATATTCATAGTATATTCTATAATTTAAGTGTATTATTTGTAATATGGCACAAAGAGAAATTGTCGCAGTTGAGTACACAATATATAAGTACAGTGGACAAAATAATATGAATAAATGAATACAATAGAGGTATAAATTAATGTGAGAGGGAGAAAAAAATGTGAGTAACAACATAGCACAGTTGTCTCGATCATGAAGTAGACAATATCTTATTTAAATCTATAAGACATAACACAAGTTTTTAGTTCTAAAACCAGATCAACGGATAATAATTATAAATCAAATTATTAGCGAACAAGGAATAATAATAATTTTCTGGGAGATATTTTACGTATATTTGCTTGCGTCACCTTCAAATTTATTGTTGTAACACCTTAACCCGGAATATAAGGTTTTAGGAAAAGTAGCTGAGATGCTGGGATTTCTGAATATACCGAAGGGTTTTCTGCAAGTATTTGTTCTTGATGGGAAAGAACAACATACTAGAAGTGATTTTCTTTGACAGGCCAAGAAACTATCGGTTGTTTTCTTTTTAAAATTTCCAGAACGTTCTTTGAATCGATTTCTTCGTGCAAATTTTGTCAAATGGGTTTTCTTTTGCGTCAGTGTTTCCGCGAAAAGATTTTCTTGTATTAGCCTCAAGACTAAGAAAAACACTAAGAACTCTAATATAATGCACATTACAGTCGAGAAACTGAAAAGTAAAACAAAATGATTTCAGTTTTCGTTCTTTTGACTTTTTTATTTTTCTTTATTTTCGTTTTTTAACTTGCTTCCATTTATATCATTTTCCACCTAAATGTTTTTAATGTGACGTCTATAAGCTTTTCTGGCATTAAATGGTTTTCGAAGTGATATATAGTTAAATATAATGTACGTATATATCACTTATATATTTACATAATATATATAATGCATATATATATATATATATGTATATATATATATATATGTATATATTATATAAATATTTTGTACCATTCTCTATATATTATGACTCTTTTTTTTCTGATTCGGACAGGATAAAATACTTAAAATGACCTTCAAAGAAGGAAATGGAATAAAAGTTAGACACCACAAGTGACGATATTACTCGTCTTTCTATTTGTTCCCTTACTTTTCGTTTCAAGAGAATTTTCTCCTTGTTTCATTTTTCTTTTTCGAATATCGTTTTTTATGTGGCAACAATTTGGTTCTTTCTTGTTTTCATTTTATTTTAATTAAAATAACATGAAAATTTTCCTTTGAAAAGAAGGTAAATTTGAAAATTGCCAAAGAAGGACGAAAAAAAATGGTAGGAATTAAAGACAAATTAGAAAATTTTTCGGTTTCACAATCATCAATCATTATAATATCGATTATAATTTGACAACTTGTCTGCCATTTGACGTATTTTTAGTAAGTAGATATCGTAAAAAAATAAGCATACATGCTTTTATATGTACGTTTTTTAGGATAAAATAAACTTTTAATGAAAACGTCCTTTGTGGTTATGCTTCTGTGGTAGAAATAATGAGGCTGGCTACAGTTTGCCTGGGTCTTGGGTAATAAACTAATCAAGGTCGCCTTTATTTAATTTAGCAACGATTTGAATGCATCTATTTAAATTTCTGAAATTTCCATTAAATAATCTCAAATACAAAATTATATGATTTAATTCACTTATTTCAAAGTTTCTAAGTTAAAATTTCTAAAATAAGAAACTAAAAATAAAAAACAAAAAACAGCAAAATAAATAAAAAGTTTTCTTTTTATAGAATGTATGTACTAATAGACCCCACACTTAACTTAAATTAAGAGCCATAATATCTGAAATAATGAAGATGAACAATATTAATTTCAGATTTTTATTTTTAATGGGCGGTCATTTTTGTAGTAGGAAGGATACTATAATAAATTTTCTGAATTACCATCATTCAACAACACTGTATGTTGTCTTAGTATACACGTATATGTTATTGGTCATGGGTATTAAATAAAATGCAGATGGCATGCCAGTTAAATTTATATACATAATACATATGTATAAGTATATGAAAAATTAAAATTACGTACAAAATTTTCTATTTTCGAAGTTATTTTAATGATCTCAAGACTTTGATTGAAGCAAAGTGAAAAGAAAATTTCATTTTGTAGTTGACTGGGTAATTTTTTTAATATTTAAAAATTTTTATTTTTAATTGTTAAAATATCATGAGAAACTTGAAAGATTGAGTATTCATTCAATATTATATGAAACTAAAATAAGATTGGTAAAAAAATAAATTTTCCATGTGAATCAATTTTGTGCCAATCAATCAATCCTAAAGCTCTTTCTCGTGCCTCTCGTAACTTCTATTTTTATTAAATAACAGGTGGGCTGAAAAGTGCGTATCGTTTCAATGAAAAAATATTTTTTTTTGACAAATTTCGCTTTTATTATTCAACATAGTTGCCTTCAAGAGCGATACAGCGATTATAACGATCTTCAGGTTTTTCGATACCCTTCCGGTAGTAACCCTTCGGCTTGTCCTCAACATAGGCTTCAGTTTCGGCGATGATTTCTTCGTTGGTGTGAAATTTTTTTCCAGCGAGCATTCTCTTAAGGTCCAAGAAGAGGAAAAAGTCGCTTGGGGCAAGGTCCGGAGAATACGATGGATGGAGGAGCAAATCGAAGCCCAATTCGTGCAATTTCGACATCGTTTTCATGGACTTGTGGCACGGCGCATTGTCCTGGTGAAACAAGATTTTTTTCTTCTTCATTTGTGCCCGTTTCTTGGCGATTTCGGCCTTCAAACGCTCCAGTAACTCTATATAGTAGTCGGCTATGTCGATCAAACGTATTTTGCGGTCTCCCAAAATTATTTTGTGGATTTTTTTCACGTTTTCGTCCGTAACTGCTTCTTTTGGGCGTCCACTGCGTGTGTCGTCTTCGGTTGACATATGACCGGTACGAAATTTAGCAAACCACTTGCGAATGGTTGCTTCGCCCGGGGCAGAGTCCGGATAACACTCATCAAGCCATTTCTTGCATTCAACGGCACTTTTTTTCATCAAAAAATAATGTTTCATTAACACACGAAACTCTTGACTTTCCATGGTTTTCAAAAATAACAAAAGTAGCGTCACTCTCGATACGATAACTCACAAACTAATGATCCGACAGCAGTCAAATTTTGACAAGCATCTTTTGAAGGTTGGTTTTACCTAAGAAGGGTATGAATTTTATTCTGGTATTCTCATAGAAATGGTACGGACTTTTCAGCCCACATTGTATTTATTGATCATGTTCTTGTTTAATAAGAATGCTCGCATTAATCCCAACTACTAATATTGCTTTATAAATTTATAATATCGCTTTTGTAAATCTCATGTATATATATATATATATTCATTTTGGAAATCATAAAACCCATTCCAATAGGAGGTTAGATGAAATTTATAATAAATAATTGTGAGTTAAATTTTTTCTTATTTTAATACAGGTATAAATATAAGGAAATAAGAACTTTAATATATGTAATTCTTGGAACCTGATTCCTATTGAACATAAGTATAAACATACAAACGCAGTGTAATAATTAACTCAACAAATAATTGTTATGAACTTCTTATTATTATTGTTTTTTTTTGGGTCTATTAAATATTAATTCGGAGAGCTATTATAATACCTATTTCGGACACCATTAAAGTTGTTAACAATTGCTTAAATTTTGTTAAAAAATGTACATTATATTAGTAATTCTTTCCGCTTTTTAGGTTTATCTTCTAGATCTGAAAGGTATTATGATTTTCTTTTACCATTATTCAGTGGTATTTAAATTTTTTTATTCTATGGTTCTATATGAATATGATTTAATTGTAATTACTTCCTAAAAGTAGAATTAAGAAAAATTTCCCGTCAAACTATTCTTGAAGCAGTTAGCTTAGCGATTGATCGCTTCCTAAGCTGACGCTCTAGTAATTAATTGACCTACAAATAAGGCATGAAGGAATTATAACGATAATTTAGCAGCATTCATAACGTTTATATAATATATCCGTATTTTACATTGCAACTCGATATTAAATAACAAATATAAACAATAAATATCAATAACCTTCACCGCCTTTAAATCAATAACTTGTGAAACTGAAGTTTGAAGCTCTAAAAAGTCAAGTAGAAAGTCCTAATGCTCCTAAATTGAGTAAGGAAAATAAATATAGGGACATAATATCCACAACATTTTACTGTAAATGCATCATTATAAAGAATTGCATGTATACTTAAGGTGTATACCTTAAGGTTGTCCTATCGAACTTTTAATATTTTCTTTTGTTTATCATAAAATGTTAAAGAAATTACTTTTACGTCAAGTTTTATGTTTTATATTATAAATAGGAAGAAGAATTTTCTATGTTTTTTTATGTTTTCTTCTTTATTTACTTTATTTTATTTGAGACGACAGAACTTTATGTGCATATTGACCATTTAAAACCCAAGTGATGATGGGAATTTGCGTTATTTATTTATTATTTTTTTTTTTTGGTTACCATTTTTGGTTGGAATAAATCATTAATGAATACCCAAAAAGGAAAATAAGTACAACTCTACATATAATAAAAGTATGTTGGTTCACCTACGCAAAAACCAAATTATCTCAATTGACTTTAAAATTTGATGGTTAATTTTCGGCTGTACGCAGGCCATATAAGAAGATGTATACCAAAATAAAAAAAAGTTAAAGGTCTAAAGAGAATTAGAAGAAACTTAAAAGAAAATTTATTTATAAATAAAACATAAATTTTCGATGTACATTAGGCATACAGATATTTGAAATTTATTTGGGTCCCGTCTATTATCCCCAACATATACTTTGAAGAAGAATTATTGTTGTTTTTTTTTTTATTTTGATTTTGTTGTTCTTTCTATTATGTTTTTACACTTTACAAAAGGAAAAATAAGATTAATGGATAGCAGCATCTTAAGAGATGGTACCGATATAATAAGAAAAACAAGTAAAAACGTTTCAGTCGGTATAAACCGATTGAATTATACCCTGCACCTTTCGTTATTGTGTAGCTGTTACTCGAACCTGTGAAGTCATTCTATAGAAACTTCACGGATATGGCTGACCTATAATTGGACATCCGACTGCCAAGTTTCATGAATTTGACTTTATAATTTTTCCAAATATTTAAAATTAGCTTTTGGAGTTGTATGGCAAGTCCCCGAACTTGTCAAGCAATTCCACTAAAACTTCACAAATATATCTGATCTATAATCGGACACACAACTGCCAAGTTTCATGGATCTGACTTTATTATTTTTCCAAATATTAAGAATAAGCTTTAAGACTTGTATGGGAGCTACTCGAACCTGTCAAGCAATCCCATTAAAACTTTAGAAATATGTCTTACCTATAATTGGACACACGACTGCCAAGTCTCATGAATCTGACTTTATTATTTTTCCAAATTTTTAAAATAAGCTTTTAGACTTGTATGAGAGCTACTCGAACCTGTCAAGCAATACCACTAAAACTTCAGAAATATATCTAACCTATAACTCGACACAAAACTGCCAAATTTCATGAATCTGACTTTATTATTTTTCCAAATATTTAAAATTAGTTTCTGGAGTTGTATGGCAGGTACCCGAACCTGTCAAGCAATTCCTCTAAAACTTCAAAAATATATCTGATCTATAATCGGACATCCAACTGCCAAGTTTCATGAATCTGACTTTATTATTTTCCCAAATATTTAAAATTAGCTTCTGGAGTTGTATGGCAGGTACCCGAACCTGTAAAGCAATTCCTCTAAAACTTCAGAAGTATATTTGACCTATAATTGGACACATGACTGCCAAGTTTCATGAATCTGACTTTATTATTTTGCCGAATATAAAAAATTTGCTGTTGGAGTTGTATGGCAGCCACCCGAACCGGTGCAGCTATCCCATTATAATTCTTAGAGCATATGTAGAATATAATTGGACACATGTATACAAAATTTTATATTTACAGCTTTATTAGTTTTTGAAATATTTAAAATAAACTCTTTGAGTTGTATGGCAGCTACCCGAACACGTTGTCCGAATTAGTCCAATAACAATAGGGCTCGTCCTTGGCACAAAAGAAAAAACTTGTGAAAGTTTGGTGTCGATTGCATTATTCGTTTTTGAGTTATCGTGCGATCGGACGGACGGACGGACGGACGGACGGACGGACGGACGGACGGACGGACGGACGGACGGACGGACGGACAGACGGACATGTCTAAATCGACGCAGAATTTTACGCTGAGCAAGAATATATATATATGTCCATACCGCAGATGACTCCTTCAAGTAGTTACAAACTCCATACCAAAGTTAATATACCCTTCACGAAGTGCAGGGTATAATAAAAAGTGACTATCATGTGAGAAAAAAATGTTCAGATTTTATAATTAATTTATTTTTAGTTACGGGATAAAAGAAAATCCAACTTTTCGAAATCTTAATGAAAAATGATTTTACAAATATTTAAGTATATCGAATTAAAATTAATCTATGTTTATATGTATGTGAGTGAAATAAAATAAATTGTTAAATATTGGAATTCAAAGAATTTTTAGGGAAATTTTAAAAAAATTCGTAAAATCTTTACATACATAATATGTAATTGAATTTTAAATACATACATATATAAAATGCCAATTCGAAAATTTGTTAAACGTCTAATTTTAATAACAATAATTTACTTGTAATTTCTGTTACGTTTACTTGCAATTCGAGAGTATTTAAATTTAAAGACTAATATTATTGAGGGTATTTAAATATAAAGACCAATATTTAAGTCAGATTCATATTATTGAAAATTTTCTTAATGTAAGCACATAAGTTGGAAATTTTGTATTATAAGTTCAAGTTTCACAAAAAAATTAAATGTTTTTATAACAAAAAATAGTAGAGCATTTCCTTTGAAAAGACAAAGATATGCTGAATGCGTTCCACATATCTTATTAATTGTATATGCAATGCGGTTCAAAAATATTTTTATTTATTATGCACACACGACCATTAACACAGGATATAGGTTGAATTACATAATATATTACGCCTTTATCAACTAATTATAAAGTAAAGTTTTTAAATTAGCATTTTGTTAAAATTTTTGTGGTTTATTTTACTGTTGAATATCCATACATAATGTACTTATATGTTAACATTATCAAGCCAAAGACTTGTTTTATAGGTATGTCTTTAAATGTTAAAATGTGAGAGCATTTCATTAATTTATTTTAAATGGGAAATGCTTTCAAATGCACATAAGATTGTATAATACTTTATTGCAATTTATTCTCTTTATGTAATGTATGCATACGTAAAGAACGCATTTTTTTCACTTTATGCATTACGTATGAAGTAAGCCTGCCACAATGTATTACCGTATGCATTATATACACAAATATTTAATAGTAAATTCATACACATAATATGGTTAATCTCTTGTGACTTTCCTCATATATATATGTACATAATATACATATATGTTTTCTATAAATCAGTTTCATAAATTTATTCACCGAGAATTTATTGTGGTTTTTCTACTTTTCTCCAAAATATAAATTATTGACTTACATATTATTTATTTTATTGGGGGATGCAGGCTATATACACACGTTTTGTAAGTATAATTTATTGAGCAGGTATCGTAAATTAAATTGAAATTATGTTCTTTTATTCAATATATTCTAATAAAATTATAATTGCAATTTGGTATACTTTAAAGAAATCTTTCTGACATTGAATTTACTGGAATATAAATTTATTTTATTATAACCCCAAGTAGTAAGGTTTAATATCGAATACTTTAAATTACAATATTTTTAAGAAATCTAATTTTAATACAGAATTGATATTTTTTAAAGCATTTTATATTCACAGGAACTCAGAATTCTATTAAAATGATTTTTACCTTAAGTCCAAATGAAGCTAAATAGTTATTGCTATGTAGTTATATTAGCTTTACTTAAATTTAGCACAGAACAACAAGTTTGTAACAGAATAGGCAAGTTAGATTTAATACAATGAATACCAAACACAGAAAATTTAATAATTATTGGGTAAATGTGATCCATTCTTTCTATATTCTTTTTCGATCACTGCTTTGAGCTTTATTTGAGTTTACAAATTTATAAATTGGAATTTTTTATGAAGAGTTCATTATACTAAATTAATGAATTTATATAGTTCAATTTATAGCATGCTATGTATAATCAGTCCTTTAAACAAATTGTTACATTAAAAGTTCTTTTACCTTTTAATAGAAAATCCAATGTAACTAGTTCAAATTTTTTTAAAAATAATTAAAACAAATAATTTTGCTTTCTTTTTGCGCATTAATGAAATTTTTGCATTATGGAACTTAGTACTAAATTATAAGTGAAATTTATTAAAATTCTCTATTTATTAAATTAGAGTTGCAATATGTACGAGCGTAAAATTTTATTTTAATAAGAAATAAATTGAAATTTTTTAATGTTAGAATTGCAATTATATACGCAATGTTGAATTGAATGCATAATAAATTTATTATTACCATAAAATAAATAATTTCATAAAATCATTCCCGGATAAAAAATTTTGCTCCTTCTTCTATTCAAAGAACAGCGAAAAAAGCAATTCATTATTCTTACTTTTTAATGAAAAAAAAAACAAAAATCATAAGAATTTTTTTATTGGCAATAAAAATTTAAATGAAACTATTGCTTTCTCCTTTAAGTCCAAACATCCATAAAATTGTGTAAATTATTAGGAATAGCCTGAGAAAGAAAAGGTGTACACCAAAAGTAACGAAAAAAAAATTTCGATTTCTTTTGTGCACCTTTTCTTTCTGTTTTTTTTTTTTTTTTTTTTTCTATTCATTTTTATGATTTATTAGATGGTAGGAGTTGGCATTTCATGATAGTTAAAACTAATCGATTTGTTCTGGTCAGATAATTGCGAATTACTTATGGACCGCTTTTTAAATTTCAAAAATGTGTTTCTGGTTACCTTTATTCGAAAATTGTTCATTGGATATTTTAACATTGTAGTGCAAATCCATTTTAGTCTTCTCCTTTTTAATTAATTTTCCTTAAATGTTGAAGATTTGAATGCATACACCAGTCATATATGATCTATAAAGATGAGAAAATTTATGATGCGCAATGTGAATTTTAATATCAAAAAGTCCAGGTGGATAGAATTTTAATTCTTACTATTTGTTGTTAATTTAAGTTGCTTATATAAACAAGATTAGTACTATAAGCAAGAGGAAGGAGCTTGTTCTAATAATTTATACATAATGGTAACATTGAAATTTATAAATATTAATGCTTGCTTCTCAAGAACATTAACTATATAATCTTATCTCAAAAAACAAAGGTTTAAAGAAAATTATTAAAATAAATTATGTACTCCATTCGGCAGGTTCTTTTGTTTTGTAAAATTTAATGCGTTCACGTATACTTAGTATAATTTTTTAATTAAAATAAATTTATTTATTTTATTCATGTATGGGGTATCAACATGTAGAAATCGACATATGATAATATCAAATTGTCAATTAAAAAATTAATCCCAGGGGCATTATATAGAAGTTTTACCACAATTTCTATATATTTATAAACATAAACCATAAAATTCGAATCTCAATAATATTTTAATTAATGATAATTACATAGGTGACACAATCGTAAAAATTTTTATGTAATAATGAATATAATATAAAGGTAATTTTAAATCGTACAATTAAATTAAATTAACCTGAAAAGTATGTTCTATTAATTATATTATTAAAATAAGAATTAATTAATAAAAATCATACTAGACTCAAGGGAATTTTATTTGCATCTTATGACAAATATGTGTATGTCATATAAACGTGTCATATGAGTCTAACTTATATATGTAAATTAAGAGTCAAGATTAATTTTCCTTAATTTAAAAATAACGTGGTTATATTTAATTGTATTCAGTTTTTAAGGCAATTTCTAAGAGTCAAAATTCTCCTTTTTTATCAATTACAAATTTTCGTAAAATTGTTTTGATTTTTTTAATTTAATTAAATCTAATATTTCTCTTTATTTTCGTTTTTCAGGTAAGCTATCATCAGTTTTCAAAAATGCCTTGAATTTGGTAAAAAATGCTTTAAAATAACAAAGAGTTGTACTTGGATCAAACCATGAAATTTTGCTGCAGATTCTGTAAGAATTTAAATTAATTAATTTTTTTTATAAATATTTTTATATTACTTCAATACTTCTTCCTTTATTGCAATCCACTGCTGGATGTAAATCGTGAAGCAATGTTTCTTATTAGCCATTTGTGTATATAAATGTTGTTATGGACTATTTCTGTGTATTGATCTCGGTTTGCTGCCTGAATCAATTCTTCAATGTTTCTTATTTCTGTCCCATTGCGAATGTTTCATAGTCATGGCATCTGTTTTCTTCCTACGCCACGTGTTCTTTCAATTTTGCCATACACAATTAATTGAAGTAATTCATACTTTTTCCCACGCATAATATGATTAAAGTATTAGAAACTATTTCCTACTTACATACAATAATTAAAATTTACTATAGGTGATTAGAATTCATCACTTTTAAATGACTATTATCTTGCTCAAAAATCATATTTATTATCAATATTTTCTTATCAATAAGGGGTGATTAAGTAATTAACTGATATTTAATTAATGATTGTGTATTAATTATCGAAATACTCTTAAAGCTAATATTTTATTGAGAAATATGTGATTTAACATTTATAAAAAAAAATTTTTTTTTAAATAATAAAAAATATTGTCAATAATGCCGGTAATTGTAATTATTTTTTATCATTAAGTACCCTTACTTATGATAAAAAAATTTCTTACTTAAAGTATTTTTTCCCTACGTCACAAATAACACTTCGAATCTTTTTGCTTCTTTTTTTGTAATTTAAAATATATTTTGATCTAAGAAAATTTGATTTATCAAAACTGTATTTATTATAGTTCCAAATCCCGAAAACTTCGCCTAATTCTGCAAATTTACAAAATTGTACTTTTAATTTTAAATTAATGTTATACTGAAACATTTTCACAATTATTATAAGATAAAAATATTATAAAGTTTTCGGATTAAGTGAATTAGGAACCCTAAATTTTATATGTTATAGCGCTTCTATAACATACCGGTAATTTTAATTTCTATATTAAGACTTTTTTGAATAACTTGACTTCAAAGTCTTTAATCTAATTAAAATTTTTTTTGCTTACGCAATTAATAATTTCGGATTAACCTTAAGTATTCAATATTTTTTATTGTAAAATTTTTCAACGTTTATTATTAAAATATTTTGTATTATTCATGTTTTTTGACAAAGTAGCCTTATAAGAACCTTATAAGAATATAAACTAAAAAAAAAAACTTAACTTTTAAAAACTACATTTTGCTATTACGCGAAATCACAATTTAAAGCATTTTCCTTAATTAACATTTTCCATAATCGAAAGTATTAAGTTTTAATGGAACAAAATTTAAGGTTATCTAAATTAAAATATTTCTACAAATTTCTGAATTGTGTTCATTGAAAAAAAAAATTATTAAAGGAAATTTTATCAGATACGTTATTTAAATTTTAAAATTTCCAAAGTTCCGAAATCCTATTATAATGTCCTTTTAACTTTATGAAAAAAAAAATATTCAAAACAAATTTTTAAATATATTAGATATCTTGCAGGTGAAAAGGAAAAAAATAATATCACCTAAGCCAATAATATCGTATTTAAATGAATCATGTTGTTTTATTGCAGATCCTGATCTAACCAATTTGAATAATATTATACAAATTCTAGATACGTACATATATACGAGTACATATACATATATGATTCTTAAATTATGTAAGCCAACTTTTATAGTTGTTATACTTCATTTTATGTGTAAAAAAAGAGGACATAAAAGTAAAAATAAAAAAAAATTTTTAGAAACATGAACTAAGATGCTGACATTACGAAACGGTTAAAGTTATTTACATTTACTCTTTACTGTGTACATACATATAATGTAGTTTATAACATTAAAGACAAAATTCTGTAAAATTTTTCATACCTAAAATATGTGAATGTACGTAAGTATGTTTTACTATTTTAAGAATATTTTAGATGCTTTCAGCACACATACATAAGTATATATGTGTACTTGTTATATAAATTTTCTAATATTTTTACTACAAATATCCTTAAAAATTCAGGTAAATAACTTTTTTTTTATGTACATGAAACAATTTAAGTATACAAACTTTACAGAAATGTAAATTAGGTATATGTTAAACAAAACAAAAAAAAATTCTATTCCTGACCATAGTTCACTAGCGCACAATATTTTGTTAACTTTATTTTTTAAAAAAAAAAAATTTTTTTTATTGTTCTAGGGTACGTAATGAAAAAGAAAACATGGGTACATACGAAAAAAATTGTTTATTCTGTATTATTCGTGCATACATACGCGTACGTATACGTAAATTAGAATATGTGTATATTGTTATTAAATATGAACAAGGATCAAAGAGAGAATAAAATAAAACTAGATAAAAAAGGAAAATTTATAAAACAACAATGAAAAATCTTATTGACTTGTCAACTTTAGGAATCATTTTAATTTGAATAGTTTTGATGAAAAATAAGAGAAATGGAATAGGTCGTTATTTTACTATATGAAAAGTATTGGGGGTTTCATATGCCTGTACAATGTTGTCTATATTGCGAGTTGATCACAATTTTGCTATCTTTGGCTACTGTCAATTGCTAAACAACATCGTCTTAGGATATGAGAAAGTAAAAATTCTGATTTTAACGTAATTATAAATAAACAGGAGGGAATTAGTAATGCATGAACTACATACATAGCTCGAATAATCAAATTAACTTATCCCATGAAACTGAAACTTGTGAAACATTTCTATTGCTAGAAGACTAGCCGTTAGGACTTCTTATTATTTGTAATTGTAGTTCCTATAAAATTAACACTTTAGCTCAATTCATTTGATTGAGTCATAAAGAGGAACTTAGAAATTTGTCTCCCTGTGCGTTAAATAAATTTTATGATTAATTTTAAAAATACCATAACTATAAATTCAATGTTAAAAACACAAATCGTACCCCAAAATCCCTATCCGAAATTATTTTATATCAAAAAAAATTTTTTTTTTTTATACTTGTATTGCTGTTCTTTCTAAAGTTCTTTGTGTAAATTACAATTGTGTGTATGTAAATAGTCAAAATACATACAAACATATGAGCATTTATACATTGTTATAGCTCATATGAATCCATTGTATAGTGATATCCTGTGACACTTTTTATTTTGGTTTAATTTTTACATTACTCCCTCCTCTGATCCTTTTCCTTGATTCTTTTGTTATAAAATGTTATACAACAATACAAAAATAAAGGACACCAACAAAAGTAATAAAAAATAGTGCTGACCAAGTTAAAAAAAAAAAGTAATAGAGATACAAAAATTATTTTTCTACCTCAACAATAAAAATAAGAGAATGAACAAACAAAAAAAAAAAAACAAAATTGAAAAATAGAAAGGATAAATAGATTCAAAGGATGACAGGAATGAAGGACAATAAAATGATTTGCAGGGTAAAGCAAAAAAGTGATAGTTTTGTTGATTTTTTTTTTTCAAAATCACATTATTTATATGGAATCCAGCCGAGTGTGGTGTTTTTGGAATTTTCTATTTTTAAAGCTTATATACAGGATTACCTTACTTCCTATATTTATACATGTTATCCAATATAAAAATCAAAGGTTTCTAATCTATATATATATATATATATTTGAATATACTTATGTAGTTTGTATATTGAAGTACCATTAATATCACATATTAATGACATTAATAGAATTCATACTTGTAATTTAGAGTATATGATGATAATTTATGTTTGGTTTTACATTAATTTTCTATATCATTTATGGATATAAGAAATTCCCTACAACACAGGTGTATGTGTATATGAAATAATTAAAAAAGAAATATATTTACACCATTTTATCACTAAAAAAATCTAATTAATTTTATTTAATATGGATTCCAAAAGAATTAAGTGGAGTTAAGTTAGTATAGAAATAAAATTTCGTACAGATTTAAGGGAATAATATTTTTTGATATTCTTAATGGCAAGAGAAGAGTATAAAAATTAATATATAAAATAAGTAGTGATTTTACTAAATTCAACCCATATTTCTGAATGAAAAAAATCATTCACTTATTAAAATTTTTCACTTATTAAAATGTTTTAGATTGCATTCTAGGATATTCATGTTGATATGATGCTATCCTCTATCAAACACTCATAAATATAATAGTTTTAATGTTTATATTACTATTTTATGCATTATATATTTATAATAGTCTTATGGCACCTGGCGAGTATGACAAAAAACAAACGGCCGAAATTTTTCAATTGCAAAATATAAGGGTTGACATAGACTCCACACATTGCGTGCTCAAATATTCATGATGTGTAATGTAACTGAAATAATTTCATATTATGATAACAATTTTAATTTTGAATTATTTTGGATTCTACCATTTTTACCGCTAATAAATAATTAAGTACTCCGCAATGTGGATGGTAGTTAAGTACTTAGTACAGTATCAAAATCATATAAGTATGTGTATAGATAAATATATTTTTACGATTGTGTTAGTGTTAAAATAATATCATAAACTATTCGTGCGGACTAATTTAATAATTCATTTTTTATTGCCTTTAAAAGATACTATAGCTCTTTTATTTTAAATAATTCTCGAAATTTCAAATATGAAAAAAAAAATTTAACACTAATATGCTTTACATACATGTATGCGTATATGAATATGGTATACTCGTATCAAGGATGAAATCAAATAAAATATTTTTTGTAATTTATATTTTTTGAAAAATTTTAATTGTAACTTCTGTGTAATTAATTTTACAGAATATTACTTTATATATGTAATTTAAATATTCATAAATTAATATTTATTAAAAATAATAATATAATTAATGTAGTCTATGTAATCATTTGATAGTTTGTTAGTTAAAATTTTAAAATAATTTTTGCCAGAAATAATAAAATTTTTATTATTTAACTTTTGATTTATATTTGACTATTAATTTTTGAGAGCGTATACCGCATATTCATCTGTAATTATAAATGTGTTTGCAATAAAAGAGTAAAAAAAATTTAAGAGTAATAAATAAATACGAGTATAACAATTTTGTAAAAATTCTTTGAAATCATTTACTTTTAATTGTTGTCATATTATGGATTAATGGTTAAAAATCAGAAAATTTAAAGTGAAACTTATACGTATACTCATTATTTTATACGTACATATATTAGTCTGTATAGATAAATAATTTATAATACTTAGTTAGTATTATTAGTAACATAGAGTTCGAAGAATTCGATCTTTCCTGACATACTTACTTAATGTAAAAAATTTTAATTTGAATTACAAAATTTCGACTTGAATAATTTGTAATTAAGTATAGTGTTTTTTAACTTTTCTATTTTTGTCTATTAAGTTTAAATAGAGAAATGTTTCTTTGGAAACCCGTGTATATAATAGTCAGTACTAGAATATAATACCAAATATTCACCTTTTTGCCATTTATTGAGGTTATTTATAACAGGTTGTGCAGATAAAATTTCGGTAGCATCTACGATGAAAACTTTATGTGCTATTGCTGCCGTCAAAGGTATTCCATAATAATCGGCCTTACAAGTAATTTTGTATTCGAATGGGTTCAAACAAGTTTTTGTAGAATTTTTGTTATTCTTTTTTCCCCAGATACTCGTACTGCAAATCAAACATGGTCTTTGCTTTCTTATTTAAATAATAAAACTTTTAAAATATTTAGTTCTGGTCAATGTCCATTTACGTGTTGTTAAATTCAAATTTTGATATCTGTTTAGAAATGTTGGGTCTCCTAGTGATTTGTTAACATCATTCTATTCTGCAATTTTCATTCTAAAATATCATTAGTTAACATTTCACTCACTTACGTTAGTAGATTGTAGATTGTAGATTTCAAGAGAACCGAGTGGGACAGGAGTAACCCCCCAAGCCACCGCAGCCATTCTTGACTTATTCCGAACACTTAGGGATCCATATCCAAGACAATTGCGGCGCCGAACAGCCAGTGCCGGACAGTCGCAGAGAATGTGCACGGCGGTCTCATCGCCGTCACCACAAAATATGCACAGGGGTGAGGCCGACCTCCCCAGCCTATGCAGGTGGTACTTCACTCGGCAGTGCCCCGCGAAGAAATTCGCAATAGTGCGAATCCGGCTCCTGCTCATTCCCAGCAACTCTGCGGTGAATCCACTGGAGTACGCCGAAAGAAACACCTTCGCATGATGGCACCCTTTCGTGTCCCGCCACTTACGTTAGTAACTAACTGCGCACTTATTTCTATATAAAATTGTAGATGCACTTTTATTTTTTTTTTTAAATATGCTTAAATACAAGTGTAATTTGATAATAGGGGGAGGGGCCCCCTATTATATATATTTTTTTTTAAATATTTTTTAGTATTTTTAATATTCAAAAAGTGATTTATCATTTCATCATAAGTATACAAGGCAAAAATTATGTACACATAATTTTTATGATTTTCAAATTAAATTCTCATAATATTTTTTTTTTGTAATAAATTTCCAATTTTTACCAATTTCCTTCCATATGTAATAAAAAAAAAAAAGAACAAATTTTCATTTTCCAATTTTTTTTTTTTGTTGTTTTTTCCTTTCATTTTCTATATATCTACTCCAACTTTTTTATAAATGTAATTTAAATCATACATTATTATTATTTTTTACTGCGCGTATATTTAATATATTTATAACCATCATCAATATTGTGGGGATTACAATCGCATCAAATTTCTAATAAGTATTACATAAATATTGTATAGCAATGTATGCTTGCATATACATATAAATTTGTATATATAATTTTAAATATTAATAACCATATTAAAATTTTTAAAATATTTTTTTTTTTTATAAGATATTAAGTATACATACTTAGTAATTTAAATATATATATATATGTATATATATATGTATAAGGAATGTACTAAGATGTGTATTTTTACAAGCAAATATACTTATACATATTATGTACACTTAAGTACATTATTTTCAAAACAAAAAAAAAGACCCTTAAATAGAATAGCATTTATAAAATACAAACATTGTTTTGAATCATAAATAAATTTAACAATAGTATCAACCATAAAATGATGTTTAACCAGGAATATTATAACCTAAGAAATAATATAATATTATTATACCCATCGTATACTTTATATCTACTACAATAACCGCCATATTATTTACCATTAAAAGTATTGTACTCCGTTTTAATATTGTTTACATTCACGTATATTGTTATATTGTATGATAATATAATTATAATGTATACTTACATAAATATTCATATGGATCCTACCATATACTTGTTTCTTGGTAATCTTTTTGCCCCATAATTTTGTATGTTCTGTTTGTTTTTTTTTTGTTTGGTCCTTTATTACCCTTTGAAAGGGAATATATGTATACATGTGTTTAGCTATATTTACGACTATACGACTTTTTTATTATTATGAATTGTTATTTTATTGATTTGTCAAATGTTAAATTTTTGTTCTACAATGAAAAATTTTATATTATTTTTTGTCTTTTCAAATGTACCATATATGTTTGTAACTAATAAATAATAGTCTTGTAACAAAGCAGTTTTGAAATAAAAATAGAAAAAATGTGAGACATTAGATTGAATATATTTGGTAGAGAAAATTTTCTTAAAATCCGACTGGCATTTTTAATGTGGAACTGTCACCTATAAAAAATTCATTCAACTCAAAATTGTCTAAAGAACCTCTGTTTAAAAACAGAAGAGACAAGAGAGCAATCAGAAAAAGAAAAAAACCGTCGCATAATCAATAAAACGATAATTTTATACAAAAAAAAAAGCAATGTTGCAGCAATAATCAAGTTATCATCGAATTTTGATTGATTTTTATTAAAATTTGAACTTTTCGTCTTATTCAAATTTTTTAATTTTGTTATACTGTCAATTTAGTAGAGCAGTACGAAAAACAATGCCATATATGTATATACATGAACGTTGAAAACAAATCAGTAATTGAGAGAAATAAAGCCGCCGTTGTTGAAATATTTTCCATTAATTTGTTTTTGTAGCTTCTATTTATACATACATATTTATACATACTCAATTATATAAATGTAAATAAGAAGTCGAGACATAATGTATATATAACTATGCTCATAATATGGATTTAAATAAAAATATACATAAAAATTAATTAAGATACTTTTAGTTGTATAATATGAGATGCATACCATTCATGTTTGATAACATAAACCGCCACCTACCTTTAAATTTAACATTATTTATTATTATCAGTTTCCAATCATTGAATTTAAATATTTATTTGGTTCAAAATTTCTTATACATACATACATATTATAATACTTATGAACAAGTATATATACTTACATATTTACATAAAATATTTCTGCTTTGTAACTGTTATATGATAAGAATGTGATGGTTTTTGGTTTTAATATCAATATTTTTAATAAGTCGAAGTTCTTGTATTACAAACAAATGATATTTTAAGATTAAATTTTATTCTTTCGGTAGGTACTCGTACTTTGTTTATTTTGGTCGACAACTTACTGCATTTTTGTACGATGTTTCAAATTATATGGATGAGGTGATTTAGGTTAAAATGGAATCGAATAAGAATTTGACAGATATGCAAGATATCGTTTCAAAATTCATATTTTTTTTTATAATGTGTAATTATTATTTGAGATAAATTGAAAACCAAATTAGAAATGATGAAAAATGTTGTAATTAGTTCTAGTTATGCTGTTTCTGTATACTTGAATTTATATACAAACTTTTTTAATTTTGCGCTCCCCGTTTCGGAAATTTCGGTTTGAAAGAATCTTCCTTAAATTCTACTCGTAGATATAATATGTAGGTGAGGCTTTTGTAATTATGGGCGGTAATTTTTAAATTAAAATTTTTAAATATTTTTTTGTTTAAAATGGCTAACTTCAATTTACGTTATATCAGATAGTCATTAACTATCTACGTTGTCTAAGATATTCATGAATTTGCTAATTGTTCTAACAAAATAAACTAAATGTAAATTTATAATTTGGCATAATTCAAAATTAATTTGAGTAGGACTGCCAAGTTTTGTAATTAAGCATACTCCACATTTTAATGTTTTTTTGAAATTTTATAATAAATAATTTGTAAATTTGAATAATTGTATAAATTGAAATTTTCAATTTTCAAAAAACATAGGTAAATAATTACGACATTAATCTCTCAGTACCAGTTGTAAGTTAATTTTTTTTGAGAATTCTCAAATACATAAGAGGTATTTCAATAAAATACATGTAAAGTACATACATTAAAGAATAAAATGTTCAACGTCCTCGCGAATGTTTAAGTTTAATATAGAAGTTATTAATTTCAATAAAGCAAAATTGAGTGTTATTCATCTAGTTATAAATATTAATTCAGTAATAAATCTGTGCTATAAAAGTATTAAATCCTAGTCGAATATTCTTGTATTTAGAATTATTTTCTCAAAAAATTTATGATTATAATTGCCAAATTGGAAAAATTCTTTATATGAGCGTTATTGAATTCCTATCCAATAATGAATTAGAGCTTCATACATTAAAGAATCTAAAAAGAAAAAAAAAAAATGACTAGACTATTATTTTCCTCCTACATCTACCAGTCTAAATTTCTTTTATATACTTAATTCTTTTTTATATAAAACATTTTTTTTATTTCTTAATTCTTTCTGGCAGCAGCTGACGGACTAAATGATTTTGATAAAATAATAAAGTTTATAGAATATTAAAGGCAGTTAATTTTATTCGTCTATACAGAAAACAAGATTTTTTTTTTTTCGATATTGTATTTAATGAATTAATCTAGTTCAATGTTCGATTCCATCATTGTTACAGATATCAACAATACATACTAATCAATATTATAATTCAGAGATTGAAACTTTGTTGAGTTTGAATGATGTTGCACTTAATACAGAGTTGAAACAGTTCTTTATATACATTAACTGTGAACATAGTTTGGTAGGTTGTTCTATTTATTTAAAATCTTTTATAAGATGTCATTTGTTATTTGCCTTAAGTAATACGTATATACAGCAAGTTGAAAAAAAAATTAATATTGGAGATAAAATAAAAAAGCGAAAAGAATTTAAAGAATTTATTCTTCTATAAAAAGTTATTCAGTTTGTGTGTCCACTTTGATATGTATACGTATGTACATACATTATATATATGTATATACTATAATATATGTATATACATAAGTTATATTTAAATGTTTTTCAGATACATTTTTTGTTATTTTATATCGTTTGAATGGATTTCAAATTTTAGATAATAATTTTCAATTAACTTAAACATAAAATTTCATTTATGAATGAATGTATGTATGTGCATGTAGCTTATATAGTGATCGAAGAGTTTCTTGTTATACCCTACCAATTTGAGATGATGAATTTGTTACCAATTGATAATTGTTTTCTATTGTGAGTCGAAAATGGCATTTTACAGGAGGGCATGATATAAAATTGAGAGGTACTGCGATTTATTAATTTCAGATGCAGTTTTTGTTTGGAAATGAAACCATTTGGAAAATTTTGTAAACCGGTTCTCAAATGCTATTGGATTTAAAAAATCACATTTTATTTAAAAGCTAAAAATGTACAGGGTGTAAAAAAATTTTATGCTTTTTTTTAACTCTTTTTTTTTTTATGTGATTTTAAAGATTTAGAATTAAAAACATAAAAGTTTTGTTATAATTCTGTTGAAATTCATGAATAATAAAAAAAATAAAACTTGTTGTATGACAGAATTCGGTTTTGAAACATTTTGTATGCATTTACGAATTTTGTATTTATTTTCCAATTTAAGTTTATTATAAAGACGCACATTGATACATATGTAAATAATAGGTAGGTATATTTATACGTTTTATAATAATACATACATACGCACAATGTATTTGTGATTGAATTTATCAAAGATTGAATTGCCATTGTAATAATGACATATTAATAAAAGGTTATAAAACTTTAAATTGTTTATGCGTCGGCTATTATTCTAAATGCTATTTAAGATTAGATCGAAACAATTAATTGTTTTTTTGTTAATGTTATGTGTATGTGGACATTTGAAGATGTACTAGGCTCTAAGATTCTTTATAATATACGTGCGTATAAGTACCTATATAATAAACTAATTTATGGCTATACCTACATGTACACGTAAATGAAACTGAAAAACTTATCTGATTACGTTTTTATACCCTGCATTTCGTGAAGGGTATATTAACTTTGGTATGGAGTTTGTAACTACTTGAAGGAGTCATATGCGGTATGGACATATATATATATATTCTTGCTCAGCGTAAAATTCTGCGTCGATTTAGACATGTCCGTCCGTCCGTCCGTCCGATCGCACGATAACTCAAAAACGAATAATGCTATCGACACCAAACTTTCACAAGTTTTTTCTTTTGTGCCAAGGACGAACCCTATTGTTATTGGACTAATTCGGACAACGGGTTCGGGTAGCTGCCATACAACTTAAAGAGTTTATTTTAAATATTTCGAAAACTAATAAAGCTATAAATATAAAATTTTGTATACATGTGTCCAATTATATTCTACACATGATCCAAAAATTATAACGGGGTAGCTGCACCGGTTCGTGTGGCTGCCATACAACTCCAACAGCAAATTTTTTATATTCGTCAAAATAATAAAGTCAGATTCATGAAACTTGGCAGTCATGTGTCCAATTATAGGTCAAATATATTTCTGAAGTTTTAGAAGAATTGCTTGACAGGTTCGGGTACCTGTCATACAACTCCAGAAGCTAATTTTAAATATTTGGAAAAATAATAAAGTCAGATTCATGAAACTTGGCAGTTGGATGTCCAATTATAGGTCAGACATATCCGTGAAATTTCTATAGAATGATTTCACAGGTCCGAGTTATTGCTACACAATAACGAAAGGTGCAGGGTATAATTTAATCGGTTTATACCGACTGAAACGTTTTTACTTGTTATTACTATTATATTGTATTAAAATTTCATTAATATGAATTTTATGTTTCGTATATTACATATATGTGCCTACACACACATATGTACATATGGATAATCTTACTTAATTTTTTAAGAATTTTCAAACTGTATAGTGACTGATAAAATTTATTTCGTAAAATAATCTATAAAAGCGGGCGAAAATTTGAATATTTTATAATTTCTTGAAAGAAAATCTGTAAATGCCTATTAATAAAAAGTCCCCGGTTGATTAATTACTCAATATATGTATACTCGTACGTACATTTACATTGGAACATTTCTAACATTTTATAGCACAAAGCAAAAACAATAAATTCTTGTGTTTTTCTATATAAAACTGCATCTTTTCAATAGTGCCAATATTTAAGAATTCCCTTGCGAATTGTAATTTTAAAAACATTTCAACAATTCATCTCTCATATGTAAACAATATTTTATTTTCTTTAAGATAAAAACCAAAAAAAAGTGAAAAGAACAAAAATATTAAACATGGAATTTAATTAAAATATTACAATAAAAGCACTGAATTATTCCAAGAATATTTAATGCACATACACAATATGTGCGTACATAAATACAGCGGTTTTTCTCTATTGATTCACATTGGAGGGAAAATAAACCGCTATTGTCAATTATTATGAATGTTTATGGTTGATTTTATGTTCATTTTCATATTATTATTATTATTATTTTTATTATTGTTATGATTTTATCGCTGAAAATTATTTTGCCAATTCATATTACCGCGGATAATAAGTATACGAGAGTGTATATTATGTTTTGCTTTTATCCTTTGCCTCCTGCTCATTTCTTTTTCCTTTTATTTTTTAATTCTTGTTTGTTGGTAAACTATATTATAAAGTGTATGATAAAAATGAATGAATATATTTACTCTTTATTCACATTATTTTAAATAAGCTGATGGCTTTTATATTAAAAGCATGTGTAATAGTTATTGCACTCTCATAAGAATTCTGTTTTTTATTAACCGTGATGAATGAAAATGAATTTATATACTTATGTATGTGAGTACAGAAATGTAGAGCGTGAACTACTTTAAATACTATATAAGTGAAGAAAAGGCTAAAAAACTATTCTTTATCTGTAATAATAATCAATAAAATACAATAAATGCATTGTATATTTGATTTTTATGCAGATATACGTATACATATATAATTTATATGCAATATTTTGCATGCGAATGATAAGTGACTATGTGTGACGACTATGAGTGACTGTGAGTGAATAAAAAAGAGAATTTTGTTTCGTTTTTTTGTTAAATTGTAATTAACAAAAATATAAAAAGAACATTGAATTTTTTAATTAAATTATTAATTACTTTACTTTTTATAAAGCTATGGCATTATGTTCCAATTGTTTTATTAAAAATTTAAAATTGTATTGAATATTGTCACGATGACAATTATTATAAGTTTTTATTTTAGATTTCATTCCTTTCACTTGCCTTTTTTTTTTTTTTAAAAATATAATTAAATTGTCAATTTGTTTTGCGTTTCTTCTAATAAACTCATGTTTAAATTTAATTTTAATTGTACAACTATGTCATAATAATTTAATTAACTGTATTGTAGTGAAACATCGAGCACTTAAAATTCGTGTATTCCCATAAATTTATTTTTCTTTATGGATTAGTAAAGTGATCACATAAAATTTATAAAAATTCCAAAAAGAATTAACAGGTGAATTTTATGATTTCAATATTGTAATAAAAGTACAATAAATGAGTAATATTGATGGAATAAGAAATAAATTCCAATTATATTAATTTTTTTTATACCGACATTTGCTTTTAATATCGAAAAATATAATAAACAAGTAATTATGTGCCTATACTCACATTAAAATTAAGAAGTTTATTGTTAAAAGAAAAGTGTTTTTGAAAATTTGATGTATTTTCCACACCAGCTTTTATAAAGCAAAATTATTACAATGCCAGATGTTTTCCCATTCTCTCCAATTTTGACAACAACAAATCAACAATAGTGATTAAAATTAAGGGAGAAAGATTGTTTAACGATGAATTGAAATTGAATTTTTTTTTTTTTTTGAATAAACATAAAGATTAAATTTTATGTTAAATTTTGCAAATTTAATTGCGAGATACGCAATCAATACACAAGTATTTGGAATGGCAACTGTTATTGATAATATTAGATTATTTCGTTTTAAGATTTAGAATCTGCCCCCAACGTTGGTTTGCAAATTCATTAAAAAATCAACTTTTACTGGAGCGACCCCTGATTAATATTAAAAATTTCAAAAACTGGTTTTTTTAGTCAGATTGTAAAGGTCTATGTTAGAGTACACTTCATTCACCTAAGATTGACTGAAACGCGTTGGATTTTTATATTTGGAAATGATTTTAGCAAACAAAACGTTTTTATTTAATATTATGAACATTTTTATATAAGTACACATACAGGCAATTGTGTTTATTAATAGTGTAATTTTGCCCTTAACCATAAAATACACATATTTGAAGCAGTAATTACATCGAAGTAAATCTTCTGTGATGAAAACAGACTGTATGTGCGGAAATAAGAATTCTTAATTATACTCTATATTAAAATTTTATTTATTTATTCCCACTTATCCATAAGTACCATATTATTCCTCTTATTGATAATTAAACAATAACAAATTCTCAATATTCAATAATGGTATTAATCCAGAACATTTCCTTTCCTTTTTTTACATAATAAAGAACATTCATATGCCTATGCATAACGTTTTAAAAATAAACTTTTATTGTTACCAATCATTAAAGAAATAAGAGTAGAAAAACAAAACAATTTAATTTTTTTTTTTAATTTATTAAAACAATCATACTCCCATAAAAAAAAATACATTTTTAAAAATTCATTATTTAACCGTCGTTTTTATACCCTGCACTTCGTGAAGGGTATATTAACTTTGGTATGGAGTTTGTAACTACTTGAAGGAGTCATCTGCGGTATGGACATATATATATATTCTTGCTCAGCGTAAAATTCTGCGTTGATTTAGACATGTCCGTCCGTCCGTCCGTCCGTCCGTCCGATCGCACGATAACTCAAAAACGAATAATGCAATCGACACCAAACTTTCACAAATTGCTTCTTTTGTGCCAAGGACGAACCCTATTGTTATTGGACCAATTCGGACAACAGGTTCGGGTAGCTGCCATACAACTCAAAGAGTTTATTTTAATTATTTCAAAAACTAATAAAGGTACAAATATAAAATTTTGTATACATGTGTCCAATTATATTATACATATGCTCTAAAAATTTTAATGAGATAGCTGCACCGGTTCGGGTGGCTGCCATACAACTCCAAAAGCAAATTTTTTATATTCGGCAAAATAATAAAGTCAGATTCATGAAACTTGGCAGTCGTGTGTCCAATTATAGGACAAAGATATTTCTGAAGTTTTGGTGGAATTGCTTGACAGGTTCGAGTGGCTCCCATACAACTCCAAAAGCTTATTTTAAGTATTTGGAAAAGTAATAAAGTTAGATTCATGAAACTTGGCAGTTGTGTGTCCAATTATAGATCAGATATACCTGCGAAGTTTTAGTGGAATTACTTGACAGGTTCGGGTACCTGCCATACAACTCCAAAAGCTAATTTTAAATATTTGGAAAAATAATAAAGTCAAATTCATGAAACTTGGCAGTTGTTTGTCCAATTATAGATCAGATATATTTGCGAAGTTTTAGTGGAATTGCTTGGCAGGTTCGGGTAGCTGCCATACAACTCCAAAAGCTAGTTTTAAATATTTGGAAAAATAATAAAGACAGATTCATTAAACTTGGCAGTTGTGTGTCCAATTATAGGTCAAAGATATTTCTGAAGTTTTAGTGGAATTACTTGACAGGTTCGGGTACCTGCCATACAACTCCAAAAGCTAATTTTAAATATTTGGAAAAATAATAAAGTCAAATTCATGAAACTTGGCAGTCATGTGTCCAATTATAGGTCAAATATATTTCTGAAGTTTTAGAAGAATTGCTTGACAGGTTCGGGTACCTGTCATACAACTCCAGAAGCTAATTTTAAATATTTGGAAAAGTAATAAAGTTAGATTCATGAAACTTGGCAGTTGTGTGTCCAATTATAGATCAGATATACCTGCGAAGTTTTAGTGGAATTACTTGACAGGTTCGGGTACCTGCCATACAACTCCAAAAGCTAATTTTAAATATTTGGAAAAATAATAAAGTCAAATTCATGAAACTTGGCAGTTGTTTGTCCAATTATAGATCAGATATATTTGCGAAGTTTTAGTGGAATTGCCTGGCAGGTTCGGGTACCTGCCATACAACTCCAAAAGCTAATTTTAAATATTTGGAAAAATAATAAAGTCAAATTCACGAAACTTGGTAGTTTTGTGTTCAGTTATAGATCAGACATATCCGCGAAGTTTCTATAGAATGGTTTCACAGGTTTGAGTAATTGCTATACAACAATGAAAGGTGCAGGGTATAATTCAATCGGTTCATACCGACTGAAACGTTTTTACTTGTTTTATATATTTTTTGTGTACACACCACCACACATTACCTTCCAAATGTTGTTTATATGAATAAAATTTATATAACAAATAAAAATCAAGTAATTTACATACATATACATATATTTAATCTGTTTTTTATTTTAAAAATGTTTGCGGATAAAATTACAATCCAATAAACGGTAACATTTTATTTTTTTAATATTGTTTGGTTTGTAATAAAAATTTTACCAATTCTGCCATTAATTTGTTACCGCATAAGTAATGCGTCTATGTTATTTTAAAAAAAAAATTAAAATATTGTATTGTCAACATCTGGTTGGATAATAATTAAATTATATTATTTTCAAATATTTTTATATAAACGCAATATTTCAAGGATTTCAGAGGTTTGTCTGCGTACAAATTATAATAAAATGTTACCATCAAAAATAATTCATAAGAACAAATTGCAAATAAACAAAAATATATTCATTATTGAACACTTTTTAAGTGATTTTCATGAGTACATTTATTTTAATTAAGTATTGAAATGTTGAACACATCTTGTAACATAAATAATTAAAGTTCGATAAATTTATATACATATATGATTCTAAATCTCTAATTATATAATTCTAATAATCTCTAAATTGCGAGATTAAAGCAGTTTCTTAATAAATTCAATAAAGTTAAGGAATAACTCACGTAATAATATAAATAAGAATTCTCATTATAATAATAGTTACAGTTATCTGCTAGTAAATCTGTTAAATAACATGCATATTTTAATACTTCACCTATACATATATATTCCGTATATATTCCGTACTATACATATATATATAGTCTTAATTGTGATGATAATTTTACATTGTGCATTCTTTAAATTATTTCAGATATAAATTTATTATTAAAATATTTGCAAATTTAATTATTCCAATTATTTAATACAATATAGTGTACGTAATTGGAAAATGTTAAATGTATAAGTAAAGAATGTTACATGTAAAAATTTGATCTTAAAAGCGATAAAAATTTTTGCACATAATAATTAAGAAATATTTAGTAATGATTACTTTTCAAGTATACAGATAGTTATGCTCTATAAATACCATATATAAAAGTAAAACCCCCTAAAATATTCTTTTTTTAAATATTTCAAAAAGGATTTAGTAAGAAGCAGAAAATTTACATGCAAGTTACTTACATGTCACATACAGTTTCTTGATAGAATTATGCATTTTACATTTTTATTTTATAAATTTCATAATTATTGTGAATTTCTTCCCTGCGAACAAAATGTTCCTTTTACACTACGTAATCTTATTTATGTACGTATGCATCCATAGATATTGCATTACTGCAATTTTAATGAGATAGCTGCACCGGTTCGGGTGGCTGCCATACAACTCCAAAAGCAAATTTTTTATATTCGGCAAAATAATAAAGTCAGATTCATGAAACTTGGCAGTCGTGTGTCCAATTATAGGACAAAGATATTTCTGAAGTTTTGGTGGAATTGCTTGACAGGTTCGAGTGGCTCCCATACAACTCCAAAAGCTTATTTTAAGTATTTGGAAAAGTAATAAAGTTAGATTCATGAAACTTGGCAGTTGTGTGTCCAATTATAGATCAGATATACCTGCGAAGTTTTAGTGGAATTACTTGACAGGTTCGGGTACCTGCCATACAACTCCAAAAGCTAATTTTAAATATTTGGAAAAATAATAAAGTCAAATTCATGAAACTTGGCAGTTGTTTGTCCAATTATAGATCAGATATATTTGCGAAGTTTTAGTGGAATTGCTTGGCAGGTTCGGGTAGCTGCCATACAACTCCAAAAGCTAGTTTTAAATATTTGGAAAAATAATAAAGACAGATTCATTAAACTTGGCAGTTGTGTGTCCAATTATAGGTCAAAGATATTTCTGAAGTTTTAGTGGAATTACTTGACAGGTTCGGGTACCTGCCATACAACTCCAAAAGCTAATTTTAAATATTTGGAAAAATAATAAAGTCAAATTCATGAAACTTGGCAGTCATGTGTCCAATTATAGGTCAAATATATTTCTGAAGTTTTAGAAGAATTGCTTGACAGGTTCGGGTACCTGTCATACAACTCCAGAAGCTAATTTTAAATATTTGGAAAAGTAATAAAGTTAGATTCATGAAACTTGGCAGTTGTGTGTCCAATTATAGATCAGATATACCTGCGAAGTTTTAGTGGAATTACTTGACAGGTTCGGGTACCTGCCATACAACTCCAAAAGCTAATTTTAAATATTTGGAAAAATAATAAAGTCAAATTCATGAAACTTGGCAGTTGTTTGTCCAATTATAGATCAGATATATTTGCGAAGTTTTAGTGGAATTGCCTGGCAGGTTCGGGTACCTGCCATACAACTCCAAAAGCTAATTTTAAATATTTGGAAAAATAATAAAGTCAAATTCACGAAACTTGGTAGTTTTGTGTTCAGTTATAGATCAGACATATCCGCGAAGTTTCTATAGAATGGTTTCACAGGTTTGAGTAATTGCTATACAACAATGAAAGGTGCAGGGTATAATTCAATCGGTTCATACCGACTGAAACGTTTTTACTTGTTTTATATATTTTTTGTGTACACACCACCACACATTACCTTCCAAATGTTGTTTATATGAATAAAATTTATATAACAAATAAAAATCAAGTAATTTACATACATATACATATATTTAATCTGTTTTTTATTTTAAAAATGTTTGCGGATAAAATTACAATCCAATAAACGGTAACATTTTATTTTTTTAATATTGTTTGGTTTGTAATAAAAATTTTACCAATTCTGCCATTAATTTGTTACCGCATAAGTAATGCGTCTATGTTATTTTAAAAAAAAAATTAAAATATTGTATTGTCAACATCTGGTTGGATAATAATTAAATTATATTATTTTCAAATATTTTTATATAAACGCAATATTTCAAGGATTTCAGAGGTTTGTCTGCGTACAAATTATAATAAAATGTTACCATCAAAAATAATTCATAAGAACAAATTGCAAATAAACAAAAATATATTCATTATTGAACACTTTTTAAGTGATTTTCATGAGTACATTTATTTTAATTAAGTATTGAAATGTTGAACACATCTTGTAACATAAATAATTAAAGTTCGATAAATTTATATACATATATGATTCTAAATCTCTAATTATATAATTCTAATAATCTCTAAATTGCGAGATTAAAGCAGTTTCTTAATAAATTCAATAAAGTTAAGGAATAACTCACGTAATAATATAAATAAGAATTCTCATTATAATAATAGTTACAGTTATCTGCTAGTAAATCTGTTAAATAACATGCATATTTTAATACTTCACCTATACATATATATTCCGTATATATTCCGTACTATACATATATATATAGTCTTAATTGTGATGATAATTTTACATTGTGCATTCTTTAAATTATTTCAGATATAAATTTATTATTAAAATATTTGCAAATTTAATTATTCCAATTATTTAATACAATATAGTGTACGTAATTGGAAAATGTTAAATGTATAAGTAAAGAATGTTACATGTAAAAATTTGATCTTAAAAGCGATAAAAATTTTTGCACATAATAATTAAGAAATATTTAGTAATGATTACTTTTCAAGTATACAGATAGTTATGCTCTATAAATACCATATATAAAAGTAAAACCCCCTAAAATATTCTTTTTTTAAATATTTCAAAAAGGATTTAGTAAGAAGCAGAAAATTTACATGCAAGTTACTTACATGTCACATACAGTTTCTTGATAGAATTATGCATTTTACATTTTTATTTTATAAATTTCATAATTATTGTGAATTTCTTCCCTGCGAACAAAATGTTCCTTTTACACTACGTAATCTTATTTATGTACGTATGCATCCATAGATATTGCATTACTGCAATTTGCCAACGTAAAATCATAATAGTTTTTTCTTAACGCGAAATTCCTGTAAAACATTATTATTAATAATTAATTAGCTTGTTGTGATTTATGTTTTTTTTTTCCTTATTTTTTATAATTATTTTTTAAAAAATTGCTTTTGTCGTTGAAAAAATTCTTATTAACTCACATGAAAATTTAAGAAGAAAGGTATGAGAAATTTTCCAAAAATCTTATTTATTTCGTAACAAGCTAAACTTAATTATTTTACAAAGAAAATTTTTCTTAAAATTTTACATAATTCTTATTGGAATACCATATACATACACACATATACTAATGTATATTACATAACTATATGGAAAATTATAGAAAAAGTAAAAAGAAAAACGAAGATATTATTATTATACATAGAAATTACTATTGGGAAAAAATGGCATGCTTAAAAATAATAATAGAAGCTTATATGTACGTATGTATATCACATTAAACACTATATGTGATATGTACAAGCTCCCATACATATTCCTATTGTTATATATATAGCATATACATGTATATAGTCTAAAAATTTTATAGCAGTAATGTACAAAATTATGAACTACTTATAGATTATAGGGATTATAGATCACATATCCGCCTTAGCACATTTTAAATATTAATTTCTTGAAAATAAGTGTTTTATTTATATAAGTATTTGTACTTATGTATTCATAGAATCGGTAAAACTTTAATATTGTTTGTTAAAACCAATTATTTTTTGGGGAAATAATTTATTTTTTTTTAGTATTTTACTGAATTATGGTATGTAAATGTGAACTCTACTATCTATAATAATGGAGTTAGCAATAAAGTAAAAAATATGAAAATTTTTGATATGTGCAGTGTAACAAAAATAGCAATATTTAAAACTAATAAAAATTTAATTTTGCCTATATCAAATACCTAAGTATCCTTCTCTTTATGTACCTATTCTACATACATATTTGTAGAAATTCACACATGAAATTATTTTTTAAATATAAATCCTATTTTCTTGCGACAATAAATATACAGGAATGGATGGTGTACATAAAAAATTATAATAATTATTTGATGTACATAAAGTTAGGTACACACTTGTTTCAGTTTTTTTGTTCTACATACATGCACTTGCATATATTATATGAATGTAAAATTATTTTCAACAAAAAATTGGAGCATAAAATTTAATGATCCATTTAGTTTCTATATACATATACTCTATATATAATGTTACCTTGTTGATGTTGTAAAATAAAAAAAAAAAAGAAAATTTAGCGAAATTTAACGTTCAATGTTAGGTACTAATTAAAAATGGAGTTTTTAATGTTAGGATAATGTTATATAAAATATACTAAGATATATACAAGTATATATCGTGCATTTATAAAAGTGCAATTAATTTTAGACATGTAAGTAGTCTACATACTTATCTGTATTTTCTATATTAGTACCATATAGATAGAAGTTGTTATATAAAATATAATATTATATACTTATATGCATATAAAATGTAGTTACAATTTCAATTGAATATTTATGAAAGGCTTCACAATTCTCTTCAATTTCCTATATATATAATGAAATTATTAGTGGTAAATTCAAGACATTGAACAGCTCCTATAAGTATGAGATAATAGTACATCGGAAATATTCATTCTTTGCATTGGTTTGGGTTGGAAAATTGAACAAAATAATGTATGGGGTACTTTTGTAAATTTGCTTTTATTATTTATTCAAATTGTTATTATTTTAAATAAGCAAGATAAAATTTATTTAAAAAAAACAATTTAGTTTAAAAAATATGTTGTGTTTGTATTTTGTTTTCATGCAAATTATTTAACACAGTAAGTATATTGTCTTTGCTGGAACAATATAATTGAAAAAAATATTTTAAAAACTTATTTTAACATTAATAATAAAAATATTGAGTTTATAAGTTCAATAAAACTAGTCCAATAGAAATGATTTATATGCAAAGTCACACTCTTAATAAATCAATTGCAGATCACTGACTTTTTTGAATTATTTTAAAATCAGTGCTTAATTAACACGTTCCCTGTCCCAATACAAAAATGCAAAATTGATCGGCAAGTCCAACAAGGTTTTTTGAATAATTTGTTTTTTTTTTTTTATAGTCATAGGTAGCTTTAGTAATAATAATAATTTAAAAAAAAACGGATGTAGGGTATTTCTACCTGAAACAGAAGTTTCATATACCCCTGACGCACATATGACTCAGAAACGAATCAGTGCTTATCAAGCGCACGTTTCCTGAACCATATGTGGCTCAGCGGACAGGGAACGTGTTAAGTATATATATACGTACATTTATGTATATATATGTATGTCCTGTATATATAATTCATTACATAGCATTTTTATTATTGGGATTTTGATTTTAATAATTGAAACATCCGATTACGTCTATGTGTACGCACATTTTTCTAAATACAAAAAATTTTATTTTTGAATATTGCATAAAAAAAAAAATCTGAGTTAAAAAATTTAAATAAGTGAAGAATTTAATTGAACATGTAAAATAAGACTGTCACAATTTATTTTTTATAAAAATACCTGATTTAAAAATTGCAGAAAAAAAATTTTCGATTTCTGGGTCAAAAATATGTGCGCATACAAAAACTATAAGAATAACTATGGAAAAAAAAAAATTTTTTTTTTTATTAATTGACAGATTAAAAATTCAAAAAGCAAATTCCAGAATCTACTTAATATGAGATTCCATAGCCTTTAGAATCAGTCATCAAATCAATTTTTATTTTGCAATGTTGTAGATAGGAACTTTGTGTTATTGTGAATTTTAAATGGTTAAAATTTTTTTTTTTTCGTTGTCACTGTTATCTTCATATGTATATTGTTGTCCAATACGTCATTGTATGTATGACATATTGTAATCCACCTTTCAATTATTTTCTATTTGCTTTTTTTTTCCATAAATCTCTCTAGTTTCAATAATTTATGCCATTGATATCCTTGTTTTTTTTGGTTTATTCGTCTTTAGGTGTATATTTATATATGCGTGCACGTAAATAGAAAATATTTTGTATCAGAAATTTTATTTTGCCATTTTTTCCAATCTCTATTTTTGTTGAATAATTCGTCTATTTTGAATTCTTTTTTTTTTTTGTCAAGTTTGTATAAATTTTTTTACACTCTGTTTTGCGATACAGATATTTCCAAATATCAATGTGTAATATAGCCATGCATTTATTTTTGTTAGATTTTTCTAAAATATTATTTTTTGGTAAGCTTATGTTATTCTATAATTTCATATTTTTGTTCATCAACAAAAAAATTCAATATTAATTGAAGGTGTATTAAATGTATGGTACACGATTGCAAACGAGGCATGAATAAATCGTCTATGAGCCAAATTATTGTTATCTAGGGTGAGAGAAAAAGCTTAATATTGAGACCGAACTATGAGAAAAAATCTTGCATTAGCTATATCAAAAACATTATATTGATCTATAAATTCCCAATAAATATTAATGAAATTTTAAGAATTAATTCTTTAATTTTTGTTTTTATTTTGAAATTTTCCGTTTCTTATAACTCATAGGATTTTTTCATTTCAATGAAAATATTGTATTTGATGTTAAAATTAAAATGATTGAACCCAACATTTACAATTTTTATCAAAAATGAATTCAAATCTAATTCGAAAAAAAAAGAATCGAAAATATAAAATAAATTGAAAACATTGCTAATTTAAAAAATATTTATTCGAAAATATCTGCTTTTGATGTAATTCATTTTTAAATTTGAATGCAATCATACATAAAATTGGAAATATAAAATTTTTTATTCTTTTTTTTTTTTTTAATCTAAATAAATTTTCGTGGAAGGAAAAATTCTATTTTGAAATAACAACTACGGGGTTTCAGTACACGTTCCTTTATTGGTGTTGCGAATTGTAATAGAAATTTAGGAATTTTAGTTGACAAATTTTGATTAGATCAGAAAACAAAATTGTTGTTTGTATACATGTTTGTGAAATCAATATTTTTTACAGAAAGAATTGACATTGCCAAATGGAAATTATGCATTTTCAATTCGATTATTTAAAATTATTTCAAATTGAGTAAATGAAATTATTTTTAATTATTATTTTCAAAACAGACTAGATTTTTGTTTAGAATTTAAATGAAATTGTTTTAAATCGCTGAAGTGAATTATTAGAGGAATTTGAATACTAGTATTAGCTATAAAATTTACGTAAAATTTTTTTTTTTAAATTTTTAATTTTATTCGATATCTTTGTTGTCCATCACACAAAATATTTATGTTAGGATTCATCGGTATTGTAAAAACAAAATATGATGTTTCAAATGAAAAAAATCAAAAGGTGTTTGTTTTGTATCATTGCAATTGGTTTTTTTTTAATTCCCGGGAAAATTATATTTTATTTGTTTGTATGCAATTGTTCCCAATTTGAAATTTTATTATTCCTGTTTTTTCAATTAGTTATTTTTTATGCTACGCTGCTTTATAGTTTACAATTTATAGTATACAAAGCTTTAGTTGAACTTCGTAGAGAATGTTAAATTGCAGTTATAAACCAGCAACTATAGTGATTTAAAGCTTCTGATTGTTTTGCTTAAAAAATATGCAACCATTTTGAATTATTGTTTTATTGTACAGGACAATATAAGCCTTCTCATACAAATTAGTTCCAGCATGATTTTCGGGGAAATGAGTTCCCAACAACATGGTATTTACAATTAATTTAATTTTGTATTTTAATATTTAAGAATCTTTTGTCTAATGAATAAATCAAAACGATTTATTCATTAAGAAATCGAAACACTAAGAAGAAATCGATTTGAACTTCAATTTAAAAATCTATTTAATGATTCGAAAATTGTATTCGTGTAAAACAGCCGTCGGCAAAGTGCGACCCATTCAACTTCAAAATGTGTCTTATCATGCATGGGAAAAATATGTTCATTCGATATAGCTATATAACTATAGATAATAGATATAGGAACTTAAAATTCCATACAAATTTATTAATTGTCAAAACAAAACAATCAATAAAGTCAGTTGAAAATGGCATTTTTCTTTTAAGTATGGGAAATATAAGAAACTCGAATGGCCCATACTCGTACTCACAGAGTACATATTTGACCATAACCCACAAATGTTTTCCGATGGCTGGTAAAGAAAAGATAAAAATTTTTTTTTTGGAATTTAACTGTTCTCTTTTAATCCGATCACAACATATTATATTTACTCGTATGTATACATTTTAAACGGATTTTTGCACGTGTTAATGAGAGTCTACCAACTATATGTACCTTACAAGAAGTGAGGATGCATTTACAATAATTGGAAGGATTAGAATTTTTCTCCAAGTATAAATAGAATTATTGTAATATTACGGGCAGAATCGTTTTACATGCGTGAGTTTACGACGAATAATACAAATTTTTGAATTTGATTCACTGAGTATGGAAACTCTGTATTATTAACTTTTACGTTGTCTTGCAAAATAATTTAAATATTCTATATTTCTCCGAGAATTAGCTTAAATCTGATATTTAACGATCAAAATGTCTAACATTGTTGTGTATTGAGTATTTATAACAGCTCTTTTTTCGTTTTTTACTCGATTACTCGCCTTACGCGATTATGAAACAATTTTTTAATTTGTAAAAAATAACTACCATACTCTTACTTGAATGATTAGTTTGTAGGTTTCTAAGGGAACCGAGTGGGGCAGGAGTATCCCCCGGGCCACCGCAGCCATTCACGACTTATTTTAACTTTACTTTAATTAAACTTTAAAGAATTTTTTTCTAAATTTCTAAATATTTAAATGCAAATACAACAAAAAATTCAATTTAATTGTAGCTTCATTAAAAATTCATTCGTGTAAAAAATTACAGTAATATTACATAAATAACATACTTTTAGGTAATTATATATGTATCTGCATATAATGACAAAATATAAAGAAAAAGGGGTGTGTAAGAGCTAAGTAAACAGCTTTGATAATGAAAATGTTATGATTTAAACTGAACCACTTAATTTTGTTCTTGATATGAAACTTGGAGAGCGAAAAAACATCAAAAAGATAGACAGATTTTATTGAAAATAGCATAACTACATTCACATATTATACTCATATACAGTTGCATACAGTCGTATATCTGTTGATATTATCTGTGTGTGTATGTTGTATACAGATAAATGTTATACAGTTTTTTTTTTGCATCTAAGTATATATATAAAATTCTTTATATATTCTGAATTTTTTTTTGTATTAAATTTGTTATTCTTTTCTATATTTACTTTTTTTCTGATTTATTTATTTTTCTTTTCTTCTTCTTCTTCTTCTTCTGATATGTTTATTTTAATAAAAAATGCATTATGTTTCACTTTGAGATCTCTTGTATACCAACCACCTTTTGACATAATGATAAATTTATGTACATAAAATATAAAGAAAAAAAAAAAAAGAAAAAAATTAAAGAAAAATACAATTTTTTTTTATTGCATTAATTTACAATGAAGCTATAAGGATATTAGTTTTCAAAAATAAAAAGTTATGCTGAAAATTAAAATTTTATTTATTTTTGTTTATAGAGAGAGCAACAAAAAAAAAATAAAGGAGAAAATGCGAAAAATTAAATATTTTATTAAAATAATAAACTGGTAAATTGAATAAAATTACTATAGGATATTTTAATTTCATTCGATTAAATTTCTTAAAAAAATTTGAATATTCTACAAATTTCAAATAATTTTTAGAATTTTCGTAATTTTAAAAAACATAATTTATGATTTCGCTTCATTTATTTAAAAATTTTTGAACAAAGCATTTTGAAATCTCATTTGCAATGAAATTGTTTACTTTAGAAAAATATGAGATGGTTTTGAGAATGATATTTTTTCTTAAATATAGAATTACTAAAAAACCCTAATTTGCAAATTTAATATTAATATTTATAAAACTTAAATTCATTGTTTTGAATGTACATAATTGCAATTAATAGAAATAATAAAAATTTTTAATATTTCTCACCTATATATAACAGTTAATTATATTATGAAAATAATTCTTGTTTCTTAAAATCTCTACTTTGAGTTATACAAAAATTATTTTTAAATTTTAAAATTAGTATAAGAAATGAAGTTATCCTAAATTGATTAGTAGTTTATTTATTGTTTCAAAATATACAAAAAAATACAGAGTGTTAAGTGCTCAAAAGAAAAGATTTTTAAATAGGAAATAGAACAAGGATAAAAAAAAAGTTATTTTCAAGACTGTGGCTATAATCAAAAGAATTTATTTATATGTATGTATTTATGTTTATATGTATATACTCGTATAAATAAAATTATTAAAAATATTTTAAATATTATTCATTACATTTGAGAAACTTGTAAATAATTCATAATTTTAATAAATGAATTTAAGATACAAATTTCAGAAAATATGATAAATTATTTATTTGTATACATGTCTACATATACATATATGTATGAACATATGTTCGATACACATTCTCTTGTGTATAATACTTGTATGATCGTTGTCATTAACAAATTTTACCATGAACTAATTTTAAAAAATTGTAAACATTTTAAAATTTTTGACAAGCAGTCCATATAAGGTCATATAAAACTTCTATTCATCTTAAATATCATGAATAATTTAATTTTTTATTTTATTAAGTTCTGGTTTTTGCTTTTTTAAATTTTGTCGAATTAATTTTAAATTAATTTCTATAATAGAAGACTAAAATAAAAAATTACGGAGAAAATTGCATTTAGTTAACCAAGTGTTCACCACAATGCAGATCAAATGTCCGTTTAATTTATTTAGCAATTGTAATTTTACTACTGAATAGGTCAAGTTGGTGTTATAGGTTTCCAAAAATTATAGGTTTCCCAAAATATTATTACAATTTATTTGACCAGTTTTGAGCTGATAGGCTCAATTGTTATAAAAATTTTGGTATTTTCTATTTTTTCGAAATAAATTCAATTAAGTTGTTGAAAGTGGTGCATGAATTATGTTTAATCTGCTAATGCTTTTCTAGTTTTCAAATTTCGTGTTTTATACCTTAAAAATATACGAGTATTCAAATTAATATTAAATTTTTGAAATTATTGGATATTGACAGCTAAATATTTTTTGGCTTCCTAATTGACGATATTGCATAAAATTAAATAAAAAACAAAATAGAATGAAAATCGTTAATAGTGAAGGAAAAAAAACTGGCCAATAGCCTTTGTAAATTAAATTTTTTTTTTCTTTAATAGAAGAACTAATGGTATGTAACTTTTTTTAACGGTTTTCCTTATAACAATGAAATTTTTCGTAAAATTTGTAATTTATTTGGAAAAAAATTCCGTCATTTTGTTTTTACTTTAGTCACCGAACTATAAACTAATATCTTAATTGGACATGTAATTCAATTTATATTTTTTTAGAAGAAAAACGAAAACACACATTTTCAACACATATTTATCTGACATAAAGGAACTAATGCATCGCGGTAATAGAACCAAATACAAAAAAAAATTAAAAAAAAAAAATTTTTTTTTATTTTTGTTTAAAAAATGGCCAACATTTTACACTCTAGATACGGGTGTGCAAAAATGCACTAATTTGAAAGTAATCATTGAATGTATAACATTAGTGTCATCGTAAAGGATAATAAATTTTTTGTTTTGCAGTTTTTCTATCTTCAATGATTTTATGAGCTTTTTTATATTCGCATATTAGAAGGATCAGTAAAATAAGCTAGATCCTTTATATTGTACCAAAATGTGCTGTACAAAATATAGAACTACTTAGTTACATAATGTTATATTTGAATTTGAATAGACAAATTTTTTTTTATTTGTATTTACCTATAATGCTCCACAATGTAGAAATACAATGACACGTTTTAGAAAATTTTTTTTTATAGTGGTCAAATACATAATATATGTATATTACATACATTATATGTGTTATGAGGCTTGTTCATCTATTTTATCCATGCAAAATAAAATATACGTGTTCTTTTTGAAAACAACGCTTGTGACATAAATTCAAACTAATATATCAAATTAGATTTAAATAGTTTTTTATGCTTTTAGAAATTTTTTTTTGTTTTTGGTTTCAGTATTGTTATTATTATTTAGTTGAAGGCTGTATATATGATAAATTTTGTTGATTAATATTCAAGTATATACATTTACAAAGTACGTACAGATATGAAATAAAAGAATGTGAATTTAGAAAAAGATAGATAAATAATGGTGAATATTAAATAAGGGTAGTAGCCTAATTTTTATGGATTATATCAAAAATATATATACTTTTATACATATACATATTTATGTATACGTGCATATATTCATATGTAATATAAAATATGAAGCTGACTAAAAAACGAAATTATCTTTAGGAAAAAATTTTATGATGTTGAATAATTTATATGGATTAAAAAATGCAATTTTTCGTCCTTTAGGTGAATGTTAATTAATCCTCTTTTGAGTAAGAATAATTTCAGTTTTATATTATTATGTACCTTTAAGTAAGTATAGACATAGAAATTTTCAATGGAATTAAATGTATATTAATATGTCATTAAAACCAGCTTAAGTTTGCAATGAAAACTTTTTTTGATGATAATTTTATATTGCACAATATAATGTTCATACAAATTTGTATAGATTATTATGATGTATATGTATAAATAAGTATGTATATTCATTATAATACATGACTATTGTCCGCTATTTTACATAATTTCCAATATATGTAGTTAACGATTATTAATTGTGCTGAATTAAATTCATAAACGAAGAGTGTTGTTGTAGTGTTTAGAATTTTAGATTCAATAAAATAATAATATTGAAGTATATGCATTTATTATTTTAAAAATTTAAATCTTCAAATCAAACATACATAGCTAGGTAGTATAGGAAATAATAAATAAAAAATTTCTATCATTATTATGACGACAATATTATTATTTTAGCTTAGATTGAGTCAATGCAATATGACTACCAAAAACTTCTTAAAAAACTTATGAATAACAGTAAAAAAATTTTTACAGTTCCAAAATATCTGTAATTTTGTTTCATATTACCAAAACCAAAAAGTATTGCAATCGTTCCTAAAACGGGCATAAATCAGAAAGAAAATGACGTTTCATACAAAAATTTGAATTTTTACATTTACTGTTAGTCTTACAAAATTTTGTTATGCATTACATCAAATTACGTTACCACATTTCTAATGTAATTTTCATTAAAGAAATTAATTTCTTCTTTTCCGTTCCTAAAATTTTACATTAAAATTATCTAATAATTCTTTATTGCTAAATTTTGCCCAAATTATTTAAAAATTATTTAATCATCAAACATCATTACTTAAAAAAATATTATAACATAATTTAAGAGACAAATTATTACAAATACATATTTACATATTATTTATTAAAAAAAGTTAATGAGAAGAGCGTAAATTAAAAAAAAAAAACAAAAAGAGAAAAACCTGGCGCAAAAGAGAGAGAGAAATTTTTTTTTTATTTTGAAAAATTGCGTAATTCTTATCAGCTATTTAAATATCACGTTTAATATCTTGGAAAAAGAAATATAAAAGATAAAAGAAATTAAAATCAATAAGAGACTGTAACCAGTGTTGCCGTTTTGTAATATCGTGTTGGAGTTAAGAGAATGTTGGAATTGCAGTAGATTCGGTTATACATATAAAAAATATTTTTTGTTATTTATTTTAATATAAAAAAACTAGTTCATCGAAAGTATAGGCTTTAAAAATTTAGAAGTAAATATAATAATTTTTAGTATAACAAACAAGTAATAATATTTAGTAGGTATTTTTATCTATTCTCTTTTTCATATCATGAAATTATGATATTTATTAATAAGAAATACAAAACAATCAGTAATAATTCAGATAGAAGCAAATAGCAGTGTTCGGTTAAATGATGTTAATTGCAGCAGAAATATGGAAGCGCAATAAAAACGGCAGCACTTTAATTTATAATACATACACTTATGTATGTATGTGTATGGCAGTTTTTATTAATTTGTTATATATACGATAATGTCACAAAATTATGTAAAATTGTTTATTCATGAATGCTGTACTGCCACAATACTGAACACAATTTTAAATTTTGTTTTCATAATCATTAATTGTGGCTAATTTTTCAGTTAAAATACCGTCAGGCAATGTGTATGAAAATTATCGCAATCGTAACATAAATCCCCCTGTAGTCATTGAACGCAATGTGAAATTGCAACTTACGATGGGCATAAATCTAAACACAAGTGTTGTTTTTATCCATATGATTAGAAGATATAAACACGTTTAAACAACTGTCATAGGTTTCAGTCAAGTATATAATGTCACTTTTTTCGAACTGATCTGAAATTTATTTACTTATTAATTTTTTTTATTAAGTTAGGTTATAATTTGATTTATATCATTTACAATTGATTTCAGTTGTATGCAAGTATGGCAACATTGTTCATAAGCCATTTTATTCACAACATATAATAAACTGAAAATAGTTTAAATATATACATTTGTATATTATTAAAAATTTTAACATTTACTTAAGAGAAAATGTTGGATAAAATAAAACAAAAAAAAGAACATCGAAAATTTTATACAACACACATTTAATTACCTATCTAATAACGCACATACATATGTACATAATATATTAATACTCATGATTATACATTCCCAATTCCCATATTCATATTTATTGATATATGTATCTACATAATATTATATAGATAACAGAGATATGTATAACATGTATGTATTTGCTGTGATATTAATGTTTTTCTTATTTTATTTTAAATTATACATATGTATGTACGTACATAATACATATATGTATTATTTTGCATAGGTATAAACGTTTTTTATATACCTTTATAATTTATTTATATATGAGTTTAGAGATACTCTATGTATATGCATATATATATAGAGAGATGTACATATATATGTATTTATATTAAGTAATATATTTGCTAAAATTAGATGATAAAAAGTTGCTTTACCCGTTGATTTATTCTAGTTCAAGGTGATAAAAAATTGATTCAAGAAATTAAGATGCGAATTAAATCAGTGAAAAGTAAAATATATTATGTATATATACATATATATATATGTAGGTATATATTTTTATGTTTACATAATGTATAGTGATTATTCATATATATAACATTCTATATATATATACAAATTATGATACAAACTTTTTTTATTTATTTTCTTCTTGTAAATTTTATTATTTTCCCATGTTTTTCTTTTTTTATGAAGGTAAGTGTACTTATTCGCGAGTCACGAGATTTTAAATACTTCCTAACAGATGTAAACATGTGGTAAAAATGTTTCTTATTATATACATGCGTACACATATAATATGATATGTAAATATTAAGAAGCGAAAATTATGGGTTACGGTAAAAATATAAAACTGAAACAAAAAAAAAAACGAATGTAACTTACTTGTGTAAATATGTATAACATGTACATATATATATATATATATATATATAAGTATGTATACATACATATGTATGTAGGTATCTATAAATATAAATTTTTTATTTCCCAAAGCAATGTAGAAGTAAAATGCATAAATCATGGGAAATCATAATTCTTTTTAATGTTTTTGGTACCCAAATAACTCTTTTAAGAGTTTGCTTCTTTTTTTGTTTTTCTTGTTTTTAATACTGATAATTTGAATAGAACGCATTATATATACATATATACATGCATTTGTAAAAAAAATATAGACTGATATGGCAATTTAAAGAAATAAATTTATATACGTATACAATGTACGTACGTACATATGAACATTCTATGCACATATCTATTGTAAATCACATTTAATTTATAAGTAAAATTTTATAAGCATGTAGGTATAGAAGAAAAAGAAATGATTTTTCTAAATTTTTTAAATATACGTACATGTATACGAATGTATGTATGCACATACGTAAATTAAATAGTTTTAATTTTAAAAACTTTTATATTGAATCAATATATGTATTCTTATGTAATATTCAATGTAAATAACGCTTATCTTTGTTAGCAATTCAGAGATTTTAGCGAATTGTCATGAAAAATTTAAACATTAATATCATTGATGATATTCAATTGATGTACTTGGATTTAAAGTATAGAAATTTAAGTAGTATGTATTTCAGTTTCTAAGGGACATGTTCTACTCTCAGGTATTATGACAGTAGATTTGTAAATCTATAAAATTTTATCATAAATCCTATTTAAAATAATAAAAGAAATTTTAGCTAACCTTAAAATATTAAGTATACAAGTAGTATTTTACTATATTAAAATGCATTAATTAAAAAACCTCATAATAAAGATTTTTGAGACTTAAACAATGTTTGATTTCTCATAAATTAAAATATTTCCAATTAAAATTAAAATATTTCATTAACTACCAATACTCCAATATATTGAATGTAAGCTGGTCTAAACACTTTCTGAACCCAATTTATTATAATGCTTAACGCTGTTACGATTTTTCATTTTATGTCCTGTGGTTATGGAAAAGTTGGTGTGAAATAAAGTGCAATGGTTCCAGCATGTCGACTTTGATAAAACAACAAAATACAACCAATTTCTACCAAATGTCGACTTTATAAATACGTTCTAAAATTGTGTAATATACATATATATGTTCACATGTTTGTAACTGTATACGTATGTATATGTATGTAATTATACTTTCAATCTTGAACAAATAAATCAATCATTTTAAATTAATTACTTTTAAAGGGTTTTCAATTAGTAGACAAATAATAAATAATTTTTCTACAAAAGTTTTTATAAAATATATGTATGTGAGTATGTATGTATATTAATATATATATATATGCGAAAATAGAATACGCATACATAATATAAATATATATATTCTACATATGTACATACGTATGTGTTTACGCTTAAATATGTACATATGTATATAAATATAAAAGCATTTTGAAATTTGAATTCGCTTAAAATTTATTATTTGAATTGTAGGAATTTTTTTTATAAAATTTTTATATTTGTTACCATGTTTAGATATTAGTATGTACATATATGTATGTAACATTTATTTAGTTAAAAATACTTACAATATATTTATGATAAAATTTACAACAAATTGAAAATGCTGCGCAATATTTTTAATATTGACTTTTTGAAAAAAAAAGAAAAAAAGATATTCTAACAAATATTTTATGGTCTGTCTTACGTGACAATTTGAGTTTATAATTTAATGATGATTATGTAAATTACAGAATCAATTATAAGATTTTCAAAATATTTCTTGTAAGGTGTTTTGATTCTTTAAGACTCAGAACAAATTAAGCTTGCATTTGTTTTTAGCAAGAATGCAAGAAGTTTACACTTCCATAAGTATACTTGTATATAGCTATATGATGTAAATGTCTCATTGATATTGTATGATGTGCATATATGTATGTAAAATAGACTAGCGGTGAACCCTCATTTGTTTAAGAAATTCCAATAATTTTGATTTGCAGTGTTAAGTTTAAAACAGTCACTTGGAATGAAAGTGTTTAATGGAATTCAGAAATTGTTCTACCTATGAGAAAATAAGCAAATTTTTGCTCAAATGACTGTGTTTTATCTTAGTTGTAACTTAAATTGGCACTGTCATTTGAATAAAATAATTTAACAAGTGATATCGTGTAAATATTGTATATAATTTATTTCTAAATCGTATAGATCGTTCTTTCTCTATCACATAAACAATAAAAATGTCGTTTACTTTTCAATTATTACAAAAAAAAAACACAAAAATATAAAATCAACTTTAATCAATTTATGTACATATATGAATATGTGTAGATGTAAGTATACATGATATTAGTATAGAAAAATTACTTTTATATACAATATACAATTATCGTGTATATACATACATTATAGTATCCATATACCAAACACACGTGTATCGAAGCGCAAATAATTTGTGTGTGCACATTGTTTGTTTATAAATCGATTTCCAATTATGAGTAATTTACTTTTGATATAAAAAATTTTGTTTACATAAAAGGGAAAAATATGTATGTATGTACATATGTATACATATGTGTGTATAGAAAAATTAACAAAAAAAAAGAAAAATTTCGCAAAACAGTAAAATTTTGATTGAAGGCTTGATTAAATAAATAACTTCGTTAAGTTGTTTACTCTTTTAAATTAGTAAAACTTCCGCGTATCAGGAAAAATTAAATGGGAATGACTATGTGCGGTTTTAGAAAATCCATTATAAAATAATTTTATTTAAATATTTCATAAAATTTTACGATTTTTCAAAAATTATAACCGAGATTTAAAAATTTTAAAGAAGCAAATTAAGAGTAAGCAAAATCTTTATTAGCTTCCGAAGAATCTTCATATGAATTTGATTGCATTTTGATTGTATACGATCAAAATTTGATGTCATGTTAACGATACAACGTTATTGTCGAAGCTAATGTCATTATGAATGTCGCAATACATGAATGTCAAACAAAATCTCTATATGTATACTTATATAAAACATATCGTGCCCATCTATAATTTATCCTTTATTAAAAAGGATATTGCAAAAGATTATTTAGTAAAAGTAATTAAATATAAATTACTTTGATTATATAATTATGAATCAGATAACAGAGAATGAAATTAGCATAATATGTAAAATTTTTCATGTGCATATACATACATACATATAAATGTAAGGAGTATACAGTCTAATGCAAATATGGATAATTAATTTTATTGAAATTTTACATACTGATTAAACCTAAATCGATTGAATATACTATTGGTTCCTGTGAAGATCAATTCAAACAGTGATATTAATATTTTTTCAATAGCTACTTATATATTTAAAGATTTTTTCCAACAATTTATAATAAATTTATGTGGGAACTAATGATAACACTTAAGCTACATAAAAAAAATATATTAATAAAACGCAGTTCAATCAATATTGGAAATATTATTTCGAAATATTAAATTACTTATAAATTAGAGGAAAAACTTGTGGCATAAATCTATCCTATATCAAATGATTTAAATTATTTTGGGTTCCGGTATAATAAAATTCTTATTATCCTTTATTATTTCATCAGTTAAATTCCGTTATACAACAACGCAATTAAAATGATTTTCTAAATCAAAATGTTAATTTATATCTACGCATACATTGCCTGTATATTGATAAATATTTTCATCTGTTATTTCTAAATATAATTTTAAATCATATGCGTGCATTTACATCAAATACATTGTTGTTTTGTAATTGTGGACTGTGGTTTAACAAAAAGGAAATTGCATTTTTGTACAAGTGCATATACATACATATATTGTAATCATTGATTTGATTAAAAAAAATTGTTGAACCAAAAATAAAGATTTTAATATTATTGGTATTTATCAAAGCATTCAAATACAAAATTATTATGTGTTTGAAATGTGCCAACTACATTTGATTAAATATTTGTATGTACGTACATATATAACCATTACACGCTTGAATTTGAATAACACGTAACATTAAAAAAATTTGATTAATTTTGTAAATAATCACCATTAAATGTGTGTGAATTAGTAAGTATTTAATAATTTTTATGGAATATTTAAGTTTAAATTGTCATGATTATGTAGTATAGCAGGAAAATTGTCATTTGCTCTGCTATTTACAAAAATTATTAATGGTTCAATGTTTAGTTAGTATATATACGTTAAGTATGTATATATTTTTCTATTGATTACGAGAAATTAAAATGCTTAAAATGTAAATTTTTAATTCATTCGACTATTTTTCTCTGCGATCAAATTATTCAATTTTTTTTTCCAGGTCTGATAGTTTCCCAATTTTTATTTTTAATGATAAAATTATTATATGATTATTTCTTTAAAATATTATAGTGTTTATAAATTATTTACGAGATCACCTAAATTAATCCATTACAATTACTTAATTGTAACCGAACGATCTTATATCACATTCTGTAACAAAATTTTCTACAACAAAACAATCATCCGAATATACTTAATATTGCCATATCTAATTCCCATGGTAATTGAATTTGAAATATGAATGTGTACATTATACTTATAGTATTTGTATTATAATGTAAAATTTTAACTTCTTTTAAATGTAATTATGAAACGATGTAAGTAAATATTGGGAAAATTCTCATATTTGTAAAAGTAAACTATACAAATTCAACTCATTATTTTTTATAAATCTTTAACATTATAATTGCTAAAGGTCAAAATGCCATATAAATAAGTGGTTTAAATCATGATGGGAATTCAATTTAGCAAAAAAATCAACAATATTATGTACAGTAAAGTTTAAAATTTTATTTTTTTTTACAATATTACGATCACAATTTCAAAAAAACAAAAATATTTTTGTATTACTTAAATGAGTTAAACTTGTTCTTTTTATGCTGCAGATGAGAATTTGAAATTAAGAGTAAAAATTTAATAATTTGTGGTGAAAGAACAAATTGCTGCATATACGAGTATAAGATCTTCTAAAGAATTTAGTTAGGTCTTAATTTTTTACAGTAATAAGAGAATATTAAGGTTGACTGATCATACAATTAGTTAAACATGCCATATAGAATTATTTGTAGCTGTAATTGTTAGCCATATTGTAATGTTTGAGTATAAATTATAAACCTCTAGTGAATTCAAATGTAATATATTCGAACTCTTTGAATTTTTCAATCTCTTAAAATATTTGGAGGACTAATGATAGCCAACCATTATAAATTTTGCGCTGAACGTCAATTATTTGTTCAATACTTTTCGAATGTAATGTACAAAATTCGTTTCAATTACTCATACGAAAATTTAATAAAATATATATGCATATAAGTAAATATATTTTAACTCGCATATTACATACATTGAATTATTAAATATAATTTTATTATTTTTGTAAAATTTGTACGTACAATATCTTACATATATATACATATATACAATTATTCTGTATTATTACATTTATTTATTGAAATTTAATGACGGTACATGAATCTATATTATATTATACTTATATACATGTACAACAAGTCACTTAAGAATAATAAAAATTTTAATTGAACCAAAAAGATGGACTGTAAAAGGTCAGACCGAAGAAGAAACAAGAAAAAAAAAGTTAAAAAAATCAACGTGGCATACAATAACGTTATACTTGTGGAAAACATAATTTACTTTACTTGTATATATACTCGTATATATATATATATATATATATATATATATATATATGTACGTTTTTAATATTTGTGATTTTTGAATACTTTTAAATATGAAAATTATTAGTCTAATTAATTTTCGTAAAAATGAAAATTGATGATAATTAGCTTTTGCCTCTAAAGGATTATGATGACATTTTCCTCAGGTTTGTTTTTTTTACAAAAATTTTTTTTTATGGTATACAATAATTTGTTCGTAAATTTTTTGTATATTCTTAAATTTTTATTCAAGTTCACATGTATTTTTTGTGAAACAAGAATTTCTGAAAAAATTAATATTTAAATTTAAAGTATTTAAGTGAGTGTCAATGTGAGTTCAATTATGCTTTACGAGTAAAGTAAAATAATTAGTTTTTAATTTCGTAATTTATAATGTTCCAATTTTTTTAAAATCTGCTTTTTTGCAAAATTTTTTAATCAATGATTTTCAAAGCTTATCCATTCCTTAATCTTTTTACCGACCGTATTGTGTAAACAATAGGTAGGTTATGTGATGGCAACAAATTTTGCATATCGAGTTTTCGGTGGGAATGCACTTCTCCATAGTAGGGAAGTGTAAATAAACTATTTTTAGCAACCTGTCGGTCTGTCGGTCTGTCGGTCTGTCGGTCTGTCGGTCTGTGTGTGCACGCGTGTATCTCAAGTTCGTCTAAACCGATTTTGATGAAATTTTATATGTAAGTTTGTTTCCACCATGGCACGGATCGATCAACTTTTGGTATATATCAGGGCTCGGGAACTCCACTTTTTAGCGGGCCTGTTTTACATTTTTGAACATTTTGAAGAAAATATTCAACCGATTTACTTGAAATTTTATATATAAGCTCAGCTCGACCGTCCGCAAAAATTCGTATGTTTTGGAAGAAATCAGGCATCAGCAACTAGACGTTTACTACGGGCCAAATATACATTTTTGTGTATATAAAGATAAATAATCAACCGATTTCATTGAAATTTAATATATGAATTCCCCGTATTAAAACAATGAACATGTAAATTTTTTGGAAAGATCAGGCATCGGCAACTAGACGTTTACTACGGGTCAAACATACACTTTTGTGTGTATATAAAGAGAAAAAATCAACCGATTTCATTGAAATTTAATATATGAATTCCTCATATTAAAGCAATGAACATATAACTTTTTTGGAAAGATCAGGGCTCGAGAACTGATTTGCGGGCCGATTTAAATTTTTCACCATATCCACAGAACAAATTGATGGAATTTCTTGAAATTTGATATTTGAGTTCTGGTTGTTACCGAAACTAAATGGAGAGCATTTCAGGGAATTCGAGTAGCACAAAGCGAAACTCTACTAAGAGCCAAATTTAGATTTTTCTAAGTTTGTTAACTATAAGCTTATTAATGTCCTAAAAATTGGAAAGAAGTATTTAACAGACATTTTTATAATATTCTGTAACACTTTCATTTAACTAGACAATACACAATGCGGTCGGTTATGTGCTGACCACATCAGATTTTTTTAATTAAACTCATAGAAAATTCAGCTTATAAAATTTAAGTTTGCATTTTTGTTTAATTATAAAGTTGATTTTTTATCAACATGTTTAAAATATTTTTGCCGCTTACCCAGATTCTATACTAAACGGAATTTCTTTCCAAAAAAACAAAAATCGTTTGGTTTAAGGGAATTTTTTCTTAATTTAATTTATTTCATATGTAAGGAAACAAATATAGTGAAGACTATTGGCTCTTAGGTTGTAGGTCTAGATTGGCAGCATACAATAAGGTGTTGATATATAACCAAATAAATTCGCCTACATGGACGTATGGCTTGCAGCTATGGAGTTGTGCCAAACAGACACACATCAGACAAATACAAACTTTCTAGAACAATGCTCCTTCTCGGCTGTACCCCAAGTTAGTGAGCAAATAAAACATATGAACAGCATGTAAATATGAGGATCTCTTGACATACAGCTTTTTGGTACCTTCCTACACGGAAAGTAGACAGAAAAAACAGGATAGAGCAAAACTACTAATTAGCCAGTTTGAATAGTTTTGGGAGTTTATGATTATCCAGGTGCGTTTTAGGTTAGGTTAAAGTTCCCCACAATTAATAGGTCTGATGACAGTTTGAGTTCGCCTATCTTTGTCATTTGATGATTTTTACCACTTGTATCAAAAAAAAAAATGATTTACACGTATTTGTATCTATAAGTATACATTCTAGCTCAAACCCGCATTTCAAATCCATTGAAATAAAAATAACAATCGTCTACCAAAAAAAATAAGAAAATCTTATTTTTGTGACAACACTAAAATTGTTCGAAATTATTTTTACGGTCAAATTCGAATGTTTTTTAAACCTAACATATGGCTATTTTATGCCGGACATGTCAGATTTTTCTTTCTCATTGTATTCATTATTGAGCTCAACGAGATCAAGATTATCTAAAAATCATATTATGATTTCCCAAAAACATTACGATTCCGAAAAGAATATTAATTTTTAAATGTTCCGCTTTTATTCAATATTCACTTAATTTACTACAATCATTTCATTTTCTTTCTCAAAAAAAAAAAAAAACTCCGTACTATTTAATTTATAATATTATTTTTTTCCCTATTTGCAATCATTATGCATGAATGAACTATATATCTAATCAACTTGTAACGCTTACATACATACATATATATTATTTTAGCTATATATACCCAATATATTGATTTACTTTTAGCAATATTATTAAGTACAATCTTTAACTGTTTTATATAATGTTATATACAGTGTTGTAAAAAAATCCAAAATATCGTTTATACTACATAGTCGTTAATCATTTATTCTAATTCAATAACAATTATTACAATCATTAATATACTTTTATGTTCAAGTGTACTTCCTTACATATAGGTCCTATGAGAGTTTTATTTTTTTCTTTATATCTATAATAAATATATTTGTAGAATACAAATATTTCTTTGTAAATACTTGTAGAATATTATATCGTTCGAATATAATAATAAATTTAATAATGAATTTAAAGGAGAATGGGCGTATCATGATTCAATGATCAAATGAATAGGATATTTTTGTATATATACAACATAAGCATCAATTTAGAAATAAAGAAGGCGAAATAATTAAATAATAAAAATAAATTTGTTAAAAATTGTACAAGTATGTATACTTATATACATATATATATATATATATATATATATATATTGAGGCTTATAATCGTAATATTATAATTATGTCTTGTACAAAAATAAAAATATTTTACACTTGAATGAAAAAATGTTAAGGAAAGTGTAAACTATATTTATTACTTATATTTCTATGTACAAATAATATAGTTAATCTCAATGAATATATATATATACTTGAGTGTGAGAAAAATATTAATTTAAAATTTGCTGAAAGATATTTTTTCTAAATTTGGCAAATTTGAAATCATTATTAATTTAACATCGATTTTCTAATCTAGATTCTCATTTATAATTGCTTTTCTATTTTATAATTGATATTGAAAATTTAAAAATTTGAATTGTTCCTAAAAATATGCAATTAATGGATTGTAATTATTTTGTCTCAATTTTTATATCAAAGTTATTATATCATTTATAGCAATTTATTAATATTATTGGGAAATGCTATAAAATATGAGTTCTTTTTTTTTGTTTTTAAGAAAAATTCTTAAAAAAATAATTAGTAAATTCTATATTTATTTCTTAAAATAAATTTTTTGAATTATGAAATTATTTAAGTAGAGAAAACGAGCATTAATTTATAACTTTGGATAACTTTTATTAATAATTTTTTCTAAATAACTTTTTATTATTTAATTATTTATAATTGACTTTTTTACTTCTTCATATTAGAAATTGCTATCAATTATGAGTTTTTATTTTGTATTTGACTCCTCAGTATCATTATAATTTAATTGATACTATTATATAAATATTGATAAAAATTTTGGAAAAAAAAAATTGCCTTTTATTTATATTGTGATTTAGTTCTTTGTTTTCAGTTTTATATAGAAATTTTAAGAATATTATATGATTAATTATTCAATTTGATTATTATTTTCTATTATTATTTTGTTATTGTTTATGAAATTAAGAAATACATAAGTATATTAAATGATAATATTTTTATTTAAAAAGTGAAAAGAAAAACGATTATTAGAGAACAATAGCAGCTATACTTGTATACTCGTATATGTATCAGCTATGTTATGTACATATATAAAATATAGTTTTTGAGTTTAAATGGATCATTCAAATTTCATCGAAACAATAATTTATTGTTATAACAATTGTATACATATACTGGAGCAGTTAATATCAAAATCTGATTCTATAATAATGTATTGTATTCATATTTGTATACGTATATAATATATGAATAAAACATAATTGCGAACACTTTTCAATATATATAATTGTATTTGTGTTCTGTATTGATTAATGTGAACATTTTGTATTTAATCCTATATTTTGAGTATTGAAATTAATTATTTTAACTGGATATCCTTGACAAATGGAATTTTGGTTTTTAAGGGTTTTGTGTTTTTTTTTGTTTTGTATTATTTTGTATTCAGGTTTGTTAAACTTCTATATATAAATAATTTTATAATAAAATTAATTATTTAGTCATAAAACAATCTGTTTCCATTTAAAATTTGATTGCTCTTTTCTTATTTTGTTATTGTTTTAATATTTCATCAAAATCAATTTGAAACATTAATTAATTTAAAAGTTTTGAAGAAAATTCAATTTATTATTTTCAGTCTTAAGTTGCAACTACATATTTATTTTTTAAAACAAAATTCTTTAATTTTATATTTAAAATATAAAAAATTGAACTGATTATGAAAAATTGCTTACTTTCTCAAAGAAATCGGAAGTCTTAATCGGCTATTTAGGACATATTAAGTTGGGCAAACCTTTTGGAAAATATTACGAAACTATACAATTATAATTTCTATTATGTTATTGTATAGAATAGTATGGAATCATTGCTAATTATAGTTAAAGCAATGCGCAATTTTTGTATTGTCTAAAATAGCGACCCGAGCTAAATTGACTCTTTCCGAAATTAGTTCCAACTTTGATCCAACAAAATTTTGTTAATGTATTTTACTAACTTTTGAAACGAATTAATAAAATACCAGCCACTTAGAAAGCGGTAGGTCACTGGTTTAAGTTCAGTACGAGGACAAATTTTTTTTTTTAAATTTTCTGCCTAGACTTGTACCTTAAATTATGTCATTCTTCTGTTCAGCAGTTTTATTAAAATTTCTTTGTTTTTTTTTTTTGTCTGAGAATTTTGTTCACAGTATACTTGATTCTGCATTTAAGAAAAAATTTTGACATTTTCATAAAATTCATCTTTTTAAATGTCTACATTTAATTTATTTAAATATAATCACAGTAACCTTTGAGTAAAATTTTAATTAAATTTTTTAAAAATACCAATTTTTTTCTTATTTATTTTCTTTTACAGTTAAAGATTTATCAGATAAATGCGAAGATAAAGATTTTAAATGTGGTAATGGTTTATGTATTCCAATAAGATTTATATGCGATGGTAGCCCAGATTGTGATGATGGCAGTGATGAATTATTGCCCGAATGTAAAGCAAGAGGTAATTTTTTTATGAAATTTATATTATAGAATATTAATTCGGGTATGTCCAAATATAGTATAGAAAGATAAAAAATTTAATTAATTTTAATTCTTATAACGTGGTTCACCATATTTGATTGATTTATAGATTAATAGTATACTTAAAAAAGTTTTTCTTAAGTAATCAGTTTGTTTAAAAAATATTTATTGTTAGGAGATTAATTAATGTTCAAAATTTGTTATATTATAAATATGTAAGCTATAAATTGGTAGAACATTAAAATTTATGTTTTTTAAATATTAAATTTTTTCTATGTAAAGGATTCTTCTACATACATATATATACAATTTGCAAAACAATAAAAAAATTCTAGTTGATATTAGTTGAAGCTTGTTGACATATTTGAAGCAAAATTAACAGCAATGAATAAATTTTTATTACCATTTTATAACAAGAATATAACAAATATGTAAACGTATACTATATGAGTAAATATATAAAGATACATACATACAAATATGCAGAAACCTAATTTTGGTCTGAAAAAAGAAAAAATTTCAATTTTTGAATTCACATGTTTTATAAATTTTATTGTAATTTTGAAAAAAAAATTTGAATATAAAATTAAAAACATGATGTCAATTTTTTTTTTCAATTTTAATACTAGAATGGAAATGTTATTTTTTCTTTCAATAAAGTAGAAAAAAGAATTTCAATTGTCATTCATTCAATAAAATCGAAATCATTACCAGATATTCAGAAATTTGTATTAAAACCTCGTTTTTAATGTTAACAATTGAAAAAGGAAATATGTTTGTAATATTCTTAACAAAATTTGCACAAAAAATTTTTACTTTTTCGATTACATTTTTTGAGTAAACTCACACGAATTCGCACAGTTTTACAAGTATATGTGATCATAATATCAGGAACGTACATTGCATGTGCCCTCTGCATGAAACATTTGTGTATAATGAATAAAGCAAAAAACGATTACATTGGAATACTCTTTAAAAACTTGCAAAGATTTATTAATAAATACATGCTATCAGAGAGTATACAATAGAATTAGACCGACAAAGCATATGTCGGTCAGTTACTTATATTTTTTGGAAATTACCTTGAGTTTTAAAACTCCATAAAATTTTCACATATAATTTCTTCGAAATCATTCATTTTCTATTTGGTAAGTCTTTTTTTTTTCAGTTATGTTCATATTTTTCACATTTTGAATTGTTATATTTTACATATGCATGTATATAAGTATGCAATGTGTATAAAAATTTTGAAATAAAAACGTTTTGAATTTGAAAAGGAGAAAAAAATCAATATAAAATTAAAATTTTTTCGTTTTTTCTTTTACTTATATTTGGAAGAACAATAAAATAATGGATCAAGTTGATACTCAGAAATAATTACAAGAAAGCACATCTGCAGAATGTCATTTTTATATCATAAAAAATCATTCCGCAATATCATCTTAAGTATAATGGTCCTTAGAATTTTTTCTTACCATATAGCTATCTATACGTATGAATGTGTAGGTATATATGTATGTTTTTGGCACTCATATATTAGAATTATTTCACTAGATTTGATAATTTTTTTGTTATTTGACAATATTTTTAGATGTTATGTAAAAAATTTTTTTTCATAAATTAATTTATTCATATTGTTGGAATAATTATAAAAATTTCTAGGGTCTTTTCATTCATCTGTATAAATGAAATCATTCTGTAAAATTAAAAATGTTATCCATGTGTACAATAACAATATTAATTTAATGAAAATTTTAAAATTTATTAAAATTTATTTAAAATTTATTTATTTAAAAAAATAATTACATGCGTCCTATAAGTATGCAAATTTCTTGAATAATCAAATTCATTGAATACTCACTATGTAATTTGTATTGAACTGAGTTGGATGCTTATATTACAAGATACAATTGCAATTGTTCTGCGTTTTTTTTAAATCTTTCAACAATATCAAAAAAATCTATTATCTAATTTCTTTTATATTAAAAAATTAAAGCATTTTGCAATTATTACAACAATATATTTTTGTTCACAAGTACTTATATAAATAAAAAATTATCTCGGCAAAAAAAATACCAATTTCCTGTTTTTTTTTTCTTCGATTGAGTTTTCTAATTCAATAATCAATTTAATATTCTTGAGTGGATTACATTAGAATCAAGAAAGTAGAAATGATAAAAAATCAAATAATATGGTCTATTTTGTTTAAAATTTTATACAGTTTAAAAAAATTCCTTATTCATATTTAATAAATTGTTCAGCTAGAGTTAGGGCTATTTAAATTAAAATCGTATAGCACATACATACAAATATGAAACATTCATTTATTTTATTAAATTTTCATAAGATTAGTTTATAAATTTGGGTTTTTTTTTATGGATAACAGGTATTTTAAATTACGCAAGTAAAATAAATGTAGATTACATTTGCAATGCCTTGTAATTTTTTTTATTTTTTAATCTAGTTAATGTTTTTTTTTTTTCGTAGAAATATTTGAGTATATTAAAAATTGATTTAATTTATGAAATTTGTTTATCTGTCATGTTTCTTATCCTTAACATGACTGATAACACTAAAATTTTGAAGTACGTAATAAAGCCGCATAACAACTTTTGTTTTAAAAATTTTACAGATTTGTGCAATTTTTATTTTTAGTTTTAAGGCAAATAGTTATTTTTTTAGGGATTTTGAATTGTTTTTTTTTTATATAATTTTCAAGGACACCATATTGCTACATCTCTTCTTTAGATACTGATCTTTGATGCTTCATTTAATTTTACAATTGGAATCTTTTTCCTCTATAACAATAATGTTGCTTGAAAATTTGAGCATTGTAGATCTTAAAACCGAATTAAAATTGGCACGATATAAATTTAAAATTGTTATGAATTCTTAATTTGTTGTTGTAATATTTGTATAATTGCCGTAAATATAGAGTGATTTGTTAACATCCGTAAATCAAATGTGCAAAATTTTCAACTATATATTTAAAATTTTAAAATAAACTAGACTGAAAATGACATAATTTAGACTTAACAAATACATTTGGTCAAACAACAATGTATTCTTAAAATATAAATTTCTTCAATCAGTTTAAATATAGTAACAGTGTATGTTCTGTTTAATAATATATATTAGGTCCTTGGAATGTTTTTTTTTATTTTTAAATTCTCATTGGATTAATTTTCTTGCTTTTTAAATTTTGTTACAAGATTATATTATTATTTTTGTACCAAAATAACTACTTATACATTAAAATTTTAAAAGTACAAACACTATATGAGTATATATGGGAATATAATAATAAAACATACATATAAGTACACTAAGTCCTCGAGATACGACATCTTCTAATACGACATTTCGAGTTACGACATGATATAAATTTGGATCATTTTTATTCGGCTTACGACTTTGTTCCTAATACGACATTGAAAATTTAAAAAAAAAAATTGTTTTTTTGACAGATTTTACTGTTTTTTGAATAAAAATCTATACCGAATCTAGTTATAAGGCAAAACTAAAGCACATACTTCAATAATGAATTCTTTTTTGTTAAAAATTCTAGTTAGTAGTTAAGATTATGAATTGAAGTGATAAAATATCAACTTAATCAGATTTTATTTTATTTATTTTTGTTACAAAATTGAATTTTTTTGGTTTTGTTATTATATTTTGTTGTTTCTTTCAAACTTTGTTACCTTTTTTAAAAAAAACAAGATCAGTTATTTTATAAAACAGTTTGTCTAGTTCACTTTTTGTTTCCATACATTTTTTTTCCTCCTCAAACGACAATTCGAGTTACGACATAAATTTCTGGAACCAAAAATGTCGTATCTCGAGGACTTAGTGTATATATTTACTTCTATAACATTTACTGTGTTCATAGCATACAGAATAGAAATCAACTATAAAATTCATTATTTTAAAAAGTTTCATACATTGACTTCATAATTTTTTGAATCATTTTAATAAACACACTTACAAATAAGGTTTCTAAAAAATTTATACATATAAATTTATGCATATGTATACATATTTATGTATATGAATATTTATATAAAAATATCTGTATATGTAAATTAAAAAACATTATCTTGGTATTGTACAATTGAGCAATTCAAAATATAGTAAAATGGGAATAAAGAGAAAATTGCAAATTCTGCATGTTTTTGCTAAAAATGCCAATTTTCTAACTAAAAAGAACTAAAAAAAAAATATCAGTATTATAACCTTATTATACTTAGTTTTTGTTCTTGTATAATTTTATCCATATGTTTTTTTTTTTTTGTCATACTATATAAAATTAAAAATACTAAAATAGAAAACACAAGTAGAAAAGAAAAGTGTAACAAAAATAAAAGTACACGACATAATTTTATTTAGTTTTGTAAATGTGAATTGTGAATAATCCAATGTTTTGCTCTATTTTGAGAATTGCCAATATACAATGTATTTATAAGATAATTTAAATAGTAGTGGTAAATGTAGAATTAGCAACAAAATTACCATTTAGGAGGATCTTCTTCTTCTTTCTTAGCATTTTACAGCCCTCTGTGAGCCAAAGCTTCCTCAGCTATTCTCTTCCATTCACTTCGATCTTGAGCCAACGTGCTATAATTTCTAATATTCATGGTACTTAGATCCGCTTCAACCATGTCCAGCCATCTACTTTTGGGTCTTCCTCTCGCTCTCGTCCCCTGCTCGCGATGCATGAAAATTCTTTTTTGTGTTGTTTCGCCTGACATACGAACCATGTGGCCCAGCCAACTTATTCGTTTGGATTTTATAAATCGAATAATGGTTCGATTTCGTATTAATGCTTCAAGTTCATGATTATATCTTGCTCTATAAATATTGCCATTCATTCTCACTGGTCCGTATAATCTTCTTAGTATTTTCCTTTCAAAAATTGATAGCATTTTGCAGTCTGCAACCTTTAGGTTCCATACTTCGCATCCGTAAGTAAGAATAGGTCTTATAAGTGTTTTATATATTTTGAATTTCGTAGACCTCGTTAAAAGTTTGGACTTCAAAAGTTTTGCATGGGCGAAGTAACTCTTATTAGCAGCACTAATTCGCTCTTTAATTGCGATTGATGAATCCTCTGAATTCGAGAAAACTACTCCCAAATATTTGAATTGAGTAACGCTTTCAAAAGTGTAAGTTCCAATACTAAGATTATGTGTTATTCTGGGCGTTCTGCTTTTTATGAAGTATTTAGTCTTTTTTTCATTTATATGTAGCCCAACACCTGCAGTAGCTTCAGCGAGTTTGGTAAAAATTTCTTTCAAAACATTAGCATTACGCGAGAGTATAACAATATCATCCGCATACGCACATATCTGATACGATTTAATGAAGATAGTAGCTCCAGGATCAATTTCATTAATTGCATAATGTAGCATCATATTAAATATCAAAGCAGATAATGCATCTCCCTGTTTTACACCAGAATCAACGTTGAACGAGTTGGTAAGTTTTCCTTGTACAAGTACTTTCGCTTTTGTATTTCGTAACGTAGCGCATGCGAGTCTTATAAGTTTTTCTGGTACTCCTAGCCTTTGCATTACTAAAAATACTTTTTTCCTATTGATTCGGTCAAACGCCTGTTCAAAGTCTATGAATAGGCAGTGAATATCTCTTGAATACTCTTGTGATTTTTCAAAGATTTGACTTAATGCAAAACATTGGTCTATTGTAGATTTACCTCTTCTGAATCCACATTGATATTCACCTATAACCTTTTCCGCTATTTCGTTTATCCTGTCATATAATATATTGGTAAATATTTTGTAGGATACATTAAGTAAGGATATGCCTCTATAGTTGCTACAAATTTTCTTGTCTCCTTTTTTATGCACCGGGAAAATTATACTATTTAGCCAAGATTCAGGAATAATCTCAGTATTCCATATGCTAATAATTAAATCATGAATCTTGTAATGTAAGTTATTGCCTCCGTATTTAATTAATTCCGCTATAATGGAATCTTCACCGCTAGCCTTTCCATTTTTTAGCTTTTCAATTGCAATTTGAGTTTCTTCCATTGTTGGTTGGTTTATGGTGTTTTCTACTGTTTGCAAAAGTGGCATACTGTGTATTCCCGTATCAGGTTTATTCAAAGTTTCCTGGAAATGTTCATACCATCTTTCTAATATTTTGTCTTCTTCCTTTAATATTTCTCCTTCTTTATTTTTACAGATATTCAGTCTTGGTTGAAAAGCGGTAGTTTGATATTTTACTCCCTGATAAAATCTTCTAGCATGTCGCTTGGAATTTTCTTCTAAAGCTAAAATTTTATTTCTTAGATGTTCCTTTTTCTTTCTCTTCATTATCTTCATTTAGGAGGATAGTGTTCTTATATTTTTCATTTAATTATCATTTGTTTGGAGGTGTTAAGAATTATGATGGTTTTATTCCAAATTAATAATTTTTGCTAAACATCAATCTAACTGTTCATTCACTATAGCTGTATATCCTATAGCTTGTAACCAAAAATGACTATCAATTTTTAAATAAACCCCGCTTCGAAGAATGCAACAATATGAATATTGAATGTTCGGTATATTCAAATATCCAGAAAGCCTGGACCCTTAAAATGTAAATTGAAATTCCAAAAAATTTTTTTTAAATTTATCCTTACTATTTTCAAAATTTAAATATTTACTAAATTTATAAGAGTCAACATCGAATTCAAACTATTTTTGAATAATATTTGCCTAATTAAAAAGTATAAGATAAGGTTTAAAATTTTATAAAATAAACAGTTCAACATTATCCTCTGGTCACTCTAGGATATGTTCCTTAAAATGTATTTAAAAATGTTATTTTTTTTTTTCATTTTACAATTCTAATCTTGTTATCTGGTAGTTTTATTTTTCAACAAAAAAAAAAGTATAGAAAACCAAATATTCTTTTGAGGAGTACAAAATATACCAAAAAGCAAAAAGCAAAGAAAAATATAAAAGGGAAATAGGAAATAAAAAAAGAAAATAAAATTAAAAAATAAACCAAAATCAAATGTTATATCTTGTATATAAAGAAAGTGGAAAAGCTTTTATATGAATTGATATTGCCTCAAGGAGCTATAAAAGTCAAACCTAGCCAAAAGGATTCTTCTATATCTTGTGTTAAATCACAATAATAACCTTTTAAAGAAACAAAAAATTCTATAAAAAAAAAAAATTGTAAGGCATTTTTATATAGAAAAGAGAAGTGATACATTTTGTTTTGGTCAGCTATTGTGAAAGAGAACGAAAATAAAAATGTTTCTTTGTTTTTTTTTTTCTAGATAAACAAAACAGAAAATTTGATTGGTGCTCCCACATTCAACTACACATATACAGTGAACAAAAAACTACTTACATTATTCCATACAAATATTTTATTTTCTTACATCAAAATTTGTAAATTCATTTCTATGTCGATCTTCTTGTGACTTGGTTTCCAAAAGTTATAAAGAATTTTTAGTAACGTTTTTAATAAGCATCGAGAAAACTACAAGTCGTGTCTCTACAGTTTCCTTTTGACTAATATTGTGCTGTTGTATTCTCGAAAACGATATTTTTTATTCGAAATGATTCTGAAATCGAAAAACCTTTTGGGATTGCGGTTAGTTAAATTTTGAAAATGAAGTCGAATATGTTATTTATATACTGAATATGGCTGTTAGTCGTAACATTTGAGGTGATACCATAGAATTTCGATTTTTGAAATTGATTTTTTTCAAAAACTTACAAGACTTTTAAATAAAAATTCATCACATCAAGAGATGCGACTAACAGAATATGGCTGATAATATTGGTGATTCAATATATTTGAAAATACTCAAAATTTCGGCATTTTATAATGCTAATTTGGAAGTTTTAGTTAAAATTACATTCTGTGAACTTTTTAATTTTAAAATTTTTGGGATCCGATAGAGCTCATTACTGAAATTGATTTTTTCATTTATTTTTTTTTTTGGAATTTCTCGTTATTTGATTTTTCCTTTCTTTTTTGTTTATTTTTTTCTTTTTAATTTTGTTTCATTTAATTTTTAGAATGGTTTTTATGGTTTTTCGATAATATGATGTTGAGGCAATGATGTGAATTTAACAATTGTATTTATGGACGCTGGTATTTTCTCTTTTTTTTTTATTTTATTTTTTCTAATGCCATTTAAATTTAAAATTTTTTTTTTTAAATTATATTTTGTATTTAGTTTAATATCGTTATAGTTGTGGTATAAAATGGTTGATATAAATTTTTACATTGAGGTCCTCTTAAGGTTAAGCGTTATCTAATAATTTTTTATTTAAATTTTGAGTATTACATATTAGTGTTTTGGAAATTTCTTAATAAAAAAATTTTAATCTAAGAAATTTGGAAACAAAGTGATTTAATTCGTTGAAAAAATAATTTGAACTCGTGAAACAACATACCTCGTACTTAAATAATAACTTAAACTTGTTCTGCTTGTTACGGGAATATCTCTAGTCTCTATGTTACGGGAATATCTCTAAAATATTCTCATAACATAGAGGCTTTCTTTTATAAACTGCTTAAAAATTCAGCAAAATTTAACCAAATCTAGGTTTCAGAATAGCTCTTAATTGTAATACTCTTCTTGAGACTTCCATATTCCACGTTTATAATATTTTTAATAAAGGCCTTCTTTTCATATTTAAAATTCTTATTATTTAAAATTAATAGTACAATGATAAATCGCATTACTTCATATAATTTTTCAAAATTTTTTCCAAAAATTGAATTTTTTTTTAATTCCAATAATGTAAATTAACTTTGCAGGATGAGAAATTGAAATATGTAGTCGATTGTATATAAAATATATAAAGAAATAAGTGGAAAGTTTAAATTGAAAAAAATTCTAAAATAAGAAAAAAAAAAATTACACAAGCGAATAAAACAAAAAATAAATAAAATTATATTTTTTATTTCTTTCATACTTACATAAAATTCTTATATAACAAAATCATGTTCTCTTCTCCGTCACAATTTTAAGATGAATTACCTTGACTTGTTCCTTATTAAATATTTAAATATTTGTTTAAGGTGAATATCCTTGAAAATCGTTATAAGAAAACAGTAAACAGAAAAAAAAAAAAAACAAAATAAAACTTTATTGAATTAATTTGAAAAAAGAAAAGAAAGGAAAATTTTAAAATTATTACATAAATTTTTAATTTGAAATACAAACTTTAAATAAATATTTGCATTTCAATAAATTCAATTGAAATGAGTTTTTAATGTTAATGATGAAGTGAAAAGTTTCTTCTTTAAAGTTTTTTTTTCAATATTTCTTATTGTGACGTTTGAGATATTCACTTTCTAATTAGTTGAATTTAAGTTAATAAAACTTTAAATTTTTCAAAACTTAATAAAAGAAGAAAAAAATTATATTTGAGAAATCGATTAAATTGGCAACTAAATCAAGTGTAGATACTTAAAATCTTTAAAAGTTTCCATAAATTTTTATAATGTCTTTGTTATCTTAACTTTTCTGTATACACATTATGAGTCACAATTAAGTTCTCTGGATGTCGTCTATATCGAAATTGATTTTTGTGGGTACTATCAAAAAATTGCCTCTTATTCGTTTATATTCGGAAATTTTGTCTCAACTTCTAATATCTACTTAATTGATTAATTTGTATAAGGTCTAATTTGAGGTTTGTTGAAGGATATGGGCGAAAAAAAAAATTGACTGAAAAGTTAGGAGTTATCTCAATAATTGAATTCCAAACTACGTTCGAAAGTTTTTTTAAAAATCGATTTGAATTTGAAATGTTTTTATAATTTTATCTGTATTCTGGTAAATTTTGAACGACTTACTTAATTCAATTTAAATAAAGTTATGATGGTAAACGCAATAAAAAAATTAAGATTAGAAATATCAACCAGAATCGCCATGTCTCTTTGGTGATTTACAACTAATCACAATTGAAATTTGTTGAAATTTTTTTCGCATAAACCCTATAATATCGGTACTATAAAAAACTTTCACATAACACCAAAATATCAAACTATTTTCCTAATTCATAACCATTTCTATATAAAACTAAAGATGTATTTATAGAGAATTGTGAGACATTGCGTTTTTGCTTTTGTTTACTGCTTTTTCGCTGACATTCTCTGATTTTGTTGTACATATTAGTTTTAAAACGAAATGTGACTTTTTCGCTAGTCAGTACTTTTGTTCCAAATTATATCTCTACATTTCTAAAAGAAAATTCATTAATATATATGAGAGGTTCAGAAGCAAAGTGGCCTAACCCTCGCTCGCAAAATTTTTGCCACAATATGTTGATTAGGCTACTTTTGTACTGGAAAAAGTTAAATTTTGGACTTAAGCCAAAAAAATCAACAATAACTTTTGTGTTGAAAAATTTTAGACCGAATTTTATATAAATTTCTAACAAAAAAGCACAAATTTTGGGAGTGTTGTCCCCTTTGCTTCTGAGCTCCTCATATTTAGTTGCTAAGAGTTTTGAAACAATTTAAGATGATCTTATGAATCCTTATCTTTATACCGTTAGAAATTTATATTGTTCCTTAATCATAAATTACATAATCCAAAATTATTGTTCTGGAAGTATAAGATATTAAATATGAAAAATTTTAGTAATTCATTTACCATATTAATAATGAAACACGTAATAACACTTACAGATCAAAGTGTTGATTAATATCATAATTATTTTGTGTAGGCACTTTAAAAATTTTATTTTAGATATTCTTAATGCAATTCTAATGTAATATTCTTTTAAATAAGGAATATTTAGTATGGATCTCTACCTCTTATAAAGTGTCATTTTTTCCGTAATGATACTTACTTTGTATTTAAGAGGACTTGAGAATTTAATAAAATTTCATTATCATTTTAAGTATATAATTTAAAAATTGTTTGATGATATACTTGTGATTTATTAAATTCTAATAGGTACTTATATTACATACAATTCTACCCTTGAAAATATATATGATATTTAATTTACATTATTTACAAAGATTTCGCACTATGATTTATTGAATTAGAGAAATGGTATTGAATTACATGAAAACAAAAACTCTTTTGTTACCAAAACACAAGACAATGGGAACGGGTTAAATATGAAATTATATAATTTATAGATTAATAACGGTTATCAAAACATTTAATATTAAATTTACAAAACTTGCACAAAGAGTAGACTGATTATTTTAGATCCCTAATGTTAATTCGGAGACCCTCGAATTTTTAACAAAACAAATAGGTTGAGTTCGTTATAATAAAAAAAAAAAATTTTAAATTTATTATTTTAGTAATTTATTTTTACTACCGTTAAATGTTTTCTTTTTTTTATTTTTTTATTAAAACATCAATTTCAATATGAGAAACGTACCAGATTATTAAATTCACATCAAAATCTTGTACAATTTTCAATATATTCAAAAATTTCGAGAAAATTTTCATAATATATAAGTTATTTTTAATAGTTATTATTCTCTAGATATTGCATAATATTTTACATATTCTGTTTAATTTTATTGTTGTTTACTCTGCCCTTTTGTTACACCCAAAAATCGACAAAACAGCGAATAATTTGAAGTTATTGTGTTTTTTTTTTAGGAAACTTAAAATTTTGTTTTTAAAGTTAGCAAAAAAATTCAGTATGTTTATTAGTATATTCCTTAATAAACTTCCTTTCTGTTCACTTTTAACTGCCGTCAGTAATAACAGCAAAAAAAATAAAAAAGAATGAAACAGAAAAACTTTAATGTTATATGAAGTTTGACTAAATCTTATAAAAGGATAATTTTATAATTTTTAATACCTGGTGTTGTTGGGATTACGTTTTCAATATTAACTATAAATATAGATTTTTGAAATGTACTAAACTTTTCAAAGCAGAATTCGGACAAAAAACCAATTATAATTACGAAGAAATAGCAATTTCCCTTAAAAATCGTGAAAAATATTTAGAATTGAAATCAACAATTTAGTTTGAATTAAATGAAATGTTGAAAATGAGTGTTGATTGAACTAGATTTAGAAATTTTTTATGAAAATTTTTTACCAATCACAATTGTGCTTTGGCCCAAAAAAAATTTATTCAAATATTGTATACGTTTTCATAAATTAATAAAAATTGCATACTTACAGGCGTTGAAAAAATATTTTATTTTATTTATGAAAGAATTTTCAAATATAATCATTTCAATAATTTATTAATAAAAAAAATTTATGAAATTTATTTAATAAAATTTATTACTCTAGTTTGTAAATTATTTAATTTGAATGTTGATTTTTATTTCGATCAAGAATCAATTTTTTGTAATAAACATTTTTTTTTTTTCAAATGTAACATTATCCTTTTATTGCCATCATAATATCCTATAGGCGAGTAAATTTATCATAATCTTTTTCTCATTAAATTGTATTTGGATCTTACGAAATAACAATAAAAGTAAAAAATAAAAACAAGAATTGGTGGGGCAGGAAAAAAGGATATAATTTTAAATTTTTCTCATTCAGAACTTGAACTTAATACAGAAACATAGCAAAAAAAATAAACAAAATTTTAAAAATAACATATAACAAAAGAATGTAAATAGAATGAAAATAAAACAAAGTACTGTTTAAGACCATATGTTACAAAATTTAGTATGAACGCAACAAAATCTTTTATTAAGAAAATTATTACAAAAAAAAAAGAACGAAAAAACATTCTACTTATGTATTGAGGGGATAGCATGTTAAAATGAATAGTATAGGTTTTCGTTTACAAAGCTCTTTTAATAAAATGTTTAGGAATAAGAATATATTAAAGAGAATACAAATTAGGGTCACAATACTTGTGTGGTTTGTCAAGAAAAACTTGGTTTAAATAATTTTGTACACTGTTACTAACAAACTTTGGAATTAATTGAGGTATAATAAGTAAATTTTTTAAAGAATTTAGATTAAACAGTGGAGAATGCGAAATTGTAAAAAATTAGGAAGTACTTAATGTACTTGCAGTTGTTATTTGTATTCACAGATTTAGTCAAACCTAAAATATATTTGATAAATAACTTTTTCCAGTAAGTACTATTTTTTCGTATAAATATTTGGAAAATTTTTAAATTTGTGATAATTAATAAAAATAAAACAAAAATTAAAGCTGAAAATTTTTTAAATTTTATTAATAAAAACAAAATTGGAAAAAGTTCTTATTATTTTCAGTCGGTCTGTCTACCCCTCCTTTCTTCTTTCGTGCATCTATGTGTCTGTTTATAAAACTTCTATAATCTTTATGATAAAAAGTTAAAATTTTTTTTTACGAATAAAAATTATTACCTCAGACCCTCTCAATAGTTTCTAAAATTCATTTTGTGATTATTCATTGTATTGAAACGACGAAACTGCAAGGATTTCTTGAATTCAGCAAACGCAGAAAAATTTCTTCCACTTATAACTTCTTTAAATTTTTTTTAAGCTGATCCTAAATGTATGCAATAATTTGAATTATTTTCTATGGAAAGGAAAATTTCTATCTTACAAACCATTAGTTTGATTCAAGTCTAATTATTTTTGTTTCTTTTTCCAATGTTTCTTAAAATTTTTATAAGCAAAAAGGTTCCTTTTTTTTTTTTTTAATATTTTGATCTTAAGAAATTATCCTATAAATTATGAATAAAAATTTTTCTTAAGGATTTGTTGTATTAATTTGCTAATTAATTATAATAATTGTGACACAGGTGTTTTAATGCTAAAATTAAAAAATGAATAATATTTTGAAAGTAAAAAATTTTCTCACAACAAAAATATTTGCTTTAAAATTTTGAAGATTTTTTAAATTTATTGAAATTATTACCTTAAATAAATTTGATTTTATATGCAAAGGATATTTTAAGAATTTTTTATAATATTAAAAAGTTCGATTGTATTGGAGTTTCGTCGAATTATGAGGAATGCTAAAATAGTTACTTTTATTTTTTTATAAATCAATCCTAATAGCAATAAAATTCTTATGATTAAACTCTGATGTTCACTACTTAGTTTTTGAGAATTATTGGAAATTGATTTTTGAAAATGTAAAAATGAAAAAGGGGTTTGTCAGCAAATTTACTGCATTTTTTTTACTTGGAAAAAATTTTTATTTTCTTGGAAAATTTTTGTTTTCAAAGTCATCGAAAATAGATTACATTTTTTTCATAATCCGCTGTGCACTATTTTTTAACTAAAGTTACTTATTTTCAAAATTCGAATGAATTTCTTTTGATTTAAATTGCAATTTAAGAAAAGAAATTCATTTTCTCAGTTTTCACAAAACTTAAATATTTTCATTACCGTTACTGTTCTTTTTCAGTAAGTAACATTAAGTTTTTCATTTTTTTTTTTTTTTTAATTTTTCTTTGTGTAAATCTTTGTGCACAATCACATGCAATCACAATTACTTTTGCATACTGTACAGTTTGCTCGCTGGAGATTTTTATTATATCCTTTAAGGAATGATTTCTATATCATGCATGCATTCATGCCCGAATTCAAATTTACTTCCTTTAAGTAATTTTCTATTTTCTATATTTCTAGTTTTATTTTGATAGAATTTCGTATATTTTCATTATTTCTTTTTCCTTTTCTCTTTTGAACTGAATTGTTAAAAGAATAATTTAACCTGTCTTAAAAATCTGAATACTTACATGAAAAATAACTGAGAATATGTTATACATAAGTATGTATATATATGTAATATTTTTTATGATTTAGATTCGAAATGACAATCTAGTCGTGTGGCAATAATATTAACTTTAAGCAGACATGTAAAGAAATATGCTTCCCTTGATGACATAGTTAGTCGACTAAGATCAAGTTGTATGTTTAAATTTATTCTTGTTAAAAATTGAAATTATAATTTTTATGAATTGTGCTACATGACGTAATTTAAGGGCAGTATTGTTATCTTACCATATATCACATTGTCAGTTTTTAATGAAAATGCACTTAATCACGTTAGAAAAGCGCTATCAGGTCAATGGAAATGTTTTCTTTTCAATGGAAATGTGGTTTGTGCATGCCGTAATTATGAACAATTTTAAAAATTTCACTACTTTTTTTTATGCTATATTTAGTCTCCAGAACGAGATCTTTAATCGCAGGGAATATTTAAGATTTTCCAGTGCAATACTTGAATTTTTATATTCCGGTTTTGCTTAAATTAAAAGAAGACCAATCATAAATATTGACAAAGTAAAAAAGAAAGAATTTAAAAAAAAATTCTTTAAGTGTTTATGTATATTTCGTGTGTCTAGTCTTGGGTCTCATTTTCAAGTATAACGATATAAATATTTATATTTCGTATGACACAATAAAAATTTATTTCTTATCCATTTTTCGCATACAATATTTTTTGCATAAATTTGTCTATTTTTAGCATAAAATATAAAAAAAGAAAAGGATTATGAAATTCAATGAAAATAAACAAAATGCTATTGTAAACATACATACATAAGTGCGATTCTTTAATTCCCCAATTCCCAAAATGGTTCTTGCCTTATTAAAAACAAAAACACGAAAAAAGAAATAATAAATGAATGAAATAAAGAAGACGATGACTGACACAATACGAAGCTTTCATCCTACATAATATTTTCATGTTTCATATTATTGTTATATTGCTGTGTTATCCTTTTAATTCTGTTATACAACTTGTCTTTGAAATGTCATGAATTCAAAAATTATATGTAAAAAGTGAAAAATCTTTGTTCGTTTTATTTTTTCTTATATATTGTAAACTGTTGTCAGTTCAGACAAATTTCAAGGCTATAACAAATTTAAATTATACTTTATAAATTTGTGTATATTAAAAATACATATATATATAAATAATATGTATACGAAGTTTGTGTGAAAATAAATCGGGGAAAAAAAACAAAATTTTGTTGTCACATTCAATTAAATTTTATTTTTTATTAAATTTTTAAGAACACGTACGTATGTATGTATCTACATATCAAGTATTTGATAATATAAATTTAATTGATTTTATATTTATACAATTTACAATTATATAAGACAATATCAAAGTACTAAAATAGTAGATTTGATTATGTTTAATTGCTAACATGAATTTTAACTGACAAACAGTTCTGAGCTGTTAAAATGATAAATCTGTTACCAAACACTAACATTACCGTTATGTCACACTATTATAGATATTTATAACTATAGTCGCAACAGCTTTGGAGCTGTTACAGATATTGAATTGACAGGATTTTTTCAATCTGATTTTCTTTAATTTTGAAAGTCAGATCTCTCTTCTCCTCCTGCCCCTGCTCGAAAAATTTTTCGCAAAACCTTAAAGGAATTAAAAAGGAAAGGTAATGATAGTGATATTTATTGTAAAAAAATTAAAATGCCATTGGCCGCGCGCTGCTCCTCCGATATACAAGATAGGTAACAGATTTGTAGAAACAAAAATTTGCAGATTATGTCAGGGTCACACGCTGTTCACAAAGAAATATCTATTTGAAAATACTAGTGCGCCGACTTGTTCCTTTTGTGGCAATATTTTAAATGTTTAACATATTTTTATGGAATGCTCTGTTACTAGGGATTATTTGGAGTCCTGCTCCAAAGATTTCTATGAAATTTTGCTTCCAATAACCGAGAATAGCAATTTTATTAAGAGCATTTGTGACCTATTTAATATATGTGGAATTTGATTTAATTGATCTTGATACGAAGTATGTAAAGGTTATTATGCACAAAAAAGTAAAATTAAAAATATTGAAATTGTAAACTAACATAGTATTAAGTTAATAACATAAATATTAAGATAAATTAATTTTCTAAGCCCATAATGGTCCTGGCAGCCGAGGGTATTGATAATATTATTATAATTTATTATATAATGTTATATAAATAAATAAATAAATAAATAAAAATTAAAAATTTTTATTGTTATCATTTCTATTATAAACACAGACCAATTCGATTTAGTGATTTGTGTCTATGATAAAGTAATTCAAATTTTTACGATATAGTATACCACTATTAATACGAATCGTGAATCACTTAGTGATATGATACTTGTAGTAAGCCAACATGATTCATTCGCTTCTTAGTCGGCCAAATTGCTATTAATTAAAATTAGGGCGTATTTCCCTCTTACAAACTTATATTTTTCCTAAATGTATTAGTATTTATGGATTTCGAATAAAATTTTGTAATAATTAAGTTTTCTATTATAAATATAAAATTGTTTCTTGTTGTCGTAGTCCATGGTCTACGATTAAAATATTTCGATTTAGTACAAATAATATAGAAAATCATAATTTACTCTATTGTTGATTAATAACATTTTTAAAATGCAAAATCTTGAATTCATAATTAAATTAAGTACATACTTTATTATATGAAAAACATAATTTTTTTTTCATTAATTTCATTTGTGTGCGATGTTGAAGGAAAACAAAAATATTTTTTTTTAGAAAAAGCGTAAAATAGACGACTAAGAGAGGAAACGGAAACCATTGGATAAAACATAATTTTTTTTTATGTAACCCAAAGGACATTAATAATAATTAAAAGTTTCAAGAGTTAAAACTTGTTGCAAAAAAAAAAAAATATATACTTAAAGTCAACAAACAAAAAATAAATATTTTTTTGTTCGAGGCTTTCGAACTTTTTTAAATAACTTTCAACAATATTTTATATCTGTTAATTATAAAACAACTACTATACAGTTTTACTAGTATCCTTGTGGGTTATAACAGAGGTTTTTTTTTTTGTAAAAAAAATGAGTAAATTAATTTTATTTAAATATTAATAAGCTTGCTTCAAACAGAATATAATGTCAACCAAAAATATACTTGTTGACATTGATGTATTGTGTATACATTTATAATTATTATACAATATGTGTTATATTAAGTAAAAAGGGTATATACATACATACATACTATAAGCTGGTTGATATTTAGTCATTTTTTGTTATTTAAATATTTTACAACATTATTCATTCTGTTGCACAATAATGTCAAGTTTATTTTAATGGACAAATTTTTCTTTTTTTTTCTGGAAAAAATATTTTAGTAATTTTCACAAAAAAAAAAAAATTAATTAAAAAAAACGTTTGGAATTAAGGCTTAAATAAAATTTTTTTTTAGTAAAATAGAAATTTTTAATTGAAATTAATTAGAAGTCATAAAGGTATTAAGCATTATAATCCGATTTGTAAAATTAGCATGGAAGTTAAGGCTATGAAAATCTAATTTGCATAAAATGAAAATCTATAATAATCTAGAATATTTAATTTAGATTTTGGTTCTAATTTTGGACTTCACTTTTTTAGTCATTTGATCAAGTCAAAATATTCGACTAAGTTTTGCAGTAAGACAAAATTGTTGGATTTTGCAAATTCATAGCAAATACACACTTTATTGAAATTTCAAAAAAAACGAACAGAAATTATCGGTTTTACTGTTATACGTTCTAAATTTGAAAATACAAAATTTTATTAAATTAATTTTAAAGAATTTTAACAAAATTTTTCAGGTTTTATTTACAGGACATTATAGTTTATTTCCCTAATTCTTGAAAATAATTACTTTTTTTTTTGAATTAACAATAATACGTTTTTAAAAAAAAAAAAATTATACATATTTATAATTTGAATATTTTCTTTTTTCAGTTATAGCACCACGTTCTAGTACATTGAAAAAATTATCCCTAGTACAGAGCGATGGAAATTCATCACCAGATTTGAAAGCTAATCTTTTCAAAGGTACTATTAGGCGAATATAGAGTGTTGTATATTTAGTTAGAGTTTGCATTTGATATTCTTTTTATTTTTTTTTTTGGTTTATTTTTCGTTTTCTTTTTATTTTGAATGATGGTTTTTGATTTCTTTAATTTTCGAGTTGTACTGTAGTTGAATTAATTTTTATTAATTAAATAAAAATTAATTTATTTTTAATTTATTAATTTTGATTGATTTTATTTATAATTGCTAAAATTTATAACATTTTTTTTTAATTTTTTTTTGGTTTGCATTATTAAAAAGTTTCATGGTATTTAGAATAAAGCGTTTTTTGCAATAACAATAGAATGCCAATTTTACATTTTTTATTTAATTAATTAATTATTTATTAAATATAATTTAGAAATAATTATGACAAGTAATAAGGAAAATATAATAAATTATTTATTTAATTAATAAAATAATTGAATTTTTAATATGTTCAAATATTTTAGTTTCAGTGTAGTTGCAAACTCATAACATAGTTGCAAACTATACCAAATGCATATACACACAAGTTAGTATCCCCGATTATTTTTTAAAACAATCTTCAAACGGGGTTATGTGTTGCCTGAATGCTGAAATTTATTGACTATAATATTTATTAAATTCTTTGTTGAGTGATAAAAGAAGCTAGACAGAAATAATAACAAATTCAATTTGTTTAAAATGCTGACACTGTCGGTGATACTGACATATATGCGATTTTTTTTTTTTTAATTTATAAGAAATTTTCTATAGCCAACATTTATTTATTTTTTTTTTCAAATTAAAATATAGATTACAAGATATGAAATTAAATTGAACACAAACTATCAGTAATAGGCACAAACATTTGCGTATAGGACAATGTATTAGGTACATTTTTTGTTTTCATCTTCAATCAAAAAATCATGAATTAAAATATATTTTGATTAAATAATTTTATAAAAAACATTATTGCTAAATATCTAAATTACTCAAAAAAATCGGAAACAACTGCTTATTGTACCCCACATATAAAATATCTCACGTCAATGTTGTATTTGTTGCGAAGTATGTCAGTATTCGAGACACCTACCTTATATGATTATTAAGATAAACTAATTAATATCTTTTCAACTTTTCAAACAATACTGGAAATGAAAAAAGTGCTTTTTTTAAAAATACAATTTCCAAAATGTTTTTACAGTTTTTATTTGAATTTTTATTCCTCTTTAGTTTAATCTTTATTCTGCCCAAAATTTGATAAATATTTTGCAGTTATAGTTCCAAATCTACGAACAAAATTTATAAATTTTTTTATAAATTGAGGTAGTACTTTAGGTGTTATAATACATATTTTGTTATTATATGTAGTAATGATATCCTTCTCGGTGTACAGAAGGTAAACTGGTGTTTTAGCGCCGCTAAACAGAAGAGGATTTAAAAAGAGTTTATAGCAGCGAAATTTTTGTACAAATTCGGATATCATACATTTTTCTATCTCTAGAATTGCTATTCTAAATTAGGAAGATCTTACCATTCCTAATATAAATTCAGATTTTATTTATTTTTTAAATACATATGTAACACATATGAATGTATTTATATGTATGTATATTAATATGTATATATGTATGTGGTGTACAAAATTTAATTTAAAATTTAATTAAGTTGCAAAATTTACAAAGAATATATAAATAGAAATAATCTGTACAAAAATTTAAATTTTAGTATTGATTAAAAAATTTTTTTATACATAAAGGTTCACATATCCATACATATATAATACATTCGGTATGTAGAACAAGAGTAAATTAAATTAAAAATATATGAAGTATTTGGAAATTGAATTATATAAATATATAAGTATGTAAAAATAGTCAAATATACATCATAAATGCACATACATAAGTATAACATTGTGACTGGTGATATTGTAATTTTAAAGGATACGTCACGTTCAACAAAATATTATTATAATTTTTGATATTTAGTTTTTTTTTCTCTTTAAATTTATTTTTAAAATTTTTGCATTTCTGTAAATATTTAATTTTTTTTTTTTTGTTAATATTTTTGCTAACAATAAAGAAAAAAATTCGTTTTAAATGAAAATTTACTATTATACATACATACATACATACATATTTGTGTGTTTATTTTTATATTTGATTTGAATGGGAAATTCTTAAAAATAAATTTCTTCATATTTTTGAATATTTATGGATGTGAATGTATTTGTGTAAAATACAATAAAAGTATTTATGATGAAAAGGATATTTTAAGAAATTTATTAATAAAGAATATATATATATATATGTATATTTTGACGTAATATTATTTATATGCAAAAAAGACGTTGGCGAAAACAAAAGCGATTTTTTAGCGAAATTTCGAAAATTTAAATAAGAATAGAAAATCAAGTTATTTTGAAGTGTAAGTGCTTTCAATTCACGTTATATGTTTGTAATTATAGCGTACATACATACATGCATATATATATTTCTAAAAATATTTTTCTTAGTTGAATTTATACAAATTTTTTGTTTGATTATGAAAAATTAAAAAAAATGTATGTAGTCGTGTGAAGCATCAAATTTTTTATTCTTGTCACTGGTTTTTTTTTTCCAAGATATCTGAGCGTTGCGTTGAATTATTGTTTTGGAAGATTGTAAGACTGGGATTTTTCATTTTCCATTTTTACTGCTTTTAATTCTTTTGACTTATGCAATGACATTGATGCAAAACAAAAATAAAAAATATAAATATGCAATTAAAAAATTCAAAAGTTAAAAGAAAACTTAAGGAAAACATCTCGTTGCTTGTTCTAAATTTAATGTACTTTACATTAAATTTAGTATAATAGAATTATTGAGAGATTTGTTCCATAAGGATTTTAAAAACATAAAAATTGATGACTTTAATATTTTTATCTTATTGAATTTTTTTTTTCTAACATTTCTGTATACTAAATATTTCTACTAATACTAAGAGTGAATACCAAGTATATACCTTGATATCCAAATTTCTGTAATACTACATTGTTATACAATTGAGCTGTTTTTATATATCTTGCAAAGTAACCGCACAAATTTTTTCAAAACTCACTTTTAGAAAGAAGCAAAGTGTGTCTGGGACAGAATAGTAAAAGATATTTATGTATCATTAAAGATAATTGTGTACCAGAAATCTAATCTGAGATATGAAACAACAACATAGTCTTTGGTGTCGTTTAAATAATTATTCGAATTAGCAAAGCGAAAGTATTTCAATCATAATAGAATTTTAGTAAAACTTTGTGACCGATAAAAATTTTTTTCGTAATATCAGTTTATTTCAATGATTGAAAGTGGAATTCATCGCATTATTAGAATAATAAAATCTGAAAAGAATATTAAAAAATATTTTGCATTTTTTCAAAACTTTTATTTTTAATAACAAAACTGCACTGTTTCGTTAATAACAAGACTGTTAAATCTTAAAATACATAAGAGTCTAAATTGGAATTTTATTTTTTATTCTACATAATAAGTATATTTTATATTTCCTATCAGAGTTAAATTTTAGTTCTTTGTTTAAAAGTCTGTTAGTTGTTATAAAAATCCTGCAAATTTACGATTATTCTGGAAAAGAATAAAAATTTTTTATTGTATTCGAATTCAAATCTACAATAGCTCTAACAATAGATTGAATTGTTATAATGAATTATTAGTGGTGTATGTTGTTTTAAAGGAAAATTATTTGCAAAAGGTAGTTTGTCTAGTTTTATGAAAATTGGATGAATCGTATACAAAAGAATGGGGTATCACAAATAATTTTTGATTCCAATAAAAGTTTCTTGAAAGACTATAAACTAAATAACATAAATGGTTTACTTTATTTTCTTAGATATTGTTAGATTTCTAACGTGTTTCAAAAAACAGGACATATGAAGATTTGAATTGTTAAATTCAAAAATTTTAAATCAATAATATCGATTAAAAGTTTTGACAAGGTGTAGAAAATCATTTTGATTTTATTCATTTCCAATTCAATATACAATTTGTATGTGTAAAATATAGAGGATTTTTGAGAAAATCAATTTTATTTAGTATTTTATAACAGTTTCACTTTCACAAATTTATCACTGAACAAAAATATAAATATTTTAAACTTATGTTGTTTATCATCATGAAAAATTCTTATTTTCACTTTTCAAATTCTTTTGAAATAAAATTATATTAAAAGTTTTATAATATTTTTTTTATTTCGTGTACAGCTAGCTATCATAAATATTTTAGTTGTTTTCGATACAAAATGGCATATGTTTCGTATAGAAAGAAGTAAGTTATAAAAGTTTACAAGAACTTTAGAAATATTTTTCTATGTAGATATACTTTTTATTTATTTTAATATTTTCGAATTTTAAATTAATATCGAAACGACGCAATCCCGACTGTCTCGCGATTTGAAATATATTCAAAGGCTCTTCTATAAATTTTACTAATAAATTTTTTACATTAGTTTGTGTATTACTATATACTCGTACATTACCTGTAGCTGCTCTTTGCCAAAGGAAACATATATAATAAATATGCAATGTCTTTTATTTTAAAGTAAATTATAAATTTTTTGTATAACGGAAATTGAGTATTACCTTATGATTAAATATTAATAAAAATCCTTTCAAATAGAAAAATTATTTATCAAAATATGATTCGCATCACGGGTATAAACTGTATCAATTTTTGAATTCCCCCAAACAACAAAAATGTGTTATGAAAAGATCTACTTTTCTCAATTCGAAATTTTCACTTTTTTTCAAAAATTTCTCCAAAAATTTTTTTTGTATAACCTCTTTTCCCTATACGAGCACTTTAAAAAATATTCAAATATGCGTACGTATGTAGCACAATATTATTTTGGGAATTCAAATGTCATTTTGAATTTTATGAATTTTTAAATAAGAAAGAAAAATCTAATTTTGTTTTCTTTATAAAATCTTAAAGCTATATGAATGAGTGTTAATCTTTTAGGTGACATTTCGCTTTTTCTCAACAATTTTTTTTTTTTTTCGTATTCATATCTTATGATGATCCTTTATATTTTATACTATGGCTGATAAAAAATTGTTGATAAAGTTGTAAATTTATATTTATGATTACATACATTATTTTAGGTATACTGTGTACACAACTGTTGTGGCTTCTATTCATCGTTCTGTTTAATAGTATAAGGGGAAATTTTTCTTTATTTTATAAATGAAAGGAAGGAAAATAAGAACATAATTTTGTTATTTAAAATTATGTATTTATAAAATAATATATACAACTTGAACTTTAGAACAATAAATATTAAATTATCTTTTAAAATCCAAATGGTATAAACATCTAATTTGAGGTGGCAAAAAAAATGTATTTGTGTATAATAAATTAATAAAAATTTATCATTTTTATGTTAGAAAGTGTCCTTTCTGAAGGTTAAATATGTAACCTATATGTATACATATACATATTCATATACAAATGTGAAATATTTTATGATATTTATAACAGCTTCCATTAAAAATATATAATAATATAATTCTTGATGTTTTTCTGTAAATTCTTGTACTGGTTTAAAAAAATGTATATGATACAACGACCATCCTCTCCTATAATCAAGAATTCTTAAAAGTTTAAATTTTATTATTAGAATTCTAAATCAGGGCAAGAGTATCACAATATAAATAAATCGTAAGACTTCACAATTGAAATCTAATAAAATTTAATTTGGTGTGTGTTATCGTATATTTATGATAATCACACATATTAATATGAATTCGTGTACTATGTGTGTAAATTTGTGCTATAAGAATGAAATTTTAATCTTGTAGAACATACTATTCACATAAAATTTAAGGTATATGAAGGAACTAAGTATAAAATTACAAAATTTGTTAGGGATCATATTTGAAAAAAAAAATGTTAAATCTTTATCTTACAATTAGCTTTGAGAATTTGAGTGCTCTGTTCACGATAACATTTTCATATTGCAAAATATCAAATATCTACCCTTATCAGTTATACGTCTGTAAGTCTAATAGTGTATTCTCTATATACATACATACATTCAGTTCGTAATTTGATATTTGACCCAACGATAATTTTGTGATTAAGGTAGTTTTTGACATTTTCTCTTAAATATAAAAGCAATAGAACTATATTTGTGTTTTGCATGCCATAATTAAAAAATATTTTAATTAATTTTCAAATTTTTTGTGGTGCTTTACAATATTTTAACATACTTACCTATACATAAAATTTTTTTTTTAATATTTAATTTTTTATTTTTATTTTTAGGTAAGTTTGTTGTTGCATATTAATGGAAAATTTCAAGTTGTATGGCTGTGACTTTTTTCTTTTTCGGGATATATGAGAAAATATGATTTAACATGCGAAATAAATTTAAACGAGAAACGGCAAAAGAAAAGTTAACTGTAAATAAAATTGTTTTTATAAATTAAAGAAATTTAAATTTTAGTAATACTTTAAAAAATTGCATACTTTTAGGAAAATTTTCTGAAATTTTAAATACACAACCTACTTACATAGCTGTCTGATAATATTAGATAGATACTACAAATTACGATATTAGAATTTAACGAAATTATTTTATTAATTTTCGCCTGTATCTATGCAACAGTTCGTTTTCTCAATATCTGTGTATTGAGTAATACTCTCAGTAATGAGTGGATAATATTAATCGTTAAACTTTCGAAAAAACTGAGTTAGTAAAGTTTCACATTAAATTCTACAGTTTTTCTTATAAGTATATTCTAGTTTAATTTTGAATGGAAATTTTTATACATTTAAAAATAGAAAATGTATTAAGAGTTTAAATAAAATCGAAATGAAGAGAATTAAATATTAACTGAACGGAAAGTGTTTGCAAATCGCTTCCTTTTTACTCATATTCCTAGTAAACACTCGTTTTTTGTCAGTGAATGCACAAAGATTATTAAGTACACATATAATATTTGCAATCATTTCTCTTTCTAAATTAAAAAAAGAAATCCTTACCAGACACTTAAATCGCCATATTTGATTACGAATCTATTTTTTAGTTTTTTTTTTGCTATTTTTCCATGTACATTCCTTAAGAATTCACTTTTTTCAACTACGATGTTTGTGTTACGATATTTAAATATAGATCCGCTTTTTCTTCTTATTCTTTAGTCATGGTGTACAATGGTATAAATTTGAAATTATCAAAGAAAATATCTACTACGAAATAGGAACAATATTTTTTTTTTTTTGCCTTTTCTTTCTTGAAATTAATGTTCCCTAAACAATTGAATTTAACTAAAAATTTATTAGAACTTCTGTTTCCTTATCGCAAAATATTATAACTATGATTTCATTGTGGAAAAAATAATAGAGGACAGAAAAAGGAACAAGAAATCAACAAAAAAAAAAAAAATAAAAATAAAAAGGAAAAAGAGAATCAAAATAAGGACCAAAATAAAATCGATTTTTATTAGAGGCAATTGTCAAAAATATTTCGGTAAAAGTTTATCAATGAAAGAGAAGTTTAATAAAAATTTTTCGAATATGAAAATTTTTCTATAAAAGAACATTTTGCGTGCCTAAATTTAATGAAGCCCTTCTTTCATTGGGATTATTAAAAATATTCAAATATTAAGAATTAGTTTTACTTAAAATCTTTTATAGCAAGAGGTGATCTCGTAGTGTTCAATATTTTCATGTTGTATTTATTGGCTGCTCATAAACTGAAGGCAAATTCGATTAACTGATACTACCACTGAGCTACTACTACTTCAACTGCATTAAATCAAAGTTTGGAATTAAGCGTAATACGTAATGGTCTCAGTCAATTGAAATATTAGTGCGGTTTCAAACTTCCTTGCATTAATTATAGACCAAAATTTGTAAAATAAAAATACTATGTTACCAATTTTTTTATTACAATCATTAGAGCATTACAAAACATATTTTGTTCCACGACTTCATTAAGACTCCTTTAGTATTAACACATTAGCATTTCGAATATTTGTTCGTGAACTTAAAACAGTTAAATACTAAAATTCATAAATATAAAAAAAAAAGGATTTTCATATTAAATTTTTTTTGATGTTATCCTAATGCGACCTACATTAATGTTAGTATTTTGTTACAATCGATTACAAAAATAAACGTTTTTTTTTTCTCTCTTTTTTAGTTTTTATATTTTCAAAACTTAAAGATTGTGAACCCAAAATATGATTGCAAAAGATATTATGAGCGGTACTGAGGCATGCACACATAACGTTTGCATCTTTTTTATGTGAAAGATTAGTATAACAGAAATTAGTATCATATTCATATCAACTTACTAAATTCAAAAATAAGTATTAGTTACAGTAACTCTTGAAATAAATTCAAGTACATCTAGGTCAGTTGTCAACTATTTGGACTCTAATAGCGAAATAAGTTTTATTGCGAGGTAACAATAAAACGGTAAAATTTTCATCCTGTTTCTATATATTTAGAAGCTCAATTACTGCCTTCATATTGAGAAGAAAATTAAACATAGATATTAAATTTTTTAAATGACGTGTAACAGTTAAAAAAATAAACTTTAACAATTACTGTTATAACAATAAGTGGATTGTGTATGATTGCATTAACAACATTTTCTTCGATTTAACTTTGTTTATAGGTAAAAGAGAGAAAAAAATAAATAAATAAAATAAGTAAATAAATAAGTATATAAGAAGTTTTAAGAAAATATTTGAAAATAATCGGTACGCAATCTGCTCTAAATTTATGTCGGGGTATAAAATTTAACATAAGATAATTTTCAATATTATTTTTATTGTCCAATTTTGAAATCAAAGATTAGTATCGTATTGAAATTTATTAGAGGACTTTGCAATATTATAAGAATTGATTAAAATTTTAGAATATTGTTCTTTACTTTTTTGTATATATACTCGTATTCTTTATAATGGGGTTCTAGTACAATGTATTTAATACTTACATATAGATACAAGAATTTATTGTCATAGTATTTTTTTTTGTGTATTTTCAAAAATTTAATTTAATTGCTTTTTTTTTATGTAATTGAATGTAATGTTGAAAATATTGTGCTAAAATTGTAAAGAGAGGGAGGCAAATTAATAACAAGAAGAAAAACAAAAAAAAAAGGACAAAAAATGGAAAATAATTAAAAAAAATTAAAATTATTTTAATGTTTTCTAAAGAATTTAAAAATATTGAATAGGCTTAGTTTAAGAAATTTAAGAGAATTAGGAATTATATAACACCATTAAAAATTAAAAAATAAAAGAGTTTAACTTGAAGTAAATGGTTTATGGTTAGATTTATTTAAAATTGAGATATTAAACAATTATAGATAAACCTTAAACTTGAATGAATAAGTTTGGATGTGAAAATTTTCTGAATTGAATTACTCTTTTCTTTTTCAATTAAATTTTCGCACTTTTTCTCAAATTATCAATTGACTTTGTCACTCGAAAGTTAAATTAGACAAATATATACTCTCTCAATTTTTTCTCTTTCGGCACGGCACACTCACTGACTTTCTTTTCGATCGGTAAGCAAAAATTCATTCAATTAAATTTATTCCATTCAATTGAAATTCTCAATTAATTTTACTTTTAATTGTAATAATTTTAGAAATGCTTTTAAAAATTCATGAAACAACGTCATGCAACAGAAAAGCGGTCATACAAACTGCATTTTCGAAATCTTGAATTACAAGAAACGCACTAAATTACATTGAAACTCTCATATAATAACAATTTAAGTTCTAATGATATAAAAATTATTTCTATTTTATATCATAATTAAATGGAATTATGTGTACTTAGTACGTATACTTCTAAAATCAATTTCTATAGTAACATAAATTAAGCAAAGAGTGTATGTAGTTGTAAATATGTACATAATACATAGTATACGTAATTGTGAATATACGAGTATAAGAATTAAATAAGAAATTTTTATTAATTATTGCGTGCTATAACTATATATTGAAATGAAATCCTATAAATTTTATTTTCTCCGAGAAAAAAAAATTGATTTATGCGTAGCTACCGTTTTCATTTTTCCGAACCTATAGGTATACAGATAGTAAAAAGAAAAGAAAATTTGTTGTGAACATAAGGATCATAAATAGTAAATTTATGATAATCCTTTTTTGTTAAAATTATGTAAGAAATTAATTTTTCCATCTTAAGGGAATTATAGGTTGAGTAGGATATTTTTATTTTATTTATTTTTTTGCTTATATTTTTATTTGCTTTTATTTTTTTTTTTTTGTTAACATTTGGATACCAAATTTTTAATGATTAAGATGAATTAGTTCTATATTGTAGAATTTTATTTTATTGGTGAATTTTATGTTCTACAAATAAATTGCTTATCAGTATGAAAAAAAAATCACAATTTAGAGAGTTGCGTCCAAGTGATTACGTGTAAAAAAAATTTTTGCAATTAACTATTTGTGTAACTATAACTGTTATACTAAAGATTTCACTTTGAATTTTAAAACATTCGTCTATTTTAAATGTAAAAATTACACTTTTAGTTTGATGTGAAACTTTTGTAACTCTCTTTAACATAATTTGTTTTAAACATAATCAAACTAAGCATAAATTTTCAATTAAAAAAAGGATGTTTTTCTATAGTATTAAATGATTTTCAAATTTGCTTTTATAGCGTACAAGTAGTGCGCCTTAAATTTTAATATTTTATTCGTATAGTTTGAAATATAACAATGTCAAATGATCGATATTAAAGATTAATTGAGTAATTGAATTATCAGGGTATACCTTTAAACTAAACATTCATACAAAATGCACTATACTATTTATATTGAATAGGCAAAACATACTACTCCCACATATATGCAAAAACATGCATATGTAAAGGTTATCACAAATAGTCACAACATTTGAGTGTAAAATACAGGAGAATATAAAAATAAAAATGATAAAAATGAAGGATGTTCTCCTTTCATTTTTGTTTTATTTTTGTAGCAGTTGTAGAGACACATTCAGAATAGTAAATTGAGAAAACAAAAAAAAAAAAAAATAGGAAAAAAAAAAATAATAAAAGCGTTTTTACAGATGATGCGTGTGACTTTTTTAAGGATCATTTCATGTCTATAATATGGAAGAGAAGTTTTTATTTTCAGAGGCTATTTTTTTTCCTCTATTTTTTCAATTCAAAGGTCCAATTTCATATTAAATTTTCTATCAGTAAATCTTGTAGTCGTAGAAAACGCATGTTATCCTGTAAAATATTTTGTACACATATAGATAGACTTGTGCTTACTAAAATCCAATTAAATTTTTAAAAAATAATGTTAAAAAAAAAAGAAAATAAAAAAATTAAGTTAAAATTTAACTATTGAGCAAATATAAAGTGAAACTGGAGAGGAAAATGATTTTACACATTTTGAATTTTCTTCTTTTTAATTTTGTTTTTTTTTGTTTTTTTTTTTTTTTTATCCTATAATATTGAATTTCGTGCTTTTGAAAAAAGATTACGTGTAGTTTTAAAAATGTGAATTGGTTTTTAAAGACAATTTTTATGTGAGAATAATCACCGTGAATGCTAAAAAGAAAGGTCTGTGCTAAAAAAATTTTTTTATTTATTTAAGGTCACACATAAAATTGTCGAAACAATTTATTTTTGTTAGACAAGGGTAAACTTTTTGTTTTTTTTGTTTTTGTAGAAAATTTAAATTGAGCTTGTTTATTAGTTTTTTTTTTCATTGTTTTAAGATTACATGTTTTAAATTGTGTAAAGCATGCATTCTGAATTTTTAAATTAAAAAAATTTAATTTCATAACAATTTAATAGTTGATTTTTCAATATAGAATTTATAAGTTTTCTTGCTCCTATGCCAATAATTCAGTGGCCTCAAACACAAACCGCCTAACTCGAGTTAAGACGAAAATGAGATATGTTTACCAGCGAATTCTCCGTTTTGAGTTTCATATGCTCACAAAATTTGGTGGTTCTACGACTGTTGTAGCCGGAGTTATTATCGAATTCACACATGACCTAACTCGAAATGGCAACTATGTGCACTTGCACTAACCGCCTATTTCGAGTTAGGAGCAGAAAACATCTTTTTTATGTTTTTGACAAACCACTTATCTCGAGATAGGCTATTGTTGCAAATCGAAATTAGTGACATTTTTTTTTATTTGTATGAATTTTTACAACCGCTTATCTCGAGTTAAGCTTTTGTTGTAAAATTAATTTTGAATTTTTTTAAATACTAACTCGACATAAGCGATTTGTGTAAAATAATTATTGTTGGTTGTTTAAACTCATCTCGAGTTAGGCGATTATTGCAAATGCAATTATATTCCAAAAGGCTTCTTATGTCGAGTTAGGTTTTTATAACGCGTGCAAATAAGAACAATACATCGAAGTTAAGCGTTTAGTGTTCGAAATAATACATGATCAGTATAGAATATTTTTTAGTTTTTTATAATAAAAAATATTTTATAACGCTTAACATATTATTTTATGTGATATATAGTGTAGGTACTTTATGTCCATGATTTAAAACTTGTTCACTATAGTTAAAATTAAATCTTACATTCAGTGACAAGGAAGATAGTTTTTTTTAACCCAAAATATAAAACATGTACACAAGTTACCTGCATTATTAATGCTCTAATTACCCAAATATTGCATGTTTAAGATTTGAATTTTTTTATTTAACAATAATAATCTTGTAGGTCATTTCGTGATTTACCTGCGACAAATGTTTTTTTCAATTGACGGAGTTCCCATGTTAAAATGACACGTGGCTAGCTACCTGATGGTAGATTGTTTTGCCTTTGTGGTCTAATTGTATTATTAAACAAAGTGTTGTTTTATTACGCCCTTGTAAAACACATGTTATTAGGAAGACCAAATTTTTGTGTTTAACAAGAGTTTTTATTTTAATTATTGTATTACAAAGCAACACTTTTATTATACACTAGTAAAACACATTTTGTTAGGATATTCAAACTATTATAATTTGCAAGAGTTTTCAATAAATAAAACTGGTACATCTGGGAATAACAATATTTTGTTATACTTTTTATTACTTATTTCCGTGAGATCAAATTTCTTCGATTTTCAAATATTTATGATATTTTTGTTATTTCGAAGGAAGTATTTTTTACAAAGACAGTTTTTTATTATTGTTTTTAAATGTGCTTATATTGGAAATTGTTAAATAATGTAAAAATTATATAAATTTTACAAAACGATTAAGACTGGAGATTTAGCAGATACTCATCCATATTTAGTTGGAGAATCCGAGAGAGAATAAAAGATACTGTCACCTTTCTTAAATTTAATGAAAAAATTATTTTTAAACTTTTAGAAAAAATTTTTATTTGAAGTTTATTCATTTTTTACCTCAATTTATGTTTTTTATGACAATGATTTGGAAAAAGAGTGAAAAATCAAATAACGTAAAAATAATACATATATTTCTTCCCTTTTCAATATAACTTAAGTCACCTAAAACCATATTTTCAGTTTTGCAACAACAGCTTAAGTCGACTTAAGTTTGACGAAAATGCAAAAGTAATTTTTCACAAATCGCCTAACTCGAGATATGCTTTGCAAAGTGCTTTTTATAAATTTTGTATAACCGCTTATCTTTCTTTTTTCACAATTATGAGAATACTATTAGTTGTTTTACTTCAGATTATAAGTTAATCGCTTCCTTTTTAGCACTTTTCCAAAAAATTTTTTGAAAAAAGTGCTTATTAGTTTCACTCTGTCCGTCCGTCCGTCCGTCCGTCCGTCCGTCCGTCCGTCCGTCCGTCCGTCCGTGGACACTTTTTTTGTTTACAAAACTTCTACACCCTTGAAGATAGAAAGCTGAAATTTCACACGTACATAGATCTTCACTAGAAACTTATTTCCGTAGAACAAAATTTTTACCTATCTCCCCCCCTCTAGAAGTTATACCCCTCCAAAACCCTAAAAATGGCCTTTTTTAAATATTTGTTGCAATGAAACCATAAGCATTTTTGAAATTTTTCAAACGCAGAAAGGCAGCGACTTGCTTCCCCTAGCGCGGTATACTATAGTTAAACTTTAGAAAACCAAAATGGCCGTTCAAATTTACTGTTATCTAAAGTTCTTTTTTTCCAAATTTTTGATCTCGTTTTTCTTTTAGACCCCATAATGTAGAGCTTTGAAATTTTAGGGGCTTTTAGACATTAACAAATAGTTCATTTCGTTAGAAGAAAATTTTTTTTCCATCTCCACCCCCTTTCTAGTTATCGCCTCTTGAAATTTGTAAAATTTGAACTTTTGACACCTTATATTTCCGAAACCGCAAGTTTTTTCAAATTTTTATAAACGCAAAAAGCTAACGGTAAATTCCATGAAACTAAAAAATATAATTATTTTTCTTAACTCACACAATTAACCCTTAAAATCGAGCATTATGTTAACCCCTTTTTGTATTAATTTTTGCTTTATTTCAAAGACTGCATATATGCGTCATCCTAAATATAGGCAATCCTAGAAATAGTTTTATATATGAATGAAAATAGTTTTAATAGTGTGATGGGTATGCATAGACTGTATTTAAAAGCAGAATTTTCACTTGTTGAAGGGAAAAGTGCTACGATACAAACCATTGGTTTGACCCAACTTTATTTAATTATCTTTCGATCAAAAAAAAATTTGCTCAAAAAACTTCATAACTTTTTTCAAAATTAAATTTAAAGTTTAAAATGCATTTATCTCGAAATCACTAAAACAGACTTAAGTCGTTTGTGGTTGAAGCCACTGAATTATCAAGGAATTGTTGATTAACTTTGATTATTTTTATAAATCTTGTTATTTTCATAACAAAGATTTATTAAATTTCGTCTAGCGAAAGTAGATGCAATTGTATAAATTCTAATTCAATTTGAATAGGAATAAGTTATTTGTTTTCTGGGGACTTTTTTTAAGCATAACTGAAATATTGTGTGCTTTGAATAAATTTCATTTAATAAAGTTACAATATGGCTTTAATCCTAGTAAATTTTTGTAAAAGCAGTTGGCTTATAAGCATATTGGACGGGTATATTGTATAGTTAGACAACGTGATTTTTTACTCTACTAAATTAGAGAATAGTTCTTCACAATTAATTTTACGTGATATTGTTACAGTAATTTTGAATATTTTTGAGAAATTACAATAATTTTAATAAAATTTTATTTTTGTAGAACAAATTTATGATAACATAAAATTTATAGAACAAAATAAATAAAGCAATTCATATAAAAAAAATTAACAAATCAAATGAGAGGAAATTATTTTAATTTAGTATATAATATCTCATATTGTTTAGGTACCATTTCCGTCTCAAATAATCCTTGGATTATTACCCATGTACCTTATACTTTTGACCATCTTTTACCATTCTTATTGCTTGTATAGTATGAACAAATTGTAATTAACATTAAATTTTTTTTTTTTTTTGCTGAACATTTAAAACCATTTTTTTTTCTTCTTTTTTATTTCTAAATGACTTAAGCAGATATTAAAACAAGATGACCCTTATTTTACATTAGAATTTTTAATTTATGATTAATAATATTAAAATATATTTTTGTATATTTTGTGTGTAATATAATAAGAAAAATAGCTCTTTCGCTTTTTTATAATATTTATAGAAATAAAATTATATCGTTATTGTCATTAAGAATAATGTTATGAAGGAAGCATTTTTGAAAGTAGATTTATTTCATTACCGATCGCATTGCGTACAATAAGGGAGGCTATGTGATAGCACCAAATTTCGGATGTCGAATTTTATAGAAACGCACTTCTCCATAAATAAACTTTTGGAACGTCTAGATAAATTGTTTTTAGAGAGATGTCGGCCATGTCGGTTTGTGTATGCATTCGTCTATCTTATGTTGCGTTAAACTGATTTTCATGAAATTTCATATGTGAGTTTATTTCGTCTATGCCACAGGTTGATCAACTTTTGAGATATATCAGGGTCTAGGGAACTGAATGTTATTATAAAATTTAATATTTGGGCTGTGTTTGATACCAAACCTAAATGGTGAATTTTTCAGTAAATTTGAATGACACAAAGCAAATGTTTGGCATATAATATTTGATGCTTGGCGATTGACGAGTGACAGTGGCATTTGAAAAGTGACAGTTGGCTGGTGATAGTTGATATTTGACATTTGGCAAGTGTCAGTTGGCATTTGACAGGTGTCATTTGGCAAGTGTCACTTTACATTTGGCAGATGACAGCTAACATTTGACAATTGACATTTGACAGATTACAGTTGATTTGTGACATTTGACATTTTGAATTTTAAATTTAATGCCGAACTTTTCAGTTAATTCGAATGGCATAAAATGAAACTCTACTATGAGAAAAATTTACATTTTTCGAAGAATGCTAACTAAGAGCTTACTAATGTTCACAAAATTTCAAGGAAGTGTTTAAAACGCATTTTTGTTAAATTTTGCAACTCTTTAAGTACAATAGACAATATATATTGCAATAGCTTATATGCTGATCACATCACATTTTATTCGTTTCTGTATGTGTTATAAAATTTAACTTACTAGCTATGTATAATATAATTTAGTATAATCTGTTTATGACATATTTGGGACAACCTTAATAAAATAAATAATAATAAGAATAAAAGATTTTCTTTTACTTTAGAAATATCATAAGTATAATGTATAAGTATTCAATAAATTTTTGACTTCAAAAAACACAACAAAAAAAAATTCTTTTCATTTGAAAGTATTTTTCAAAAACGTACCAAAAGTAAAATATGTAGAATTTTTCAAGAAAACTGACTTAAGAGAATAATTTTTTCTTGAAATACTCGCACCCATATATATAGATTTTGTGTCCAAAGAAAAGAAAAGAAAATTTAACCATAACTAACTGTTTATTTCATCATTGACCGTTATTATTATGTTATATGTTAAAATAAAAATCAAAAGTAAAACAAAATATCTATTATAACAAAAGAAAATCTTGTAATATTGTAAGGAATAAAGTAAATTTTGTGTATTTACCCTTTTAGTTTTTGTTTTTTTTTTCTTTTTAAATAACATGCTTGCGTATAACACACTTATAGGAATAAAGTCCTAACAGGAAAAACAAAATGGAATTAAATACAAATCACCCTTTTTTGTTTGTTTTTCTTCTTCCTATTCTTGTTTTTAAGCGTAAATTCAATTTTTTACTTAACTTTTACAGATTTATCAGCCCTTTTATATTTTACTTTATTTACTACGATTTATTTTTCTTTTTTACATCTTTACACATAAGTATTTTAGTACATTTATGCGCTCTACATCTAAAAAGAGTAGTGGTTTGTCATAAATTTATTTGGTATGGAACTAATTCTATACTTTATTTATGAATGAATATATTTTTGTAATTATAATAATTATGGAATTTTGATATAGAATATTAAATATACAATTGAAAATCAAAAAATTAAAAAACATAAATAAATTTTATTGAATCTAATTCTGTACAGCTCTTATGAACAAAAAAATTCAAAATTACGTAAGTTCCTTATAGTAAAATATTCCTAAGATTTAAATAGAATTTATACCTCATTTAATTTGCAATAAAATTTTCTTCTTTAAATTTTCATAATTTTTCCAATTCATTTAGGTATTTTTTTTTTAATAATAAAAGAAAATATTTTTGTTTTTTGTATAGGGTTCTCTAAAAAATTTTCCTTAGAAATATAGTAAAAAAAATCATGTCCATAGAATACTTTGCCAATTTTTATAACATAATGTTATATGTATGTACAATGCAGAAATTCTAATAATATTGAAATGTGTAATATAAATGTATTGGTCCAAGAGAATTTTAAAATGATTTTTCTTTAGATATTTTCACTTTTGTTTATGGGAAAATTATTTCAGTATAGTGCAGGTTTTGTTTTTGAATTTTGTAATTTTGGTACTTTTTTTTAATTTTTATATATTTTCTGGTATATTGAATTTCCATTTTTATGTATTTTAATATTTCAGAGGCGTACTTTAGTCAATGATCTTAATTCATGCATTCTAACATTTTAAATTTTTTTGAATAATAGTAAAAAAATGTACGCATATATATGTACATATGTACGAACTATTAAGAAAATATTTTTAATCAAAATTATAAAAACAACTAAAAGAAAATTATTGTAAAAAAAATTATTTGTTGAAATTTTTATTCAAACGGATAAGTTACATACACACATTGTAATTTATAAAATTTCATTACACTATTGCAGGATTTGAATAAATGTTTTATTTTAATAATATTATCCTAAAAGTATGCAATTTTTCCATAATATAGAAAATTATAATACACAATAATGAATGAGAACAATCAATCAGTTCATCACATAAAATATGTATGTACATATAATAATATAGGATGATTATCATAGTTGTATATTTATAATCCAAACTGACATTATTTTATCAGTACCTGTCTCTAAGTAAAATCATCTCAAATTTAAGTTTCTCAAAATTTAATTTAAGTAAAACTCGTACAACTTCTAAAAATTCAATATAAATCTAAAAAGTATTAAATCTTAAATTTATTTTACAAAAGTATACGTACTCATATAATAGATTCAACAAAAGAATCGAAACAACTGATATGCAAATAGGACGTGTATTTAAAATTAGGGCTGCGAATAGATAAATACTTCCTTAGACCATATATATACATATACATGTACAAATCCATTGAATCGTTTTTTTTTTATACCCTATTTTTTCTCATTTCACCAAGAAAATAACAAGAAACAAAAAAGAATTATATGTCAAAATGATAAAGGACAGACATCTAAAGATATGGGCTAATATGATAGCTTATAATTTACTATATGCGAGAATATAAATAATATTGAGTTTCTGAGTTATTGACTATATATATAAAAGTATATTAAATATATAGTAGAATATTTTGTAGTCTATAAGATAAAATTTCTGAAAATTAATTCATAAATACAATAAAAAAATAAAATTAAATATATCTACATATATGAGCTCAAAAATATGTAGTATAAACATGAGGAAATCATTAAATCATAACAGTGATTTTTTTGAAAGTTTTCTTATAAATTGAATTAAAATCAATATATTGTCACAAAGTCAATATATTGTCACAGGTTGTGAACTTGTATTATAATTATGTAATAATAAGAAGTTTTTTGATCAAATTATATTTCTTTAATGTAATTTGCAGTCGGTTTCAAAATTTAATTCGTCATTTTTATACTACTTTAAACTGAGAGATTTTCTTAATTTGTTTACAGTCACAAAATTTGGATTTGTAGTAGGTATGCGTATCATTTAAGATTGAACGCTTTCAATTAAGCGTCCCAATTTTGAGTGATGTTTTAATTCTTTACTTTCTAAATTAAAATTAGAGTATTATTTCATATTTAGAATCACTAGAATGAGATAATAGGCGAGATTTATATTATGACAATAAATTGTTGTTATACTATTAACAGCTGGTATTAAATTTATGTTGTTTTTATATTTTTTAATTGTACAATAATTTTTAATTGTACAAATATTTTTGGAAAATTTTCAAATTCTCGAAACCCAGTTGGGAAATCATAATGCAATATGTATCGAAAATATTGTGATATTTAAATACTCTTTTGTAATAAAATGCTTAATATTTTCTTTTACGAAAAAAATAATCCTATTTCATTATAGCAATTTTTTTTTAAATTCTTTCATATCCTCGAGAATATCGTCGAAAATATTGTATCAAAATAACAAGGATAAATTTATTTTATTTTTATTAATTTTTATTATTTTAGTTCATATTATGTACTCATATTTCAATCAAAACCTTTTATTTATGTATTTATGGTGACTGTTCCTATTTTTTATGGCATTATAATAATCTTCATCATATAATGAGAATGTTTTTGTAAGAGAAGCCCATAACTGAAAGTATTTTAATAACAACACATAATTTGCTATCCCGTTTTTTATAATAAGATTCATTTAAAATTTTAGTTCATGCGATACGATTAAAAATATTTAATAAAAAAATTTTTTACTTTAAACTTTGAAATTCAACCAAAAAAAAAAACGTTGGTCTTTTATTTTAGAGCAAAATTGTGAATAAAAATTTAAAATAACAAAACAGGAAATACGATATTTTTCTTAAATAATTGCATACATTTAGGTGATTCAATTTTAATTACGATATTTAAGAACATTATTGTTGAAGAATTAATTGATGATAATGATTGATGAACAAACCAACGTCATGTTTTGTGAAGTATTTAATTTTAAAACGAACACAAATTGTATTCTATAGGACTTGATGTGTAAAAAATGAATTAATAGAGTCTTAATAAAAAATGTTATTAAAAATTTAAAATATCAACAATCAAAATCTATAAGAATTTTTTTTCATATCTGCCATACTTCCCCACTGAAATCTTTATACACATTTTGGTTTTACTCGTATATTCTTCAATAATTATTGTTATACAAATTCCAATAAGCTGGGAAATGTATTTCATTACACTTTGTAAATTTTCAATAGCATAAAAAATTTTGTAATAATTACAACTTAATATTGTAGTAGATTATTACTACATAATGAACTAAAATAAAATGATAATAACAACGGTATAGAGGAAAGTATGTTTTTGGCTATTTAGTCTTAACCACGAATTGAAAAACAAAGACAACACAATAACAATACATTATATAAAAACAAAAGAAAAAAAAAACCGCAAATTTATAATCCTGTCAACACAGAAAAATTGCATAAATCCTTTTTGATGAAGGATAAAAATATCTTGTGACAACACTTGAAGGATATACAGTGTCATTATTATTCTTATATTTGAATTTTAATGAATAATATTTTATATAGTATCCTGGATAGAAAAAATCATATTACAAGCTCACAATTATTCTCTATATATACAAACATCATACGGATAAAGAAGAAAAATGAATTTTCTTTTTGCATTTTTTTTTTTAAATCAATGTCATATATGAGTTGCAGTAACTAGGTAAAAAAACTATGAAAATTTCAGCAATGTCAACAAAACTTATGAATATTATGCAACAATAAAATAATGATGAAACATATGTCTTATACATAAATAAACTAAAATAAAAATAAAAATGTAAGATTATTTTAAAAAATTATTAAAATTTAAATTATATTCAAAAAAGAAGTGGATCATAATATAAACAAGAGTGTTTTTTTCTTTTGAGGATATGCTCAGCATAGACTAAAATAAATGTGTGAAAAAAAAAAATAAAAAACAAAAAGTTGTCATATCGTTATGTAATGACATTGTAATAATTAGAAAAATTTAAATTTTTGCAATGTTGGATTAAAAAAATGCATTTTTTTTTTTTGTTAGTTTTTGCATAATTATAATTTTGTCAATGTAATTTGGTTAAGGTAAAAATTAAAATTTGAATATTACATTTTACAAATTTGAATATATTTTCAATACTTGATTTAATTTTTAATTAAATTTTGTATTTTGTCATAAAATTAAGGTGAAAATCTGTGTTTCAAAAATCATTTTTCTTACACGGTAAAAATAATTGAGGCAGTTTTGGATTTGATGCAGCATGGAGTTTTTCTAATCAAAATTTTTTTTACAATATTTTAAAATCCAACTTTCTTAATTAAAAATCATTAATTAAAAATTTATTATTAATAGGATCAAATTGTATAGTTGTAGTGTCGAATGAATTTAAATAATCTTGTATTTTCACCATAATATGATCAGATATTTTGACTGACCGAATAATAAACACGAAGGTAGGTTATGTAATGGAAGTTTAATTAATTTAGTAATACTTGTAAAACAATTAAAGTTTCATTAGTTGTTATAATGAAAAAGTAGTTTTACAGAATATGAACAATTTTATTGTCATACACAGAAGCACGTAGTAAATAAGTGCTACAAATTTGAGTGGTACAAATGCCTATAATGCGGTACAAATTTTTATATTAGTTAAATCAATCACTTTCTAATTTATTTTTCAATTTTGAATTAAAATTATGAAATTTGAAAATTTTCCCAATTATAATGTAAATTTACTTAGTATTGAATTGCAAATTTTGGTTTTTTAATTAAATTTTTTGTTTTTTTTTTTTTTGTAATTTATTGATTTGGTATTTAAAAAAACAGTTTCCTAAGGATATTTTTGAATAATTGATAAAGTATTATCATGATTACTATAAAAAATATCAAATTTTCAAATTAAACAATGTGTCTTATACACGTGTATAACAAATCCATAATATTATAGAATATGAAAATATCAAGGGAAAAATTTTGTGTCAATGAAGAAAATAAAAATAATTCCAACACCTACATTATCGGGTACCAAAAATATAAAATCATTAAAAATCAGAAATAAAAGTTTTTTTTTTAATGCTTTTGTTCTTCTCTCTATTTTTAATAAATTTTTTATAATTTTGTCCTTTTTTTTTAAGGGTTCTTATTTGAATTTTAATGTTTGGAATTTCAAAGTTTTACAAACAAATAAAGGGGTTTATATGTATATTTTGTTTTTTTCCTTTTTTATTATTTGATAATTGAGAATATTCGCCCTTTCAAATCAAAGAATACGAAAACAAAATAAAAAAAAAAAAACAAAAAAAAGGATCAAGTGAAAAGCTTTTATACAACAGTGTTTTAATATTTAAAAAAAAAAAAAATAAAAAAGAAAGAAAAATAAAATAAAAATATTCTCCCTAATTGTTTGGACAAAAATTAAATCTTAGTTATTGATAATAAAAAGGTCTTTGCCTCTTAAGGAAAAATATAAAGTTGTTTGTTTACGAAATTTATTCACAGAAAAAGAGAGAGAGAGAGAGAGTGAGAAAGAGAGAGAAAATGAAGAAAGTCTCAAAAATCTTAAAGATTTTTTTCTTATTCCTTTTGTCCTTTTATACAATATTGAGTTCTATAGATAAAAGCAATTATGACAAGAGTAAAATTAAGAAAAAAAAAAAACAAAAATAAAAGTAAATAATAAAGAAAAGGAATAAAGAAATTAAAAATATATTGTATATAAATTTTTAAATTTACTGTAAAAAATGTCAATTAAGTATTGTACTTAAATGTTTCCGGTCAACATCACAATAATATTAAATATTGTGAAAAGTCAAAAAATACTCATCATTATATATACATATATAGAGTCGTTGACATTAAGATGACATTTTCTGTTAATGTTGAATTTTGATTTGGAGAAAACATAAGAAAGAGAAAATTTATATATGTACATAAAAAAATTATTGTATTGTGAATGAGATCAAATATTTTCCATAAGCATTTATTTCTTCCATTACGTTCACTCGTAAGACGAAATACCGTTCTCAAATTTCAAAATCTGATGGATTTTCTTTGTAGATTTCAGCTTCAAAATTGGTATAACATTAAACGCAATAATTTATAATATTAGTAGTGAAAATCTTAAGCAAGTAAATTTCAGGTCAATTATTTCAAGCTACAAAATTCTATTTCTAGCCTCCTATATTTTCTAAATTTTGTTATAATTGTATATTCAGTTATTTGTTTAGCTACGATTAATTATATTTTTAACGTGTTTGATTTATTATGCATTTCTGAAGCTAAGTGCGTGAATTTCTGTGCTTGAAAGATATTGCAATCGGAAATTGATTAATTTGAAAAGTGGTTTTAATTTAATATTAATTAATTTTTCAAATGAATTTTATTTAATATAATATAGCTAATTGAAATCCTTTATAAACTTTGTTGTAATTTTTGATATCACATTCCAATTCTATGTTTTTTTTCCTGTGAAATTTACATTTTACTAATGCGTAGTTATTCATGTAATAAAAATTTTTGTATAAAGCTTTTTTCCCTTCTGAATAACCATACATATTTACATGCTTACATACATACATACATATTTTTTAAAATTTTACTTTCAATATCACATCACATGCAAAATATAAATAAGTTTAGGTATACATAGCTTGTATATTTTAGATTATATAATTGCATATAAAAAATGATTTCAAGGTTTTTACAATGACCTGAAATTATTTTCCCTTGTTTTTAGTATATATAGTTTTAATATTATTGAACTAAATTGTGCATAAATTTCATTTCATTTATCAATTCCGTTTTAAAAAGATGGTAATTTCATAAAATGTCAATGAAAAAATCGTAAAATTTTAAATGAGTTATGAGTTAATAAGTATTTTAATTTTAACCCTTCTATATATAGAAATTTGATTATAAATTTAGATTTAAACTAGGAACTTATTGCAAAAATGCGCAAAAATTAATTATTTTGAATGAAAAATAAATAGCGAAACGTTTCTAAGGCGATTCCACTAGTATTACTAGTGTATTGAATCGAAACTTTTAAATAAAAAAGGGAAAGTAATTCAGTATTGTAATATATTTTATCATGATACTTAAGGTTAGTCTTAAAAATTAAGAATTTTATGTAGAAAATTTGAAGTAATTCGGTAAATAATGCTCAAGTTCTAAATCAAATTTTGAAATCTTAAAAAAATTACAAAAAGCCACCAAAAATTGATCGTTCTCATGTTCAAGCTTTTTTCAAGCTCTTAATTTGATTATAGTGCTAATGCCGACTGGGAATATCCGAATTTTCGACTTCAACTCTAGTTTCTGAAAATTCATGTAATTTTTTTTAATATATTTAAGTATTTCAATCCTAGCTGTATTAGAATAACCATACCATACCATAAAGGTATTCTATTGACATTCCATTTTTGAAAATAAAAATATGAAAACCTTGCATTTGAGTTTCGCAAAAATGATGATTTTAGAAAATACTTAATAAAATCTCACTGCCATTATAAATAAGAACACGATTATTAATTTATTTGCCCTCGTAACACAAAATTCCAAAAATTTTAAACATAAATCTGAAAACCTCTTTTGAAAAAATCAAAAATTTGACGTCGGCAAATACTCAAATAAATTTTATTTCCGCATTACATTTGTAATCTTAAGTAACGTTATCAATTAACTTAAATAAAATATGATATACACAAACACATGTGTGTTTGAACGTATATACATATAAATTAAATTAATTGAAGAGAAATGCAAATTATTGCAAGTTCAATAATTCTTTTAAGAAATAAAACAAAAATAAATCTATTAAAATTATTTATTAAATTTTATGTACATATGTACATATATATGTACAAATAAGTAATTATATTTAAGAGAACAAAAAATCCCGTTAGTCACAAACGGCCCGAAAAATCCCAGAATATAAAAATTTTTTTTCATAAAATTCTTATCAGAATCTCTTATTAACCCCAATTTTTTTTATATAAATAAATAGTATTGTGTATAATGGAAATAGAGTATAAAAGTACATAATACGTATAGCTTATGTTCCTTTAGTTTATAATACATATGTTATATGTATGTACGTATGTATGAAATCAAAATAAGTTTTCTTATATTGCGTTCATTATAATATTCGCTAATATTATAAATGAATTTTTCTTATCATCGTTATTTATTATGTCCAATGTCCATTAACTAAAATAATATTTTTTCGCGCATTTATGAATTAAAAAATTAAATTCTACGTAATTTATTATTTATGAAGAGCTACGTCTTGATTTTTTTCATTGTAAAGTATGTATTTAGTGTTATATATGTATATGTTTGCAATAAGTATACGTGCATAATATTTTTGTGCCCTTATGATGATTTTATGTAAAAAGAGCTAACATAAATAATAATATTGATAACACCACGTTACGAGGCGCAATTGCTTCGCATCTTAAAACAAAAGGTCAGGTTTAGAAATAGTTTTTTTTTTTTGTTTTAAAGAAAAAATAAAAAAAAAAATTCTTTATCTATAAAAATAGAATTGAGTGAAATAAAAAATGTTTTTAAAAATAGGTTTTTAGGTAACAAAAACTGACAACATAATGATAGATCGAATTTTATATAGTTTTTAAATTATAGAAATTCTGATGAAATAATGAAGCAAAATTGTCATAAAACAGGAAAAAAACAACAAGTGAAAACGTTTCAGTCAATCTTAACCAACCTAATTATACCCTATACATTTCGAAAATCTGAGTATAAAAACTAATTTTAAAAATTTAAAATTAGGGTTTTAGGTCTCTATATGTCTATGGTTAGATCTCTATTCGAATATTATTTAACACAGGACTATTAAATTGCATGTTTAAATTTAACCGAATATTTAAAATTACCGAATCAGTACAGTCATTCCATTACAATTTCGAATTGAAGTTCCAATTCGTCCCATTACGATAGCGGTCGATTTTGTTATAAAACAATAAATTTCCGAAAGTTTGATGTTTGTTGTATTCTCTTTTGAGTTACAGTACCATCGTTTAGATTAATGGATTGATATGACTAAATCAATGCTGAATTTTCTATGCTGAGTAAAGTATATTATGAATATCTTCATACTGCAGATGAATGACGTTTTTTTCAAGTGGTTCAATATGCTCTTCATAAAAGTATATACCAATTGCCCTTCATACCAATATGCCATTCACTAAAATGTAGGGTATAAAAAGCATTGTGACGGACGCGTTCTTCAAGTGTACTATAAATTTTGCATATTTTGCAAGCATCTTAATTTTTTTGTTTTGTAATATTTTTGATAAAATTAATGGCGTTTTTAAAAAAAAAATTGTTTCAGTTGCATTGTACAAACATTTTTCGTACAATGCTATTTCCGAGCCCACATAATAGTTTGTTGTTTCTAAGCCCACATAATAGAGTGTTTTGTTATTAAATGAAAACAGCAAGAAAGAAAACAATGTCGTACCCTTGAAAATAATTCGGAAACAATTACGACCATTCAGACTTGCGTTGTATTATAAAGATTTTTCGCAAGTCTTTCGCAAAAACAAAGAAAAGTTACTTAGAACACTAAAGATTTTGCTGCATTTCAAAATTTTTTGGTTGTTTTATATTGAACTGAAAGTTTTGACAACATACATATGTATGTATGTGTATGTTCTTATGTATGATCGCATTCATGATTGAATATAAAAGAACATTGTACATAATATAACTTAAAATTGGTGGTTTTATATTTATTTGAGTTGCTTATACTTCATGTGTAACCACAGAATGCAACAAGAGGAAACTCATTAAAAATTCATTACATATATAGTAAGAAAATTGTTTTGACAGTGTTACCAGTTTATGTAGTGCAACGGCGCTAAGAATAATGCATGTAAATATAAAATGATTTTTATTAAATTTTACAAAGGAAAAGTTTTAGAATAATTTTATGAAAGAAAAGTTTTAGCACACTAGCTTCTAGGGTTTTCAATAAGTACATTAAAGTCGTATACTTAATTACTTTTTTACAATTGTTAGTTTAAAATTCATTTTCTTTTACTGAATCAGGTATAAATTTAATGCTGCCGGAAATTTCTATTTCTCGTTTTCAAGAATTTTTATAGTTTGTATTTTTGAATTTTATCTCATATTGACTCATATTCTATCTGAATGTTGATTGAAATTCCAAAAATTATTATAAACTAATTAGAAACCACAGACCTGATATACATAGCTACTTATGTGTACGTTTTTATGAATTCAATGCGAATGTCCTACAAAATATTGTGAAAATTTCACTATTGAAATTTTAATTTTATTTTATTCAACCACATTTTTCCTCTTCATATAGCATGTTTTTGCTTGTAGGTAAATAAAAATCATTTTCATTTTGATTTTATTAATATTGAAATTCTAAAACTGTGCATATTTATGACATAAAAATATATAATATTGTATATTATATAACAGTATGCTCACATGTATATTCTAGGTGCAGAAGATATGTGTGCATTCATACAATGTTATATACTTTTGTGGTAATAATATTTTAAGCAATAAACGTCCATAATAAAGAAATTCATTTGTAGCATCATATACATACATATACATACATACGTACAAACATATTAGGTGCATATGTATGTGACTACCAGAGGTTAATAATATCCTTTGTCCGCTATACACTTACTGTTTTTTAAAGTGAATAATATTACCCTAGCATATAAATTTATTAGTCTAGCACATACAGTCGAACCCGTATAATTTCAAAACTAAAATTTAAAAAAAAAATATTGCATTTAAGCGATTTTTGTAATTAAGTGGATCACCTCATAATTTCTATATAATTGCATTTAACAGGTCCGGCTTTTAAATTTTATGTTCATTACAAATGAACTACAGAAAAATGTTTTTGAAAACCAAATTTTATTCATATTTTGAATTCGGAACAGAAATATAGATGTCGCGATTGTTTCAAAAGTGAAATATTTTATTATAAATGGTTTTTAAAACCGGCAATTTCTAATTTTGTTTTCTCAAGTTCTTATACTATGTTTGTGTTTATATAGAAAATGCGAAATTGTTTTGCATTCTTAACCAGATTTTGGTCTTTTTTGAGGGTTCTAATTACGTGGGTTTTACTGTTTGTATGTATATATGTATGTTTAATATAATTAAATGAAACTTATGAAGTGACTTCGAATAAAAGTTAACTTTTGATTTTAATTAGTTTTGCCTTTGGTTATGTTGTTGTTTTGCTCTTATTTGTATTTTTTTTTTTCGATATCACAAAATTGCATCAGACAGTGTTACCTACCCATAATTGGTGTAAAATAAATCAACTGTAAAACATTTAATAATAAACTACTTCGAGACCTAATATATGTAAGTATGTATGTTTAGACATTGTGTAGATATGTACATAATGTTATTGTGTAGTATGATTATAGTTGTATAATATTAGTTTATATTAGTTATTGGTAGACATTTTAATATTTAAAATAGGTATACATATATACGTACATAGAAAATAGAAATTAAAGAACCAAAAAAAATATATATATATCAACAAAAACTTGTCAAACTTGTCAAAGATCTTTTTTTTTTTGCTCTGCTGTCTATATTTTAATATTTTATCGTAATTTATGACAATAAAAACTGCATCCAATTCAGGTTGCATTAGACTTTTTTTTCTTAACTTGTGCAGTATGCAGAAAGTAAAATTAACTTGTACTCAATTTTATAATATATGGTATAACAACATTTATAAAACTAGTAAATCATTTTCATATATACATATAGCAATATTTGTGCAATATATACTGTTCATACGAGTATATATAAGTATATTACGTATATGCAAAAGGGGTATTGTAGAATGAGAAGAAAAAAAAATATGTTTAAAATTAGACGTGAAAGTGACAGCATACTTTTTTAGAAAACTTTTTCCATTTAGGTAGAGTTGGAGAGATTTATGTGTGTATATACTTCATTTAATTTCATCTATAATATTGACAATATAAATTATATTATATGTACTTACATACATATAATATATACTCATAATTGTAAGCTTAGAAGTCATATATATCACATATAATGTATATATTTGCTTATAATTAAATGATTTTTCGTATTTAATCTTAGACACAATTGAATTGTGTTTAATAAATTTCATGTCAATTTTGAGAAACTTAATTAAATTTGATGCCTTTACAACTTTAGATTATCAACTTAATGTCGTTTATTAAGGGTAACTAATAAGGTTTTATACTATTGAACCACATTATGTTCTGATACTCAATACAGTTTGATTCGTTCCAACTCTGCAAAGAGCCCCGCATCGCTTCACACGACTTTAACTTTAGTTCAGACTCATGACTGGATTTTCCTGATATCCTCCTTAATGGTTCTGGTCTATGATATAATTTTTCTTATTAAATCTTTAATAAGTTAATGCAGATAAATAATTTTTATACAATAAATGCTGCTTTCTTAACTTATAATTAAATGTATGAGGGAAATATTACTCGTATGTATATGGTATATGAAATCGAAATCACTGATATTTTCATCACGTGTCAGTATGAACAGATTATTAAAAAAAATATATGAAAAACAAAATGTACTTATTATAAATAATTATGTCTTGATTAAAGTCTTTATAAATGTTTTTTTTTATTATAACACTTATATATAATATTATATAGATGTGATTTAAGTGTCTATATCACGTTTCATAGTTTGTAATAATTTAAGAATTCTAATATTAATCATAAGAATTTTGTTTTCTCTATAATTTTTGTTGCATATTTTCCAATTAATTTCTGAGCTTATACTTTAATGTTAGCATATAATTATGCCCATAAGTGTTAAGTAAAAGTTATAATTTTCATATTTTATAATTAAAACAAGAATTTTCTTAAAAAAGGCTTAAAAATTTTAAACATGTAGGATAATTTTATTATTGTTGTTTGCATTAATTTACTTGTATTATAGTTTGCATTAAATTACTTGTGACATAAAATATGAAGCATAATATTTAGTTTGATAATAGGAAGAGATAAAACAAAGCAATTCAATTTAATATAAAAGCAATAAAACAAAAAAAACGTGAATTGCATTCACTTTATAGAATTGAAATTTTCAATCTTTAAAATTTTATACAAAAATTGCATCATTCATCCAAGCCTCGTATTATCAGCATTAAAGCAATCCTTTGTTTAATTTCGTATAATTGTTTTTGTTGTTAAAAAAAGTATGTATTATTAAAAATAATTACATTATTATCGTTTTTAATATCTTTCGCATAACAGTAAATCAGTATTGTTGGTTTTAAAGTATTTTGTACAAAAAATTTGTATTGTAAAGGTCCAATAAATAAATTGTTATTAATTTCGTTGGCATATAATGATGTCGGTAGCCTTCTTCTGTACAAAAGCATATACTAGACGCGAATATACCACTTACTAAATAATTTTTGATGAGAAAAGGGATACAAATATTTTTTGATAAATTAAAAGTCAAGCATCTAATATATTTAACTTTAAATGTACTAAAAGAAAAAAAAAACTGCATAATATGTGTATACGCTTGTGTAATTATGTAATGTCATTGCACTGAAATAACTGTTGCAATCTACGTTGATAAATTACATCAGCCATATGGAAGCATTGAAATCGTTATCGATTATAGTGCAATTTTGTGTTTTTTCTTTATTTATATTTTTTTTTTTTGACTGGTAATCATTAATAATACAATTTTAACTGGTTTTTACTTTATTCTGTTTTCGTTTACTCGTTTTTTTTGTGCATTAGCGACTGTTATACGTACGAATAGTTATACTGATAGAGTTCAGTAACAATATAATATTGTTATACGCTTAGTATGTAAAAACTTACAATTTATTACAATTTGTCTTGATATCATGAGAATAAGATCTTTATCGTGTAAATATACACTATAATAACAGAGGTATTCGATGTTCATTGAATTTTTTAATTGGATGTTGTGTTTTTCCCTACCAAAAATTTATATTGTATGTATGAATGTAATGTGCATGTGTATATTATGTATCGTTTTAGAAATAAACATTAAACTTAGTTTCAAAAATCAAATTTAAACAAAATTTGAATCTCTTATACACTTTTGCTTGGCATTTTATAAGCTCATTATATTGCTATTAGCATTATTTTTTTCATATATATGAACTCTATAGTGTATGTTTGTTTCATATAGTGTTGAGTATATATATATATGTATATATATTCTCAGTTATATACTAAATTTTTTTAGAATCAAAAAGTATTGAAATTTGATAATTTTTAATAAAATTAAATTTTTTATTCGAAAAATCACAAGAGGTATATTTTGTATGTATATGAATATTGTATAATTTTCCCGGGTGGGTTTTGTTTAAATTAATTAAAAAAGGGAAGATTATATTCTTATCACTTAAATTTTTTTCTTATAATATTTTTTATAATAATACGAAAGTAGAAAATTATTAATTTTTAAATATTTTTACAAAATATTTACTCTTTTCGTACTACACAAAATATGAATAAAATTCGTTAATTCACAAAATGTGAATAAAAATTTAACTTTCTTGTTAGAAGAAAACAAAGTTAACAATTTAATTTAAAATTTAAAAGAATTATTAAATTTCGGATTAATCATGAAAAAATATCATTGACCAATCATAATTGCAACATTTAAGTTCAAAAGCCCTCACAAATGTTATCGGTTTAAAAATCAAGTAAGTAACTTTATTATTTTATTGGGGTAAAAGGTTATTGTGCTTTAGTGAACTTAAAGATTGAGGTCACTGCAACAAAATTGTAATTATTGAAGAGTCGTCAGTTTTGTACATAATTATAATCTTGGTATAATAATACTTAATAATTAATTAAAATAAGGAATTAAATTGAATTTAGGGAGCTAAATTTTGAAAATAATGGTATATGGTTTGGAAATTAATTGTTTTGGTAATTTTTTAGGTAATTACTTTTACTGATTAACTAATTTTTTTCAACCAATTAAAAAAGAGAAAAAAAAAGAAATTTATATACAAAACCAAAAATTTAAGTGTAATTCTTCCCCCAAAAATATCAATATTCTGTATAACAATTCATATTATAACAGTGAAGTATGTATAACATTTCATTATAACGGGAAAGAAATGTTTACTGTTAAGATATTGACAAGTAATAAAACTACATATTATGTAAAATAAAACGCCTCGTTTTTTATTTTCGGAACATTTTTAAAATTGCTATTAAAGCATAAAATAAAACATTGATATCTTATGCTTACAGTATATTATATAGTATAACATTGTGTTGTTGTATAAAAATTTACATATAATTTGATATTTTTGTATATCAAGGTTAGCTTTATAATTGGTTTCTTATTATTGTAAAACGTGACTTCAGGCCTATGTTAATTAAATATATTGTTTATTATTTAAAAAAAAAAATTCAAAGAATAACAATTATAACTAATTAAAATTTAATATTACTAATATTGAAATTTTTTTTTTTAATTTTTAAGGAAATTGATATGCTTTTATTGTAATATATTATGTATATGTGTATAACATTATATCTGGAATATTTGTGTTAAAAATACGAGCATATTAAATTAAATTTCTACCAAAATTTTTCAATTTAAGAAAGTAATATACATTATACATACTATAAATAAAAAAATAACAAAGAATTTAGCTAAGTGCTAAGGGCCTTAGTTTCTTATACTGCGATTTTATGAATTTATTTGTGTTGGTAGGCGTATATGTAAAAGTTTTGTAAAAATAATGTGGATAATTTTAATGGGAATAATTTTAAAATTTCATATCGTAATTTATAACCTCCTACAAACACAATATTTTCTATGTTAACTATACCTATTTGTGTTTATTTTGCCCAAAATTTTAATACATGAGTTTTGAATGAGTACAAATTTTTTTTTTGTTGTACAGACTACTCTCAATTTTATATTTCATACAAAAAAAAAGAAAATTAATTTTAACTATTTTTCATTCTAACATTCTAAAATATGAAATAACCTAAATAGACACAGCAATAAAGCGTTAATAAATTTTTTGTTTACAAAATCAAAAATAATAATTACTCACAATTTTGAATTATAGACAAAACATAACCTCAATAAACCGCAATGTGTGCTTCATTATATTTTTATATATCTGTTTAATTTCTGTATAATAGATTTACAATATACGAGTAATTTGTGCTCTCAATTTAAAACGAAATATAATAACCTTTGTCATTTCAATTAAATTATATTTTAGTTGGTATCTACATTATGTAGTTTTACTATTGAGAAATTTGTTTACATTATAACAAAAATTATGTGCTAAACAAAAGTTCAATGATTTTTATCCTAATTTATTTGGAATATATTATTTTGTATAAATATTTGGTAAATATTATTTCATTGCAAATTTAGAAAAAAAAATTTTAGTACTAACAATGAAAATGTGCACATAACAAATTAAAAATTATTATTGAAATAAAGATAAAATATCTTTACCAAAAAATCCTAAAATAATCTCAACTCTATATCATTGGAAAGAACTTGCGCTTAACTAGAGAAAAAAATTGAATTTTCAAAGCATCAAATAACATCCAAAAAAAAAATTGAAAATAAGGAATCACTCTCTATTTTCGAATAAAAAGGATACAAAAGAAAAAGAAAAGCTCTCAAAATTTATTCGATTTTTTTCTCATTTTTATAGCATTGGAATTGGAAATTAACATTCCAGGAAAATCTCTTCTTCTATTATAAAAGAGTTTTTAACAGAAAATTATGTTACTCATACGTCTGAGATAAAAATGGACCGGTTTTATTTATCTCTTTCATAATATATTTTTCTTTTTATTTATAATTTTGGTTTTGCTCATCTTTTTTATTGTAACTTTTATACATAAACAAAACTATAATATGTTTTATGTAATCTGTTATATATGTAATATGTGATTGTTGAAAATAATAAATTTATACCTTTCTACATTTAGTAAATTTAAGATATGTATAAGTATATACACATTTACATACATATGCATATACTGTTATACAAAATATAAACAAACTGTTATACAATTTATTCAGTATATACTTAATGAAAGCTGTTTTGGAATTCAGAAAATTATATACTACATTAAAAATTTTTCTCTAAATTGGTAAAAATTCAAATTTTTCACGAAACGAAAGATTAAAATTTATTTGCTAAAAAAAAAAGCTTATATCGTTTATTATTAACTGTAATTTGTATTAAAACTGTTATATAAGGGAAAATATATTACATCAACTGTTAAAAATAGCATTATTAGTATTATTTGTTACCATTATCTTTTCAGAATGTATTAACAGTGCTTAACAGGTAATTATTATATTTATAATAAAATATTTAGGAATATAATATGTAGACATACATACATACATATGCATTGGTAGGCGTAAATAAAGTTTGTTGACGAAAATGCAGTTTTTTCTTTAATATAAATCCAGAAAAAAGTTATTTGTTTCTCTTTTAACTATTTATTTTTGAATTTTGAGAAGCATGTAATTATGTGTTATTATAAAATTTTTAATATAATTTAGGATGGCGACTTAGTACGGTTATACACATAAAGGATATTTTTCCTAAAATTTTATTTTGTTTTGTTATTAAAAACAGTTTTTTTTTTAATAATATCAAAATTTTGTATTTTTGCTTCAACTTATGAAGAACTACTTAATTACTCGTACAATACACATTCGTAAATAGTTTGCATACAAAATAATTTATAAATGGAATTTGTGATATCATGCATAATAAATTCGATTACACATGTTTATATGTACATATGAATATATGTAGGTATTAATTAAATATCTACATATGTATTGAGTGTATCATTTCATGAATAAAAATAAATCTGTAAAAAAACTAATTATTTTAACAGATGTAATAGAAAATATGGTCAACAAAAACACACAGATTTATTTACGTATAACACACAAAAAAAGGGGAGCATCCCTGAAATCAAAGTTTTTTATTATATATATTTTTTGTAAATCAGCATAAATAACTGTAAAAGTAGATTTGTAGTGTAAATAATCGAAAAATAAAAATTATCACAAAAGAAAAATTTAATAAAAATGAAAAGCACAATCATTTTTCTTCACTGTTATATTAGAGAAAGAAAACAAAAAAAAAAATATCACAACAATAACAAATTCTAACTTTTATACGTGATTATGCATACATATATGTATATGTATTTGTATGTGTATATGAGTACAATGTACTTGAATGGATGGGAAACTGAAAAAGAAGTAAAATAATATGGAAAAATAAATGAAAACAACAACAAAACTTTAACAACGAGATTTAAAAAGAAACTCTGGTGAGAGATCAAAATTATGAATTTTAAAGATATTTTGTTTTTTTTTTCTTGTTAGTTTCCTCTCAACTTTCCATTGAAACGGACGTGAAATTTTCTATAAAGAGACAAATTAAATAAATTTAAAAAAAAAATATATATTTTTTTTGTTCAAAAAAAAATAAATAGAAACAGGAATATTTTATATGGAAATTAAATAAAAATTTTTTCCTTTTTTTTTTTTCTCTGGAAAAAAGAGTATGAAAAAAAATATAAAATATATTTTTAATGATTTTAGTTGTGCTAATTAATGCAAATAAATAATTGTGTTAAAAAAAATTTAGAAAATAAATTAAATTTTTCGAAACGTCAAATTTTTGCAATAAAAACACACCCCGGAATTTTAACTAGTTATTATATTTGAGTTATATACCACAAGAGAAAAATAAAAAACCAAAAACAAAAGGAGAATAGCTATAGATAGTTAATTTGACAAACAAAAGTTTATTCTATGGTGTTTTGAAAAAAAAATTCAATTGATTTTTTTTTTTTTTTATTTTTTATTTATATTTTTTGCAAAAATTTATCCTTTCTGTTAGTGTGTTAGAAAGAACGAAAAAAAATAATGTATTGAGTATATAGAAGAAGAAAAAAAATATATATATATACATTTTTAAAAGGGGAGAAAAAAAATTAAAATATTATTAAATATAAATTTTAAAATTTAATTAATTTTAAATTAAAAAATTAATGTCTGAAATTTTGAAAAAACATGTGAAACTTTAATAAATCGTGAGTGAACTAAAACTATATGATACTAAAAATTGATATTTTTCAGATAAATAAAAATTCATATAAGAAATACGAGTAAAAGAAAAAATTGCATACCATATGGATGATATTTTTTTTTTATCATAAAATATTAAGTGTGAATAAATTTTAAAAAAACAGACACTGAAAATAAAATTAAAAATTTTACATGTTAATTATAAATTTTTAATAAAAATTTTTTGTAATACAAAAAAAAAAAAAAAAAAAATATGTGGACTAATCAATTAAATCGAAAACAATTTCTTTTTTCGTCATAATTTCTTCTCATATTTTGTTCTTCTCTTATTTTATTTTGTTTATTGATTCCATTCATACAAAAATTTTGTTTTTTTTTTGTTCTGTAAATATTTTCAAATAAAAACAAGAATTTTTCCATATACAATTGCGTATTATAACGTAATAGAAAAATAAGTTTTTATTTTTCTATATTATTGTAATATAATAGTAAGTACATAAACAGGATTAACTATTAACTGTGTAACATGTTCTATGTATACATTTAATAAGTTAGAAATCTGATTCTAAATTAAATATTTAGTGAATTTACAATAGGGAAGGTGTACATACATAAATATGAGATACATTCAAATTTAATCCAAAAATTATAATTGTTAATTTTGATTTAATATTTCTGTTCTCAATTTAAAATCAAATTATATTAAAATATTTTTTTTTGGTTACTGATATGATTTTTTGGTTACTGATGGTTACTGATTTTTTTTTAATAATGAAAATATATTAAAAACAAAAATTTCAAAAATTCATTTTACAATAATAGTTAATAATTTTAAATTATTAATTGAATTATTAATAAATTTTCTATTAATTTATAATTAGTCAATAAGAAAACCTATTGACTATTCATGTTTAAATAATTACATTAAATTACATTTAATTTTTTATATTCAATTTGTTTTTAATAAAGAATGTTTGTAATTTTTTTATTAAAGATATATACACATATATATATGTCTGTACTATACTTAACTAAAAATAACATACAGTGAAATTTCGGAATTTTTGGTACAGAGAATTAAGAAGTTTCAATATTATAGAAAATTTTTCGTAAAATTCGCAGATATGTTCGTCATATACGTGTATATACGTATATAATATACTCAATAAATTTATAAAAATTGAAACTTATCTTAAAAAAACAAGAATTTTAAAGCTAATTATATAGCTTGTAATGGTGCTAGACATTTATCATTTTTTATATTTAATAAAATATTTCAATTCCATATTGCAATTTTTTGTGTAGAACCATTTTACCAATTTAATTATATACAAATAGCATACGTAAATTCAATAAATAACTAAATAATCGTCATCATAGTATTGATCGAATTATCCTCTTCTATATATATATATATACATATACATATATAATTTATCAATATTTTTCATAATAGAATTTCATTCTAATGTGTTTGTGTGTTTTTTTCTTGTTTCAGTTTGTTTTTTTTTTTTGTTTTTTATATATTAGTATTGTAATATAATATTCTTAAGCATTCTCATTGGGATAAAATAAATAACAATAATAAACGTCTGACATATTTATAAGACAAATATAGTATATATATAACATAACATTTATATTTATAGAAAATGAAAGAAAAAGTTTAATTTCAAATGCAATTTAATAAAATTTAGAACTGTGTAAAAAAACGTTCTTATTTCATTACAAGCATTTAAAAAAATAAATATATGAAAAGTTTAAATATCGAAAGAAATTTGAAAGAGAGAAAGAAAAAACAAAACAATGAATAGGAGCTTAAATAAAACATAGTGTAAAAAATTTAAGTAGTACATAACCTTGTTATATACTTCAGTATTCTACATAAATATCAATATATACGTAAAATAAAACCATTCATATACACATAGCATTTGTACAGTATTTTTGGTTTTCCTTTTTTTCATAAATTTTTAAACAAAGGACAAGAGATAATTATAATTTTTGCAAGTAATAACAAGAGATTGCAAATATTTCATTTTAAGAGAAAGTGAACTTAACATTTTTTGAATTCAATTCATATTTTATATTATTTTGGGTCAACACTATAATTGCATACATGCATTTAAAGAATAAATCTTAAACAAATTATTTAATTAATTTTTCTTTTAATTTATGGCCATATAATAATGTATAAACGAAAATAATAGTAATTGATTACATTAATAATTTTAGTAATGTTCAAAAGTACTTAACATTTTAGAATTAAAATTAATGAATTTCAAGTGATTTATTAATGAAAAATAAGTACTGTAATATTAAATTATAAATAATATATAAAAAATATTTTAAAATAAAAATTCATTGAAAATATTTATTGAAAATGAATAAAACCTAATTGAGATTAAAAATATCATTCTAAAAATATTCTTTTATTAATTCAATTAACAATAATTAAGTGATAATTATTAAATATTATATAGGTATTTAAAATAAATAAAAAGATTGGAAAAATTTTTAATAAATCTTATTTAGTTCTGCTTTTTTTTTTGTTGTTTACCTTCTTGAAATTCAGACGAATTTCTTAGTATTATAAAATAATTTGAAAAAAATATATTTATTTTGTCAACTTTAATTAAATTATAAGAAAAAAAAAACAAATATAAAAATTTTATTATTGACAAAATGGCGAATTTACAATATTCTTTATGGTGGATGATATTAATGGTACAAGGAATAATATTAGCACAAAGTATTGTTAGTTTATCAGCGACATCAAACCAAGGTAAAAGAAATAAAACTTGTATATAAAAAAAAAATAATAAAAAAATTTTATATGAAAATTAAAATTAATTTTTAGATAGAAATTAACATTTATGAAATTATTCAAAATATTAACATTCCCAAGTGGGAAATATGCAATATATTTAAATGCAATATATTTAAATACAATTTTCTTTTAATATCCTATAAAATATATTGTAATAATTGCATATATTTAGGAGAAGAACAAAACTAAAACAAACCATAGCAAATTAGATCATATAAAATATTTCATTGCGTTTTCCCCATAAGAGTACATTTACCGTTATTTAATGTTTTTCTATAAGAAATTTGAGTATGAATTTTCAAAGAAATAAATTTAAAATTTTGGTATTTCTTAAAAATGACAAAAACCGAACGGAGGAGGGTGAAAAATATTATAGAAATCTTTCATAGAAATAAATTCTGGGAACAAGATAACAATTAATTTCAAAAGTTACACAAGTCACCATTCTTCTGGGTTCATGTGAATTAACAATTTATCAACTATTTCTTAAGTAGTAAAAGTAAAACACACACTTTTTAAAGTTGATTGAATATTCACGGTATTGACAGACAGATTCGATGTTTTTAGCTTTTACAATTTTCATAATTAAAAAATTTAGCAAATGAAAAAATATTCATTCCATTATAATTTGTTTGATATTTTGTATGAATGTATGCATAAAAGCGATTAGTTATCCTTATTTTTATGGTTTTACAGTACAAAAATATTAAAACGGAAACTTTGTTAATTTAAATTCTAAGAAAGTCGTAAAAGAATAAAATTAAAAAGGCAAAAATATTCAAATGATCATTAAGAAAACAAAAGAAATTTATTAAACGTTTCCTATAATACGACAATGCTCGCAACGATTCTAACTTTAACAGTACATACAAGTTAATAGCGTATATGAAAATATTTCCATTTTTGATAAGTCTTGTGTTTCTTAATAAAAATTGCGACGATCATGTTAGATTTTTTTTTAGACAAAAAAATAAAATTAAAAGGGAGCAGAACCCAATTTTACCCATTTAGAATTTTTATTAAAAAACATAGTTGATTCAAGCAAATTTAAAGGAGTTTCTCAAACTACTGTTATTAAGCAAAAATTTTACCTTTTACTTACATTGTATTATTTTATACTAATATAATAAATCAATTATTAAATTCTAATTTTAGTGTCTATACAACATTTGAAAGATTTTATTGGATTAATGCGTTTATTTTTTGGGCCATTTTCGCACGTATTCCCATTTTATTCTATATGATTAAAGATACTTTTTTTTTAAATAAACGTGATGGCTTTTATTTTAGATATTTTCATCAATAATGGTGTTACCATAAATGAAAATGTAATGTGTAAAATGAAATTAGTTTGTGTAAAATTAAAGCGTATTTAGCTGAGAAATCTTCTATAAACCCTTGGGTGTGGACCACTTTGTCGTCTTTTTTCTACTTTTTTTTTTTTTTTTAAAAACTACTTTGTAATATTTGCAAAATAGAATATTAAATTTACCTTTTTTTTGTAGTTTCTATTTTCATTGTTCTTTGTGTATAGCTTATTTAATATTCGTTCGGTGTTTTCACTCAAATACATTATCATCTATTTTACTAAAATTACAACATTATATTCATATGATACAGATCACTATCCTTGATAATGCGACTAAAATAAAAATGTAATATTTAAACTATATTATATGTATATTATAGTTGCTTCTCTCATTATATAAGTAATATTGTATATAATATGTATTACATAAACATATTAAATACAATAATATAGTTACATATTATATGTAAGTTTATACGGGTATGTAAATTTAAGATTTGATGACCTTTAAGTGGCTGCTGTATAAATAAATATCAGCAAAAATAATATTGTATTAAATACAATTTTTGCGTATATATGAATGTATGTCTACATTACAAAAAAAAAAAATGTTAATTCTTTGCTTAAAATGAAGATTTTGAATTTTTTATGTTGAATACGTGTGAAAACTAGCCGAATAAGTATGGTATAAATTTAACAGTAAACATTATTTTTTGACAAAATGATACGTAATAATCCGATATAAGTATAAGTAAATAGATAGATGTATCGTATTCACACAATAATTATACTTATATTATTTTAATGGGTGTTGTTTTTTTGTAGCTATATAGCTAAATATTTTTTTTTGAAGCTATATACAATCGATGTTACTACAGATGTGCAGAAGATACACATAGGCCACGTTGTGATACCGCCGGATCCACAAAATTCCCCTAGCTTCATGAGAACCAACCCGAATTTTTTAGAAACTGATTAAAGCCACTGACATTTACATTCGCTAGATCCGGAGTCCGTAAAAACAAAACTGATCTAAGGCATTTCCGTCTTTTTCTGCCAAAGCCAGAAATGCGTAAAGGAGATGAGACACCGTCTTCTACTGTTCCACACAGGCGAATTACTCAAAACGAACACCTTCTTTGGGTGTATTATTTACACCTTAATTATTGATAATGTTTATAAGCGTTTTGTGCGCTTTATTCTCGCTTGAATCTCATTGAAAACCAATTCGATTTGAAAATTTAACAAATACCGCCTGATCCGTTAAAAATCAATCTCCACAACAGAAATCATCTATTTTATGCATATGAAAATACGTACGATAATCCTATATACAATGTGTGTATTAGTCTATTGTAGTAAATGCTAAATAATAGTACAAATTTATTAATTATGGAAACTTTGTAGGCGCATTTATTTACGATAAAATTTTTTGCAGAAATTTCATTCTTTTTACGGTATAATTTTATAAAATTTCAATTCACGATTTTGTATTTATTTCTTTTATTTCTCAAATAGACTTTGAATGATAATTTTCTCTGTTTTATGAAAATTAATAAAAGAATAGAAGAGCAAACAAAAAGATATCATCTAAATACCAAAATGACGAAAGGATATCAAACAAATCCTTTTCATTTTCAAATACATTTACAAAAGATTCACAATAATTTATATATAAAAGTGTGTCGATATTTTACTCACATTATTATGTACATATATAAATTTATAATAAAAATGTATGTGAATATAAAAATATATATGTATGTGGATATTAAATTTGAGCAAAGAGCAAAAGCTCATATATTCTGAAGGGATATAAAATGGTAAAAATCGAAACTTTTATTGGTGAGGTGTTTGTTTACATTTATAAAAAAAAAACAAACAAAAAATTTTTTTTGTATTTTTCTTTAATAATTTCATCATTTCTGGCATTGTAAAATAATTTTTTTTATCCTCATATTTAAAGGAACGAAATGACATTCTTGTTGGTTTTCATTGTTTTTTTTTTTTGTTGTCAGTTTTTCTTTAATTTATATGCTAATGAAATATCCTCTACACTACACCATATACGTGTGTAAATGTATATACGTATATAATTTTAAAAGCATCATAATAAAATAAAATCGGAATATAAAAAAAAAAATTTGCATTCACATATTCATGGAAAAAGTATGGTATAGCTATACCTAAAATACCTATACAGTAAATGGAATAGAAACGTGAAAAAAAAAGAATTTTAATGACTGAGAGTTGTAGCTTTTACACTTGAGGACATGGTTGCCTACTATTTTAAAATCAATTATTTGAGATGCTTTTAGTGTAAAAGCCAAACAATATGTGAAAACGCGCCTACTCAAAGAAAAAATCATTAACAATGAAAATTGCGAAAAACCGTTATGTAAATTGCTTACAGTGATATACAGAAGACAATCCTTTTAGTTAAACAATAGAACTCTTTTTTTGAGTACCGATGCTATTTTAAATTAAAAAACTTATTACTCACAAGCGCCTCTCAAAAAAAGTTGTTCGTTGTGTAATTGTTCGTTGTGTAATTGTTCGTTGTGCAGTTGTTCGTTGTGTAAAGCGACAATATTGTCTTCTGTATAACACTATAAACTATAATATGTATACGTTATGAAAATACTCATAAGAGACGACAAAAATTATTTTATATTTTAAAGAGGCCATGTCAAAATTTTCGAAAAGAACAACTTCGAATTAAAGCAAACAAAAATCTATTAAATATCTTCTATATAATTTTTAATAAAAATTTTATTATGAATGAAATATAATAAAATATTTTTCAATTATAATATTGAAAATGAATTATTAATGAAATTATGAAATTAGTTATTTATTTAAATATCTTGTTATTTATTCAAGATTCATTCACAAGACTGCGAAATTCGGTGACATCAGCAACGTCTCAAAACAAAATTTTTTTTTCCAGCATTAATATACAAATTTATGTTACCCAAATGTACGTTGTAAAAAAAATTATTTGGGAAAAAAATGTCGTTTTAATATTTTTGGTCACTATAAGTAAACGTCAATTGCCAAAAATCACATTTTAAAAATTTTAATATTATAAAAATCAGCTGTACAACATGTCTTGATGTCTTAACAGTACACTAAGTAGAGCTATACTAAATTTATTAGATTGCGGGATTTGCTTTATATTCTTGATTTTATTTGACGTTTATTAAACTTCTTGGAACAGTTAACGTTGTTTTCTTCTTCAGTTTGCAATTTGAATCATATGACTTTGCAAAGTTTACGTTTTATCTGCAATTTGGACGTCACAGATTATTACCTCAAGTGTGAACTACTTATATGCAAGTAAAACAAAAAAAATTTTTTTTTGACTTTTGATTACGAATTTGAAATTCTAATGTGTTGAATCAATATCATTTTTTCTATCCTAGTTAAATGTAATATAAATACATATATACATGCAAACATAATATCATGTTGCTTATTAAATTTCTAACATTTTTTTCTTAACATAAAAATTTAATTTTTATATAAAAATATATTTTTACTTTTATTTTTCAGGTAAGCGTTTTGAATTCGAATCAAATTGAAGATTAAGTAATCTGTAAGTTTTATAATATATTTAAATATATATAACATTTTATAATAAATCTGACTATGTTGTACAATGATGTCACATTCTTGTACTAGTATATATTCTCAAAAAACCTTATGGTGTGAGAAGATTCTTCGATTAAATCTTTGCTTTTCTAAAAAATCATAGGCACAATAACTGTTTGAAATAAAATTATAAGAGTTTATTCATTGATTTTTATAATTCTTTGTAAGTATGTATTGCTTAGGTATTCTTATATTAGTTAATTATAGTTATATTATTGCTTATTAATTTATTACAATTTTGTAAGTAGTTGAAGTAAACATTAGAAATAAATAAAAAATAAAAGCATTTTTTTCCATGAAAATATCAATAAAATTTTATTTAAATAGAAAATATTATTAGATTTACTAATTTTCATTTAAATTAAATTGCCGGCTTTTTATTAAATGAAAAACGTGTACAAATTCAATACATTATTAAAGCTTAAACAAGAAGACATATATCATATATGTTATATTCACATGTACACATTATATAAATTTATTTATGTCTTATAGAATAAAATAAATGTTCTTTAGCATATGTAACTGTATATGTAAATATATTCGATGCTTTTATACATATATGTACATATATTATTATGAAATCTTTCTTAAATGACATTATAAAGCTTCAAAACCACAAATATACATAAATTTATATTGAATAATTTCCAAGAAAATTAAATAATGGAAAATAAGTAGTACATTTTAGATGATTTAATGCAATTTAACTAGCTTTTATTAACTATACAATAATTTACATGCATATGTATGTATGTAAAATAAATTTACTTGGTTGCTGAGGAATAAATTAAAATATTCTATATACCTACTACTTTAATTATATTAAAAAAGGAAATAACTTTTATATTAGTGAATAAGAATTTCTTAATAAATTTAATTAAAGTAAAATAAAAAAAAAATAAGCAGAAATTAAATTTTATTTATAGATTTCATTTGTATATACTAGTCTTCATATTTGTTTGAAAATGCAAATTATAATTAATATTTTCTTAACAGAAATTTCATTATGTTGCTAAAGTTTTAATAATACTCGTATTAATTTCCAAACACAGTATTGAAATATTTTAAATTTATAATAATATATTAGTATATGAGATATTGTACATACTCGCAGCACGTGTTTTGAACAGATTTTAAATTTTCTGCAAATATAGTAAGTATGTTCTCATCACGATCGTATAATATAAATAAAATTATTTAGCCGCCTTTATATACACAAATATATATAATATGTAAATATGAATCGACCTTCACAGGTGTTATGAAGGCAATTTACATTAGATTAAGAAAAATGATTTTAATTGTATTTTTCGCAATTTTATCTAATTTCTTGGTATATAAAGCATAATATGTATAAAATTATTTATCTCACATATATGAAGCCTTATTACAAATTTTTTTGTTAAATGTGACAAAATATTAGAAACCCTTTTCATAAATTGACAAAATTTGTTTAGATTGACAAAGGTAAATTTCGATATGAAATGAATAAAATTATAACAAAAATTTATTGATCTTCGTATTTGAATAAAAATATATTTATGCCTTCTATTAAATGAATTAATTTTAATTTGTATAAATTAAAGTAAATTTCTTAAAAATGAAGTCAATAAGTCTTCTATAACTTTTATGTCCATTTTCATAGTATGCTACTACATTTTCAATTATTTCAATAAGCTATTTACAAAATTTTTATATAAAAATCCTTAAATCATATCGAAATCTCTCGATTTTTCATAGCTTTTCAATTTTGTTGTAAAATTTTTCATTATTATTATTTATAATATTGAAATTTAACACAAAAGCAAAAAATATATTTGGGGAAAACCCTAAGATTCATACAACATTTGAAACAAATTAATCATCTAAAGCATCATAACGCTCTTTAAATATTTGACCAGTTTTAAAACAATTAAAACAAAATAATTTTAAAATAATATTATTTCTTTCATCTCTTATTATAATCTGACTAATTTTTGTTTTATATTACAATTTAATAATACTATTACATAATTAATGACAATTTTTCTTATAGAATGTTAATTAAAAATATTTTTTATTGCCAATTTCCTATACCACAATAACATGAAAGTCGAAATTTTTTAATTCCAAAATATCTTCTAAATAAAATTAAAATAATTTAAAAATTTTATGAAATTGTCTTATTTTTTCTTAATTCAAAACTTATTTTAGGATTTTCTTCAAATTTAAGTACAATCTGTTCAGTATATCTTAAATCTTTAAATTTAAATGTTGAACTAACTTTATATTTTTTTAAAATAATTGACAACATTATTTTATATGAAATGGTGGCATAACGCCATCCAATACAATTTCTAATACCTTTTGTAAATGGTACAAATGAATATGGATGTTTATTAACGAGATTTTCTTTTAAAAAATTATCAGGATTGAATACATGATTTGCATTTGGACCCCATATTTCCTCGCAATGATGTAAACTAAATACATCAATAATAATATTTGTACCTTTTGGTACATTATATTTACCCAATTTTACATTTTCAGTTGCATCACGTCCAACTATTGGAACTGGACTAATTAAACGCATTGTTTCATTCATTATCATATCCATATAAGTAAGTAATCGAACATGTTCAGGTGTTATAGATATATCTTCAGCAGTTGTTACCGATATTATTTCTTCATATAATTTATCTTGATATTCCGGGTAAATTGAAAGTAAATATAATGTTATGTAAAGTACATTTGTTGTAGTTTCGTAAGCCTAAAATGATTAAATATTAAAATTATTATTGTTTTTTTTCAATATCTTTGGAAAAAGATTCTTACTGCTATAATCATTGTGTCAGCCTCCGCCTGTAACTCTTTCCAGGTGAAATTTCCCGCCATATATTCTCTTACCATAATATCAATAAAAATTGATTTTGATTTTGTAATATTCATTTCATCTTCTGGTGAACTATCTTGATCTTTATTAGAACCATCTTCTTGAGCTTTTTTAATTTCCAAATATTTTTTTTCAATAAACTGTAAAGTATAAAGAATACATTATTTGGAAGCTGCCTTTGTTCTACATACAATTTATGGTAGATCATAAAGAGCGAAGATATTTTCAATATTAAACTATTTAGTTATATTAATAGCATATGAATGGTAAATAAATTTCTAATAAAGGCATACTAATTTTAAATAATTAAAAATAAGCTTACCCCTAAAGTGTTTGATTTGATAATATTAAGTGATTTATCGTATTGTCGTTTTTTTCCATAGAAGTAACTAAATATAAAATTATTGGTTAACAACGGGTTAAATATTCTCCTTCCTAGGAAACGAATAAGGCTAAAATATAAAACAATTTTTGGAAAATTAATGAAATAATGGAATTGGCAAAGGGTTAACTTAATTTAATGGATGACATGTTTTTGTTTTCAAAATATAAATATAAAAATTTTTATATGGCCAATATATAACAAACCGCAATGTCTATCTTCTAATTTAGCAATTTCAGAAGAGTGACTTTGGTTTCTCGCATTGTCAAGCGAAGCTTATGTAAAAAATTTCAAGAAAATTTGTCGAATAATTTCTTAAAAACGATCAAAAATGTAGAACCGGCCCTCAAAATTTGGTGCCATCACAAAGCTTCCCTGTATGCAATGCACTCGAGTAAGTATAGAATTCAATGCGATAAAGATTACGTGTGATTACATAATAAAGAGTATGACAGAAATATACCGTACATGTAGAATAGCACTGACACATATCAAAAATTTAAGTTCCAATGCTTTTAAGTATTTGTGTAAAATATATGATTAAATATTTTGAATAAAAAGTATAGAAATTTTTTTGTGATGAGCAGTTTATTAAATTACTAAAAAATGTTCCGTCATTTAAATGATATATATGTACGACATGTAGTGATATACTTATATGTCGTCACAATTTGTTTTGAAATATTATTATTTAAACTACATATGTTATAGACAACTTACTCTGTATAAGCTTCCAGAAGTTCATTATTTTCGCCTCTAATAAAATTAGTTTCTTGACCCATTGTTGTTACTAATTATAATATTAATTAATTTTAATTTATTAAAATAAAATTTCGTATTTTCAAATAATATTCACTTACAACATGCTGTATCCAATTGAACTCTTTCAATATATGTATATAAATCTATTTCACCTTTTCCTACATGTTGTTCAAGAATATTACAAAGTTCTAACGCCTGTTTATTAAATATATTATAGAAACTTAATAGAACCTTATTTGTAAATGCTTTATTTATATGTTTTCGTGAATGTTGCCATTTTTTACCTAAAATATTAAAATTAATATAACAAATGAATAAAATGGAATTATAGTTTTAGTATGTATAATATTTATATTATATAAATTCTTACGTTCAGATGTAAAAAGTCCATTGTAAGCAAAGTCATTAATAACATTGTATATATCCATTTTGTTAACTAAATTTTCATTTGTAAAAACTTCTTCTATAATTTTAGGATCGCATGTTATAAAACATGGTTTTAAGCCAAGAAAACCAAAATATGTATGACCATATATCTTGTGTAAACCATTTAGAAAATATAAAGGTTCTAAAAAAAGAAATAAATTCCACTAAAGTTAAATATTTCTTCTAATTATAACAGGGTGTATATTATAAATTTAAGCGTGTAATTAATATCGATCCAATTTCTTTCAAAAATAATATTACACTTTGGCCTAAACTACAAATTTTTTACGTTATAGAAACCAACTTTATGTTTATTATGACCGAATTACTAGCACCTACAAGAACTATTTTAATTGCAAAAATTTTGATCAAAACTCTTTAATCAAAAATCTTCAATCAAATAATCCTTCAAGTTGGAAATGTGGAAATTAATACTATAAGAATATTCAAGGAATAAGTTATCATATCAATTAAAGGGTTAAATTTAGTTCAAGATTCAGAAAATATGTTTTCTATCATAAATATGTTTAAATATTATATTTTCTTCAAAAAATTTATTTTTCATTATATTTGTACTTATTTGATTTCCGTATAACTTTATAATAATTATGATATTTGTGATATATCAGAATAAATTTCATTTCTTATTTAATTTATGTATACATGTATTCAGCTAATCAATTAGTAAAAATTCAATAAATAATAATGAAAAAAGCTAATTCAAGAACTGCAACTTCTAGATTTAATATAATCTTTCTACGGTTGCTAAAATATTGTTGTACACGCACGTTTTTAACTATTATTAACTTTTAATTTGAAGGTAAAAAAATAATATGTCACTGCATTTGTAATAACATTAAAGCACAACTCCACATTCTATTATACGTGATATTACATCACAAGTTGTTAAAAAAATTGGTGTAGGTAGTGCTGAAATAAAATACAAAATCTAAATTTAACTAGTTTCAATATTTGTAATTTTCGGATTATTTTAATACGATTGCAACGCAAATATTCAAAACATTTTGATTATAAGACATAGTTTTTATAAAATTCTTTGTTACAATCCTCAAATTAAATTCTAGAGTTTTTAATTCTACGCAAAATGTCAAACATTAGTCAATTTTTAATTTAAATATTTTTAATGCATACTGCCAATAATTATTTCCGATATTTAACAAAGCATATCAATAATTTTTTTAAAATTGCGTAAACGCATCAATTTGGAGTGCGTAACATTGTAAATATTTTAAAGATACCATGCGGTGTGCGTGATAAATCGTCAAAGTATGCAATTTTTGTTTTCTTTGCAATACAGAATACGGCCATTATTATGAATGAATTGACAAAATTTAGCAAAATTTCTATTGAATATGTGATATAATCAATTTAAAATAATAATATCTATGAGATATACTGCTTTCGCAGAAACTTATAGATTTATATACATATATATATATATATATATGTATATATACACATTTATTCTAGTGTCAGTGTTTTCTTCTTTCCAAATATAAAATTTTTTTTTAATATTTTTCCAAAGCCATATTCATTCGTTTTAATTTTTCAATACACTTTTAATTTATGTTATTAAAATATTTTGGGTCATTAACGTAATTTAATTTTAATCGTAATGAAAAACAAATAAATAATTGAATTTAAAAATATCACAAATCAACACAAATATTTAATCGAAATTAGTTACATTGATTAAATCTCAATTTTAAATTCGTTAAAAAGCTTTTATTTTAAAATTTTTCTTGTTATTAATAGTTTTTTTGGATCATTGAACAAAATTTTAAGAACGTATTTATTTAAAATATTTTTAAAACCATTTTATTAATAAATTTTTTTAAATTTGACCACAGTTTTTTCTCATTTACTTTTATATGCCATTATTAAAAGGAAATCACATACACTTCTGCCTAAATTTTAATTAATTTTTTTCATTGAATTTAATATCGTAAAATTTTTAATTTTTTCTTTGGAAAATATTTTATTTTTATTTTTAAATTTCAAACTTAAATTTTTCTTTTTGCTTTCTTATTGTTGATTTAAATTTATTCGATAAAATTTTTCAAATTGTAATTTAATTTTTATAACGAATTTATATTCACATTAAGGTATCGTAAATGCTCTTTTTAGATAAATCTCATTTTTCAAATTTAACTTTTAATTTATATGCTTTATAAGAAAAAATTACGTTCACTTATTAAAATTTTCGACTCACTTGATTGATCAATAAAATTTAATCCACTACCAATAATTGGAAATTCAAATGGTCCGCCTACTTCTTTTTTTGCTTTATAAAATCGGCGTCTATCCCATACCCAGTGTAACCAAGCGATTACAAGAATTGCAAGAAATAAAACTAAAGCGATGAACATTTTGTAAGAACAACACAAAATTAAAAAAAAAAAATCTAAGATTTAAATTAAAATTTTTTATTTCCAATTTTTTTGATTTTCACTTTTTTTTTTAAAGTTAACCTTATTCCTTTTTTTATGTTGTTCTTAATGAAGCAAAGATTAAACTAACTTATTTTAAATTTGCACCTGAAAATTTATATATGGGGTAGAATTTTTCTATTTATTTTTCACGTTATTTTTGTTATGTTTTCTTTTTTTTTTTGTTTGTGCAAAAAAATATAAACATAAACAATAAAATCTTAAGAGCAAATTTAATTCAATTTTGTGCAGAAGAGAATAATATGAAATCGTGAATTTATATCTATTGTGAATCAATGAGTTATTAAAATAAAAGCTTTAAGTTCATTCAATGCAGTATAAGACAAGTTTTAAGTATACAGAAAATTAAAAATTAGAGTTGCCAATTGCAAAATTCTGATATACAAGTTTAATAATAAATTTCATTCAAATTACTTTGCAGAATTTTATTATTATACGCATATGTGTAGTGCATTATTCAGAAATGTGACTTTATATCTAAAGGAAAATAAGTGGATCAATAAAGTTTAGTTTCAACAGACAGTTTATTAAAAAAAGTTTCGTAAGCTGCTAATAAAGGTTGCTGTCGAATAAAGGTTTTTTTTTTAATTTGTATAATTATAATAATAATTAAAGAGAAGAAATTCATTAAATCACAAAGTTATTTCACTTATTAATTCATAAATATGTCATTTTACTTGTTTTTAACGTGTTAATGCAAACGTGTATGATCAATTATACATTCTAAACGCAATAAAATTGTGTAACGATGCGAAAACAGGGAATTTACATATACAAGAAAAAAAGAAGTTACTATGAAAAAAGTTCAATACACGAGTATATAGAATTATAAAAATGTTAACAGGTTTTCTAACTATTTGACCTGTGAATTATTGTAGGTTTAATTCAAGATTTAAAGCATTCTTATAAGTACTTTCAACATTTCTTAGAAATTTAATTATAGAAAAGTTTCACAATATGAAATATATCGAGCAACAATATTTGGTATCTGCATTATTAGGTACTTTAGAAGGTTGATAGTTGTGACGCATGTTCTTCATTACTACAATTGGTCTGACCATCACAACAGATACCCGACGAGACAATGTTCTGTCTCTTAATATTTTACTAGTGAAACAGTGTCTTGCAGCATTCCTGCAGCTTAGTGCAAACAGACTTCGCTTGTATCTTCCACTACTTTATCTCGTGACTCTTTAGCCATAAAAGTAACGTTTTATATCGCAGTGTTATAAATGCAAAGGTAAGCTTATAATGCCCTATGAACAATACTTTAAAACGAATAATAATGACTTTGCAAATTTAAAAAATTATTTTAAAAAGAGTATAAAAAACAAGTTTGACATCGTTTGAATAAAAGTTTTCCCTTTAAAGTGTAGTATTTTGGGGCAAATTGTGTTGGTTCTTCTTTTAAGTAAAAGATGGATGGAAATTAATGCTTCGCCAGGCACATACATTGCAAATGTCGTTGAATAATAATCTAAACGCAATTATAATTAAAACACAATCATAAAGCTTTAAATATTCACGTAGACTAAAATTCAAACCAATAGTCACTGGTATAATTTTGCATAAATAATTATTAGGTTAATATAAAAAACATTGAATTTTGTGCATTTTTTGCTGAGGTATTATGTCATTTTATCTTGTCAACAACCTTAAGAGCAGTTTACACGAATCAATAAAAATATTTTCATTAATTAATGACAACCTGAATTGTTTGCAGTCAGTTGAATAAAAACAAGCAAATATTCTATTAATATTTTGTATAAATTGTGTACAAAATGTTTTTTCCGGTGTGACAATAGCACATTATTACCGCAAGGTTCCCCGAAAATAATTCACCGCGACCACCAAAACACCACGGCAAACCATTTTGAGAACCCCACACGAATTATTTCTGGTTGAACGGTGCTGTTCTGTTTCATCATGAAATATGTTATATTGTTTGGTTCTCCTGATTTCTTTTTCCAATATTAAGTGTTGAATATTAGTAGAATACGGTAATTTTATTTATAACTTTGTACTTCTTCTTATAAGACCCTTTAAACATCAAAAGCTGTGAAGAAATTCCAGTTATTTTCATTTTGTTCATATTTTTAACCATTCTGTTTTTACGTAACCTTTGTTACGTAAAACATTTCGTTGGAAATATTAATTATTCCAATAAGAACAGGAAACTTACATATTTTTAATTAATCTCTTGTATGAGCTAAATAGACAAGTTACTTGTTTTTAAAGAAAATACACTATTTGTTATAATTCACGTAAGTAATATAAATTCAAGTAACATATGTAGTTCAAAGTTAATTTCTAATATTGGTTGATTTAATTAATTCACAATTATATTTTATAAAAAGTAAATGCTTTGATGTTTCACGTTTAACTTATATTCCAATATGATACACTTTTTTTTCCTTTTTCATATTAGTTTGGATTGATTTATATTGTAATTTTTTATTAATTTTTATCTTGTCAAGATTAGACTGCTGAAACAACTAGAATGTAGTACAATAGATGTTTGACCGGATTTCATTTAATATGCGTGATATAGGTTAATTATTTTCAAATAAATTGCGCATGTATTACAAAATTTTAATAATTTTTATAACACTTCAAGCATGTGATGTTGTGAATAGTGATAAATTTACTTATGTGAATTTTTGTGAATCCTCTATGGGATTAGGTTGAATATTTATATTGTTGACTTACACGATTGCAAAGCAATAAATCATTGAGAGTTAATCATTTTCGACCATGTAATAGAGGAAAAAAGTATACACGTTTTAAACTTCTTCAGGTCATTGATCAACCTTATTTGAATAGGATACAACCAATTTTTTGAAAAGGAAGTTGTACTAGTAATTTATTGAAAAATGAATACGCATTTTTTTGACAAATTTTTTGTGCAAACCTCCGGAATTTGAAATTTTCTACTTAAAACAAACTGGAAATGAGTAATCGACTATTCAAACGGTACATATTATATTGGGGCAATGATTATTGCATCACCTTACCATATACATATTCCTACATATTTTTATTATTATTGATATTTGAAAATTATGTAAATTCAAAATGCGTTCACAGTAAATTGCAGTTATGATATAATTGTTATACAACATAAATGTAGTTATATATGTATATAAATGTAGTTATAATATATAATTGTGAATTATAATATAAAAAATTATAATGTGCGTTTAGTATAATTATTCAACTGTATTACAATGATATATTATTATTTTATTGGTATTAAATATAAAGGAAAACATTTTCTAATTATACACTTATTATATATAAAATTATGATTTTCTCGTAGACCTTGCGCATATATTTATATAAGTTACACAAAGTTCTTTTAGTATTTTTTACAACTATTATATAACAAAAAAACAATTATGCTGAAGGTACACATATATTTCTAATTTTTAATTAGTGCATATTGCAAGTTAAAAAACCAGAATAATTAAAACAAGTTTTATTGGACTTTATTCCTATATAACAATACATTTATAACACTATAATAATTATAATGCATAATGAGAAGTTCAAAGTATAGTTTCTTTTGAAATATTTTAATTATAAGCTATTATTTTTAATATAATATTTATAATTCAATAAATTGTATAATAAGATATTTTTTTTATAATATACGATATTAGTATCAATTTATAAATTGATTAAACTACTTTTTACTTAAAAATGTTTATGCAAATTTGACGAAATTTTATTTTGAATATGTAGTAGATGTTATTGTATAATTAGACCGGATGTTAAAAGTAAAGTTAAATAAATGCTGCGAACAAAATTTGTTCCTTAGAACGTTGAAAAAAAATTTTACAGAAAATCGAAAATTTTGAAAGATATTTAAAAAACTAAAAAACAAAAATAAAACCAAATCTTGGTTTACCATCTATACCTTATTTTAGATTACAGTTACAGAATTTTTCCTTCGTGATATTTTAAACATTTTTTCTTAATGTTAAACTTATTTTAGGATTTACTTTAAATTTTGTAATAATTTGTTCTTTATATACTAAATCATCATATTTAAATGTTGTACTAACTTTAAAACGTTTTATAATTATTGCTAACATTATTTTAAAAGAAAATATTGCATATCGCCATCCAATACAATTTCTTATACCTTTTGTAAATGGTACAAATGAATATGGATGTTTATTAACGAGATTTTCTTTTAAAAAATTTTCTGGATTAAATATGCGATCAGCATTTGGACCCCATATATCATTTCTACGATGTAAACTCAGTAAATTGATAACAATATTTGTATCTTTCGGTATTAATAAATTATTTTTTAATCGAACATCTTTAATTGCATTACGTCCAATTAATGGAACTGGACTTATTAAACGCATTGTTTCATTCATAACTAATTCTGTATAAACTAATTGTTGAACATCGTCATATGTAATAAAAGTGTCATCTTCTGATGTAACTGATATTATTTCTTCATATAATTTATCTTGACATTGAGGATACATGGCCAAATGAAGAAGTGCCATATATAAAACATTTGTTGTAGTTTCATAAGCCTAAAATTATTTTAATAGTTTATCAATAATTAATGTTCGATTTCAAAATGCAAAAAATTTAGTTTGGAAAAAAAAAACAATTAATTGACTTACAGCTGCTATCATTGTATTTACTTCATGCTGCAATTCTTCCCATGTAAAATTTCCGGCCAAATATTCCCTTACCATTATATCAATAAAAATCGATTTGGATTTGGTAATATTAAAATCATCTTCTGGTGAACTATTTTCCTTCGTATTTTCCTCTTGTGCTCTCTTGATATCTTCAATTTTTTTCTCGATAAACTTTAATATATGTATATTTTTTTTTCAAATTTAAAATTAGAAATTACTTTACTAAAACTTATATGATAATAATTGTGTTCTATAATAAATAATAATTTCTAATAAAAATATGAAATAACGAAAAATTAGAAGTTGCAATGCAACTTAAAACGTTTTATTAAAATGAGCTCATTATATTTGGTTTTTCCTGTGTCATTAAATTTCACTCTGTACGCTATGTTACTCTATACAATTATTATTTATATTGTAGAAGCTTTTAATTCATACTTACTTTTAGAGTATTCTTTTGCATGACACGCATACAATGATCAAATTTCTTCTTCTTTGGATATAAATATTTAAATACGAAACTGTTTGTTAAAAATGGATTAAATATTCTATTTGATGTAATTTCTATTAAACTGTAATTAAAAGAACGAAAAATATTTAATTAAAATTTTTTATGCATCATTAAATGAATTTTTAAAATTATATGATTAAACACTTAATTAAAATTTATTTAACTAAATTGGGTGATTAATTTATTAAATTAGCTGACAATGCATTTAGTATATAATGAAATCTCTATTTGACGAACATCCGAAATCCACTAATATTTTGTTTTAATTCATAAATTTTAGAAAATTAGTTGGACATAATGCAATTAAATCGTTCAAAACATGCGTACTTACAATTCATATGAACTTAATAACTCAGGATTGCTGCCTCTTAAAAAATTCGTTTCTTGTCCCATTGTTGTTACTAAAAATTATTTCAAAAATAGAATATGTTAGGTTAATAAATTGCTTTTAATAAATAATAAATAGTTGTTTACTTACTGCAAGCTGTGTCCAATTGAAGTTTATGTATATATCCATAAATATCGATTTCCCCTTTTCCTGCTAAACTTTCAAAAGCATCGGAAAGTTCTCTACCTTTTTGATTAAAAATTGGAAAAAAATCAAGTAGAATTTTATGTGCGAATGCTTTATTTATATGCTTTCGTGCAACAATCCATTTATCATCTTAAATTTAAGAAAAAAATTTAATAAGAATTTAAAGAAAATAAAAAAAAAAATTAAATTGAAATTTTTATTTTTATTTTAGTAACTGCAAAATAATTTGCTAAACCAACTTTCTAAAAATCTAAGCAATTAATATTTGTAGTTACTATTAATATTTTTAATTTTTAATGTATAGTCTTACATTTGGAAGTGAAAAGTCCTTCTTTTAAAAAATCGTTAATGACATTGTAAATATCCATTTTATCAACAAAAAGTTCATTTGTGAAAATTTCTTCAATTACTTCCGGATCTGAAGTTAAAATACATGGTTTAAGTCCAAGAAAACCTGTCCATAAGTGTCCATATTTTTCAGTTCCTTGCATGAGATAATATAAGACTTCTAAAAATAAATTTCAAAGTTATAAAGTTTTTTTTTTTTTATAAAAAGCGAGAGTTGCAAGGTTTAATATCTAAAGCTAAAGAATTTAAAAATTTTAAGTTTGGATTGTACTTTAAAATTCTAAATTCTGTTATTGACTGCTTAGAAGTTAACACTATATTCTTACATATTTCAAATTTTTCTTTTAGGATATAATTTACTAATCAATTTATATTGGTAAAATTTAGAATAACGGTTAATTATATTCCCACATAATAAATTATTATTGTAAACAGCTACATATTATATTTCGATATTATTTTTAAAATCCAATTCTAGGTTGAATTGCTCTTAATTTAAAATAACCTTTTCAAAATTAATTCAGAAATAAAATATTAAAACATTTTCAACTATTAAAATAAATGCCACCATATATATATATATATATATATATATTTAAATATATATATGAATAAATAAACTTTCAATTTCTTTAGTTAATTTGATTATTATTGCTATCAAGGTGTTATATACTTATATGTAAAAGTTATTGATTTTGAAATCTATTTATAGAGCAAGGTGGGATAATAACTCGCGGCGATCATATCTACAAGCATGAATATAAATTATATATGTATATATAGTATATATGAAGAATACAGCATGAGAAAATCTTGTAAAAGTTTTATTAAACAAAAAAAATAATAATAATTTTTTTCAAAATATAAGTTTCCATAAAATATAAATATTATTGCAAAATTCTATACATATACGTATGTAGTATAAATAAATTGACTAAATATAATCTACACTTAATTAAATATTGCATATTTTCAGGATTTATATAATATATTTTTTTTAAAATTTTTAATCTTTTTATTTTTAATTATTTTTATTAAGCTTTTTTTATATGAAACTTTTTTATACAGCTTAACTTTACAATATGGGTATGTATGTCATAAAGTTTATGTGAACTAGTTTACATTTATTTTAACCTTAAACTATTAAAATTCAAGAAAATCAAGAATTTGAGCATTTGAAGTCAAGAATAAATAAAATTATAATTTTTTATGTAAAAGCTTTCCAGTTATTAGACAAACTCATAGATTACATATATGTATATATATGTATCTTAATGTAGGTCGTGAGCTGATCAATAATTTGGAAATAAATAGATCTAGATCATTTCAGTGGTCACATAAACAAGCCGCTTAATACGAGTTAAGAAAAAAATGAAATACATATATAAGCAAATTCTCCGTTTTGCGTTTTATATGTTCAGAAATTTTTCGTAATTTTACGACTGTTTTAACTGGAGTTTTAATTGTCCAATACATCGTTTAACTGGAAATTGTAACTATGATCGGTATTTATGTTTTTTGTCAAACCAGTTGTTTCGAAATAGGTGCAAATCAAAAGTAGTTGCAAAAATTTTTAATATGTACAAAATAACAATTTTTGGTAATTTAAACCTATGCCGAATTAGGCGATCATTGAAAATTTAATTATATTTCAGGTAGTTTCTTATGTTGAGTAACAGTTTTATAATGCGTGAAAATAAGAAAAAAACATCAAAATTAATTAGTGTTTAGGTAGAATCGCCTGTCTCACACTTTTCATAATCATCAAGCTATAAGTAAATTATTTTAAATTAAATTATGAGCTAAATCAGGACTTTTTAAACTGTGGGTCGCGATACCCAAGGGGTCGCGAGACTACTGAAAGGGGGTCAAAAAATTGTTACAAAAATTTATTTTTTCTATTGAATAAATATATATATAGTTTTACGTCATTCTATTTATTGTGTTTTATTACGATCGATATCCCATCAACGTTTCCAATTTTACATATGTGAAATGAATGCTCTATGAAGATTTATACTATTTCCTTAAAATTTGTTAAAAATTTTTTTTTCTAGGATTTTAAATCTCCTTGTTTCTATTATCTTGGTTTCTATTATTCTTGTTTCTATTATCAAATAAATTTCTACTCTTCCAAATTTTTTGAATTTTCAAATAAATTTTATCTAATCAAACTTAATAATAATTTTTGTTATTCAAATAATTTCAAAAATAATCTATTCGAAAAAAAAAATGTTTAGATAATTAAAATTTAATTTTTCTCTTACTTGATGTATCTATGAAATTTAATCCACTTCCTATAATTGGTAATCCTACTGGTCCTGGTAAACTATATGCCATATAATAATATTTTCGTCTCCTCCACAACCAGAACAACCATAAAAATATAATTATTCCGAAAAAAATTATTGAGGTTGTATTCATTTTAATTTATTTTAATATATTTTTAAATTAATACAATGTAGGCACTAATTTTCGTTTATTTTTTCAAAGAATTTAATTTATTTAAGTAATATTTCTTTTGAAACGATTTATAAATTAGTTTTAAATCTTTTTTTTTTTATGTTAGTTGGAACAAATTCAAAGTTAAACTACGAAATTATCCAGATCGAACACTTTTTATAAAGCATAATTTTATGTACAATTTAATTGTTTAAAACATAAAAGCAAATATTATTGAGAAAAACAAAAATTATTATGTAGTTGTGGTAGGTAATGATTTTAATAATAATTGAGAATTAATGGATGAAATTAGTTGCTACTTTGTTAAAGAGAATTTTTATGTATTGTTTATTCTATGTTTATAAGAGAGCATAAAAACGGCATTTATTAAATTAGAGTAAGTAAAAGTGTTTTGAGCATAAATTTGCATTTTTAGCAATTATTGTAGTTCCAGTTTTTTTAATAGTAGAGAATGTAAAAAATCATTGTTTGTAGTTAGTGGAACTGCGTTTCCAGAAATAGGTTTTGTGGTTAATGGAATAACGCTTAGAAATTATAAATAGTAATCGTACATAAAAACTCTTTACTATTTAGAAAGTTCTTGAGTCAATTCAAAACTCAAGTATATTTTTAATATTTAAATAAAATACGAGTATAACTATACTGCAAATACTACAATGTATATTTGTAATTATTCAAATAAAAAAAATGTGAAAATAATTTTCTAGTACTTACTTATAGCGCTTGAAGTATTTTTCGCAATAAATATCGTATAACGCGAAAATCCTTAGCAAATGAACATTTTTATAGTATTTAAATTTATAAATTTAAATTGTTACTTCAGAGCAAATTTTATAAAGTAATTCTTAATTTTACGGAACAATTTGCTGTGATTTGAAAAAGGAAGATTTTAGTTATGCTATAAAGTATTTACTCTACAAAACTTAAAAACATACCGGTGCATTAATTAAAAAACTTTATTTTTAGTACTTTTTTTATTTCTTATGTTTTACTTTTATTTTTAAAAATTTTAACGACGAACTATGAAACTATGAACATTTTACCTATACATATATATGTATTTGAGATTTTATGAAAGAGTTTAAAGATTTTATTCATTATGAAAATACAGGTAGTTCACTTAAATATTTTGAACAATAGAGGAAGTTTTTGGGAATTAAAAAAATCAACAATTCAAGATAGAATGAAATTTAAATATTATAGATAACTATAAAATAAACAAAGTTAAATGTATTCAAAAATTTAAGTACATAGTACGTATAAAGATTTTATATACTTATTATTATATAACGTACAAACAGGGCGTAACATACATATACATACATATAGCATATTCAGCAGAAAAAAACAGGAAAGTTTTAAATTTTAAGATTTCAAAAAAATTCGCTTAATTTTGTTATTGCGCCTTTTTTCAATAACTATGTACATGCAGGTATTCGCAGGTCCACTTTCAATGGAAATGCAGTAAAAATACAATTAGATGACTGTCTGATAGTTCTTGTTATGTTATTATAATTTTTTTGACAATATTTATACGTATGAGGAAAACCAACGTTTTTTCATTTTTTCGTATGGGCAATGATTCTCAAAGGAATACTAATTAAAAAGCTTGCTGAAAAATTAAAGGTTCCGCAAATTTAACCTCTACTATGTGAAAAATTAGGATCTAATTTCCATGCTATCTTACATTTGAAGGCTTTTAATAAAAAGGCTTTCTTGTCGAAATTAACTAACGGAGTTGTAGGAGTCTGAACATATAGGAGTCTAATATAATTTTTTGAGATGGGTTTCTCAATTTTAAAGAAGTTTAAAAAAGTTATTCATAAAGCGTTTTCACAATGCTGCAGAACAGTTTTGTCAAACCAATGAACGAGAATAAAGTTATGGCTTATGCACATTATAGTTTTTTTTTGTTCATCTTGACTGCGAGATTATTTATTGTATTATCATTTACGAAAGTTCATCCTTCATATCAAAAAACAAATTTGTGAATTTCTCATATTTTGTAAGATTGTTTGAAAATTTCTAAATTAGTGTGTATAAAAAAAAATAGCAAAATGTGATGGATTGTACCCGTAAATTGTCAATTGTTTCACGTGAAAATCTCATTTTAAGCTTCTCAAATATTTGCAAAAGTGAAGAGATACTTAAAAAGATTTTATTCTGCGATTTATGTATACGTTACAAGCATACATACTAATGGTTATTACTATATGTTATATAAAAAGTAAACGTAAGTTTTATGTATCCATATAGCATTTTGAATATAACATTCGTTTCATATCGTGCAGTTTAAACCACTGTCATACCAAATAATTTTAAAAGTTGAAGACGAAATTTTTATTCTCTTGTTAAATTTTAATTTTTTTAAAAAGTAATTTTTGTTTCTGGAAACTTCGAAACATTCCAATGAATTTTTGTATTCATAATAAACTTAAAGTTTTAAAAATTCAATTCTCTTTACTGGCATCGAAATATTTATCCTATCAACTAAGTTTTTGGCATCTTGCATAAATTCAGGACCATAGTGGTTCCATCATCTTTGCTTCATACGACCCGCAATTTAATTGCCTTATGAGTACGTATATTTTAAAGCTAACTTCAAAATAATATCAGTTTAATAAGCATAATAAAAATAATCAGTTTAATAAGCATAAAATTTACTCCATACATAGTTGTAGTTATAAAAAAAAGTTTCAAAATGCTATGATTTATAGCTTTAGAAGAATTTTGATATAGTAGTTAACAATGTAATACAATATTAAGGTGATCTAGTGAAATACATTGATAATAATTGTAGAAATTTTAATTATATGTAATTAAATAATGTTTAACAGCAATTTTTTTGCTCTATTAGTTGTAATGACTTTTGAAATTTAAAAATTTTTTACATTTTTTCATATTTAAGTTAACTGATTTATTTTAAATACTAATATATTTTGAGAAATATGCATTTATTTAAAATATTCAACAAAACCAAATAAAATCGAGAAAAGTTAGAGTGGAATGTGTCTGTGATGCCCATGCAAGCATTTTTCAATGATATGCTAGTTAACGAGGGTTCTCATATAGAGATTAGTGTTGATATTTTAGTAGAAATATTGTGCTGAAATATAAAATACGGTACAGGTATAATTTTAGTAAATTATTTTTGAAGCTTTTCCGTAAAAGACATTTCTCGTAAAATTTATTGTAGTCCTTATATTTTTCAATATATGCACAAATTATCTCTAAAGTTGCCCGGAAAAACTGTTTTCGGAAATATGTATTTGCCTTATTTAACATCAAATTTTTTTACACCAAATCTGAATACTTAATTTGTAATTTTTAGCCTCGTTTTTGAACTAGTTGATGTATCATATGACTTAATTACTTTTAGAGTTGCCATATACATAGCTATTTAGTTAAATCGACTCAGAATTCGATTCTGATCGAAAACTTATACATGTCTTTGTTTCGGACGTTATAAACGCAGCGGTTAATTTCGAATATCCTTCTAAAATTGGTTTTAATTTTCTCAAATTTAAAACACACAAATTCTCAAATGAAAAGTTTTATGTAACCATAATGTGTGGTTCAATACGCGAGGATTAGTAAAAATAATATTTTGCTTCTTAATTTTTGTTTTGCATATTCTCGAATGAAATGAAAAATAAAAAAAATATTGTTATTTTTATTATTTTTATATTAAAATTTTTTATTATCCTTATCACAATAGATTAAACTTGAGAATTAACAAAAAAATTATGTAAAATAAATAATGCTTCATACATACATGCATGTATACATATATTTTTAATTTGCAGCACATTTGTCAAATTAATGTTATATTTAAGAGAAACTTATACATTAATGTAGTCATAAAATTAGACGTAAAAATTTGTTGTAAAATAAATTAATTACATTTACTGAAATATGCATATATAGTTATGAGATTTCACCAAGTTATTGTTACGTACAAAACACATATGTATGTATTATTAAAAAAAATCTTTGTTTATTTTAACTTATTGTATAATTAGGATGATTATTGCTTATAGTAAACATGTTAATTATATTTTACACGAAAATTTCATAAATGTGTAAGCAATTTACAAAGTAAAATTGTAGATTATTGTGTATGAACTCAATCTGGCGTCCGTCTTTTTGGAAAAATTGATTCTATACCCTCTAAAATTGGAAGCTGAAATTTTACCTAATTACTTATATTTTTAAAAAAATCGGTCTAATACTTTTCTTTTTGTTGCATTTTGGAAGGAAATTGACATAGGTATAAGGAAATTGACATAGGTATAATTTCAAAATATTTTCCGTACTGTGTGCAACTCATTATAACCACAAAAAATTAAGCGTTTAATTTTCATTGTGTAATATTCTCAAATATTTAAAATGGAAAAATGTTAAATTAGAAAACTGTTAAATAAATCAAAAACAAAATTTGTTTTACATTTTGCGATAATTTAATTTATTACCAAATATGAGAATGTTTTTTGTTTATGAAAACCTCTACGGACAAATAACTTGTCTGCTAAAACAACAAGTACCTATATATTATACGGTATAAGTAAAGAAATCAAAAGTCTAAGTATAGAATTAATTTTTTAGGTAAAAAAAAAGAATGAAAAGAATAAAAAAAGCGTTAAATAAGAGAAAGAAATGTCATGAAATTTAGGATTTTTTTGCCATCTCTTACCGTGTATTTTTTTTTCTTTCATATAAATTTTATATATTATATGAGTTTATTGTGAGACCAAGAAAATTCCCAATTCACTCACGTATCATAAATTAAAAAGCATTTCCATATATTACATAAAATTTAACTTTATGGTTTCAAAACTTTCTTCCTTTTTTTTTATTTTTTTTATCTTTTATTTTCATTTTTTATTTCCATTCTCCTTTTTTTTTCTTTAATTTTTTGTTTTTGTATTATACAATCAAAACACGCGTTATTATCATACATGCGAAAGCCGCATACGCAATATAAAAACCTAATACTGACTTAATGTCTCTAATATTTGTTAGGCTTACCATAGCTTTGTCATTAAGCCATCAATTTATTTTATGAGAATGTAGCAGCCATATTAGATTTCTGTTATTAGGTTGGAATAGAGACTTAAAAAGAGAATACAGAGGCTTCGGTATGTGTACGTATATAAATTAAAACAAATTCAAAATCTAAGTATTTGAAAATAAAACTTCGTGTGTTTAAATGACTAAATAAGAATTCTTGTGTTCTCCAGAACGTTTACTTAGTTTGAAAAGTATAAAGGAATGACTAAAAAATTCAAGTTAAAACTTAGCATACATAACTATTTATCTATAAATATAGCAATTTGAGTAACCCTATATTTATTTTCCACCTATTATACTTTTTAAATGCGCAAAAGACTTGTTACGTATATCAAAAATTACTATAATTGTGTATAACAATTATCTATATGATTCAAATTAGCACGTATAATTGTAGTGCGTCAATAATCAATTGTTAATACAACAAAACATAATGTTTCTTGCATATGCATATATGTATATGTATGTATCTTGTACGTTGTCACAAGATACAATTTATAGTTTTTAAATAAATTCTTGCAAAGTAAGGTAATTTAAATACAACAATTTAAATTAATTGGATTATTTAAGTTTGTATTAAATTGAAAAATTTTAATTCTTCTATAATTTGTATATACAATATTATAACACTTAAATTACATAGCAAGAATTAATTGTTGGTATTGATATTAAAATTATATAAAATAAATAATTACTTTTTATACTTTTAATATAAAAATTGTTAACATTGGTCAATTCTAGTAACAACTTATGCATTGTATATCAATCATACAATTAATGAAAAGTTTGTATCATACACTTTTATATACAAATTAATTAAATAGTATATGTTTCATTTAATATTATGTAAGTGCAGTATAACTACACAAAATTAGTCGTATGACTTTTGTTTGTTTTAAAATTTGCTGTTCATTTGCTAGTTTTTTCAACTTGATTTTCATTAATTCCTGATTGTAGGAAATCCACAGGGAAAAAGGCATAAAAATGTTTAATGCTTATTTTAATTTAAATTTAAATTTAAGTTAATTACTCAGATTAAAAAAAAAATTAAGTATGGCAACCCAATATTCCAGTAATACCTATTTTAAACTTGAACGAAAAGAAAAAAAAAATAAGGGAAAACTTTTATCCACTTAAATGCCATTGTAAAATAAATTTGTATAATCATGGCTCCTATTTATATCAGCTTACATATCCATTTATTATATAAGTATATTATTGTATGCGCGTCGTGTGTATGTTCAATGTGCATGAATATAATAATATATGTGTGTGTATACATAAATATGTACAACCAACTGCTACTCATTTACCTTAATTTATCATCCTGATGAAATCTGTATTTCTTACCCTTCTTACAAAATTTTATACAATATAATGTACATTATGTAATACTTTTATACTTACATATGCATACACACATATATGTTTTCCGTATAACACAAATTTGTTTGTATATATACTTCCTTAAAAATAAGATAATACATTTATGTTTCTTCTTGTCTTTATTATTCTTCTTGTATCTTTTTAACATTTTTGCTCATTATGAATGTTTTTTATAATTTTTATTCCTTTATTTTCTTTTATACATACATAAATCCTATTTCTTTAATGTTATATAACTGTATTTTTTCCGTTATAATTTTTGTTTTAGATTCGGATACATATTACGCATATTAATAAAATGAAAACATTTACAAATAATATAAAACTTGTTTAAAACAGGATAAAAATAATAAACAGCAAAGAAAAAAATAACAAATAATATGTATATGTATAAATGTATGTATGTACCTCTATGGATAAGAGAAAGACGAAATTATAAGACAACTTGTATCACTAATAATAGATTATTGTAAAATAAAAATTGCCGTGTAATAATATTTTTTAAGCAAATAGAATTAATCCTAAATTTTATTAGGACCACTAACGTTTTCGAATAAAAAAAAGTGTTATACAAAATGAAATTATAAAACAAGTAAAAACGTTTCAGTCGGTATAAACCGATTGAATTATACCCTGCACCTTTCGTTATTGTGTAGCAATTACTCGAACACGTGAAGACATTCTATAGAAACTTCACGGATATGTCTGACCTATTATTGGACATCCGACTGTCAAGTTTCATGAATCTGACTTTATTATTTTTCCAAATATTTAAAATAAGCTTTTAGACTTGCATGGCAAGTACCCGAACCTGTCAAGCAATTCCAATAAAACTTCACAAATATGTCTGATCTACAATCGGACACACAACTGCCAAGTTTCATGAATCTGACTTTATTATTTTTCCAAATATTTAAAATTAGCTTCTGGAGTTGTATGGCAGGTACCCGAACCTGTCAAGCAATTCTTCTAAAACTTCAGAAATATATTTGACCTATAATTGGACACATGACTGCCAAGTTTCATGAATCTGACTTTATTATTTTGCCGAATATAAAAAATTTGCTATTGGAGTTGTATGGCAGCCACCCGAACCGGTGCAGCTATCCCATTATAATTTTTAGAGCATGTGTAAAATGTAATTGGACACATGTATACAAAATTTTATATTTATAGCTTTATTAGTTTTCGAAATATTTAAAATAAACTCTTTGAGTTGTATGGCAGCTACCCGAACCCGTTGTCCGAATTAGTCCAATAACAATAGGGTTCGTCCTTGGCATAAAAGAAAAAACTTGTGAAAGTTTGGTGTCGATAGCATTATTCGTTTTTGAGTTATCGTGCGATCGGACGGACGGACGGACGGACGGACGGACGGACATGTCTAAATCGACGCAGAATTTTACGCTGAGCAAGAATATATATATATGTCCATACCGCAGATGAATCCTTCAAGTAGTTACAAACTCCATACCAAAGTTAATATACCCTTCACGAAGTGCAGGGTATAAAAATATGATATTTGAATAAAAGCTATACTTTAACTTTAAATATCTATAATGTCTATACGTTTTTACCAACCAAAATTTTATGACCGCGGAAACTTTATTAATAAATTAATTAAATCGACATAGTCGTGTAATTGACAACAAATAAATATATTAGGGCCTCTCAGATAGACATGCAATTTTTAGTTTTGCAACCGTTCGATTGCTCATTTGTATTCTACAGGTTTATATTCAAGCGAGCGCACATGTAACTGTATGGTGTCATGCAATTAGACGATCAAACAGTTTATATTTTTTTTACAATTTTTATTCAACGCTTTCGATTTGAATTGACGCAACAGTTTAGTTGGTTAGATGTACTCGTAACGATTCTACAGTTAAGCAGCAATTGCAAAACTAAAAATTGCATGTTTGCCTCAGCCCTTAATTTTACTGATGATGAAAGTTTTCTATTTTAAAGATCCTTCTAATGGGGATACCAATAATTTTTGTTTACATTAATACATAAAATCTATTAAGAATGAGCAAAGAGCAAAGGAAAAAATATTTTTTATTTCTGTTAAATGATTTAAAATTTTCTTCACATCCAGTTTAAATTTATTTCATTTATATATGTATGCATAAGTATATATATATATATATATATATATATATATATATATAGATATACAATAAGTATATGTGCACATATAAACACAAGAAATATTACTATAGTACAAGCATTATAATTGAATTAATATGCATATACATATGTATTTTATATCATGCATGTGTGTTTGTATGTATGTATAAATCTTTCATATATGTAGAAGTCATGCAAAATTTCTATTATTTATAATTATATACATACCTATAATAAAAATTATGTTTTTAATTTATGAATGTTAATAATTTATGGCAACATTAGATCCGTATACACAACATACGCAATGAATATCGTACAAATACATATCAATCTGTGTTAATTTGTAAGTAAGTCGGTATGCATAGTTAACATTGGTTAAGCTTTAAAATACTAATGCATATAAGACGGAATTGGTTGTCAATAGAAAAACATAAAACCTAAAAATAATTATTAAAATTATTAAAAATCGCCTGAATCGCTTCAAATTTTTTAAATTACACCTAAAGAACAAGTTCCGATGTAACCTGATTTAATTGTGTTTATAACCGATTTTAAAAATATTTCTGCATCCGACCGCGTTGTATACAATAACAGAGGCTATGTGATAACAAGAAATTTCGGATTTTGAGTTTCAGGTTTGAACGCACTCCTCCATAGTGAGGAAGCGTAAAAACTATTTTTAGATAGACGTTGATCTGTCGGTCTGTGTGTGTACACGTGTATTTTAAGTTCGATTGAATCAATTTTGGTGAAATTTTATATGTGAGTATATTTTGACTATGGCATGGATTGATCAACCTCCGGATCTGAACATTTTTGCGGGCCGATTTTACATTTTCGCGTGTATAAAGAGAAATTATTTATCAAATTCCTTAAAGTTTAATATTTAAATTCTAGATGTAAATGAATCTACAAATTTTTTCGAAATATTGAAATATTAGAAACGAAGCTGCAGGCCAATTTCACATTTTTCCCATATATTTACGGAACGGATTATAGTTAAGTTCTGGTTGTTACCGAAACTAACTGGTGAACTTTTCAGGGAATTCGAATGGCACAAAGCGAAACTTTACTAAAAACCAAATTTACGTTTTTTGAGGAATGTTAACTAAAAGCTTACTAATGTCCTTAATTTTGTAAAGAAGTGTTTAAAACGCATTTTCATAATCTTCTGTAACGCTTTCGCTCAACTATTGTGGTCGGTTATGCGCTGATCACATCGATTTTTTTTCTTATTTATTTTCAATATAAATAGCTTTTCATTTATTATAAATTGTTTTCTATATTATTAATTATTATCATAGAAAATTATAATGAATTCCTAATTAAAATTATTTTGAATATTGGTGTTATTATAGGTGATTTAAAGTGTTATACACGAGTAAAATATAAATACATACAGTACATATGTATATGCAACGGAAAAAATATTATCAATTACAATATTTTAATTACAATAATTTAAAGTTTTTGTTTTTTTTTTTAGTACGAGTATATGAAACTGATAATATTACAATTATAATTATGTTGAATTATGTATCAAAGAAGTTTGTATGCAGATGAAAAAAAAAAACCTTTTTAATTGAAATTTTTAAAAATCAAAATGGAAAAAAAAAATTCCAATAATTTATTTACAAAATTGTCATTAATACTTACTTGTAATTTAAAAAATTATTATTATAAATTTATTATTTAAAATCTGTAATTTGATTAAAATTATTTAAATTTTAAACAATACTTTGATTAATCGAAAATATTTTATATTGAACTGATGTAAAATTTCTAATTGTCAAAATTATAATGTTGGTACTGGTGTATGGTGTTATTTTAAGCTATAACTTATATCATCATCAGTAGCACAATAATATTTTATATAATTAATTTGAAATTTTCGATTTAATAATTGAAAATTTTTAATTAATTTTTGTATAACGTGGAACAAAAAAAAATTTCAAAAATATTTCGTTTGAAATATTAAGTATGTATGTATGCATATAAAATATTTTTAATTTCACATTCTTCATATATTTTCAAAATTATTAAATTTTTAAAGAGAATATTGTCAAGGTTTCATATTAAGTCGATTAGGTTTAAGAACATAACATCAAAGTGAATAGTGTAATTATAGAGGTTAATATTTTTTTTTTTCATTTTTCCTTCTTTAATTTAAATTAAATTTTATTTATTGTTAAAATTATTTTTTTTTTCTTTTTGGTATAAAAAATTCACTTTCTTGGGTTCATAAGAAAATCTTTTCAAATACAAAAGAATTTTCTACACGATCTAATTTAATTTTGATTGAAGTAGTTTTTTCTTTATATAATTTTATTATTTCAGTAATCCAATAAGTGTGTAGATCAAAGGAAAATATCTTGAGGAACTAACATGAAAGGAATAGAATTCAATTAATATTAGTTTGACCGTAAAAATATTTATCATCTAAATATGTATATACAGTTTAATGTATAATTGTATACCAATACATTCAAGATATTGTAATAGTAACAAATTTGTATACAGTTAGCACATTTTATAAAAGTAAATGACTAAATTACATTAATGTATGCAAATACATTTATAGAAAATATTTTAATATTATTGTAGAAAGTACTTTATAAGTACAATATGTATATTGTTTTTTGAGATTTGTAAAAAGAAAGAATCCTTTCTAAGAGCTTCATGGTCTTAAATATAATGTATATATATATGTACATATACAAAGGTCGTGGGAATATAGTTTTTATTATAATATTGTTCCATCAAATTAAAATAAAAGATATTTATATGTATATATAAACGTTTTGATTACATTTTCTTTTGCCAGTTTTATTAAATTAAAAATGTTACTATAGGTATTTAACCCGAGATACTCACACTAGGATCTGGCAGACGCCAACAGATTTAAATTATTGATTTTTCTTTCAAAGTTAGTGTAAACAAGTCGAGAAGTACATGTATGCAAATTTTTTTTTATTATTACTCTACGATAAGAAGTTGGACCGTAAGTATCTCTTCGCGAAAATATCCAAAAAATACTCTAAAAGTCATTTTGGTGTCTGAGGGGCCCTGGTGTGAGTGGTGTGTAAAAGATTTGTTCAAAATTTGTTTTTTAATACAAGAAAGGCGATTAGAAAATTTCTTCTTGTACAAATTGTGTTTCTTGGCCATTTGCTGTGATAACTTATGAATTAAATAATGACTTTGAATAGGAAATAGCCTAGGTTTAAGAAAAAAAAATATATGATTTCAATTTTTCAAATCAAGGGTTTTTTTAATTTTTTATTTTACACCATACTTATAAATTTTTGATCTGAACCAAGTAATGGTAAATCGAAAATATCGGACGTCTGCAGTAAATAATTTTATTAAATTTTTATGGTAAGTTTTACAAAAAAATATATAAATTAATTTTCATTCAGAATTTTCACTTAAAACAAAAACTAGAGCTGATTGAAAATTGAATAGTTCATTCAATAAAATATCATTATCATAAGATAAATGAGAAGTTTATAAAAATTTAATTGAGAAAACTTAAAAATTCTTAAACTACTTGAAAAAGTAATTAAATTATATAGTTAGAAAGAAGCTATTTCTATATATATACATGTATATATATATATATTCTAAGATAACCATAAATGTTGATCGACTTTAAAAAACTAATTAAAATTTGAATTGGAAATTAATTTCAAAGCATTCATTTTAAAACTATATTGTAAATTTATAAAATATTGCATAAATCTTCGATAATTAATTGATTGCTTTTAGCGGTTTTCATAAAGCATTTTACGTTAATTTTTTTTTTTTTTTGCTTTATTATAAAATTATAATGAAGATGAAAAATTATAAAAACATTTTGTATTAAAATCAAGGGACAAATGATGAAGAAATGTTGGTGGAGAAACTATGGGATAAGTTAGTCAACTATTCGCAAGAACTGAATAACATTTCTAAAGTTGTTTATAAGCTAAGTATAAATTGTAACATTGTAAATTTCTCTGAATAAAATTTAAGTAAGTTAAAAATATACGCGAAGTTCCAAGTAAATGTTTAATAACTGGTTACTGCGTAGGTTGGTGAATACTGGTCTGAAGTAGAATTTATATATGACACATATGTGCACATTCATTTTTACATAATATATTATGAATTACATTTTTTTTCTGAAGTTTGTCTTTTTTCTAGCTTAACGCATGAATTTGCGTATAGCTCCTTCCTCAAAATGATTTGCAAACGACCTGTAATTCTGGCAAGAAGAAAATATGTAACATCTAGTAAAATTTTTAATTGTGAATGAAAGAAATGAAATTTTTTACAACTCTTATTATAAGTAATTATGAAGACAAAATTATCAAGTCAAGGAAACCGAATAATCATTTTGGGAAATTAAAATTTTCTTCTAAATCAAAATATTTTCACAAAATTTCATTGAGGACTTTCAGTTTTTCGTAAAATATTGTTTTCTCTGGAACACTTCATATTCTTAACTTTATCCTCTTGCTTCGAATAAAATTTAATTTTTATATTATCATTGTGTTTATTTTTTTAATGAAGGCGCATAAGTGGGCGAATTCCAAGAGCAATAATTAAAAAATGTAGAAGGAAAGTGAAATAAAACCTGAATGATTGCAAACTGCAATTAATTGCCATATTGATACGAATATCTTTTTTTGAAAAACTTTTGAATGACTCAGCAGCTTTAAAGCAATATGCATACCAGTACCATAGTAAAATTGTTATATAAAGTATATAAAAAATTAAGTATGAATAAATAAATTATTGTTAACGCGGATTGACTTTCCTTATTTACAATGAACTAAAAGAAATTCGTAATGTCATCAACATAAATTTTTTTTTTACTTTCTTAAGCAAATTTCGAATCCAGAATTGTTTCAAAAATTAAATTAAATTGAATCTGAATTTTTTATTTAAATAAAGATCATAAAAATGCATTTGATGGTGGTTCTCTGTTTTATGAGGATGATGAAATGAACATAAACATTATAATAACACAATTGAATTCTTAATTATCCTTCTATTGTTTTTAAATAAGGAAGCAAAAGTTAAATATAAAATTTTTTATGCAAATCTTCATCTTCAAATTGCTTCTTCATTCTTGTTTTTTTTTTTTAGTACAATTTCTCATTTTAATTGTAGATCATAAAAAATAAAAAATGAACATAAAAATAATTGAAACATTAATAATTAGGATGATTTTTTATATTTTTTTTTTTTTGATATAATTAAAGAGAATAAAAATTACAATAATTGGGAAATTTAAAAAAACGTTAATGTTTTGTGGTTTTTTCATCATTGAAATTGAATGACTATATTAAAAGAATCGTTGTAATATTGTGTTTATACGATATATACATATAAAACCTATATCAATTCATTTAAATCCACAGGATAATGAAATTTCATTTGTTGAAGAATTTGGGATTTTATTTCGAAGATTTGTACGTGCACAAGTGAGCAATAAATGAACGCATTGAGTATTTTTAAAAGAGAAAAAAATATTTAAATTTTTTAAAATGATTTTTAAAAACCTTTCCTTCTGAAAAAGAACAATAAATATCATTTGAATCCCAACATATTATTAGGTGACCAAAAAAATTCCATTAGCTTTTGAATTATTAACTTTTATCAAATCATCTTACGTTGTAATTTTGAAAAAAAAAAAGAGTTTCTTCGGTCGAAAATTTTAATACTTCAATACAATTTTCGTTTATTTGAAAGTGTTATACAGTTTAAAACGCATTGTTCATAACTAAAGTTATTGTAATAAATTTTATGGATGATGAGAAAATGGCAAATCAATACAAAAATTTTCAATGTTCATTCGTTTAGGTACATGTACAAATATTTCGTATTTAAAAGAATTGTAGACTTCAATATTAAAATTTTAGAACAATTAAATTTTAGTATTACAACATCAATATTTCAACAGAGTTGAAAAAGATTCAAAAAATAAAAGCAAATCAGAAATAATTACCACCACTATATTTAATTTAATTGACATTACGTGAATACCATTAACCACAACCCTAAAAACCAAAATTTTGAAATTTTTTATTTAATGAATTTCAATTTAAAAATAAAATAAGAGTAATGACTGAAATTGGAATAATAATAAAAATTAATTTAGTAATAATAATCAAATAAAATATAATTTAAAAAAAAATATTATAATTATTTTCAATTTACAAGTGAACTAAATTATTTTTATCTATTTTTTATATGAAAATGAAAATTAGGCTTAAAAATTTTTCAAAAGAAGAAAATTCTGTGATTACAAATATTTTTTTGTATATAAGATGAAACTGAGAAGGTGTTAATTTGTTGATTTTATTTTCAAATTATTATTGGTTTTAATTAACAATGGGAATTAAATGTTTGCCTTTATTTTTAGGTTCTTTAACCATTAAAATAAATTTTACAAATAATTTAATTTTAGAGTAAATTCTTAAAAATTTTCTTAATTATTGTAGGTACATATAATATTTAATTCAAAATGCAACAAAATTTTCTTAAAGAAAGGCAATCAAGATTCCGAACGATAAGAAAAATATGCATTATATTTATGTTACAATAAAGTAGAACAGTTTGTTTAGTTGTCTCAAATTTATGGTGTAGGGTGTAAAGGAAATATAGTATCTTGTAACTAATTTTATATCGAATTGATTGTATGTCTACTAAATTTATTTTCTATATATGGGGATGGAGATAAAATATTAATTTATTTATGCTTTACTTGTTACTCATTTGTATTAGATTTTGGTTCAGAAATTTTGTCTAGCCGGACTGAACTGAACTGAAATAAAATTACAGTTAAGTATGAGTCATCATCTTCAAATTTTATATTATTCTTTATATATACTTATTTTAAAAATAAATTTCCGAATATCATTAACCTTCTGTAAATACCGTAATAAATAAATGTTAAGGTCTAAATTATTGTGATAATTGTAATTATTATCAGTGAAAAATTATTTTATTTATTAAGATCATTGTTTCTTTATCTACCAACATTAATAATTTTTTAGCTTTTGTTTTTATTCAAGAATGCAACTAGGTCTTAAAACACAATAAACTTTATCAGTATAACATGTGTATGGTTCTTTCTGGATTTTCTCAGTTTAATCAACATGCGTAAGCAAAATATATCCGAGCGGTTGGCAAAAATCGAATATATTTTTTGTATTTATACATATGTGTGCATATGACATAGTCATAATTTATAAAGCTTAAGAAAGCATAAAGTAAGAAAGTATTTTTTTAAAAAATCAGCTTTAAAAATATTTTAATAAAGATGTTTTCATATAACACTACTAAAATTAAAAAGCATACATAATTTGTCCTCTAACGCTTCGCTTCGCAGCCTATGATAATTTGATATTAATTCAATTTGTATGGATTTTTTTTTATGGTAAATGAGTAAAATTTTATTATTTTCGGTAGCCTTATAAGGTATTCGTATATTTAAAAAATTTTTGAACATAAAGTTCAATAACTACTTGACGCTGTTTGGTTTATAACGAAGATTTCATAATCACACTTTCCTAAAACCTTGTCCTAAACATATGGCACTAAAATATAAGTTAAATTTAAAAGTATATTATTGTTAAAAAAATGAAACTAAGAGCGTTATCTTAAGAGAACTTTTAGTATCTAACTATTGTATATTACTTATAAATAAATCTCGATACAATAAAATTTTTTGTTAATAATGCTATATACTTTGGAAAATTTAAATATACTCATTTATAACTGCATCTTGTAAATCGACAACGCAAACAAGCATAAGTGGAAAATTGTATGAGTAATATATTGGAATCATAAATGTAACGTGAAATACATGTGTTGCCTTCACAATAAGACACTTATATTTGAATAACTTGTTAATGTTGTTTTATGATTATATCATATTTTCTACTTTTTTTTTTTAATTTATAATTATTTCTTTAGAAATATTTTGTTTCATAGAAATTTTTTATTTATATAAAGCTTTTACATTGCAATTTTATAATGTTCTATATGCATGTTTAAGGTTAACTTGTAAAATAAAACTATAATTGTAGTAAATTAAATACTTTGATTATTTTCATATCAAAATTAAACTGCAAGCTGTAATTTAAATATTTTTTTATATTTTCATTTTGCAACAGGTTTTCTATAAAAAAAAATATATCTCAAATTACAAATAAATAATTAAATAAAAAAAAATATCAAATTGTTCAAATTGAAATTTTTTAAATTTGGTTAATTATATGAAATATTGTACATAAGTATAACAGTTGGATTTCAATTTCAATCTCACATACATCGCACAATATTTAAAATTGTTTTTGTAAAAATTGAATTTTTTTTTTTTAAATTTTAAAATATTTTATTGATTGCCGCGCATATATTTTTAAAATTCAAGTAATTTTACTGATTGGATATTTGCCATTTTATCCAAGTTTAAGTTCTAAGATTCAAATTAGAAATGTTCTAAATTTAAAAAAAATTATGAAAGTAATAAAATTTACAGTTCAAGAATCGTTTTTCGTTTGTTGTTCCAATATTAAAAATAATTCTTGGAAAAAAAACCAATTGATTATAAAACTCTTCTTCTTACAGCTTTGCTACGTATACTTTTATACAAAAGTAAAATATCAATAAAAAATTTGAAGTGTATATTATACCTTATAGTAAAAATTCAAACTCATTTACCAATCATCAAGTTTGGGTAATAATATTTTTAATAGCGAGCATTTTCTTTATACAATACAAATAAAGTAATGGTGTAGATGTTTATTTGAATTTTCCCAGTATGGAAACAAACACTTTATAATATCTACAAATGTATATAATATGTAGGTATATCACGTTTTAAAAATATTTACCACCTTTAATTAAAAAGCATGTTCTATTTAATTTTGTTCTTTTATTGTACTTACAAGAACAATTTAGAGAGATTTGTCAATCGGAAAACTTCCGAAAATTTTTCAAGTTAATATTTTGAAAATGTTTTAATTTTTTTTTTGTTGTTTTTACTGCTTTTACTTTTAAATTTGTCTTTTTTGTATAATCATTAAAATTTTCCTTAAAAAGTTTATTTTTTTTTTTTTAAATATATTATATACCTTTTCACATAAAAACCATTTTTGTATATCTACTTGTATATATACTTCTGATGAAAAAAGGTCAAAAAGGCGAATTAATTTTATAACATTTTGTGATGATCTTTCACAGACTGTGATTTTATTTTTATTTTATATATACATGTAGGTAAGAAGGTATTCTGTTTTGCTTTCTAAAGTATCGTTGAAGCGTTAAAAACCACAACAAATTTCATTTGTACCTGCTTCTCTTCTATATAGCATAAAAATTTCTCTTTTATTGCTGTGGTTAAAACCAGGCAGCCTTTTTTTTCTATCCACGTTTGTTTAATTCTTTTTTATTTTATTTTTTGTTTGAAAGAAGAAAAATTTGGAATTTAAACGATATTCTGTCTCTTTCTTCTTTATATATACTATTTTAACATTTTTTCGCGAGAAATCTATATCCTTCCCTCTTTACAGATTTTATTTATATTTAAAAATAAAAAAGACCATCAAAAATAAATTTGCACAAGAAAGTGAGAGAGTGGAATATAGAGAAAGGGAGAGGTAAATCAGATTTGCTACCACTTGAATTGAAATTATCTTAAGGAGTCGAAACAATGAGAAAGCCGTAAATAATTTGGAAAAAAAAAAGTATACAAAGATGGTGGTGAAAATTCAAAAATCGTTATGGTTCTAATTAAAGCCGGAATTTTTATACTTAAATATATAATATATTACATAAATACATACTTTGAATATTTATAGTTTATTATGTATTGCAATGCTAGGTGAGCCCATATACAGGATCTTTCAAATGTTATTGCGAAGTCATTGTAGATTCCAAGGGAACCGAGTGGGACAGGAGCATCCCCCCAAGCCACCGCAGCCATTTTTGACTTATTGTAGCCAGTTGCCAAGTCATACAATAAATGATTACCGCGAATAAATTTCCCTATTGGATTATGATTTCAACAATATTTTATAGTAATATAACACCAAATTCTAAGTATAACAGTAATTTTTACACCAGCCTCAAATGGCAAAAATAATATTTAAATTTAATTTAGTTATTATGGAAATATTTGTAAATTTTTTTTTTTGTTCTTCATACCACCAAAGTTTTCCTTATCATATAACGTTGATATTAATGTTATTTTAATAAAATTTTAAAACTTTCCAAGCCAGTACTTTAAAAGTGTTAATATGTGACGATGCTTTCTTTTAAGATTTTACGAAATTAAAATTGCCGTTAAAAATTTAGTTGCATACTATATGTATAGTAATATCGATATTCGTAATATTTGCTTGACAAACCATAATTGTTTATATACGTATGTAAAATGTATACGTATTTATACAATATTTGTTTTTTATTTGCTTCTTCAAATATCATAGTATAACATTAAAGAGACTACTAACCAAATAGCTGGTTATAAATATTATTAACGGTTATGTTGTGGCAAAGTGAAACAATTAATATTTCACATACACTTTCTTACAAACAAAGGGAAAAAAACACGACAGTTAAGGCTTATAATTTTCATTGTTTATTGTTAAAGTTGAAAGGCATCTGTGTTATAAAAAATTCTCCTCTATATATATATACATACTGCCATAAAGGAACGTATTTAAAGGAGCAAAAAGGAAGAAAGAAACAGAATGAAAACAAGTAAAGCAAATGAAAAATAAAATTTTTAAATTAAAAAAATAAAATTTTCCAAAGAAATTTTAAAGGTAAATTAATGGTTGGTTATTATGAATATAACTATAATATAATTACGTAATTTTATATAAATATTTAGAATTTTAAATGGAAACCATCTTGTGATGAAAGAATAAGAACAAAAAAAAAAGCAATTTCATTTTGAAAGGATAATAGTTTGTTTTCCTTTTAGATAAACAATTTATGTTTGTTTTTGTCTCTTATTTTTTTTTTATTTTTGGCATTCTTTTTTCTCTACTGGGTTTAATAATGAATATTTAAACAAATTTTAATTAGATTTTTTTTTGTTTTTGTTTTTTAAATATTGTTGAATTGAATTCCACCATAGGAATGGCGGTTCATTGTGATTCTTATGTGAAAATATTAAGTTTAATTTTTATGGTATTATGTAAATAGAAATATTTATAAAAATTTTTTTTTTTAGCTTAAATTAAGGGAATTAAAAAATTTTCTTTCTCTCTTGTTTCTTGGTTTTTTGCTCATAATGAATTCATATTTAATTAATGAATGTTATAAATCTTTACCACATAAACATCTTAATCAAAATAAGAATTCCTTCTTAAATGGAAATCTTTTAAGGAATTTAATTTCTCTTCAACTTTTGAGAGAAAAACTATTTCATCCAAAATTTTAAAGGAAATCCTTAAAAAAAATCATGCAACATTATAAACTCAAAAGTAATTTATCATTTTTATAAGTAAATTACCATCAAAAATTTAATTACAATTTATTTTAAAACTTTATTTTCGTATCAAATAAATTAAAATTAAAATAGTTCTTTTTTCCTTAAAGATCAAATATTTTTGTACATAATCTAAAATTATTGAAATTGTGCCCTATAGTTTTTCATATTTTGCGTATTATATTGCACAATTATGGTTGTAGTAGTGAAATTAATAGAATTTTGAATTGATACTGAAAATTGCATATGTTTAGGAGGTACATCTAATTACAATATTAATATGTAACTACTCTATCTATATGATACACCTATGTAAATTTTATAATGGTATGCAATAACTATCTAGATTTTATGAATGATACTTTAATTGTTATATAACCAATAGTTATTTTTATAATATTTGAATAATTGTTATAAAAATTATTTTAAAACAATTCATTGACTGCATAATTTAAAAAAACGAAAATAATTTTTTTGTAAAACTCACAATATATAAAATAATATTCTGGAAATTGTAGAATTTTTTCATAAAATTTTATAAAATATTTTATATATACATACTATAAAACTTAGGGATTGTTTCTTATATAGAGGCTCTACTGTATTTATACTAGAATTTTCTATATATATATTGCACTTGTAATAGTACATAATCAGAAAATTAGATAATCCAGGTTTTGTGGTAATTTTCAATATATTATCCCAAAATTTTTCTATTATTTATTATTCACATTATTTGCTTCGATCATAATAAAAAATTTTTTTAATGTATATATGTATATATAAGAAGCAGTTATACGAGTATGTACATGAATATAGTTGAATATAGTTTTTAATACAATAAAAACGCAATGTATTTGAGAGAATGGGAATTGTGTTAGTAATTTTGGGCTATTAGTATTAAACTTTCATACTATTTACATTGTTATATTTTGTGTATTCTCTTTACATACTTTACACTAAGTATGTATTAAGTATATACATGTATACCTTAGTTATTTTTTTGAAAAGGCAGAAGTATGATTATATATTCTATATATTTTTTTATATAATCTGATATATGGCACATACTCGTATATAGTAAATGCATATTTTGTATATGATTTTATTACTATTATATTGAAATTTAATTATAAATAACGGGTATATTAAAGTGATTTTGTAATTAAATGAAGTTATTTTAGTAATTCTGAAATTTTCATTTCCATAAAAGAATTTTTGATGTTCACTGTATGGGCAATACAAACCGTTATTTACAATTCTATAAACGCGTACAACAGAGCAAAGATAAGCTGTTTAGTATAGTACATATTCTACTATAAAATCAAAATTGTTTTTAGTAGTATATGTACATTTTATTCATGTACATATATAATTCAAGTCACAAGTGATATGTAATCAAATAAAACATCATACATTTATCTATATCTATGCATATATATACTTAATTGCATACCGCATAAATCTAAATAACGAAGAGTTTAAATCTTAAGTTTTGAAATTTAAAATAATGGTGCAATATATACTATGAGCAAACAATATATAGTTTGTAACAGAGTAAATTATCCTTTAAAAAAATAAAATAAACCAAAAAACAAAAAAAAAAAACAATATAATTTTTATGTAGAAAAATGCTATACGCTATTACTGCGGAAAATTGCTTTTAAAACCACAAGGTTGTATTGTATGTAGAAAAAAGAATAAAAAATCACACAAAAAAAATAAAAAAAAAAATCCTTAAACTTTTCATTTCTAGGTTAATCTGGGTAAAGTTCAATTTTCTTATTTAGTCACATGTTGTCTTACAAAATACTTTTATTTATTCATACATAAATACAACATACTTATTTAAGTTAAACTTTTGATATTAAATTCCAAAACGTTTCGGAATAGAATAAAAAACCATTGAAGCGATTTAGAAGCAAAAATAAATTTTCATATTATCAACGAGAAAAGGTAATAAACCTGTATACTAGAATTTTGTTCTATGCTAACTAACGTATAAATATAAAATTACTTTTTAAAATTACTTTCAGTAAAATTTATTATACTTCTATAATATGTATATTTATGTATATTTATATATCTTCCATGAATTCGGTTTATTTCTTTTAATATAAAATAAAATTTAGTTAGTTAAGTGTACATTTTTAATTTAATAAGATTCGACTCGTTTTCTTTTAGATTAACGTAAAATTTTAACAATCTGAATCTCAATTCTATTCTGAATGAATGTGTTTTTAAGCTTATTATGGTTTTTATTTTGAATTTATGTAGTGTAGGATAAGATGGCGGAAGTGATTCTGCTATATTAACTTTGCTCTTCCAATATACTACATCACCACATTAATGATAAGTGAAATATGATAAGTGAAAATTCGATTACCTACTCCATTTTATAAATTTTAGATTTTGGTAATTTTACTCTATTTTTTAAAAGAATTTAAATATTTTTCAGTCTAACAAAAAAAAGTTTAAAAATATTTCTGAAAAAATTTATAAGTGCATTAAATTTTAAAACTGTTATATGAAACATACAACTTCACCCTTATATATTGTATTACACATTTGCTTTGTTAATGCGCTACACCTAATGCATCTGATAATATTTTGATGTCAAAAGCTTTTGATATTTGAGACAAATACAAAACCATAGACTGACACTTTTCAATTTTTTAATGGTTAAATTTTTATATCGCGTATATTTATATTTATTTCCACAATATTTAACCGTTATCTACGCTGATACATTCTATATATTTTGCAACACAAAAAAAAATTATTTTTTAATTATTGTCAGGGATGTTTTCTCTTAAACTGGCAAGTTTACGGAAATAAAATTTTCAGTAAATTTTGGAAAATCGTTAGTTGTGTATAATTTTATGCTTAATTTTATATACATAAGTGTATGTGTGTATATATTATGACAAAAACCATTCTAAATTTAACTTTTAAAACTTTGAAAAAATTTTCATTTTTGACCTCTTTTTATAACTTTTTAGAAAATTTATATTTTCAATAGAATAATAAATAAAAATAGAAGTACGAGTATAAACAACAAAAAATCTTCATTTATAGAGAATAATAAAAAAAAAACTACGCCAAAATAATTTAAGCAACCTGAAATTTTTTGGTTTTCTTCTTCTACAAAGAATATTATTATGTATAAACTTCTCCAACTCATTTTAAAAATTATACCTGATTTTAATATTTGAAATAGATGTATGTATATAGTATGTATACGTTAAGAGAAAAAACCGCTAAAATAATAGATAAGAGGGTTATAAAAAATATATTAAATTTTGTTTAGAGAATTATTTTTTTTTCATCCATTGTACACTAAACTTGTAGATTGAAAAATTTTGAATATAGGAGTGTATGAAGTAGGAACGTGTTTTTTTTGTTAAAAAAATAATTTTCCTTATATAATAAAATATCCGAAGCAAAAATCACAATTTCCATGTTTTACCATAACACAAATATTATTTTTAATATAGTTATTCAACTTGTATAATCGGTGAAAGATTAAATTTCAAAGTGAAATATCGTGGTGCTAATATAACATAGAACATAAAGTCGAAAGTATTAAATAGAAATTTTAAGGAATAAAAGCAGAAAAATGTTGCGTTAACGGGGATTATAAATTAAAATTAAAAGTTAAAAATCAAGGATTAAATTTTATTAAGATATTAAATTTTTAAATGACAGTGTGTTTGTAAAATACAGGCATTATTTAATAAAGTTTATATTTGTATAAAAGATTAATTTTAGAGAATTATTAAAAAATTTCTTTTGTTTTCCTATGCAATCCTATTAACAACTTTGTTTGTTAATATTCACATTAACAAAACTATGAAATACTTAATTTTCTGCAAAACTTTCAAGTCCGGAATTTAAAAATTTCTAGTGAAATTTTAGTATTAAAAATGAAAGTTAAAAAAAATATCTTACAACATTCTCAAGTATATATGAACTTTGTTTCCTATTGGAATTGAATTGTCTATTGACAATTATCGAAGCAAAAACTGTTATACATAATATACTTTGTTAAGATGTTACACTCTACTCTCACATAAAAATTTTATATACTTATTTCCGAAAATATTAACATCAATGATCAATACCTATATAAGATATATGTATATGCATACTTTATTATGTATACCTATATTATGTATGTATATATATATATACGATACCTACTTACATATACGTAAAATTATCAAAATTTTCTTAAAACCATTTTAAGTTCATTATTATGAATTGACTTATAACGACTTTGCTTTATCGGAAAATTTTCACTGTTCAAACAAAAACTTTTAAACAAGTATATGTCAGCAAGAAGAGGTGTTAAATATATTGTCATATAAAATATAACACGTATATTACATAATATTTACTTATTAAAAGAAGAAAGATTACGTATATATTATATAAGGAATTTTTCATACTATAATATTATGGAGACAAAACGAATTTTCGACTAAAATGATTTGATATGGCGTTGGTAAAAGTTGATTTATATACAAGTACGTTGTGGAACAAGATTTTGAAATATATGATAGAAATTATGATTTTATATAGAAATAGTATTCTTAAAATAGATATTCATAGAAATATTAATTCAAAAATTTTAATAAAACAACACAATAGTAATGAGATTATTTTTTTTTATTTCAGTCTATTTAAGTTCAAATTGTGTTAGTCTGTTCTCTGTAATATTATATGGGATTGTACTTTTAAGTGATTTGAGTAAATTTATTGGTTTATGCAAAAATTGTAGCCCTTGTAATTGGAACCTGTTACAAACGATTATCACAGCAATTCGTATTTGAATTTCAAATTTAAAAGCGGTTTGAGTTCTAAAATAATTAAGATTTCAATTAAAATTATTCTATATTTTTTTAAAATTCTCAAAAATCAAAAAAAAAATTTTGGGAGCCCACGTAACATTTTCACGATTTTATGTAATTCAAAAAATATTTAAATTAAAAATATGAATTAAAAGTTAATTTAAAAATGTGCTGATTTGTGAGATAGAATTCAAATTTTATTTATAGATTTACAGATATGAAAGCTATTTTATTTTTAAATAATTGTAAATCAAGATTTTGTTCTTAATTCAAAGCTTTAATCTTATATGTAGATTATTTACGAATGATATTTTTTAATTATTTCATCACCCACTTGCCATTATTATTCCTAATAACATTCTGTCATAACAAGATGGAATAAAAAAAAAACTTACTGCTGTACTGCAATGGAAAACTTTATAAATAAAATCTTTAAATTATTCAGTAAAATTATTTTTAAAGATATTAAACGTATAACAACATGTGTTTGTTTTTGCATAATCTTTGATAAATATCCTTAGATTAAGAGCGAAACAAAAGATAAAAAGAAATATAGTGTATTTAATAAATTGTTCATTCTTTTATAATAATAAAAATATGGGTGTATATTATAACGTGTGGTATAAAAATAATAATAAGTAATTTTATGCATGTTACTGGCAAAATGTTTATCTTAAATATTGGCAATTTTATGGAATTCAATGTAAAGCATTACTTTATTGAAATTGATCATTGTGAAATTAGAACTTATTGTTTAATATTAAGATTATGATGTAGTTAGGATAACTATACATAGTATGTGTAAGCAAATATATTGCATATAGCATAATTGGATTTTTTTCTTATATAAGATTTAGTAAATATAGTTATTTACATACATCATAAACTCGCAACCAGATTGTGCTTTAAATATTTCTCCACCAGCGGGAGAAATAAGAATTTAGATTTTCTGTTTCAAAATAAATAGGCTCGCTTTTTTCCTTAATGTTGATTAAATTATATATTTATATTTATTTAAATATGTAATTTCAGAAAATAATAAAATTCTAAGAATTTTAACGACATAATTTGCCAGTGACTTACATAATATAAATATAGTATAAGTAATATACAATACAAATAGGATTACATACATACACATTAATTATACGAATAAAATATTAAATACAAATATGTATGTACGTATGAACATATCATGGATGTTATAGATAACAGAGATATAAATCATTTTTAGATATTTATCTTATGATTATCATAAACCAATGCTCATAATTAATATTTAGAAATAAATAACATAAAATGCTGCTCACACTTACATAAAGCTGTAATAATATTATAAAAGCAGTACAGCAAAAAAAAAAAAAAAACAAAAAACACAATAACAAAGGGGAATAAAATAAGTAATACAGTACGAACGAGTACATACATCCATACACATCCATACAAATCTTTAGATATAAACATATGTATATTATTTTCTTATTCTTTTTGTTTTTGACAACTCCTGCAAAATTGAATTCGCTATATTATGTTTATTAATTATAAATATATCTACTCATATATGGTTTTATAACTCTTATATATTTATGTATATAGTACAATTTGCTTTTGTAATAAGATATATTTATTTTAATAAATAATTCTTTATACAAGTATAGCATTTTGTTTTATAAATACTTGAACATAACAAAATAATATCGCTAAAAAATATTGTACAAAGAAAAATAATAATATGATATATACGAGTATTTAATCCTAGTGGTATGCAATAATATAATATAAAAATATTGACTGCGTTAAAAAAAATATTATGTGGGTATAAAAGCTTGTATATAGTAGCTATGTATGAATATGTATATTTTTGTTTTTATTATAGATTAATAAATATGAAGAAGAATGAAAGAAAAGATATTTGCACGAAAATATGATTTATTTAATTAAGTTGTGTGATGTTTTTCTTATAAAAGTGAATTATATATTATGTGTTATAGAAATGTACACCATACTTTTGGTATATGTAAAGACACATAATTTTAGTGAAGCATCCGGTGATCATACTAATATATAAATGCCAAAAAATTTCAGCTTTATGATGAAATAAGAAAATAAATATACATTAATAAGAAAAAGAAAAAACAATGAGACATTGTTGGAAAAATTAAAAAAAAATTTTTTTTTTTTACTTTAAAAGCTATTTATTTAATTAAGAACACTTAGTCGCACAAAATGAATTTGTCAAAATAAATATATTAATATTATGTGCATATGTATGTGCTTTGGAAAAAAAATATAAATTATGAAGAAAATTTTTATGAATTAGTAGTAACAAAATAAGTGAAATTAATTGGATAATTTTCCGAAATTTATGACAATTTAGCCTCTTATTTTTAAAATTTAAATCTTTATTGTGAATCAAACGGATTTTTAGAAATATCACAAAAAAATTAATTTTAAAAATTTTCTATTGTTCAAAAATTGTATAGTAATATTAAATGGAAATTAGTGTTTAGAAACTTATGACGACCAACTTAATGATTATTTTTTATAAACAACCGAAATTCTCTCGAATTAAGATGAAAATGTTCAAGAATTAGTTCTGAACCGTAAAATTTTATAAACTGTGAATTGATTTTGCTGATGTTTGAAAAAATTAAAAAATTTCTATCTAATCAAAATAATGTATCTATTTACCCACGTTTTACCCACACATAATTGATGAGCAAAAAAAGAAGGATATCTTTTATAATTTTTTTTTTTTTTGTAAATTGACGTAGAAAATATTCTTTATGTGTAGGTTTTTACCAAAATATAAATTTTATTAGGAGGACAGTATATAATTACGAAAGGTTATTGCTTTAAATAAAATTAAATTTATAAAAATTTCTTTTAGTATTTCAGTATTTAGTTAAATTTTTTGAATACCGCATACGAATATTTGCAAGTAAAACATTTTTAGCTGATAATTAAATAAGAGTCAAAATGGAAATAAATTTAATGTTCATGGTTTGTGATGCAACTTTTATATTAAATAAGTAAAATTCATTTTTAATTTAAATTTGAAAAAGTGTAAATTTTTTGGCAGTAATAACTATTTTATGAAAATTGCAAGTTTTGAAATGAAATTCGTATAACTTTTGTAAAACATTATTTTTTCTTATCTACATTCGAGATAGTATTAAAGTGATAATTTTATTAATTCAAAAATTTTATTTAAAATCATAAGAGAATAAACAAAATTAATACTTGAATAAATGTGATAGAATGAATTAAAAAATTCAATTTAAGAGAAGCATAATGTACAAATTTGTTATTCATGTAAATAATTTCATTTGATTATTTGAATTTCTAAAATGGTTTAATTAAAAAAAAACACATTAGATTAGAAAAATGAAAACTCATAATTTGATTTTTGACCCAATTTCCATTAATAATTTTTGTCATAATTAAATTTTTTCCAAATCTCATGTTACGTTGTTTTGTAATAAATATTACGAAATCCACAATAAATGTACATATATTACAGTAAGTACAATGTGAACTGGAATGTGACTATATGAAAGAAATTCATTTATAAATTCTTTTAAATTCTAATATTACAATTGCGCTAAATTTATATTACATGAGGGAAACTTTGACATTTTTAATTTTAATAGTTTTATTTAGCATGTTATGGGAGTAAAATTTTTTTTGAATATTTTTCTTAGTACCAATTAGGGTTTTGATATGGAAAATCAAGAATCATTTTCATAATTTTCCTATTCTATACTTATGTTTTTGTATAAATATTGAAAAATTTTCCTCACTCCTTTAAATTTTCCTCACAAAGCAAATTTATGGTGACAATTTTCTATACAGAAATTATTTGCTTCTTAAGTGATATTAAAAATTGAACATCAAAAAATACCCAGTTTCTCTGAATAAATTTAAGAAAATGTTTCGCGTTTTATAAATGATAGTTATCAATTATTTTTTGTATATTAGAATTTCAATTTTGCTTGGCATACTGTTACAGTCCATTTTGGTTTATATTATATAACTATGTAAAACTAACAAGCAAATAAAAATTTTTGTAAAATTTTCTTCATAACATAGGAACTAATTCTACATAACAAATTAACATTTATTTTTCAATTTAATTAAATTTTACTATTTGTAATGAAATCAATGTTCATTTTAACATTTTATTTAATTTAATATGAACATGTGTATGTATATTTAAAAATCATTTTTATTTAGTTATTTTTGAAATTGTTATTGTAATTTTATAATAATTACTTTCATATTGTAAAATATTCTATATTTGTTTTAATGATTTCAAAATAATTTTATGGAAAATGTAATGAATCGTTTTGTAACTATTATATTTACAAAGTGAGATCAATTGATTTCAAGTTAATGGAATTCTATTTGATTGTATTGCTGGGACTCTATTGTGTATTCTAAGAGAAATGTGCTTACCAAAACATTTACACTTACACATTTTTTATTCATGTAAATAAAATTTACTTTTAAGAACTGTAAAATTAAATTATAAAAGAAAATTAGTTGTTCATCTTTTCATTTTGTTTTGATTATTCTTTAATTTAAAACAGATATTTGGAATAAGAAATAATAAAATCTACTTGAATATGTTTTTTCACTGCCCTTTCGTTTATTTTTAATTTATATTTTAAAAATTTGTACTCACATATATTTTGAAAGCTGTAATAAAATTGCTCAATTTTTAAAAATTTCTTATTTAAATTATGTTATACATATATATCTTTATAGTATCTGAGACTATATTTAGTTTAAAACACAGAACTAGGTATAAAATTTAAGCTACGGAACAGATTTTGTTCTTTTGCACACTAGTAAATCAGTAGTAATAAATAGTACAATACAATGAAAATATTAAAAAAAAAACATCGAGGTCTTCGAATCTTCTAAGATTGATTCTATTATCTAGAATTTCACTGAAATGTGCTCTAAAAACCACCACATTTTAAATGATGACTTATGATTCCGTGTATTTGTAATTATTTTTTTTTTTTTAAATTCTCTTTTGTCATTGAGACTTATTCTCTTTGATGATGTACATACATTTATACAGGAGAAGAAGGTCAAATACCATACTTGAGTTTGTCTCTGCTTCCATCTTATTGAATACAAAATAATATATTTATATACATACTTACATATTTATACAAATTTGCTGAAAGAGATTCTTTTTTTTTTCTCTTTGTCATTTTAATTAGGAAAGTTTTTTTAGGTATGTTAATTTTTTTTAATTAGTTTCTGTTTTATTTTTACTAAAAATAAAACAATAGCAAAAAAAAATCAGCGTTAGGTTATATTCAATGTAATATTCGCTTAATTATTTGTTGTCCGTGACCTGTATGTTATCCTGCATAATGTCCATGTACAATGCATATAAAATAAGAAAAAAAGAAATAAAAAAAAACTATATTTTTATACGCTATTTTTAAGGATCAAAATTATTCATTTGTAAATTTTACAACAAAAGAGGTACCAAATTTTGGTTAAAAACACAAAATAATTCTCGTTTCTCGAAAATACAAAAAAATCAATTGTTTAATTAAAAATTATTGTCACATTCTGTTAATTGTCCGCATTTTATTATTTTGCAATGATTTTAAAGCGGAAAATTTACCTCGTTCAGGAGAAAAAGGAATCAAAATTAGTACATACATATATGCATGTATGTATACTTTGTTGTTCAAATCAGGTTTCAAGATTTTGCCTGAACGGTATGATAATCGGAAAAATATTCAGTAGTCAAATAATAAATATTCTTTAATAATTTATTTAAATTTCAGATATTAATATATAGAGTAGTTATTTATAAATTTTCAGAACAATGTTATTTCAGTGGTTGTCCGCAAATTGGTTTAAAAATAGAAATACAATATATAAATAAGGAAAACACAGTTTATAGCCCGAAATCAATTAAATCTATGATGTACATAAATATGTGTACACATGAAATGAAAATTTTATTTTTGTTAATGTCTGTTACATGCATATAGAACTTGCAAATAATAATTGTGAAGATAAATAGAAAATTTTATAGTTAATTCAATTTCTGAATTAAAATAATTTTATTGGCAGTTTTATAACTACAGGCAATTGCCTCGTAGGTACGCACACTAGTATCAAACGTATTAAAAATTATTATTTTGTAAATCGGAAGATCAATCAATAAAAATAGAATTAACTAATTTTGTTTTGTATATTTACTGAAAATTACTGAAACTTTCATTATATTTATAATTAAATTTCATATAAAATAGAAATAAATTTAAATGAAATTTTTTTTTCTGTTTTCAGGTATGTACAAGCAGTCTCTATGAAAAGAAGTTGAAAGCAACAGTATTTGGTATTGTATTTAAAATATGAGCTATATTATTTTATTACTTGATTATTTATTTTTAAATACAGTCAGTTTTAAATATAAAAGCAGAACTTAACAACTGTAAGAATTCGAGGACACAGAATTTTTTCTACGAAAATTTTTACCTAATAAGTACAGTTTTAAATTTCATACCAAGGTGATTAATTTTTTCTCATAAGCTTATGATTTTCTCATATTATTAGGATTTTAAGAAAATAACAATTTTCAAAGATCGAACTAATTCTGATCTAAAAAAAGATATTCCAATTCGAACTGTTTTTTTCCCAATGTTCCCATACATCGTTCGTATTTTTAAAAAATTTTATTTATAAGTTTTTTATAGAAATTTTATGATATATTACAACTTTTTAGCATGACACCAAAGTTTTTATGTGTTTTTGATAAATTTACTAGCACATAAGTAACATAAGTATATAATGTGCAATATTAAATACTAAAGCCACAATTGTTTCCCTTTAAAATTGGTTTTTTAATATTTTTTTTCTGCCCGTTTCAATAATTATTTTCATCCTTTTAATATTGCGTTTACTACGTGTCATTAAATATGAAATAAATTTTTGGTTTTGTGTGTTACCCAAATGCCTATATTGAATTGAATAGTTATTCTTCTGATCTGAATCATTTATTTATTTCGGAAAAATATCAAATTGTCAAATAATATTATTTAATATTGACATAATATTAAAGTTTTTAAAATTTATAAACTATGCACGCATTTATTATAGACAAATATTCATATTATTCGTAATTTGTTTTTTCTAAAGGAATACGAAAAAAGTTTTATTTTAATTAAATTGATTTTATCTTTAAATTTAAAATGTTGGTGTATTTAAACAAATTTTTAGTATACATACGTGTTAAAGTGTATAATAAACCCTTAATAATAATAAGAGGAACCCAAACTCTCGTTAGATCTATCAATAGTGAGGTCCATTATTCCAATTTAAAACGCACCTGGATGGTCATAAAATCCCACAACCCGCATATACCAGGGACCACCCATCAAATTACAAAGAAACGTGTTTGGAAAGTTTGCATTTGTTTGATAAGTCTTTATTTGGCACAACTTCAATGCTGCAAGCCATACTTCCATACAGGCCTTTCCATTTGGTTATATATCAACACTTTATTGTAAGTTACCAATCTAGATCAACGACCTAGGAGCCATTGTCTATATTTGTTTTATAATTCTATTATTTTCTTTTTTACATATTCTTTCCATCTGATTTTGACATCACTGTGTTTTGGATTGATACTTTAGCACCATTCGAATTCGATTGTGGTGGGTTTACTAAATTTTTTGTTCGCGAAATTCACATGCACTGATTCACTTTCATTTAACTTTATTTTTGATGTATTTGTCAATTTACTTATATTGTTGCTTGCGCTTCTTGTAATTTTTTTGTTGATTCTTCAACATTAAATTCTACTGCCAGTATTACTGTATCGTCGGCAAATGTTGTTGCACAATCGAAATCTAGCAAATCGCCAGTATAAAACACGTACAATATAGGACCCAGAATATTGCCTTAAGGCACACCAGCCCTTATTTCCCTTAGCGTGGAGTACTCATCGTCCTGTTTGATTCGAAAGTACTCAATAATAATTATATTTTTTATTATATGAAAATTATCTTTAAGTGACTGCTGCATTAAGCGTAATCATGTAAATTATACATTTACTCATATTTTTATATACATACTTACAATATTTTAGATATTTATTTATATATACATACATATATTTTCTATTTAGATTGATACACAATAAAAGTACTTAACTCACTATTTCTTAATTCTAAATAATCCTTATTTAAATTATTTATTTTTTATTTATTTTGCTTCTTAACATATATATTTGCACATACATAAATACTTACAGCAATTTTTAATTAAAATTTAAATATTCATAATAATATAACTCCAAAAAGGGATTAATGTTGAGCAATGAGACTTTGAAAAAAAAATCATATTCATATTTATTATTCATATGGGTTTAAAATTATTTTGTTCATAAATATATGTATATATATTTTAATAATATATGCCTACTCATATTTAATAATAATATATCTACATAATACTATTAAATATTAAAAATAATATTATTATACATAATCTAAAATCATTAAACTAAATTTATTAAAATAAATTATTTATTTTCACACTCACTAATATATATTTATAATTTATGTGTAAAATTTTTCATAAAATTATTAAAATTAATTATAAATAATTAATTAATTTATATGTATGTATATATATTCAATTACCACATCCAAAAGTACACTTAAGAAACGTAAATAATAAAATTGCTTGTTTAAAAAATTTATGTAATTATTTTAGCATTTTACTTGGATCCTTCCGAATTCAATTTTTTTCTCATTTACTGAGTTTTTTGTTTTTTTGTAAACAGGAAAACATCTAGGCTTTAAATTGCGAGTATTTTAAAGATAATGGGGCAATAATAATTGTTTTTTAAGCTTCTTAAGTTTGTTAGACTGCACTTTAAAGTACAAGTTGTAGAAAATGTTAGCCTCATGAAAATTTTAATGTTAGCCTATAAATAAATAAATTCTCTTCAGATTATATAATATTATTTTTTAAGATATTTTCTATAAATTAACTGCAACATACAGTTATTTAAAATTTTATTTTCAAGTATTCAACAATAAGTATTTTATTGTTTATGATTTAGAATGGCTTGCTTCTGAATCACTACTTCAAGTATTGAAATTTTTAAGTATGGTACATAAAATGAAATAAATAATTAATAGCCATAGAAACATTAATGACTTTCAAATACGATAAATAAATTAAAATTTTGATTTAAATTACACCTGGTTGCCTAGAGATTTAAACTATTTTCCCCACAAATGAAAGCCCCCAAAAGTAGGCAATTAAAATATTTAAAAATATTTATCAAATTTATTTGGTTTTTATTTTTGAAAAATTTCTCTTTATGATCTAATAATCAATTTTTTTTTTTGTTAAGAAATTCTTTTATCCTATTTTTAATTTTGCATCATTTATTCATTTGAACATTAAATTAACACACTAATATTATTAATTCAAATATAAGAAAAAAGCTTTCAGAAAAATTAAATTTAAATTGTTTAATATTTTTTGTATACCTACAGAGATATAACAATAAAAATTAAAAAAAAAAAACCTATTTATTTAAAAAAATTTTTTTTTTTTGCTTTTCAAATATTTCATTGTTTGAATTTTAATGGGTTTTGTTTTTTTTTTTCATGCAAAGGTCATAACTTTATTATTGCAATATGAAAGCCTCTCTAACATGGCAAATGATTTAGAAATTTTCGCATAATATGTGTTTATTTGCACAAAGGATGATATATGTATATGTACATAAATTGGATGTACAAATATATGCACAAATATTTATATTGAGTGTAGATATGTAAAAAATATAATATTATGTAAAAATTTCAATAAATATATTCATTAAATTTTATAACTAAATTTTCAAATATTGAAAAAAATGAAATAAAAAAAAAATAATATTTATAAATTTTCCCTCAATTTTTTTTTTTGTTTATTTTTGCATATTTATTCATACATACATATATATATATATATATATATATATATTTATAAATATGCATATGCGTATATTTGTTTGCATTATATAAAAAAAAAATATTCCATCTCTTTTACACATTCATTTAAAATGTTAAGGACTCAACATCTATAAAGCAATTATCGTATCTAATAATTTTTTGTATTTTTGTGTACGTGTGTACTTTTCTTTTTTGTTTTCATTCTCTTTAATATTATTCAATATTTTCTTTTCGTATTTTATTATATAGAATGCCTATAAAAAATATCTATATATTCACAATATAGTTATTTAATAAAAACATAAAATGTATATATATGAATGTATGTATGTTTATTTATTAATAGGAAAATATAAAATGCTCGATTAAATCCGATTAAGGGTACTCTCACTATAAAATAATTTCCAGGTCATTTTCTTTTTTCTTTTACTTTTTAAATTACTTTGTAAAATATAAGTGTATTTTTACCTATATATATATATATATATATATATATATATATATATATATATATATATATATATATATATATATATATATATATAATAATAATATTAATATAAATATTGGTGTATGTAGAAGAATAAAATAAATTTTTATAAATTAGGCTTGCCATAAACATTCTATTACTTGATTCAATATAATAAATTTAAATTTACTAATTGATTTTAATTTTCAGAAAAATAAGGAATTTCAAATAAAATGCTTTTAAATTAAAATTAATTGTGTATAAACTATTATACATATTACAGTTCGCACATTTGTATAAGGTTTTTTATTGATTTTTTTTATAAAATTTTTGAAATTTATCAAAAATACCTTGCTCAATATAGTGAAATTTCATCAAACTAGGGATTTCTGTGTACAAATTTTTTAATTTCTTTTAATTCATTTTCTGGTTCTATCACGAAAGACAATGGTTTCTTAAAATAAAGGCATATTAGATAAATGGATAGTCTAACAGATGCTTATTGCGATATTGAGATATTTTTATTGTATAAGTGGGTGTACAATAAAATTTTTGAAAGAAAATAAACGAAATTTTTAAATATTCATAAGTGCGACAATTTTGATTTAAACTAAAAATTATTATTCACAAAAAGATTTTAAAGGTTTAAAATTAATGTTGATCATAATTGAGTTTTCTGTTCTTCTCTATTACTAATTTACTATCCACGTTCCTTAAAACACACAAAATATGAGATAATAGTAATTGCTTACTAAATTACAAATATATTTTTTAATATTATTTAATTTACAATAAAGTATTATTCCAATTTAAAATATCTAGCAGAATAATGTATAACGCAATGACGATCTGTAATTAGTTTTCATAAAAAAAATTCATTTCATAAATCAGACAACTCCAATACATAAGTACTTTTATAAAAATTTAATAAATCTGGTAATCAATATTGTATTTTACTCGATTTTCATATCTTGAAATCTCTTTGTTTTTTTGTTTTTAGAAAAGAACATCAAAAGTTCTTATTATCTATTATTTTTTAAATTAATATCATTACACACTCAAAATATTATTATAAAGTATCCTTAAAATAGTTCTCAACCATTTATAAGGACCATTTCTTTTCATCATCATATCATCGTATGAAAATATTGAATATATAATTATATAAAAGCACCTATGTATTTATATAATATTAAAATGCATGTATATATATATATATATTTATATATACATTTTATTATTTGTGTATAAAAGTATGTACATATGTACATATATTTTATATTACAGAAAAGAAGCTCAATTTTCATTTTCTGTGTTTTAAATGCTTTCATTAAATCTCTAGAGATAAATATACTGTGCATACATCTTGGACTTAAGTAATAAAACTATACACATATATATGCACATATATTTATATAAATGCAAGTATGTATAATATTTATTGTACTTAAGAAATCTTAGTTACATATAAATATTTAACAAATAAAGTTAAAAACAGCAAAAAAAGGAATACATAAAAGAAAAAAAAAATGAAAAAAATAAAAATATCTCTCTTTTAATTTTGCCCAATAGACCTATTTTCCATATCAGAAATTCCATATCCTTAAATATTTTTCAGTTTTTTATTTTACGATTTTGTACATGCAATTGTAAGCAAACATATGTATTTTAAATATATATATAATGTATGTGTATATAAAAAAAGTATGTAATTGTATATTTAATAATATTTCGACAATATTTTGAAATATTTACAAATCTAAAGGCTGTACAATTTATATATGTATATATGTAGAATTTAAATATAAAAAAAAAGAAATCACCACAAAAGAATATGAGCAGAATAACAAAAAAGGAAATGAATTATTTCCCAATGACCAAAGAATAAAAAAAAAAATAAGAGAATAAAAATGGAAAGGACAATGATTTGCTCTTAAAAGAATTTAACGACCTTTTTAACAGTAAATTTTTTCGTTTTATTTTTAATTTTTTGTTCTTGTTTTGAAATCGTGTTTGCTGTTTCTGTTTTTTTACATGATTATAATAAATTTTTTTAATTTTTGTTGAAAAATATTTTAAATAAGGATTTTGACTCACATCACAATAGAATTTTGGATTTCTCGTTATTAAAGTTCAAAAGCATTTTGAAAATATTTGAAGTCATTTTGGATTTATTGAAAAAAAAAATATTGGATTTAATGTGTATAAAACCGATTTGTATACTGATTAACTTTAAAAACCCTATTCTGAAAAATATCATACGAAATTCAAAAAAAGAAGAAAATTTTTTTTATATGGAAAATTTTAGAATTGCAACTGACCAATGAAATATTCAAAAATTCTTGTTTAATCTCATTTAGAACACAATTGCTTTGTTCCTGGTATGTTATAGAAGGAATTCGAAACGGTAGCATTAAAATCAATTTCTTTCGTTGTTACATATGGAAACAAAAATACTATACAATGGAGTAAATGAAAATACTTTATTGGAGGAAAAAATTTTGATTTTGAATCCAATTTAATAATTGGGTTGTGAAATTGAACTATGAATATAAACTCTTACAGATCAAATAACTCAAAATGTGTTTTTCATATACATATACTATTGTAAAGCTTATAACTCTGGGAACTGTACGGACAATAACACCCTCATTCTTCTTATAGTTCTTATATTAAAAATCCGACATAAATTCCAATGTATTCTATTTTTTTATATTCTTTTATTAGACTTGTACAATGTAACATATAAAGTAAAAGAATTATTGAGCTTTTATTCTAGTACATTATTTTAAGAACATTTAAACTTTGTCCTTTTCTTGTATATTTATAACAAATTGTAAAAGTAAATATGTATTTGCATGTACATAAGAAATCCTTAAAAGTACAAAAAACATAAAAATAAATAAATTGTATTAACCTAATGTCATATTTATATTTTGATTGTTATTTTGTTTTTCTGTGATTTTTATTTTTAAATCCTTTTTTTTTTACAATTTATATTGTGTTTAAAGGAGATCCTTTTTTAGTCTTCATTTAAATTATTTAAATTTTCAATAAATTTCTATTCTCTCTTGTTGTATAATATAAATTTTTTTTTTCTGCTTACATTCAATATGAAAACAAATGTTTTTTTTTTGTTTAATGTATAAATGTTATAGCAATATCTTATATCGTTTCCGAAAAAAAACTCAACATAAAAAAGAAATCCATTAAAATTTTATGTTTTTAAAATTTTATAGGTAACAAAAAGAAAAAACAACAAAAAAGAAACCAAATTTATAACAGAGTATTTTAACTGGAATTTTGCGGACCGGACCATTGGAATTCATTATATATCATGATTTAACATGGTCGCTTTATACTGTTGTTAAAACAGCAGAAATTCAATGTCTTATTATATATGTATATGAAAATGCACATCGTTTATCCTTTTCTTTAAGAAAAAAATTAAAAATGTGTTGGGTTCAAAAATTTTTTTTTTTCAGAAGCTTCAAATAATTACTGCACTGTTTTATGTAAAAAGGTACAAAAAATATTTAATTATTTTTTTTGAAATATTTTTAATTTTTCTTTCGATTTCAAACCTCTGAATTTTAGACAATAATAAAATATTATATAGCCACTTAATTAAAGAAACACGACTAAATATGTACCTACTACTCAGAATTTGAAGAAATCTTAAAATTTTCACCGTTTGCCTTCATAAAATTCATATAATAATGGTTAAAATCATGTGATTTAAAAATATACATATTATAGTACATGTATATGTATACTAAGTTCATAGATACATGTACATTATATTGATGTAAAAATATTTGAAAAGGAGAACATTACTACATTACTTTTAAAAAAGCAGTAGGTAGTTCATATAATTAAGAGAGTAAGCATCGTAAAACGTTTGATGTTGTTTACTTTTAGTATAACATTAATATTAAATTGGGTCATGATTTTTATATGTACCGATAGTATATAATAATTATTATCAAATAACTATATATAGTGATCTTTTAATAAGATTTCCTATAGTTATTTTATGTCGTTAAGTATGCTATACATACGCACATTTAAGTAAGTAATATTGTTGGAAAGCTTTTAATTTTAGATTACATTTTAATTTTTTTTTTTACATAATTAAATAATTATAGTCATTGTTTAAAAATAAAAATTTCTATTTTAATAAAATTAATTAAAAAAAAATTGTGCTACGGAAAATATTTTAATTAGATCGCGGGGTATATGTACTTAAACTGTATACTGTTTAATATTGTACTAATATAGAAAGTTAGAATTAATATTATTTTAGCAAAAGGCTGTTTGTGATAAGATTTTGTGAATTAAATCCAACTAAAAACAAATATTTTTAAGTAAAATCAAAGTGAGTATGAATTATTATTAATTTTATATAATATTGTATGTATAGTACTGGTTTTTTACCACATAATATGCAATTAAAGTACAATTAATAACTATTTATAATTATTGACTCATATTACACACTAAATTAATTCACATTATTGTTAATTAAATTTAATCGCACCACTTATCAAACATCATTAATTTATGAAGCATTCAAATATGAAGTAAAAAGTTTTTGTACATAATTATTATAGTTCTATTATAACTTTGTAGGCATAAAGGAGTAGAAAAACAATAATAAATTAATGAATAGCTATATACCAATAATATTATAAAAACTTCACAAGGATATTGGAAATTTAAGTGTTCCATTAGAATTAGAAATTGAAAAGTTCTTCCTTTTTAAAAGTTTTTTTTTTTTAATTAAATTAAATTAGTTAATAATTGAATTTCCATTAGCTTCTTTTTATACAACATTCGGTTATATATAGTAGATACTCGTATATTATATAAAAATATATAATGAAAAGAAGCGAAAGATGAAAAGGCATATTAATTTATTAAATGAAAGGATTTTTAATTGAAAAAACAATTTTTTTTTTTTTGAACAAGGTTATCCTTCGTAAAATTTTATTATACATTATAAATTTTTTTTCTTTTCACGTATAAAACTAAAAATTGCTTCTTTTGATCGTTCGCTCATTTTACATTTTATAATTTTGTGATGTAAATACAAAGGCTTAATTGCTTTTTTTTTTTTAATAGTTTTTAAAATAAAATTTTAAAAAATTATATTGTAATTTTATGCATAAAACTAGCATCTATGTATACAATATTTTTGTGTTAACAACGTGTTACATAATTACATAGTTGATTTTTTGTTTAAATTGTAATCAGCGATCATATTTCTACATGATGAAAAAAAAGAATCTGTTATAATTTTAAAAGGATTCTAAACTGTCGCAATATTAGATTAATTATGGAACGAGCTTTTGAACTAATTAATAAATAATTTTTAGTGGTGGCACTGCATATAAAATACCTTTCAACTTTTCAACGGAAAGGTTTAGTAGTTTTTGAGAAATGGTAATTAATTTTCATTTTTGATTGTACCGAAGGAAACAACAGAATATCCTGGAATTAAGTGTTTGAGTTAGTCTAACATGTGTGTTAGTGTAACACTTCTTTGGATCCCGAGCAACCCCATACAATAGCAGGAAATGAACGGGCAGGTGAGCTGACTAGGTGGAGCTCAGGGACATTTCCTTGGTGAAACGGATTTTTGTTCCCATTAACACAGTAAAAGCGAATATATATATAGACACTATTTACATGCGCCGACCGCAGGTAGAAAGCGCTGTACACATGTGCGACGGCAAGAAAGATGTCATCTTTGGAAATATATCCTTTGGGAATCGCATGGGCTCTGCGACATTTCATGCCTGATGGCAGTCCACACGGTACACTGGCCATTTTCGGTAGCATAATTCAACAAAACGTCAAAAAGGAGACCATTTTTTAATTATATTTGCGAGTGTCCGTCTCTGGGCGGGATCAGACTAGTAATGCGGAGCAGAGCTTAGTGACGGGGCTGGACAAGATATCGAAAATTATCATCGGGGAATTTAGGTAGATTCCTCAAGAGAACTTGGTGGCTTAGATGAGTCACCTGTAATCGTACGCTTATTGATGGCCTGGTGATCACAAGGTAGTGGTAGCGAAACGAGAAATTTATACATGGAAATAAAACTACATAATCATTTTTTAAGCTAAATCGGATTTAAGAAAATGATTTTACACCAAGAAATTTGAATACATTAAATCGTATAAATCCGAATAGATTTCATTCAGACCATATTCATAGACCATATAGTTGTATATATAAACTTTATATTGTCTTATAGATGAGAATATACAAAAATTTTATTATGATTATAAAAATATCAGTTGTGATTTTGGAGATTGCCCCTTAATTATACACATTATACAGGTTTAGTTTACTACACATAGATTTTAATTACAAACACATTTTCATTCACATATACTTACACAATATTGATTAAATAATTGATTTCAATTAATGATTATTGCAAATTAGATTTTGAATTTTTAATTTAGCAATGAAAAATTATGTTAAATTAATGTTGTGAATGTATGTAGATAAATTTATACACATAGCTATTTATAAATTTTACAAAAACTAAATATAAATTTTTATTGAAATAATTAAAAAAAAGTGTTATACATCAATAGTTGAAGGGTGAAATTACTTTATTAAAATACCAGAGAATGTTTTTTTAATTCAAAAAATGAAAAAAAAAATTATTTAAATTAATTATAGTTAATGTTAGTACTAAAAAAAATTAATATTGGTAAATTAATTTTTGATTAATCAAAATATGATTTTCAATAACGTTTATGTTCTTGCACATTTTACGACCATTTGGGGAATGTATAAGCATTTTATATATTTAAATATATGTTCCTAAAACGATATATGTACGACCATAAAATGAACTACTTATTCATCAGATTATTATTTTAATAATACTTAATATGAGCCAAATTTTCCGCCCCTTAAATTATTTATAATATGTCAAATAAATAGTGCTTTCTGAAAAACTTAAGGATTCATATTGCGTCTAATATTCAGTTAAATTTTGATTAACTCTGAAATTTTAGAATATTTGTGTAGTCATGTATATAAAGTTGTTCATATAGAAAGGTCATGCTAGCAATATCGCAGTTCAATTTCTTTCTACTCTGGAAGTAGAATGAAATAATTTAGATTTTATTTTATGTAATAAAGTTTTCTACGTTCATGTTTGAGATATTTATTTCCTTCTTGAAAACATTATAACTATTTTCGTTAAAAGTTAGCAGACAGAATAAAAAATTTTAAAAATAATATCTTCAGTATTTTTTTCTTTTTCCTTCTTTTATTTAAAATTTATGAATGGTGGTGTTTCCTACATTAAGCGTTTTGTATCTTCATTCATATTTAAATTAGACATTTAAAATATACATAAGCATATATATATTTGTATATATGTATAAATTTTTATAATTTTAACGGCGACAAAAATGAAAACATTTCTTTTTATAATTTTATGTTTTTTTTTTATTTTCAAATTACAAGAGCTCAAGGATATCTACGTAAATAATAATTCATGTTATAATAAATTTATTCTATCTGTGTTAAAGCACCTTAACATTTAGTAAATAATTTAGTATAAAAAATTTTTTTAATACAAACACATCTAAATTATATATAATATATATTTTATATATATATATTTTTGAATTAAATCAGTTTTTAACTTTATCCTTTAAAAGCTTCTCATAAATCAAGTTAGAACAAAAAAAAAAATAAAAAAATGAAAATAAAGGATCATATCGTACAATTTAAGTAAATATTTTTCTTAATTTTTATAAAAGAATATTTTACCTTTTTATGATTGTCTCTTAAAAGGACCGAACAATATAATGTATAAAAAAAAAAATTCGACGTAATTTTGAAGATAACTTGAGAACAAAACCAAGAAAGTAGATTTGCCTTTTCTTTTATTAGAACTATTCGTAACATTTTTTAAAAAAGAAAGTATAGCGAAATTGTTATTTCATCTAGAATATGCCATATAACAATTGTATTTTGTACCGAATTTTTATTTAAATATGATTTATTGAATTGATTACATTTTGAACGTCGAACATTGTACTTACATATTAATTGTAATTACAAAATATACTTACTTTAAATTTACTATATGGTTATATACTCTGGTTTGTAGATTATTTAAAGTAATTAATAATCAAATTTTCGTCTTTGATTAAACTGTTAAGTGTATGCAATATTTTATAAAATCTAAGTGAAAAATTCATTTATACTATATAAATGAAAATTTAACTTTATTTTAGTAAAAATTCTAAAAAAATTATACATTTCAGATTACAATTCAGATTTTAGTAAAGATTCATTTATACATTTCAATTTTATATTGTTTAGTGTTATAATGGCGAATAAAAAATAAAACAAATTTTCATTTACAAATAAAACACGATTTTTTTTTTTTAAGAATTTATTATTCAATAAAACAGCTTTTGAATAGACCAAACAAAAACTTGTCACTAATTACGATTACCTTGAACAATAGTAATAAAATTTGCAGTATACAATCATGTGCGATTCTTTGAATGAACGCCAAAAACCCCTTATTTTTGTAAAGAATTTTCACGATTTTCTCTTAATTTTTGTGAATTTTAAAATATTTAACCATAAGAGTTAGAGAAATAAAATTACGAATACTTTTGTTTTTTTTTCTTTTTTATTTTATCGTTGTTCTTCAGTTTATTTTCTCTTCATCATAATTTTGTTTTCGTTTTCTACCATTTTGAAATTTTTTCGTTTCTCCTCTTTTGTTCAAATTTTTATTAAACATATTTTCTATTCTTTTTTCTTGAATTTTCTTTTCTATTCTAAGAATTTTGTTTTTCCTTTGGTTTTCTGTCTTGTTTTATAATTTTTCTTTTTTTTAGTTTTTTCATTTGGCTTTTTCCTTTTTTGCGTCTTTGTCATTTTTATCTTGAAAATACTTTACTTTTTTTTTATTCTTATCACGTTTATTACCTTTTTTTACTTAAATTTACGATATATTTTCTTTTTTTTTTGTATTTGGTTTGTGTACCATTCTGGAATGTCTTTTATTTTTTAACATTCGCTTTGAATTTACCTTTTCTTTTGTTTTTACTGTACCTTTATTATTAATATTTTTTTTTTTTATTCTTTTTACCTTAAAAATTTATTTTTTCTTTACTAAGAAGAAAATATTGATTAAGATATTTTATTCTACACGTAGAAAAATAAAGTGTATTAGATATATTAATAGAAATATTATCATTTTACGAGAATAAAAAGAAAATTATAGAAAAAAAATAGAGAAATGCAGGAGGGGAGGGGAGAATAAGTGGAAAAGAAAAATACCTGTGGCGACTAAAAAACACCATTAAAAAAATAAAACTTATAGCCATAAGGTAAAATCTGTCTTTATTATCAATTTTGTTTTAGAAAGCAAGAACAAAATAACAGGAGTAGGCAAAAAGAAAATGTAATAAAAAAATTTTTTTTTCTTTATTTATTTAAGTAATTTTTTTTTTATTTTTATTTTACTTAAGAAATTAGTCTGCCCTTAATAAATTTGTTATGAATGACATATAAATTAAATCAAAATATGAAAGCGATGATTGTTTTTTAATATTAACTTGTTTTTTTAAGTAGTCAAAAGGATGAGTTCATTTTTATTCAAATTTCTTATAAATACTTAATCTCTTACAACTGATTAACTAAAAAAAAGGGCCAAGTTGTACAAGTTAATATATGTATATTGACTTTATAGAAATGAAGACTCAAAAGTTAAAACATTTTGTACTTAGATAATCGCATAATTGTTCTACAATAGCTTGAATTCTGGCCTATAATATTAAAATTTTTATCATTGTAAAATATTCTAAATGAATATTGGTTAAATAACAATTTGTACTTTAAATTCAAAATTTAATACATTTTTAGTGCTTTTAAGAGTCGAGTGATTATGTAATTATAAATTCTTTTTTCTTATAATTTGTTATAGCTTATTAAAGATAATTTTATACATTCATCATATAAATACATACATATTATACTTGTGTATATAGGTCAAAACATACGTATGTACATAATTATATATTCTTTTAATAAATTTATTGCCTACCGTGTAATTAATTAATAAGCTAATAACAATTATATTTATTTATTACCATGAATCATACCCTACTGATTACTATATGCATTACAATAACTTTTCAATCACTTTTAGAAATTATACATATATACAATCTTCTTTAAAATGTTACAAATTTTATTTTGTCACTAAAACTAATGCAATATGAAAATGATTAATTTAAAAGGATTTTAATGTCATTGAAAAAAATATACATAATTTATTGATTTTACTTTATAAATTTCATATTTTTTACTTCTATTTATTTTCGATAGAATTTTCTCATATATTACTGCCTTGAAAATATATACACATATATGAAAATATATATGAAAATATACACACATGTATAACAGTAACTTGTCAAAAATATTTGCATGAATGATAATTTTAACCTTAAAACTTATATTAACAGCATCCTTGAAATAGAAAATCAGAATTAGTCATGCAACTAATATTCAGAAATGCTTACATACAACGCATACACACAAATATATACTATTAATCATCATTACTTTTACAAATCATATTATTTTCTTTCGCAAAAAAAAAATTTTTTTGTAGTCATCATTAATTCAAGATATTAGCAAAATATTTTCTCAAAAAGTTAATGAACCAAAATGTTGCATTAAAATGATTTTAGTAATATAATTTATTATAAAATGATTACATTTAAATTTTATCACTCTTTAATGTTATGTAAACTTGGGAATAAATTAAATATTAACGAAAGTGCATTTTTAAAAGATTAAAATGTGTAAGTACATTAATAACGATTGCTCCTACCTAATATATTTATACGGGTATGATTCAATGATCTTTTTATTATGAATTGTTGAAGGTTATCATAAAATTCGAAAAATGTTTACGAAATAAATAGTATATTAGGGAGTTTGAAATGCACAGGGGAGAAAATGTTTTTAAATATCTTTAATATTTTTTTATAATTTCAAATTTATAATAATAACAATATTATATAGGATCTTATTTACTTTCTATTATAAAACTTAATATCAATTTACCATTTATTTTGCTGTTAGAAAATATAATTTAGTGATAGTAGTATTGTACATCGAACAGTAATATTAAATTTGGGATAATATTTAAAATTTTAATAGCTAATTTATAACATGAAAAAATTGCCCTAGTAACGCCAACATGAGAATATTGTCCATTACCCTTATAAAAAAAAGTAACGCATGTTAACGTATACGGAACTATATAATAATGTATCGTATTTAGTTAGAGTTAAAATTACAAAGTACGAAATCGTCTTTAACAAAAATTATGATATTTTCTTATTATTTTCACGTAAATTCCGACTTTACGGAATTGATGAAATCAGGATATATGAAAACTTAAAAGAAAAATGCTATTTTTCTCCTCCGTTTTCTTTCTTAATTCTTTTCACTTTATTCTAATTTCCTTTAAATCTTCTATTTTATATTAGGGTACTAAAGAAATTGTATCGACTTCTGTTAAATATACTATAGGATTTTTTTTAAAATTTATTTAAAAATATATTTAAAGGAAAAACCGAAAATAAAATAAAAATCTACAAAAATATAAAGGAAAGAATAAAAAAATAAAAATATTTACAAAATGGGGGGTTGCTTTAAACAATTTTACATATATAGTAGGACATAAAAAAATAGGAAAAAGCTATATGGAGAAAAAAGCAGATCTCCCAAAATGATATCCAATTGATTTTCAATTACATTCTAAAATTTAATTATTAGGGTGGATGAATTCATTATTGAATGAATGGACATTAGAAATGAATGAAACAAAAAAAAAAAAAAAAAAAAATAGAAAAAAAGGTAAAAAAAAGATTTTTTTTTGTTATACTTTATTTTTCCAAAAAAGAAAAACAAAATAAGGACATTTCCCTATTTTATTATTTTTAATTTTTTTGCTTATTCTTCATTTTCTTGTTTATTCAATTTCTTCGTTTTGAATCCCTTTGGATGTTTGGCTTCCGGAAAATGAGAATAAACATAACATTTTTTCTTTTTTTTTTTTTTATACTCGTACATTCCACTTTTTTCTACATTTTTTTGCTGAAAATAATTTAAATATTCAAAATGAAATTCAAAATTCCAGATCTCTTTTTTTTTTTCCTAATTGAATTTAAAGGTTTCTAAATTATGTTTTCTCCTATCTTTTTTTCCCTCGTTTATATATTTTTACATTTTAACTAGTATTTACATAGGTCTGATATTAAGGATGCTGGTGTTGGTTTTCTTACACTGCAGGTATTGTGGATAAAAAATCATTTTCTATATTTAAATTAACTGTGAAATTTTTGTGCCCTTCAATTCGATAATTGTTGCCGTATAAATAAAATATGAGATTTTTTCCCCTTTAGTGGTCAAAAGCTCACATTTCGAATACAATATCTTTTGATAATTTAATATATAATTGTTTTTAGTATAATTAAGCACACAATGAGTGTTCATTTCATGTGGAGCATTAAGGTACTTAACATATTTTCTAAATTAGGGAGTTAATAAAGCTAGATCATCAGTACAAGTTTTAAGACTACAAAAATTTGAAAAATTAAGTAAATTACAACAAGGTAACGAGAATTGGCTTGTGTAAGGATTACTTTAAAATAATTGAAAACTATAGGTTTATATTTTGTTTTTTTTTTTTTTATTATTATAGGATATTTAAAAGTTTTTAGAAAAAAAAAATATGAAAAAATATTAAAATTTTCTATAATAAATTAGAAAAATATGTTTTTTTTTTTTTTTGCGCTTTTGGGCAAATTTTTAATTCAATTTGAATTTATTTTGAATTATTTCATATTATCTATTTGCATAACATGGGATTTGATTTTCCTTTCTCTGCTTTTTTCATTATTTTCTAATTAGTTACATTGTTTTTTAATTAATTTTTTTTTTTTTGTAATTTATTTTTTATTTTTTAGGGAAAAATATGATTAAATAATTTTGTGTATTTGATTGTTATAATTCGTTTTTTTTATTATTTTCGAATATTTTTTTATTTTTAATTTTCATAATTATGATGTTTTTTTAATAATTTATTCAGGAACAGGCAAAATATGCTATTTTTATTTTAATAAGTTGTAAATTTTTATTATTTTAATTCGGGGATAAAAGAAATGATGAAAGCAAAAAAAAATTAAGCTCATTTCAAATGAATTTTGTTATTGAATTATTATTTTTAATTAAGGAAAACATATAATGGAATTACAATAACTTTATGATTTCCACGAATTTTAAATTTAATTTAAAATTTTATATATTTTTTTTTATTTAATATTGCATTTAAAATTCAAAACGCATTTAAATTTATCGCTGAATATGAAATTTTGAAAAATATTATTGTTGTAGTGTAGAATAATAAAATAAATATTTTGTCAAATGTAATTGAGTTTTTCAATCGCAAATGGGTGTGTAGAAGCAAAGTTGCCATTATACAAATTGTTTGTATAAATTTTAGGTTTTTATAACTGATTAAATTTACCAATGATAGATGGTTTTGACAGATAAAATCTGTCAAAAGAAAAGTAAAGATTAACAAAAATTATTTTTGTGTATAAAATATGCCAAATACAATTAAGAATAACGTACTTTATGTTGATTAAATTCGGAACAAGGAGAATCAGAAAGGAAGAGAAAAACCCGTTTTGTTTATAACTATTTAAATTTTAAAGTATATTTTCTCAGTAACAAAATGATTTTTTAGTTCTCCTCTTCCATTCGTTTGGAACCGTAAAATAGTGCTAAATAAATTATTATTGTATATTGGTTACACAATTAAATGACTTATACCAAATAGAATGATTTACATCTCTGAAAAATTTCCGCTTTAATTTTTTTATCCGCTTTAATTTTTTTATCCGCTTTAATTTTTTTATCCGCTTTAAGTTTTTTAAATAAAGTACCAAATTAGTGTAATTTCAATTCAAAATGAGGATGGATAGTCGTAAAACATGAAGTATCTTACAGTAAAAATCATAATCATTATGATTTCGATAAGTATAGAAGTCAAATAAAGCGACGACAATAACTAAATTATAGTTATATTATTGTAGTTATTTTATTAAAATATTGTGATCGTTAGGATAATTTTTATATTAAGTGTTTCAAATCGAACTAGTATAGGAAACAGAATTTTTAGAAATTTTAAAAAGCAATGGTATTAAATTTGTATTGAATTTGTGAAAGAACAAAGAAAACTTCTAGATACAAGAAATCCTAAACTTCAACATGGTACTTAAGAAAATCTTTTATTTTTAAATTTATTTATTAAAAAACATTATTTAATTAAAAAACATATGTGCACGTTATATGTATGTATGTATATAATTTTAAATATAAAGTTGAAAAATAATTGACACAAATAAAATTACAAAATAATATTTGAAGATTTTAGTACTTATGTATGTATGTGTACACTTTTTTAATCTAGAAACTTTAAAATTGCAAACAATAGCTAATCATAATTTAAAATGAGAAATGCCGGAATAAGTGTTTAACATAAAAAAAAGGAAATAATTTAATTTAAAAATTGAAAGATTCAAAAGCACACAGTTGCATATATTTTAGAAATACTAAAATATTGTTATGTAAGTGAATGCATATATGTACATACAAAGTGAATAAAGTTAAAAATGTCCTGAAATAATTTAATCAAACATTTTTGAAAAATGTAAATGAAATAAGAAAAAATATCTTTTAATTAAATTAAATCTTTCTATTAGCTACACATTCTAAATTTCAAAAATAGAAGCACATTAATTGAATTATATAAAATAAATCTGTATTTACATTATGTTATATGATGAATACTAATTATATATACAATTTTCAAGCTTAGTAACCTAATATACAAGTCTCTTGGAAGTTGTATTTAGAAGTGACTTTGATAAACTCAAATTTTACTTACTTTATTCAATGTTTGTGGCAATATTTCACGGATTCAAATTTCATTATTCGTTAATTGCCTGACTTATTTGTATAGATCAAATGACTTAAGTTAGAGTATTTGAGATAAAAGAAATATTCTTAGGATTCTTAATAATTTTAAATGTAATATTAACAAAATTTTTTATCAGATGTGAAATTTAAAATTTTTGGAAATTAACTTATTTTTTTCAAAAAACAAAAAGTACTAGTAGAACAACTGTTTTTCATACTGTCATACTAAAAACAAAATATATAATAATTATGATAAAAGATCTTTAATCTTATGAGTTATTTTATTCTAGTTTTGAAATTTTTTTATTATATACAGGAATTTTTTTAAAACTATGGTTTGTTTACCACTCTACATTATTGTTTTTCCTTAAATGAAAAAGTTTCAATAATTGCATACTTTTAGGCAAAAACGTAAAATTATATTTTTCCAAATTTTTTAGATAAAACTTTTTATTTATAAGAATTAAATGAGTATACGCTCCTAGCATAGGTGAATGTATATATACATATGTACACAATATACGTTCATACAATACATTCTAAGAATTAAGATATTTTGTCAAAGAAGTATGTATATTATGTATAGCTAAGTACTCGTATCATACATATTCTGCTTAAGTGAAGTTCTATATGTAGTGAAGTAAATACATAATGTGCATATTTCAGTATACATACATATATGGTTATAAATATACTACATATACTATAAGAGTTTCATAATACAACTTAAAACGTATATAAATTAGAGCAAAAAAAAAAAAAAACTTATATGAAATAAAATTCTTTTTGAAATGAGAAATACTTAATCCAAGTTATTTGTTTGTGTTTCTTAGGTTACGTACGAGTAGTACAATATAAGTTTAAATCTTCAAAAAAATATTTAGGTTTCTACAATAATATATTTTATGAGCATATATTATAACTGTATGTATGTATAACAATATAAATAAGGATTCCATCTAATCGTAATAATTAATTTCAGCAAACGAATCTAATTTATATCTTTGGGAAAATTTTCAATTTAATACCTGATCGAAATCTTTGATCATTTGTGTTAAACACATATTTTATAACATATATTATATAAAATATTATATGAATGTGTATTTATGTATACGTATATAAAAATTTTTGTGATAAGTATGTAAAATAGTAGGTATTAAAGAATTTGCTTGAATTCAATAAAAAAGTTTTTAAAGTATTTTTGTTATTTTAACATTTTATTGTTATATGTACATGGTTCTACACATATTTTATTTCGTTCACTTATAAAAATACGATATTACAATTATCGTATACATGTATGTACATAGTCGTTTCTATATCAAAGTTCAAGTGGAAATGGTTTATCCTTTACTTTATAGGTTATTATAAAAATACGAAATTGGTAAAAAGTTTTCGCTATATGATCACAAACTTTTGTTTTTATCCTTATCATGTGAACGAATTAATTGAAATGTGTGTTTTCTTCGTTTTTACTATTATTCTATACTCGAAATAAAAATACTCGAAATGGAACAGAGCATACCAAAGGGAGAACTTTGGAATTTCGAAACTTTTTGTTTTATTTTTTTTTTTTTTGACAATAATTTATTAATTTATAGCAATTAAGGTAAATTGGAATAGATACTATGAATTTGTGCACACTATTAAAATATTTTTTTCCATCTAATCTCGATACAATGAAAATTATCAGGGTAATTGAGAAATCTTTTGTTTTTCATGCATAACTCTGCTATTTTTTAATTTGTCATATTGTTTTTTTTTAGAATTCTATTGCTTTTTTAAAATTTGCACGTAATATCAATAAGGCGTAATGAGAGAAAATCTCAGACTATCTTCAATGTAAAATGTTCTCAGACATAAATTTTTTTTTAAAACTATAAACTTTTTCATTACGCAGAAGAAATAAATTTTATAATTAATAAATTTAATAATTTTTTAATTTTCATATTTTTTTTGTTTTTGTATTTGCAGAAAAAACTTGTAATATAAATGAATTTAGATGCACGAATGGTAATTGTATACCATTAAAATGGCGTTGTGATGGTGAAAGTGATTGTGCGGATGGTTCAGATGAAGAAAGTGGTTTTTGTAGTAAGTATAAAATTTTTACATTATATGTAGAATATATATGTATTTTTAAAACTGTAAGTTAGCAGCTTCTTGCAGCTAATTTAAAAAACAAAAACACTCTTTTAATAATATTAAAAATTTTATAATTTTTGTAGTAATAATAAAAAAAAATTTAATTATTTTAAATAACAAATTTTTAAAGTGCAACAATGTAAACAGAAAGAAAATGAAATTATGTGTAAGGATGGTACTCAATGTATACCGATTGCATGGGTATGCGATCGGGCCTATGATTGTACTGATCATTCTGATGAATTCAATTGCGGCGGTAAGAATAAATGACGATTAATATAATTAAAGGGGAAGATAATACAAAAATTTAAAGAAATAAGCATGATAATTTTAAAATTTAAAATTTTGTTATTCATATTATTTGGTTAAAATAACATTTAAAGAAAAATTAAATACTTAATGCTGGTGTAAATACATGTGTGCATGTGTATTTAGTTTTGAGAACGAAAATTGAATAAATGTTTATGTGATCGCCAAAATTTATATCTTCCAAAAAATAAATAAGAAAAATTTGCTGCGTGAGCGTAAGAAAATTATGCTACAAGTTGACAAGAATTTGAATTTTAACAAGTTCTTTAATAAAATATGGCTATTCTCTTAACTTTTCGTTATTAGTTTAAAAAACGTCTACTGTATATGCATGTAAAACATAAAACCTTCCTATATACAAATTAACGTACATATTTCGTATTATTTCATTTTATTAATTCCAAATGTATATAGACTAAAAATTTTTAAAAACTGAATAACCCTAACCTAACTTTAAACTACATCATTTACTCGTTTTACAAATTCATTGTAACAAAAATATACTATTGACATACGTATGGTATGTAAATTTTTATGTGTGTAAGAATATTGTTCTTTTAGTAATAAAAACTAACATTTAAATTTAATTATTTAACATTAATGTTTTTTGTTATATAATAAAAATTCACTTGGTGTAAAGTGATTTAAACGTTTCGCCAATACAATGTATAACTACATATATAATATACATTGGTTTTTTCCTCCTCGACTTATAATGACATAATTATAAGTAGCTTTTCTCCTTCAAATTGCTTTTTTTTTTAGAAGAGCTATTATATGAGAAATGTCACAAAAAATATTGTTAAATTGAAAATTACATTAACAATATGAGTATGTTTTTTTACAGTCATAATTAAATACATACAAACACAAATTTGAATGTGTATATATACATGTATTCGAATCCATATGAAATCCATAGAAAATTTTTTATGAAAAAAAAACGACCAGATTTTCGCTTATGTAACCTCATGCACGGATGAATTAGTGAACTTTTAATCCCTAGGAAAAAAAAATTTCTAATTTTATCCCTTTTAAATTTTTACTTGTTCGCCTTTTTTGTTTATTTTGTTCTCATCTTTAATCAGTGTTGTCGCTTTTAATATTATTAAATGATTCAGTTGTAATTTTGGGTTAAAAAGCAGTAATAAATTTTTTTTTTCATAATTTATTCGTATTTTATAACTTTCTTGTAAATATTATCAAGTTTTTTCTAATATCTTAAAAATAATAATTTTTTGTTTTAAAAAACCTTCATTCGAAACTCAAAGTCTTAAGAATATTCAATTATTTCCTAAAGTTCCAAATTGCAGAAATATTGAAATAAATTACAGCAAGCCAATGAATAACAAATTTCTGAAGATTATTATTGCATTATTGAATTCAAGAATTGTATCAGATTTGATACCAACTTTTTTAATTTTAATGTATTCGTCAGTATATTATTTACTTTGTTAAACACTAGTACACATAATAATGGTTTATAATGGGTGACACATACAAATAAAAGTAATTGCAAAAGAATGGTTACATTATATAAATCGCAAGAAAAAAAGCAGAAAACAAAATAAAGAACAAAAAAAAGGGCGAAAAAGTTGATTAAGTAATTACGCTCAGTTAACCTTGTACTAACTCAAAAATAGGGAAAAAGCAACATGAAGTGTCAATAAAAAAAACTGACATTTTTCTTTCTTTTGAGTTTAATTGAAGGGCACCATATTTTTGCATATATGTATGTATGTACAGTGTATATATTGTACGCATGTACGTGGGTAAGCAAAAAATAAATTAAAAATTTATACAGCAAATGTGATGATGAATTCACAATTATTGTTAAGCAAGTATGCATAAAAAGTCTAAAATAACTTTTTGGATGGGTTGGAAATAAAAAAAGATGCAAATATTTTTTTTGTTTTTTTTTTTATTAAAAAAAAAAACAAAGAGTTAACTGGCAATAATTTTTTTTTTTCATTTATTTATGTAACATACTTAAAGTTTATTAGATTGCCTATATTTATCCAGTAATTTCTGAAAAATACTTGAACAAGAATGTAGCTTTTCATAGCAACTTAAGCGATAAAAGTTTTTCAAAAAAATAGAAAAAATCTATTTAAATTTCATATATGCGATAGAAACACTTATTTTATTTGAAAAAAATGTAATATTGAACTAAAAAAATAATATTCATAGAATTCACAAGGTCAATAAGTTATAAGTAGATACGTATATAGTAGATTGTACAGAAATATCAAATTTCGTATGAATTCCATGAAAAAAAATTTGTACATGTTTCACATAGAAACAATGAAATTGCAAATGAAACTCACAATATCACATAGTCTTTAAAAGTCTCTGGAAATTTGTGATGAAATATTAAAAATTTTCCCAATCATGAATAACATTAGATGATTTTTTTTTTATTTGGTCTTTATTGTTTTTAATTTTGGACATATCAACGTCAAATTATCCCGGTTCTGTTTATCATTTTACAATATATAAGAAGCCGACGTTCGAAGCACGCTTTCGCTAGTTGTAAATACTTGAATATAACTTAAACATGTATTCGGTTAGTTGGGGTTATTTTGTTCTACACCTGCTGGGGATTTAAATCTTGTATATATCGGACATCTCGATTCGAATTCAGTTTTAGAAAGAAATATTGAACATGTGATTTTCCTTATTCTGGCAAAAAAAAAAAAACGAAAAAATTAATTTCTTTGCCTAACATTTCACTAACAATGTAAAAAGAACTATACATATTCGAAATATAAATTGGATTTGACAATTCAAATTAAAGTTACATGTAAGCGCTTTACAATCGCTATTGATTTCTATATTATGTAAGTACAATATATTGTTACAAAACCGTGAGAAAGAAAATATTTTAACGCGATATATGTATGTAATATGTACATTTAAACTTGTTACATTTAATTGATGCACATAATATGCTTTGTTTAAACTAAATACATGTATATATGTTTGTATATCAAAGATAATTTAAAAAAATTTTCAGTTTTTATCCTTGGTTTTTTTTCTCACTCTGTTGGCGTAACGTTTTTATTATTGTTATCTGAAATAAAAATTGAAATATATATATATATATATATATGAAACCAGAATAACACATAGTGTGTAGGAGGTAATACACTTTGAACAAAATTTATATATATACTCGTATATGGCAAAAACTTATGTACCATTAAAAAATACGTATATATATATACAAAAAATTTTTCAGATATTACATAAAGGACTTAATTTTGTTTATATAAAAAGTGTTCTTTTGGAATTTAATATTAATAAAAAAAAAAAAAGTCTAAAATTTCGAAACGAAAAAAGTTTTTTGTTCATAGAAAAAGTTTTTTTCAGAAATTTTTGTGTTCGACATTGCATATATAAGCGTATTCTTATATGAAAAACAAACTAAGTATAGTCAAATTTAAAGGAAAAACCGAGTTTACCGTAATATATATATATATATATATATATATGTATATGTATGTATTTGTATTGATTATTTATAATATTTAAATATTATATTAAAAGGTGTTCGAATTAACATTGAAAAGTTTAAATATAAAAATCTAATTATAGAAATTTTGGTTTTATTTAAAAAAGACACCAAAAAAAAATACTTTAAAATATTTATAGCTTAAAATATAAACTGAATTTGTGATATTTATAGCATATATATATACATCTAAATAAATTATTTACCTGATATAATAAATTATGTGAATGTGTACCTGCAAAATAAATTAGAACAATCAATATGTACATAAATCTACCCATATACACGTTGTATGGGGTTATGAACCAAAATTTTTCTAAGTATTAAAATAATTAATTAAAAATTTAATTACTTTCTTTTTTATTTAAAAAAAAACAAAACAACCAAAAATATTTTCTTTTAAAATTTAAAAATTTAAGTATAAAATTAATATGAATTTAATTTTGTATACCGGAGGTTGTATGACACAAACATTAAAGAGTTTTTCTGAAAATTTTCTGAAAATTTCACTTTATTTTCATTTTATATCAAAAAATTTTACATTTAATTTTTTATTTTAATCACAATTCTGAACTTTAACATTTACATTTCAATTGTGCTTAGATTCATTAATTGTTGCAGTTAATTTTCGTCACAGTCGATAAATTTCGTTAAAGCCCAGATTCAGCTTAAAAATGTAAAATTGTTGAATTGTTAAGAAAACTCAGCTTTTTTATAATTTTGAAGTCGTGCATTATTCGTATTCGAAAGAGTATTGTAGAGCAAATAATTGAATTTTTCAATTAAAATAATAAATTAATCCCAACATTTTATTTAATGACTTTGTTAAAACAGTAATAATTAATTAATGGCTCCTTTGTTCATAGTACTATCAAATCAGTGTTTATTTTCAATTAACAATATCAGCTTATTTTGATATGAATACGTAGTTCGATTCTTGAATATAAAAAAGAAATTATTTTTATTTGTTAAAAAATATCTCTATAGAATTTATCAATAATTTAAAAGATATGTCATTGCATTTTAACAATGTTTCCATAAAGTTAATTTGAAACGATTATTCCATAAACTCAGTGTATTTTGCACACATAACATTAAGAGATTATTTTCTTTTTACATTTTAAAAATCAAAAAATAAAAGTTAATAAATTATGTATATTCAAAAGTCTATACGCCATCTCTAGATATACATACATATACATTATTTATTGTCTATATTATATTCATACATACATACATTGAACATATTACATTACTTGGTACATTACAAATATACATAAATTATACATTTTCAAAGAATTCTTTTGTCTCTTTTGAGAAAATTTTCAAATCCTTTATATCTTTGTTATCCTTTCAATTTTATTTTACAATTATTTAGAATGCTACCCATTTATATATATATATATATATATATATATATATATATATGTATATATTACTACCATAAATATGGTAGTAGTATAATTTTATATTCAAATTTATGAACAACGAACTATATGAGCACTGATTTGATGATGAGTGAATTGACAGGGTTTTAAACCTGAACTGACATATAAACAAAAAAAAAAGGATGAATATAATATGTATGTGAAGAATTTTTTTTTAGAAAGGAATAAAGTAAAAATATTTTAATAAAAAAAAAAAAACAACAAAACAAAAATAAAATATTCTTTGTTCTTGACAAAATAAGCATTTCTTGAACTCTTTTAATCTTTGAATTTTTTCTTTTCGTTTTATTTTTGTTGAAATATTTGAAGCGAACAAAAACATGTCGCTGGAGTTATACAAATACTTGACAAAACAAAAAACAGCTTTCTTAATAAAAGGCCAAAATGAACTTTTGTTAAATACCTTACCTCCCCCTCACATTTGTGTATGTACAAAAAATTTTAACTTTTCTGATTTTTTTTTTTTGTTAAGTCAAGATGAAAAAACAATAAGTGTTCATTCACTCTTCTACTTATTTCATGCTTTCATTAAGAACCTTAAGGCATTTTGCAACGTAACCTAACAACAACAACAGCAATAAAAAAAAAACAGAAAAAACAAACAATTTCGTTCGACTAAAAATAAAATGAAAATCGCGAATTTTTTCTTAAAAAATATTAATCAAGAACGACAGCAGTTATTTAAAAATTTGAGAAAGTTCATTTGACTTATTGCGTTTCTAAGAGAAAATAAAAAGAAAAATATTATTCAAGAATTTTATATTTTATGTAAAATTTTAGTATTATTCACCAGACTGAACAGATGTTTTATTAATTTTTTTATTGAAATTCTATAGATTTTTATTTGCAAATGTTGATTAGCATAAGAAGCATCAACCTGATTGCATAAATTTTAAGTTTAATTGGAAATTTATGAAATTATTTAAAGTTTTTATATATGTATAAGCATTAATCAGCATAGTTACCCAAGTAACTAAGATAAGTCTATAAAGTATATAAGTATAATCTGAGTGTATATTTGTTCAAAACAAAGCTCCTCTAATTTTCTAATTGTACAGAAAATTGTTTAAAACGGAATACATAGTTCAATTTTGGTTCTTGTGGACATCATTTTCCTTTTTCGCTTATCTCATATTCATAATATTCCACAGATGAAATCTGAATAAAATTTTTAATAAAAAACTCAGGTCATTGCTCTAATTTTTACAATGTACCAGAAAATAATAGAGTTCAGTTTCATAAGCGAAAATATTTTTTATTCAATATTTTCTTCTATTCTAAAACAACAATAATAGAAGAATTTACAATAAAAAATTTTAATTTTGAATTCATGTAAGTGTCATATGAGACAATCTTTTGTTTAATATAAATTGGAAATAGTATTCAAATCATGTTTTAATAAAAAATGTACGAGTAACAAATAAAAATCGTTCTCAACTATAAATTACTATTAAACACCCTTTGAAAAATAATATTTTTACATTATACGGAACCGTTTTATTGGAAAAATTCTTATTATTAAAAAATTAAAGAATAATTTTCATTTATAATTGTCACAAAAACTTATACCGGAAAATAATGCATAAACGTACGTATGTATGTACGTATATGTATACACATTTATAACAAAGAAAAGAATCTTTTTATTTAACAGAAAAGTAAAATTTCCTTTGATCATAAATTTTTTAAGTGTAAAGAAACTAAAGTCATAAATGAGTGGCAATTGCAGAGAGAAATGAATTCCAATTAATTTAAATAGCTTGCTTATTTTCAATTTAAAATTTTGTGCATTAATTCGCTGTAAAAAGAAGTTTGTCGTAGATCTTGTTATCTGTAATAATGATGAATATGTCGTAATTTTTTATTAAAACAATTTCGAAAAATAGCCAATTAAATGGGTTCTCATTATTAATGGGGGTATACTTTGTGCTTTTTTTTACACATACAGTGTTGATTTAAACTAAAAAGTTATGCATTTAATTCAAAATATGCAAAATATTATTTATAAAATTTGCCAAACGAAAAATTTCATTCTACCACATTTTCCTTTTTACTCTTTTTTATCACATATTTTCCTTTTTCGCTTAATGAATAAAAGAAAATTATATTCATAATGTTATGTATTTTTTATAATTACAGGGAAAAAAGCGTGTTCAGCGGATGAATTTACATGTAAATCAGGCAATGGTGAATGTATACCATTAGCCTGGATGTGCGATCAAAGCAAAGATTGTTCAGATGGCTCAGATGAAGCCACATGCAGTAAGCGTTAAAATTGATTGTGATTTTGTGTTAATCCTTCTCTAATTTACACTTTTTTCTTTTGATTTCTCTATCATTTGCTTACACTATTTTTCTGTCTGTTTTTTTAAAGTTTTTAATTTACTAATTTTCAAAAAAAAAAAAACAAAGCAAAAAATTCATATACCACTTATCTTTCAAAAGTAGAACATTGTTGTTTCCTTTTGTATTTTCTCATATTAATCAAGTAGTTGAATTTTGTTTTGGTAGAAAATTTTGTATAATATTTTATAATTTTGGTGCTGGTTTTTTCTTTATTTTTTAGTAATAATTATAAAACTTTTAGAATAGCTGCTTTTTTTTTTTAATTTTTGTAATTAATACTAATTATAATAAATGTAATATAAATAAAACTTTACTTTTTTAATTAAGTAAAATATTATGTAAGTGTTTTTAAATTGCAAAAATTTATGACTGTACTTTTGTACAGAATAGTTTTATAACTATGTATGTAAATTGAAAATATAAGAACGGGAATTTAATTTTAATAAGAATAAAAATTTTGGAAGGAAGAACTTTTGAAAATAATTAACCATGTTTTTTACAATATTAATAAATTTCAATTGTTTACCCATAAATCACCGAAACAGTTGTATAAAATTACATAGGTTCACAGATATAATAAACAATAAAAAATTATTATATGATTAAACATCCAGGTTGAACTGGAACACACTTAATAATAACGACGTTTAAAAGAATATAGGTTAGGTTATGTTAGTTTATGTTAGGTTAACGTGGCCTCCCGGAAGGGTACAAATAGACCACTTAGGACCGTTGTGGTATTGCCGGATTTCTCCTTTTCCACCCCTCATTCCAACCGGCCGAAACACCTCACAAATCGATAAAAGAGTAATATAAGTGAGAAAATATAAGAGAGTGTAAAAATGTTTTTTGACAAAAAACAAGAAATATGAAAAAAAATTCTGCGCAAATAGGTGATACTTTCCTTTGGTCAAAAACTTGATCTTCATTAAATTTTTGATAAAAGGAAGACTGAGAGCACAAGTTAACCATTATTTTCTAAATTTAACAGGTCTCTTTTTAAATGTATAAGTCAGATTTCATAATATAACAATTCAGTTAAAAATTAAAGAGAATTTTTAACGTTAACCAAAAACAAACAAAAATCAAAGTTCCTTGATACAGGATGAAATTTTTTGATGTGTGATTTTTTTTTTGTTTTCTACTTTTTGTACTATCTAATGCTTATGTCTACATTCTTTTATTATTTTACTATTATTATTTTTTTTTTGAGTTCGTAATAAGAAAAATTGCATATTTTAAAAATTTTATTTATTTTTTAACAAAATTTTTTACTGCTCTCTTTTAATTTTACTTGAACGTTATAAAGCGAAACTGACAGTAATCTTTTAGATTTTGCTCAAAAAAGGAAATTTAATAAATATACGTATACAAGATTTGACATAACACATTATTACTCTAAATAAACGCACATTATACATACAAATGTACTCACAATATATTTATGAGCAAATGTTGCACACATATTTTCTTTTTATTAACAATTTTTATCCGAACACCAAAAATTTGGTATTAGGATCAGGCATTTTAATATATAAATATGTACATATGTATATACAAACCTAACTTAAGAATAGCATACATATTTACACAGATTTCTAAACATGTAGATCTTAAATAAAGTACAAGAACATCATCCTATATTGTATAATATAAACTCACTCTTTGTTTATTTTTCTTTAAAGCAGATACTATAACGCTTCGTTGAACTTATAAAAGTAAAAAAAAAAAACAAAAAAAAAAGTAAAGGTAAAAAGCAAAAAAAAAGTAAAAACATTTTTAAAATTTTTGCTGTTGTAACCACAATATTTACCGTTCTTATCGACCGCTATAATCGCTATCAAATATTTCCCTTCACTTCTGGCTATACTACATGCATATATATGCATATATGTATGTACGTAGCATGCAATGTAAATAGCGTTCAAGGTGATTTTTAAATGTTCTTTCAAATTTAACAACATTCAAAAATTAAAAGACCAACTTTTCACACCAAATTTATTTACCGCATTCGTCATATTTTTATTTTTCCAAAGTAGGTAGCTACGCATATTCTGTTTTGAAAATAATGTTTATAATACGATAGAGGAATAAAATAATTTAAATAAAATTAAGTATCGCTTATGCCTTTACATATGATGAATCATTTCTATTTTTCCTATTTCAATTTTCCTTTGGTTATAGATTTGTAGGTTTGTACAATCGGAGTAACAGTACACCGTACCACGTGCAAGGATCACTTGTGTGCTCCCTTTTGAATGCTGTAACATACGCTTGTGACCCATGCTCCTGATGAACTAAAGCACCTTCTGAAGCCCGGAAAACCGCAACTCTGCCGCCGTGAAGACAAAAACCCCCCCCATACTATTTCCTTTCTCCTATGAATGAGAGTATCACACTCCTTCAGATGGTGTGCTGAGGTCATCCCATCCTCACACACAGAGTTTGCACATGTGTCCACTTACTAGGCCTAGCATACTGATGCGCCCGCTAAGTCTGCACTGACCCAACGAAATCCCGGTGAAATTTCTCATCTAATTCTTGCCCAATCTTATGATTTTCTTAAATCGCTTCACAGTCATATTTTCCCAGAAGTCCGTGGTTCTTTGGTTTTATATACAAATGTTTATAAGTTTTGTAAGTTTTTTTAATATAAAACTCTTAATTGAAATTACCCTTATATGCCTACTAGCAAAACAGTATTATCATTTATTAAAGAGATTATATTGAAGAGCTTTATAACATCACTTACCCATGAGAACAAAATATTATGTTATCCTACGAGTATAGTAATACTTTTAACCTACTTTTTATTTCTTCTTTAAATAAGAGCGGGAAGAGAACTTAAAATGATGTTATTTGTCAACTTTCGAATAGAAGTCAACATAGAAAAAAAAGCAAAAAGAATTTTTTTTTCTAAAAATCAAAGAAAATTATAATAATAAAAAGAAAAAGAAAATACACCTGTATTTTCTTTTTTTTTCTCATTTTTATGGAATACTAATTTAAGGATTCTAACTTAATCCTTGTGAGTATAATGATTTCTTATTATTTATTTACATTTTTTTTTTTTTGATGGAATAAGGAAAGAGCAAAACCATTCACAATAGGTGGAAAATTTTTAAAAGAAAAAAAAAAAGTAGGAAATAAAGAATTAATAGAAAATTTATTTGAATGATTACCTAAGTGAATTATCGTGTACAAAAATGTGATTTTCTTAACAATCTTGATTTAAAGTGTATTCAGTATTTTTATATTTTTAAATAAATATACCACCCTTTAATCTATTTATATGTACAACGAAACACGTTTGCATACACATTTTACTCCTACAATATTATACTAGAAAATTTTTTTTATTATTAAATGTCGTAAGAGGATAAATTTTTTTTCCGTTTCTTATTCTTAAATGAATTGCTTTGAAGAATAATCAAAAAGAAATTCACAATAGCTAATAAATAAATAGTAAACCATTATTATATTTTTGTGTGATTGTATAATTAGTGAACGTCAGTTATGCTCCATGGAATGGTTTCAATTATTTTCAAAAAAAATAAAAGTATCTAATTATAAGTATTTGTATAATAAATTTTATAATATTAATAATTGTGACACAATTTTTATTGGATGAGTTGTAAATATTTTTGTCATATTTCTGCTCGTTATATTTAGAATAAAATTTATGGTTTAATAGAGATAATTTTCTTCCACAAACTTCTTCATTATTACATTTTTATTACTTTTCAGTTTTATATAAAAACATAATTTTCGTAAAATAATCAAAAAATATTTTTGCACAATTTTTAGTAATTGGAAACAAAAATAGTATTTATTGTATACTAAAACCCATCTTTTGCAAACAACTTTCATACTTCAGGCAAGTTCAACTAAAAATCTTTTATAAACAATACAAAAATTGTAAATTATCAGGTGTTCATGGGTTACTGAATATAATTGCTAAGGAATTAAAATATTCCAAATATTTTATATAAAAAGTTCAACTCTTTCCTTTTCATAAATTTTTTTCCTTTTAAAAATTAAATTGAAAATTCTTTTTCGGCATTGACTGAACAATCAACGAGTTTTTATAAATTGTGTTCTTCCCAAGGATTTTGTTTTTCTTTATTTTTTTATATTTTTTATATTGTCTTTAATTTAATTGAAAATTAATTGAAAAAAAGGGAAAGTGGAAAAATAATGCCATGTAAAAGCATAAACTGTTTTCCTTAAATAAAAAAAAAAGTGCTCTTTTTGTCGTAATTATTTGGAATCGCGAAATTTTTAATTAAAAAAAAATAAATAAATAAGCAAAATAAAAAAAAAGCTTTAGTTGCAGACCGTTGAAAATTTATCCCTCTCTCAGAATATTACCACACTAGCGTTATTATTATACCGTTATTGTTTTTAAAATCGTTTTTAATTTATTTCTTTCATTAACAAAAAAACAATTTTTTTTTTGTAATATTGCTTTAGGTTTTGCTTTCGTGTTTTTTGTTTTGTAATTATAATTTTATGTAAATTATGTAATATTTTAATAATTCAATAATTTATTTTTGAATTTAAATATTCCAAATTTAATTTATTTTATAATATTCTTAAAATGCTTCGCTAGGTAAACATTTTTAAATTGTATATGAATAGTTATGATGGGTGTATGTATATATATGTAACTTAATTATATACAAAAATATTTTTGGTTATTTATACAACTGACATAGGATTTGCATAGTTAATTATAACGAAAAGCTGAATTTTTAAATCATTCTTAATTATGCGCGATTATAATACTATACCATGTATAAATTTACTGTATAAATTATATAGTATATGCATATACTTATATACAGTATAAAATATATTCTTTAAAATACATATTGGAAATTTAATTGTGGATATAAATATATTTTTTTACTTACATTATATGTACATAGCGTTTCATTTAAATATATCCTACATCTCTTTAAGTACATGAAAAACTCCAATTTTATAGGAAAAGTAGTCTAAATATAAGAATAATAATTACGCTCTCTTATCCCAACAGGTTTCCTAACGTTTTATATTGAAAAAAAGTGTCAAATCTTTGATGTTATGAAATTTATAGGTTAGTTTTTACTACTGTATAATAGAATTTTTATAGTGTTCCATTTTTATATTCATTTTTCCATATTACTCCAACTTTATTTGGAGGTTGATTCAACGTGATTTTCTTTTAAAAGAAACATATATTGTACGAGTTTTATCACAGCCTTATAATATTACAATTTACAGTATTAGAGCTTTTATATATATATATATATATTATAATATTTAGTGCTATTGTTCTGATATTCAAGTTGGGGAAACCTATTTAAATTTATTAGTTACTTTCATCTATATGATACTGTTAACCTGAAATTACATATGTACATTTTGGAATAAAATATAAACGAACTGAAAAAAATTATTGCCAATGGTGTAATTTATAATAATAACCTACAATATTAACTTGAAAAATATTTTTTGTATTTTGTACATTCATGAAATTGTAGGCCAAAGTTTAGCATATTTAATTTTTTTCTATTGCTTTACGTCAGCGCAATATTTAGTTCACTCATTTTCCTTGTCTTGTATTACTCTGATATGTATGTTATAAAACCGTGTTACAAAAACATTATCATACAAAATATATGTAAAATTTTGAACTTACAGCTAACTATAAGTAAAAAAAAAAAAAAAAAAAAAAAATAAAACAAAACAATTGAAAAGTTGCAGAATTTTTGTTTCATCAAAATTTTAAGTCGGAAACTATATTCTCATAAAAAAACAAAGGTAATGGTTTGCTCAATTAAATAAAATGGAATTCGGTTTATTTTTAAATGGCGGAAAATTAGATAAATAAATTGAAATATTTCCTTGGCCAATTAAATTATTTCATTACCTTATACTATATAAGATGCTATAAATAAATTTATATAAATTTAAGTATAAAAAACGAAAGGACAAAAATTGTTGTGCTCCATAACCTATATTTTCAATATTCGTGTGTTATATATAAAATAGAAAAGAAATTTTTTTAAGGAATAAGAACACTTGTGAGACTAGATGATACAAGAAGACTCTAATGGTTGCTTATACATACATATAAGTGCACATACAAATAGGGGAGAGAAACATTTTCTTGACATTTATAAAGAGCGATTTTCTTCTTTTTTTTTACATTTTCATGTTATATTTTCTTTAAAAATTGTTATTTCTACATATAAATATTTTACTGTAACATACACATAAAAAAATTCATGTTTTTTTTTTCAGATTTAACTTTTATATACAATTTTATATATAAATATTTTATTTTATATATGTATATGCATACATATGTATATATATAACATTTACGGAAATGAAAAAGATTTCACTCAATATTTTTCATTAAAATAAACATAGACGTTTATATTACTTGTATAATTACAGAAATATTCTGGTAAATTATGTATATATAAATGTATAGTTCGTACTATACTAGTATATATCTATACTGTACTAATATTTTATAGTTTACACTATTAAAGTTTAACAAACACTGTATATAAAATGAATTGTAGAATAAGTTTTGGTTGTTAAAGCCTGATTAAATGATTTTGTACATTAAATAATTGTAAACTATGTATTACATATTATTGTTCATATTAGAACTCGATTTTTATGTCTATAAGTGCAATATTTCATTAAAACACACCAGTGCACAATTATATTAATATAAACTCAAAATATATATAATATATTTGAATTTTATCATAGTCACTTCATATTACAAGTACCTTGTAAATTAACACTTCAGAAATAAAATTCTGGACAATATTTAAATATAATGAAAAATATTAGAATTTGAAAATACCAGGCAATATTATACTATCAAATATTTTTAATTAATTCAAATATTATTGGAATGTACATAATGTGTATGTAGTCGAAGCTAATCATTTCGCAAATTTATAATATTAAAAAGGATTAAATTTTGTGTTTATTTTTTCGGTATTTTTCCTATTTTATGAACTATCATTCTGAAGCTTAGGTTTTGTATTGGTATTATGTCAAGAACGCAATTTATAAAATTGTATATACACATAAAAACTAGATAAAAATCGAACCAGAACTAGATCGCGAGAAATATTTTTTTTGACAATCTCTTATATGTACTTTATATACATTTTATGCTTATAATATATTTGAAAATCAATATTTCTCTATACTTTTCATAGAATTTGGTTCATATGCAACAAGATATTTATTTTCAAAATTTAATTTTCTGCAAGTGTATTCATTGCACAAAAATAATGGAAAATATGAGAAGTATAAATCTTGTAGTATCTACGCTATAATAATATTTTTTTTTAATAATATTCATCTTTATTTTTATGAAACAATGAAATAAATCTTGTTAATAATGCCGATCCTCTCGAAAAAATACAAGAAAGATTAAAAATTTAAAGAAATTTTAATAATACCGTTATATTAAAAGAGTTGTAAACCTGAAAACTATACGTTTAAAACAATATTTATATACATTAATCAATTTCATTCAAAATCATCTTTTTTTTGTTACGATTCCTATAAGGTTCTCTTTAAACCATTCGCTTATATTTACTCCCAACTCTTAATATTTAAATTTTTCTGTTTTTTGTACCATTGCAACATTTTTTGTTTTTTTTTTTTTTTTGTTTGCTGGGCATGTATTTATGAATAAATAATCTATCAATGATGTTCAATATACTTACCGATTTTTTTTTGATCCATTCTGCGTTCTTATTTTACACTAAAATTCATCGAAAAAAAAAAATCGAAATATAAAGAGCTTAAAAAAATGAAAATGAAAAAAATATTTTTTATAATAAAATTTTATTGAATTTTAACTATGAAATTTTTATTCCTTGTATATTCAGTTATATTGTTCTCCTTATAAAAAAAAAAATGTTTAAGAAAAACAAATGGCTGATAAAATAAAATGAGCCATGGAGAACAGCATAATATAATATGAAAGACAAAAATTATTATTCTTACTCATATAATTTCTGTATAAATATTATGTATCCATGTTAAACAGGAAGATCGAATATATATCCGAACACAATATATTAATATATATAGTAAATACTTGGATATCATAAAGAAGAAGATATTATTTAATGTATATAAATTGAAAAATCAAAAACATGTAAAAGCAAGGTTCTTGAATGTTAAAATGAATAACAAATTCAAAAACACAGAAAAAAAAGGTATAAAATGTTAAAAATATACAGGAAATAAAAAAAAAGAAAAAATAAAAGAATAAAATACACAAAATTCAAGGAGGAAAATAAAACAAAAAAAAATATTTTATACATATATATATGCTTCTTTAAAGATATAAAATACATATATAAATAATATTTTGAAGAATATTGGAATAAAAAGGAAAAACAAAATAATAGATAAAGATCTTTAGCAACACACACACACGAAACGAAAGTAAATTATAAAGAAAATTTGCAATAAAAGAAAAAAAACAAACTTATTTCATTTTTTTTTTTTTATTCATAGCTACATGTGAATCACAAAATTTCGAAAATTTTATGCAAATTAAATTCCTGTACATTAATCATTCGGAGAATTTTTTTTTTTTTTTTGTTGTCTTTTTTACATATGCATACATAATATTATTTGAGATTTGCTACCAGGTTAATGCCTCTTTTTATTTTTTCAATATATTAAATTTTCAGTTTTAATGGTATTTGAGTTGAAAATTTTAAATATGCAATTTTCATTTTATTTGTAATTCGATTTTAAACTTTAGATATTTAAAAAAAATATTAGATTTTTTACAATTTTAAAGGTTAATGTAAAAATTATAAAACTAAACGGGCATAAAGCGTGATTATATAAAAAATATATATTTTATTTCATATGTAACCTTCAGTAATTTAAGGTAATTTTTGAATTATTTGAAAAATATTCATTAAACAGAATATCAGGGGGTAGAATAAATTCGATATTTCCAATTATAATTCAATAAAAAAAAAATTGCATATATATAGGCTTCGTTAAATATTTTGAACTTTTCATTAAATAAATAATAAATTATTAAAAAATGGACGACTATGATTTTAAGAAATTTATTGTGAATAAATGCATCAATCAAAAATTTTGAAAAATTTTAATATTCTTATTTACATTTGGTTTATAACTAATTCAGAATAATTATAATACTGCTTTTGTGTGAGAGCATACAACACTGTTTTAATTAACATTAAAAATATTTATTTTGCATATGCAATATAAGCAAAATTGTTTTTTTTTTTCGAAAATAAAATACAGAATTATAAAATAATTTTATATGAATCTTATACTCATTGACCTTATTTCACTTTAATTCGAAATTTGATCTCTTGGATTTGGGTGTATTTTTCAGATTCTAAGAATGCATTAAGCGTAACTTTAAATATAATATTTGTATGAAAATAAATTTTTTTTGTTTTGTTTTTCCGTTTCAATTTATAAAAGTTGTGTGTTATTCAAATTACATACATATAATATACATATATGTATGTACATATATTATTTTAGAGCACTCTTTTGAATATTATTTGAGAATAAATTCTAAATTCTAAATTTGTTTAAAATTTATTTTTTTTTTTTTTACATCTAAAGGATGATAAACAAAATGTGTTTTGTTTTTGTGTTTTGTAAAAAAAAAAATAAATAAATAAATAAATAGATCAAGGATATTTTATATCAGTAAAAAAAAGAAAAATGGAAAAAAGAAAAGAAAAAACGAAAATTCAAGTACCATTTTGAAAGGAAAATTTTTAAAGATCTTTGTTCTTGAAAATTTCAAAATAAAATGGAAAAAAAAAGGGAAAACTTTTTTTTTGTTTTTTTAATGAGACTGATTAAAAATGAGAAAATGAAATCCATTTAGTATCCGTTTACAGTCATAGTTACAAATACGAAAAAAAAATTCTGTGATAAAATAAAGGATTCTTTCTTAAGATTTTCATTTTATTTTAAAAGTTTTATTTGTTTTAAATTTTGAAAAACGGTTTCTTATTTTTTCGGAATATCAATTTAAGGACAACATGAAGAATTTTGTATTTTTTAATATTTTATATTTAGAAATTTAACATAAATTTATTATATTGAGTTTTACACAAAATGCGGTATTCAAATAAATATTATATGTTTTTAATTTTCTATTCTATACATATATAATATGTATATAAGAATATTACACATACATAATATTGTAGTATTGCTCTTAATTTATAAATAAAAATATTCCACAAATCAGTGGTGTCTAACATATTTGTATTACAATTATGTAAGACTAACAATTAAAGTAAAATCATGGTTTTATAAAATTCTCAAATTTTCCATTTACACAACATCAATTTAGTGTTAATTTCGTATCACATTTTTAAATGGTCAAAAACTTTATCCCACAAAAATGTCATGCTTTTGAAATATCAGTAAATTATAAGATATTTTTGAAAATTTAAGAAATGCATAAGTATACGGGAATTTCATTCTTTTTAGGAAACCAATTCAGTAGTGAGTTAATAAAAATATCTTTCCAAACCAAAAAATTTTATGCATGAATATGTTTAAGATTTGTCTCTTTCTTGTTATTAAATATATATATATATATATATTTTTTTTTTTTGAAAAAATGGGTTCATAACATTATTTCTTGAGAAACAATGCTATTCACAAAATTTGAGAGAAAAAGGAAATATTTAAGAAAACCAAATACATGTAAATAACGGAAAAATATATTAAATTGACTATATTAACTGTATATTATGTGAGCCCGTTTTAAGATTATTTCCAAATTTATTGAAGTGTAGAAAGAAACAAAGTATATATTATAACATATATACATAGTTATGTATAAACGAAATATTATTTACAAGTTAAACATTTCCAAGGATTTTCTGAATTTTAAAATTTAACATATATAAAATGTAACCCTTACCAAATAATGAATAAATAAATAAAAAGGAAAAATTTAAAAAAGGGAATATAAAACGAATTGAAAATATATACTTATATTGTATGTCGGTATGTACATGGATCTATAGATATGTAATCTGTTTTTAACATTACATATATTTTTTTATTTTTATTTTTTATTCTTTGATATACTGTAATTCATAGCATGAATAACGATAACAAGAAAATGATATCAGATAAAATTAGATTGCAGGTATTGAATAAAATATCTTTCGGTTTGTTCAGATTTTTGGTATTATAACGTTAATATAATTATTTAATCTTTTAAATAAAATGCTGTCGAATAACTTCACTTCAATTGTTTCTTATTATAGACTGATTCTTTCTTTTTGATAATGGTTTAAGGGTGTGATCATCTATCTCGCTATTTTATTCGCGAAAGTGAGAAGAAAATGAGTAACTACGAGTATCATATACTTGTATAATGTAATTTCTAAGTGAGAAGAATTATTTGGTATTGCGTAAATTGTTTTTTTCTAATATGAATACAAAAATTATTCACTTGGTTTTGGAAAGGGTTACAGTCAGTCGATATGTTGAAAGATGAAACATCTGAACCCTTTACGAATAGATAAGGGTTCAGTCGATAAATTGAGAAATGAAATATCTATAAGAAAATACTGAGAATTCTGATTTGAAACTGAATAAAAAATGAGTAAAAAAGTGAGATATACGATTAGGCTGTAAATTTCTTCTTCTTCAGAATTTTTTGGCAAACTCAATAAAATAATGTCATTTTTCGTTCGTGGGATTCTTAGGTATACATTGTAATTTTTATAATATCTTATTATTTATTTCTTCCTTTTAATTTTTTAATGTGCTACTACATACCATTTTTGTAGTACTCCTTCTTTAATGAATTCAGGCTAATACTTGCCACATATCCAAATAAAAGTTTGGCTCCTCTGAATTTGCTTAGATTAAAAAAATTGTTTTTTTTTTCAAAAAATTTTTATTTTTTCAAACGATTAGAAACAGATTCTCATACCACAGCAATTTCTATCTGAAACATATTTGAGTAAAGTTATTTAAATGTTTATGATTATAAAAGAAAAAATAAATTTAAAAATATTTCAAAAACGTTATTTATTTCTGCATGATAAACATTTGAATGCATAGATAATGTTTATTTGTATGTTAATACTCGTATGTATGTTTGGAAGTATTTATTTATATTTATCATGGAATATATTTGTAGAAATGAAAAGCTAGAAAAATTTTTCCTGTACAATGTTTTTAAATCTACCACATTGACTTAAAATGATATTTAAATAAAATTTCAAAAAATTCAATATTGTTGCAATTATAAATTTTATTTAAAAAAGAAATATAAATATTTTAGTCCTTTCAATAAAATTTAATACAAAATATTTGTAGGGTTAAGCTTCCATAAGAAAATAATTTATTCCTTTCATATAATCCTGGAGTCGAATACTGCACGAGTTTAATCATTTACTGAAAATTCTAAATTTGAACTGGGTTCTTTTTTTTTTATCGTTATCAATATTCACTATTTTTGGTAGTGATTCTTGGCGATTTCTTCAAAATTATATTTTACATAAAATACATATTTTTTTTGAATTTATGTAAATTACTGCGAAACACAATACAACATGTACTACAGAAAAATTATTCATTTTAAAGCGAAAAAAGGATTATTTTTTATTTTAACGCATTTATTTGATGCTAGAATAACTCCAAGAGAATAACTCCAATTGAAGAGTTCTTTTTTACTTTAAAGTGTTGGGATTTTATTGTCTGAAATGCAATGTGTGTAGTAACTTTATATCCGTACAAATGTATGTTCGAAGGGTATACTTAATTTTACTTACGGTTTGTGATGCTAAGAAATAATAGACTGAGATATAGACTTAACTGTATTTTTTTGATCAGTGTCGAATTCTGACTTGATTTTACCATGTCCGTCCCCACGATAACTCTAAAACTAATTTGTGTTTACAAATTTTTAGAAATGATTTCTAGCAGTAAATACCGGAATCTTATTAAATCGGATATGATTGCGATACTGGTTCGAGAAGCTGTCATACAACTTCAAAATTTTTTTTGACTATATTTAAGAAACTATAGAAGGTTTATGGTATTGAAATTTCGCACAAGCGAATACTCGTATATTATTAGGGCTATTGTGTTTGATCAAAGTCATTGAAATTGTTAGGCTCCTTCTGGTAGTTTGCATATCTCAGAAATTGTTCATGACATAATTTTGAAAATTTACACAAACTAATATATTGTTAGAGCGGTAATGTTTGATAAAATTTCTGGTACAAAAAATATGTTTCATGCTCATGATAGCTGCCTTACAACTCCGTAAGTTGCTTGTTCATAGCCCAGAAACTATTAAGAGTACAAAACTGAAATTTCGAACAAAAGAATTTGATGATGCGGCCATAATTTTCGGGAAAACTTTTTTACATTGTATGGGTTTTTTATATGGCAACTACGACATATGTGTGTATAAAATAGCACTAAATATCTTTACCATTTATTCGTACGAGTTTCACAAATTTGACACATGTAGTTTCTTAAATTTTAATTAAATTTCGTGATTTCGTTAAGAAAAATGTGCTTTGCCTTAAATAAAATAAAATTTTTTAAAATTTATTATCATCTCCAACTCCTAATTATCATTTTGTGTTACCACTTTTACTTTTTATTTAATTTAACTATTTCAGTATAACTATAAAAAATGAAAAAGAAATATAAAATTAAACAAAAGAAATAATCAACTTTATTTGTTCACATTTTTTTTTATTTTATTAATTCTAACTTTATAATTTTATTAACTTTCCACTATAATTATAAAAAATTAAAACTTAAAAGGATTTCATAAGTTTGTCTGTGATAATATCTTGCTTTTTTATATGATGACACTTTTATAATTGCATATACACAAGCATATATAACGTGTCTCAGTTTTTTTTTTTTTTGTACTTTAATATTGTAATATGTCACCTATATTCAAACTCAAAAAAAAAATTAAACTTAGACTCTTGAACAATATGAAAAATATCTATATAGTGTATATGTGATTGTGAGATAGAATACAGCGTGTTATGTATGTATAGAAAAGCAATTAACGAGGAAAAAATATAGTTTTATTAAATTTAGAAGTACCTATACGTATATGTGTGTGTATTTTATTTTTCCTTAACTATAATATTAAAAATACTTAAGGATATATATAACTGTTATATAAGACAACAAATTTTAGATTGAAAAACTTTTGTTTTTCATTTTCAACTCTTTTCTTTGTTTTTTTTTTTTTTTACCTACTTGTTTTACTCATATTTATCTTATAAAAGTTGTTAAAAAGTTTTTTTTAGAAATTTTTTTTTTTTTTTTTTCAAAAACTGAAAACTATTTTCTATGTTTTTTTTTCTATACTTTCATTTTGTATTTTTATTTTATGATGCGTGGTTTTTTGGTTTTTATGTGTATACCTATACTATATACATATAATAAAGAATATTAATTCTACCTATTTCTATTTGCAAAGGTAAAAGAAGAAATATTCAAACCATGCGAGCGTACAGATTAAATTTTTTTTTCTTTTGCTCGCTCTAATTTGCAAAAAGCTTTTGAAAACAAACTACATATATCCAGTCTAATACGTAGATACACACTTACATATCTATATGTTATAACGTATATGTATAAGGTTAAATACAGAAATAAAGTCAGATTTTATAGGGTATGTGTATGTGCATCATTATGATATAATACACAAAATAATTGCTGTATAGTCATAAAGTTTAAGACTAAATTTATCTAACAATTTGTGCATTTCCGTGAATGGTGTTTAAATTTTTTTCTAAAAACGGTATGTATATTCTAATTATGGTATAGAAACTCAAAATTCTACTCCGATACGTAAAATATAATTCCGAAATGGAATACGGGTGGGATGTATGTTTTGTACATTAAGATTATTTTATTTTAGTAAGTGATTAAGATCGTTTAAGGTTGAGGTATTAATTTTAATGTTATGAAATTTTTTGTGATATTTCATAATTTTCCATAAAATTTTCGAATTTTGCCTTAATAAAAGATTTTCCAACTGTTTTACTCTTTTTTGTTATCGGCTTCATGTTAATATTCAAAGAATAATGATCGCTGCAAAAGCTGTTGCCGAAATTTTTCAACTGAAAATCTTGAAATTTAAAATCGGACTTCTTAACTAAACGTGCCAACTGACATGCTTTCAATAATCATTTAAAATTGAGTTTTAATTTGTTTACCGTTGATGATTTTAATAATTTTTGATAAATTTTTTTTTTCGATATGCGATACAAAATTATTAATTTTTGTTAGTAGTACGTACCTAACTCAAGGAAACTCATTCAACTAAAAAAAAAAAATTCTAGAATTTTAATAAAATTGAATATGTACATACATACATATGTGGATGTTTATTTAAAAGTTTTCTATTTATTATTTAGTTTTAAAGGATTAATTAAAAACTATAAAAACATACATGTGCACATACATACATACATAAACCTATTTTATATATTAGTTATTACTCATTTATAGAAAATTTATGTATTATACGAAAAAAGTATGAAAATATTTTTTTTATTTTTTGTATAATTTTCTAAATTTTAAGCGTTAATTGAAAATTAAGTATGTATATGTACTTACATGAATGTTAATATTTGTATATATATATTGCGTACGCCATTATTATCTTTTTTAACACTATGATTACCTATTCAGTTTTATTTATATAGAAGACTACACAAACACATAAATGCAATCCGTGTGTTTATTATATTTTCATTTTTAAATACCTATGCGATATTAATTAAATTGTAATTAAATGAATTATAGATTAAAGTGTACTTAGAATATAAAAGATAATTTCATATATGAAAAATTACACTTCACTTTCACCTCAATAATAAGCGCTTTTGGTTGTTGAAAGTGATAATATTTTTTATGTCTTCTAATTAAAATTTATTCAATCTTAAATTTGTATAAACTATAAGCGATCATATTGTATAATAGAAATCGTATATAGTAAAGAGGACTGAAATTGGTTTTTAAAATTTAGTTTATTAACATAGTTCTCAATTATTGCACCCTATAGAGTCATAATTTTGGTTTAAATTTTCAAGTAATTTTTTTTTTTGGAAAATTATTAATTAATAGAACATTAATGTTAAAATGGAATATTTGTAACCAAAAATAAATTTTCGATTAAATTATTAAGATGATGTATGTATATGTACATACTCTAGCAATATCCCTTCAAAACCAAAAATATTGTATGAGAAATTAAAGAGGCTAAGTATTTTGAGTTTATCACAATTTTCCAAGATATTTAGTTAACTATTATATTTTGATTTTTAAATGTACATATTTACGAGAAATATTAATATTGAATCATAAATTTAATATAGAAGACATATACGAGTAGTTTCATTCTATTTCTTAGCTTGTCATACAGTGAAACGTGACTAATATAAAATTAAATTTTATTAAAACATACTAACAATATATTACCCAATAATATAATACGTATGTAAATCTATATAGCTACATATAATATGCTCTCTTAACCCTGCTCTAGATAAATTTTAAACTAGAAACATAATTCTCAAATTCTTCAACATAATATATGTATAACAAAATTAATAACTATCTCTCTTACTATATTTGTAATTAAAAACATTTTACTTTAAATATAATAATTTATTATACTCGTAAAGTAATTTCTAGTAGTATATATTTATTATTAGTATATATAATTATATATTACATTTAACTAAATTAATTTATATTTTTGGTTTAATATAATCAAGAATATTATTTTGTTTCACATCAAACATAATGTGAGTATTAATTAAATTTAATTCATATTCAATAAATCGATATCGTCAATTATAAGATTTTGATCTGCTCTGTTTTAGTAATGCATTGTATAAATTTTTGGAAGAAACTAAATGAATTGTTATTACAGATTATCAAATTACCATTTTTTAAACAATGTTTGTAATAAAAAATTCTAAATGTGCTTGATTACACTCAACTAATTCGGTTTTATTACAATCATCTACTGTAATGGTTTCTATCAAGATTTATCGAATTGAAGCGCCATTATCGAATTGTTCAGAAACATTTTCACAAAATTTTTAGTTCGATTAAATATCAATTAATTGTAATATTTTGAATTACAATATTCTTAAAACATTGAAGTTGATAGAATTAATTTATTTAAATTATTACATACAAAAATTGTTTATCCTTTAATGATTTCCAATTAAAGTTAATTAAATTTGAAATTCTCCACACTATTTTTGATCTGTCTATATAATTATAAATTTTGTTCATTATCTTAGTGTTTTGATTTTATTATATTTAAATTATATATTATTATAAAAGCCTTCATCTTGTAATTTTGTTTAAGAACAAGGATATAATAATAATAAATTTAAATTGCAGAATAAACTGCAATCATTATTTAAATTGACAATAAATTTTCTTATGAGGTCTTCTTTCAAAATCTCTAACTAAATGATGGTAGATTATTTAAATTGTTACCAAAACGTATATAAAAAGATTTATTAGAAATCTTAATAATGTAAAACCATTATTACCGTCTCAAATTTTTAGATTTATAGCTCTATACATATTTATATATATATATATATATATATATATATATATATAAATTTTCTTTTGTGTGGAGGGAGAATCAAATATTACTGTAATGCTATATTCAAAATAAAATTTATTTAAATGATTTAAAATTTTGTATTAAGGAAGGAAATTTGAAGACCATTAATAACTTTTTTTTTTGGTTTTTATTTTGTTTTTTTTTTTTTTTGCTCAATTTTCTTTAACACAATAAATTATTTACTTATGTTGCAGGACACATTTTTCAATTTTTGTTTTTTTTTTGTTTTTTGAAAGGATCCATTGATTTTTAAATTTTTAAAACAAATTTATCAATATTTTATATAGTAGATGATTGTGTTAGTTGTTTAGATTATTTAACAAACAAAAATTGGATAGCACTTTATTAGAAATGGTAGGCATACTTAAATAATTTACTATAAAATTAAAATTAGTTATTAAATTTGAATTATTATTAAATTAAAACAAATCATAATAATTTATTAGCCACGTTTTTGAATTAATGAGATGTTTTGAATGAAACGTAGAGAAAAATTAACTTGAAAATGAGAACGAATTTTTGTTTGAAAGAAGGTTATTTGAACAATTTTGTTGGCTTATTTATATTTGAATATTTGGCATAGTAGCATTCAAATAACTAACAGAACTACATTGGGTCTAATAGCAAATTTAATTTAAAATTAGGAAACTTTTGATTTTTATCATATTATTTTCACAACATGCTCTGGGAGAGAAATCAATAACAAATGACCAATTTAATTACTGTTTTTGAATATGTTTTTGAATATCTTAATAATGTCGATAAAAGAAACAAAAATTTTTTGTGTTTTTTTCATTTTCTCTGATTCTAATTAGGACAAATTATATTGCTTGTAAATCAACCCCACAAAGTAATTATTTTATTATTGAATTTTTGATTATTGAATTATATTTGATAAAGTTAATGTCATAGCTACTATAGGATATACATGTATGAAAATTTTAAATTTAATAATAAGTTGATTTTATAACTGTTATCATTATTTAATGTTATCTGGAATATATTTATTCCATTTGGAAGAAGCAGCAATTGCTATTTACATGAAACCAACTTCTAAGCATCACTGTTGGATAGGGCAACTTCAAATATTTTCCAAATCATATTTGATCGGGTTAAAATAAGAGAAAAATTTTTCTTTTGTATAAATAATAAAAAAAATGAAAGAGCCAACATAAATGAAAAAAAAAAGAACTTTGACAAAAGATAAAATGTGTTGGAAAAATTTTATTTGTCCCTAAAGAATGATAAGAGCTTGTATTATTGTTTTGCTTACGTACACAACAGAATGTTTGTATATTGTATTATATACGTACACATGCATGTCTCTTTCAATTTTAAAAGTTTACATTAGTCCTTTTTATATTTTAACAGTATGGAAACTTTTTTCAATTGAAGGTTGTTTAAAAGAGTTGATTTCATTTTTGATTATATATTTTTCTTGTCTTCTCATCTTTTAAATTCGGTGTTTGATATACTATTCTATTATTTGACATATGAAGCCTCTTGTTCTAATTTTCTTATAATATAAAACATATAATAACGTATTTACGTTTGATTTGCATTTTTCTACATATTTATCTATTCTATTTACATATTTACATATTTATCTATTACTCTATTTGATATCTAATACAAAGTTTTTAATTGTGTTTTTATAAAAAAAAAATCAAAATAATTTTCATTGATATTTCATCACATTGTTTTATAAAATCAAACAGAAATATTCATAATCAAACTCCAGCTAATTAATAGTTAGAGTCTTAAATGAGCTATTTTTAAAGTACTGTTCTTTGAAATTCCCGCTTTTGGTTTTCTAAATGCAATTACATGATTTTCCTTTTTCCCCAAGAGATTTTGTATTGAATTTCAAATACCAACTTTATATATCGAATAATAATTAAATAATGCATAATTGTAAAGCCAAGTGAACACTTGTATTTACATATATAAACAATATTTATCTATATATGCGTAGAATATGAATAGATACATATCCAAACGTTTTTTTTTTAATATTTGATTTGTAAAAAGCTTTCACCTCTTCAACAGTAAAAAAAAATAAACAAAAGATAAAAATTATCAGAGAAAAAATACCAAAACATCCTTTAGTTAAATTGTCCTTCAAAGTTTATTTTTCTATATATAACATGCTTTTGTTATTTTTATTTTGTCACATAGGATATTACAATAAGAGAAATGACAAAAGGATAATACAAAAAAAGGAAGATTATATAAAGTAAGATGGGAGCATTTAATTTTTTTTCTCTTTGGATTCCTTTTTAGTTTTGAATTCGTATCCAAGCTTTCGACTCCGGTTACAAAAACAAAATAATAAAAAAAAATAAAAGGGGAAAAGAAAATTTTCCAAAATGTCGGAATGAGAAACCAATTTCATTTTTTGTCTTTTTGTTTTTTTTGCACATATATTTTTCTTACCATTATTGTATTTTTCGAATGTTTATTTACATTCATAAATGCGTATCTTCCTGCGTACACAGGAAATTTTTAAAATCCTTTGTAGCATAAAAAAAAAAACCCTTTTTATCACTTGGCATCTGAAATTTAATATTGTTTGCACAGCTATTAAATCAGTTTTGAATTTTCCTTTTTGTTAATTTTAAAATTTTAGAATAGATTTAAAATGAAATAAAAGAAAATATTGAAGAAAAAAGATTAGTTATGAATATATCGCCTGTTTTGACAAATAAGTTGTAACTGGAGACGAGGAAAATACTAAATTGTAAATCTGTGTAAATTTTAAAAACTAAGGGATCGCTATGAAAAATAATTGTTTCTGTGAAACTATTTTAAAAGTTACATATACTTTTTGTATGAAAAATGAAAAATTCGGTAATCATAAGAAATACTATGTAATAGCTAGAATAAGTACTATGTAAGAATTATGCTTTAAATGAAATTTTTTGCTCTAGTGCAATGTACTCATTTAATCTCAATAACGATGAAAACACTATTGTGTTGGTTTTATTTTAATATAGTTCATTTAAACACTGTAGTACTTTAAAAATAAAATCTAAAGAAAATTACGAAACTGTTATCATTGTATCCCACGTTTCGAAAATACGAAATTCTCGAAGTTCAATCTCAAAGAAATCAAGAATATATTGTATGTCTTGGAAGTATACTATTCGCATAATATTGTATACATTAGAATTTTGTGATTTTTTTTTGTTTTTTTTATACTTGAACGATTATCAAGCATGTTCTTTAGTTTGGAAAATCCTTTCATTCTATTATAATAATAAAAATCTTACGTTTTATATTAAATCTTAAAATAAATACACGTATATACATATAGAATTATTGCATGTATGGAAAATTTTTCTTATATAGATTATTACAATGAAAATACGTGTGAAAAATAAAATCAAAAGTGCCTTACATGAAATTTCCAATATAAACACACGACAACTAACATACATAAAATACATTATATTGAGAAAAAAAAAGTGAACAATGAAATTGAAATATTTAAAAGTGTCAATATCATGCCTCCACTTTTTTTGTATAACAACACTTATACGTATACGTATATATACTAAAATAAATATCACGACTTACAAATATACCTAAGAATATAAGCCTGTCATTCCAGAGCATGTATGAGTAATAGAAAAAGGAAAAGAAAAAAATTCTTAAACATAATATAAAAAAAAAACAAAAGGAATGGAAAAATCCAATAAGAAAACAATGTGAAACAATAAAAAGGAGGGGATAATATATAAAATTGTTAACCTTCAGGTGATGACTTAAAGTGTCCCAGAGAGAATGAGATAGAGTAAAAAAACCAAATATATGTATGAAATCTATACGCACATTATATATTATGTAGGTAAATTTTTTATTTCCATGTGATAGATACAATGTTTTACAAAATTAAATATTGGCAAATTTCAGTTATACGTATGTAATACGTTATATACGTAAATATCTATATTTATATTTTTTATACGATTATTGAAAATATTTATATAAATAGACGCTTGTAAGAAATTTCATAGGAATTTACTTTTGATTTTGTTGGATATTTGAAGCCCTCTCATAATTTGAAATAAATATTTGATTTTAGTTGTATAACACTTCGTAAAATCACAATGTCATATTTTGAATTATTGAATTTTGAGCTAGTATTTTTAAATGGATTTTGATAATAACACGTAGTTAATATTTAAATAAGTATAACAGTTTAGAATTTTGATTTCTTTTTTCATTTTAGAAAAGTTTTGAAATGGAAATAATTTGATTTAATTGATAATACGGACACTCTGAAAAATTTATTATAGAAATAAAATAGAAAAAATGTAGTTAAAGTAATCTGTTATATTAATAAAGTTTCCTTCAAATAATGAAAGTGTCCTTTTTGTTATCATTCAAATATTAAAATTCGATATTATTTATGATGATGAATTTTTGAAATTTATATGAAATCAATAGATTTTTCTATGAAGTTCTTCATGTGATCATTATATTATGTGTACATTTCTTGTTGTGTTTATGTTCGAAATGTTTAAATATTTAAAAACCCTGTAAAATGACTTTTAAGAGAACACAAAGCATATCTATTCATTTGATGCAATATCAGGATTCTATACTCATAAAAGTAAACAATTTTGAAATTCTGAATGACAATGAATTTATTGATGTGTTAAAAATGATGTTAAGATTTCAATAGAAATAATTTTTTTGTTTCTATATTTAAATCATTGTTTTCGATATCTAACAATTTGTAAAACGAAATTTATAATAGAATTTTAGAACCAAAATATGCTTTAATATAGTATAAGCCTATGAATATGACAAGTGGTTTTTAAATTTAAATTAAAATTTACTTATGTAGTAAATTATGTAGTAATAATAAAAAAACATGATAAATATATACCCTTCTAATAAAAGGGAGAATATAAAATAATAACCTATTTCAAAATTGATTATTTTTTAGCATTAAACATGTGTCTAAAAAACGAATTAAATTTAACTATAAGTAGAATATTCTTGTATTTACGAATTTCAAAAAGTGATAATTGGAGAGGAGGTAGAGATGGAAATTTTTTTCTAACGAAATTAACTCTTTATTAGTGTCTAAAATCTGTTAACAACCTGCGGTCTAGGAGAAAAACGATATAAAAAATTTGGAAAAAACGAATTTTATATATTATAGCGCTAAATTTTAACGACCATTTTATTTTTTAATGTTCCAATAATGTGGTATGTTACGATAGAAAAAGCCAACCACGACTTTTCTGCAAAATTTAAAAATTCCTTATGATGTCGCTACAATGAGTTGTCCAGAACAGACAAATGGACGTAAAAAATTGACGTAAAATCTTTTGATGATGAAATTTTGATGTCTTGATCTTATGAATTTCAAATTGCATTACAACTACCAAACATTGTCATGCAGTTACGATTTCAATAGTTCAACATTAGAATCAGTTGGTATTTCGCACCCCAATATTTTAAAAATTTTCTCCCAATATTTTAAAAAATCCTTTTTTTCTCATTTAATATTTCATTTCGATCATTGAATTATTCAAAATATTGTCCATTCTCTTCCTTTTTCAATACATCACGTTTAATGTGAAAATATAAAAATCTTTTGAAAGAAAATCAAATTTTTTACATATCTACAAATATATGTATATTATACGCGTACAACATTATCTATAAAGAAATGAGAATATTAAATAAAAATTAAAAAAAAAAGGATATTATGTTAAGTACTTAAAAGCCTTAAAATTTTCAACTTTTATCTGTTTTCCCCTTATTTTTGATTATTTTATTCTTTTCTATATTTGAACATGACAAGGGTTGATAACCCAAAAACTAAGAAGAAAAAGAGATAAAATGAAATATGTATAAATAATAAATAAAAAAAAAAATTAATATAAACTATCCCTAGTTTTGTCTCAGCAACAACCTTAGTTCTAATAATAATTTTAAATATATGTGTATCAACTTATTATACATGATAGCTGAAAATGATAAATTACAACTCCATTTTCTTTATATACATATTTATATACAAATACTAATAGATATTCATGAGATTTTACCGTTTCTTAAATAATAATGTTATTATAAATGCGTTTATATATACATAAGAAAAAGGACATTTTTTATTTTGTTTGTTTATATTACAATCTAAATACCCATAAAATGTAAAGTATTATGTAAATTAATATACATATGCACATACATATTAACTATATGTATATATTTGGAAAATAAATAAAACTACAGTTTTTTTCTCTATTTAGAGAGATTAACATTATTTGATCTTAAAATAATTTTTTTTTTTCAATGAAATCTATAGAATATTTGTTATCTTGAGGCAAAAAGAATACCATATAATAAATTCGTACCAAAAGGATTCATTTCCTTCTTTTAGTTCATTTAGAAATAAAACAGTAAATATAATCATATAAAATAAAATCTAAAACTTTTTTAATATAATATTATATAAGATAGTTATGCTTAAAATTTCATCCCCTAATGTAGGAAGAATTAAATGTAAAATGTAGGTAGTATATCCTGTATAGATACTTATTTAAATTATTTCCTAAATTAACTTTATGAAAATACTTTTAATGTTACCATTAAAAATATGTCATCGCACTAAGTGTATGTATATCATAATATAATTATAAATAGAATAGCGCATTTCATTTAGTGTAATATATATGTACATATGGATGTTCCGTTATTTTACCATATTACCCATTGCATTGCAAAAAGATGTCATTTAATATATTCGTTCTAGGTAAGCGTAAATAAAATATTTTTAGCTAGATGTCGGTCTGTGAAGCTATTCGAATATCTCAAGTTCGGCTGGAAGAATTTTTATGAAAATTTATACCTGAATTTACTTTAGTTATCGGGATTCATAGAGAAATTAATAATCCAAATACCTTGAAATTTAATATTTAAATGTAGTGTATTGAAGGCATGAAATAAGAACTTTCACTAGAACCCGAGCTTAAATTTTTTGACCTATCTTAAGAGCTAATTGACAGGATTTAAAATTTAAGTTCTGGTTTATTTGATTTATTTTTGTAGTCAGCAAATACCACAAACACGAGATTCACTGACAAAAAATGAGCAAATTCTCTTAAAGTTTCGCTATTGAAATATGTGTATGAAATTTGACAATGTTGCAACATTAAAACTACAGGTGAAAAAAAATTAAGTTCTACTTTTTAAAAATCCATTCAAAATAAAGTTTTTCCACTCCTTTGTCTTAATACAAAGGGAAATTTTTTGTGAGTTCCGACATCGGTAAAAACGAGGAAAAAAAAAATTTCACTAAAGTAAAGGACTTGATAATTTTGACGTCATTCAAGTAAAAACATAAAAATAAAAGCATGAAATTAATAATTTTTTGTAAATAATTTGTAAATTATTTTTTTTTTTATGTAATCATAAATGTATTTTTGTTGATGTGTTCTGCATGCATGTACAAAATGAATATCATTTTTTAATTTTCTCTCTCTTTTAAAAGAATAAAACAATTCATTTATTTTTTAATATGAAAAAAAGAATTTGTCTTTTTTTTTTTTTGTTTGGTTTTTAATCTACAATTTCTTTTTATCAAATAGATGAAACATGTCGCTCTGATGAATTTACATGCGGCAATGGTCGTTGCATACAACGTAAATGGATTTGCGATAAAGATGATGATTGCGGTGATGGTACTGATGAAAAAGATTGTCCCGCTCAAGAATGTAATCCAAAAGTAGATTTTACATGTGCTGATGGTGCCTGTGTATCAAAGAAATGGAGATGTGATGGTGATCCAGATTGTCCTGATGGTTCAGATGAACATGTAAGTAAAATTGAATTTTTGTTTTTTAATTATATTTTGAAGAAAATACTTTTCTGTTTCAAAAAATATTTTTGCACATCTGAAATTTTTGGCAATTACTATTTTCCTTTGTTATCCGTTTAGGTATAGATTTTATGAAAATTTTCAATTTGAAATAAATTCGTGATAAATAATTTACATACAATAATATTATGGGAAATAGGAGAAATTTCAGCACTTGTAGATTGATAAAATGTTGTTTCTCATATTTGTACTCTTTCATAGTCTTTACCGTTGCAAACTGTACAAACTAAGAGTGAAAAGATATTTAAAATGAATGTAGATTTTATTCATTCCGGGCGCTTCACACATAAAATTCCAAATATTTCTCCTATACATTTCCAAATAAGAATATATTTATAAATATATGAATAAGAATATTTTTAGAATATAAAGTGATAAAATATTTATGTAAAGAATGGTTTCGTATTAGGAATGTGTAATTTGTTTTACAAAATCAATTTAAATTTATAAATTTATCAGTTCAATATTATTATCTTTAATGTAACTATTTAATTATTTATTTGTATAACAAATGTATCAGGGAACAAAAGTACGAGTGCATTCATATCATTATTTTAAAGTAAAGGAAGAAAAACAAATAAGGCAAGCAAGTTTAATAAGGAACTTTAAATGGAAATTTCCCAAAAGATTCGATATAAATTTAAAAAGAAACCATAAAAAAACTAACAAGAAACTGAAAATTCTCATAAAGGATTATTATCCAATAAAAGTCCAATTTTCACTAGGAAAATAAAACAAAACAGAACAAATGAAAAAAAAAACACACACACACACAAATTGGAAACTAGACAAGTGAACAATGAACAAAATAAAAGTAATAACGATGAAAGTCATAAAAAAAAATAACAAAAAAAAAACTTAGAAAACAATAGAAGTGTTAGAGTCATCGAAAATTCGATTTATTGTATATTTGAAATTCGATTCGATTAAATTTATTCCTTTTTCAATTTTTTTCTTTTTTTTTGTATTTTCTCTTATTACTTTACTATATACTCTTTCTAATGTTGCTTAGGTTTCTATATACAGATAATTTTATTATGGGTCATAAAAATTGGACTCAAGAAATAAAAATAATAAAAGGATTTAATAGGATTTATCATCATTACATATATTTACACATTATACACTTACATATGTATATATACTATTGCTATATCGTATAAATTGCGGAATTTATATACGTTAATGTTTGCACGTAAAACATAGATTAATATTATAAGAAAGAAATTATGACTGTTCTATTTTTAGGCAATTGTCTAATTCTTTTTATTTTAAATAAATATATTTACAATGTATGTATACACATATGTATATGTGATATATATATGTATATGTGTAATAACGAATTTTACGTTTCTGCACGAGAATTACTTATAACTTTATTTATAAAAAGTAATATTCGACTATGCGTATAATTATAACGGGATTCAAAAAGGATTCTTATAGTTATATATTAAAATTTATAAGTGTTTGTAGACATATTTAATTTGAAGCATAGTGTTAGTGCAGTAGTAAATTCGTTTTGACCATTCCACATGATTTTAAATTAAAAGTCAACTTCAAGTACTTCAAGTATTTATCATAATCTCCTAGATTCTAAAAATCAATATAAAAACCATAAATTTTTTTTTAATATCTACATATATTAAATATAAGTGAAATATGTTTTAATTCTATAAGAAAAAAACATTATTACCTTGAATTTAACAAGAAAAACAGAATTATTAACATTTTTGTAATGAATTTACATAAATTATTCTATTTAAAGGAATTTTCGCAGGGTCAAACCAATGGTTCGTATTGTAGTACTTTTCCCTTCAACAAGTGAAAATACTGCTTTTAAAATACAGTCTATGTGTACCTAGCACATTGCATATTAAAATTATTTTCATTCATAAACGAAGCTATTTCTAGGATTGCATATATTTAGGATGAACGTTTTATGCAGTCTTTGAAAAAAAGCAAGAATTAATTTAAAGAGGGCTTAACATAACGCTCGATTTTAAGGGTTGATTGTGTGAGTTAAGAAAAATTGTTATATGTTTTAATGTCACGGAAATTATCGTTAGCCTTTTGCGTTTATGGAAATTTGAAAAAACTTGCGTTTTTGGAAATATAAAGCGTCAAAAATTCAAATTTTTTCAAATTTCAAGAAGCGAAAAATTGAGAGGGGGTGGAGATAAGAAAAACAATTTCCCTCAAACGAAAAAAACTATTTATTAGTACCTAAAAGCTGGGATATAGAAGAAAAACGACATTAAAAATTTGGAAAAAAAGGATTTTAGATAACAGTAAATTTGAACGTCCATTTTGCTTGTTTTTAAGTTTAACTATAGTATGTCCCGATGGGAGAAGCAAGCCACTGCCTTTCTACGTTTGCAAAATTTGAAAAATGCTCATGGTTTCATTGCAACAAATAGTTCAAAAAGGCCATTTTTAGGGTTTTTGGGAGGGGGGGTACAACTTCTAGAGAGGGGAAGATAGGTAAAAATTTTCTTCTACAGAAATAAGTTTTTAGTAAAGATCTGAAAATGCGCATATAAAATTTCAGCTTTCTATCTTCAATGGTGTAGAAGTTTTGTAAAGATGTCCACGGACGAACGGACGGACGGACAGAGTGAAACTAATAAGCACTTTTTTTCAAAAAATTCTTGGAAAAGTGCTAAAAAGCAGATGATGCTAAATGAATGTATTAAGACTTAGTGATTGTAAATGTTCACCTTTATAACCTTGAAACTTATTTTGCATTGAAAAATATTTTGACATAACAATTTTTAAAGTGAAAAATTCTTGTTTTATGTAAAAAATTTTTTTCTTTAAATGTTTGATTTTTTTCTTTTCTTTTTTCTTTTATACTGTATTCTGAAAGAATTTTGTAATCTTTAGAACATGAAAATTTATAAAAAGGATTAGAATAAAGTTTTCTATTAAAGAAAAATGTTATTTTTTCCATAAATTTAAATAATTTAAAAAAAAAATTTCTCGTGTTCTTTAAAAATTTTTTATTTTCTCTTTCTCTCCCTACACTTTTTGTGTGTGTGTGTGTGTGTGGAAGAAATAATAAGAGACATTTATCTTTTTTTTTAAACCAATTATGACACTTCTGTCATATTCATTTCTCTTCTATATTTTAAAGTTTGCATCATTTATTTTTTTCTTTTTTTTTAATTCTGTTATTTCAACCATATTATTTTTACCTAGAAATTTATCTAAATATATAGGGATGCAATAATATAATAAATTATTTTATGGGTGGTGTACAGTAATGGTATGAAAGCATTAATATAGGTGAAAAAAAGTAAAGTTTAAAGAATTTTTGCTACTCATTTATCAAAACATTGCGAAAATATTAAAAAAGAAAAATTTAATATTTGAACATTAAAACTTTAGGATACAATTTCTTGTTTTAACTTGTGTTTCCTTTAAAAATATTTACATTTAATCTTATATATATACGCATGTTCTATAATCTTATAGAACTGATAGTTTGCAAAAACAAAAATTGTTAGATAGGAACTAATAGTATGAAGTTTCACTTAAAAAGTTAAGGACTTATGAAAAACAGCTTCATTATTCTCTTTATCACAAAATGTTCTCTGATTGCATATTTTTAGGAGAAGACTTTTAAAAATATGATTTTAACAATATGATATTATTGCTATTAATTAGGTAGGTTAAAAATATGCCTTCTTACAAGTGAAAGAAGAATTTTTAATACTATTTTGCTTTTATAGAAATTTTATAAAGTTTATGGTTTTGAAGAAAACAACTTTTGAAAATCTAAATTTATTGGAAACATTTCGTTACAAATGTATTCTAAAATTTAGGTTTCAACTTAAAATTTATAATACGTTTACTAATTCAATATTAGAATTACTTTGATTTTCTTCTACTCCCATTGAAATTTTTTTGTTTGCTATCGCATAGCTATCTAAAAGGAAAATAAAATGAGACCTAAACGGAAATATAATGAAAAATGATCCTTTAAAATTATGTTTAATGGTTGTTGCTTTTATTTTAATTTTCTCCATATTTCTTTCATTTGTGGACATTTTCTTTTCCGCCAACTGTTCTTTGTTTTTATCAATATTTTTCTAATATGTTCTAGTGGTTTGTTTTAACTTTGTTTTTGTTCAGAGTTTTATTTTATGGGTGGAAAGTAGGATGTTTTCTTTTCTTTACTTATTCGTCTTGTTTTTTTTTTGTTTCTGTTGTTTCCTCTTTTCAATCTTCAATTACAGTTTTTTTTTCTTTTTACTTTTTGTTTTTCTTCCTTATTTTTGTTTTATACCTTTTCAAAGTCATTTAAATTTAAAGTAAATATTTCTTTTTAAACTTTCAATTGTTCTGAGTTCCTTAGCTTGGATAGGTTTTTTTTTTCTTTTCTCTTTTTTTGCCTTTTGTAAGTCAAATTTCATTTTTTTGTTTTTTGTTTTTCTTGTTCTTCAGCATAATATGTGTGTGTAATTTTGAAAGGAAGAAAAATTTTTTTCGGTATGATTTCATTGTTAAATTATTTGAATGCTTTTAAGTTTAATTTTTTTATTTGAGTTATGAATTTATTTTGTCAAAATAAGAAAAAAAAATCAAAAATGAAGATGAAATGAAAATCAAATAAGAAAAAAAAACTTTTATACAAAAGATTTAAAAAAATTTTTTTTTTCTTTTGCAATTCCTGTTCTTCACTGCTGCAATATTTAATTTTAATTATGGTTGTGTGTTATTCAAGTTGTGATATTATTCAAATAATATCATGCTCATCATTTAATTAAAAATAAAGAAAGAAAACATCAGAGAAGAATATTTCGCGTAGGACGTAGCGTAAAAATACATTTAACATTGTGAATGAATGACATATTTAAGTGAAGAAGAATATTTCGTATATGTAACAACAAAATAGCGTGTATTCCTATATACATATATCAGAAAATGAGTGCCCTAGTAATTTTAATTAAAAAATCTTATTCTCAATCACTCATTTGTAAAAAGTTAGATAAAATTTTATTAATTTCGTTTGAAATCTAAAATGTCAGCCAACCAGAAATGGAATGTATTTGTAATATTTATTTGAAGAACATGTACATATATAAAAGCTTCACCCAAGAAAATAGTCATTTAAAAATTACATGAAATATGCATAGGTATTTTTTTTTCAATTTTAATCGAATAATATATCAATAAGCGTATACGTATATGTGTACATATGTGTGCTATTTGAGAAATATTTTTCCAAATTTCCTTTTAGCTTTATAGAGAGTAACACCTTTTATATTGTTTTTATCAGCAACTGCGTCTATATTAGCTTTTTTATTATGCGTATGCGTTTGCCTTTTTTTCATAAAAAATATAACAAAATTTACAATTTAGAGAAAAGGAAAAATTGTAACTGTACGCGTATTGCATTTTTCTTAATTTTTTTTTCCCATTTAAATCTACCAATTAAGTAATTTTTATTCTCTTGTTCCAAAACAAAAACAAAAAAACCATTTTTTTTTTAAAAAATCAAATTTTATTTTGAACATCACTTCAAAACTTGAAAAATTTCCATGAAAACAAGAAAGTATGCTAATTATTATTATTCTAGAAAATATTCTATATAAATAAATTCTTGTCCTTCAAAAAAAAAACAGAAAAGAAGATAACAAAAAAAAATAAAATAAGAGAAATAAGAAAAAAAAGGAAAAATTGCAAATAAAAGAAGAAGAACAAAAAAAAATAAAAACAAAAATTAAATTCTCTTAGTAATTGAAAAATTTTCTTCAAGCAAATTTATTCAATATTGTAATTCCGTAACGACAACAAAACAAAACTCAAAACAGAATCGCGAGCATATTCTTTTATATTTACACATAAAGTGCCCCCCCGCAAGAGAAAACATTTATTTTCGACCGATGGTAAGCTTTCCATTCCAATTTTTTTTTTTTTAGCTTTTTTCTAATTTAAGATTTAAATTTTAAGCGTTTTATAAATGACATTTAAAAATAACTCAAATAGGTTAAGATATCTTATAGCTGAACTTTCTTGAAACTCGTGTTATTCTTGAATCTTGAGTAATTTTATTTTATAACTTTTATGCAGTATTTTTCTCTTTCGTAAGATACTACTTAAAATTTTAAATATTGTTATTGTAATTAGGTGCATTTCATATACTGAATTCACATATTTATATAGTATCTTGATAGAGTATTAACAGAGCTTTCAGAGAGAGTATTAACAGTATTCGTTTAAAAATATTAATTGATGCAATTCGATATTATCCAATATATTAATTCATAAATCTCGAAACATTTCCTCAAGTCTTCTATATGACTTGAAGCAGGATATTATGTGACACCTTATCTAAACTTATACAAGAAACATATATAAATATAGACATATTTTCGTAGTTGTATATAAACATAGATCTAGTAAAGTATTCCATGAATATATTTATAAAATCTTCCTTATATAAAAATGAATTAATGAATAGCGTCCTTGAATTTAAATAATAAAATATAATAAAGAAAGAAATATTTATGGAATAAAAAAAATATAAAAACAAACACAAAAAAAAAAAAACAACAATGAAAAAATAATGGAAAATTGAATAAAAGCGAAACTCAAATATTAAACTCATAAAGAGAAGGAAGGAATAAATATTGCCCTATTCATTTTCAGTTCTAACAAAAAAATAAAAAAAGGATCAAAATAAAGAGTAATCGATTTGAATCATTTTTACCATTTATTCAATTTCGAAATGTCGCAAAACAATATATACACATAAAAAAAGAATAAAAACAAAGAAAAACGGAAATAAAACAGGTACAAAAAAGAATAGAAATACAAAACAGTTCTTATCCTTTTTTTTTCTCTTATTTATATCCTGTTTTGAGATTTTTATTTTGTTTACTTCCATTATTAATTTGTCCTTCAAAAAAAAAAAGAAAAAAATCAAATCAATTATGCTTTTAATCAACCCAAATCCCAACTCATCTTTATTGCAAACCCTTTCTTTCTTTTTTCTTTTATTTCCAATTTTTTAAGTGGTTTTAAGAATAAGGAGAAAAAAATCATAATGTTCACAATGTCCCTTCTAAATGTTCTAAATTCTATGTTGTAAAACAAGATACAAGAATATGAGTTGTCTATACATATGCACTCTGTAATCGAATTAATAATTGTATTATACAGTTGTGTGTATATAAAATGGCCCTGATTGCAAAACAGTTTCATTTTAAATTTGACCAATGCAGTTTAAATATTTTCTAAGATATTAGATTATGATTAAAAGCTATAGGGCAGCTACCATAAAATTTCAAACAATTAAGATTATATTTTATAATTTTATTTAGAATGTTGTACTCATTTTACCTATAACTCACTTGATGGAAATTTCATTATTATAATTCAAATACCTTTTGAGGCCTATAATAAATTTGTTTTTTAAATTGCAATTCAGTCTGCAAACAGGTGTGTATAGAAAGCTTATATGGAAAGAGTAATTTTGAATTAATATAGATCTGCGAATACCTAAATTAATTATATAAAAACTAAGTATTAGCGACAAGTGTTGCGAACATTTAATATTTTGAGAGTATACGATTATAACTTCGAAATATTGGAACAATTGATTCCTATAATATAAACCTAAATTGTTACACGATTTAAGATTAATTAAAATAATTTTTCTTTTAATAATTTACCAGAGTCAAATGTCAATCATAAAAATTTTTTTAATACTGACTTAAACATAAATGGGAAAAATGTTGTGGTTGAAATTTTGTAAAAGAATGTCAAACTAAACAATTGACATCGTCACAGCAATTTAAAAGAACTAAAAACGGAATAAAATTGCAAAAGGATAAAATTATAAAGAAAAAAATTTTCCATTTCTTTTTTTTCATTTCTCATGAGATTTTTTTTTGCAAAAACAAAAAAAAAGGACGATCATATTTTACTCAAATACAAAATATCAATTTGATAAATTTAATTTTTATCTTTTTACTTAATTACTTGTTCAAGGACATAATTAAACAGGACTTAAAAATTTTTTTTTAAAATAAGAAATTTTTGTTTTAAAATCCTATTTTTTTTTTTAATAAATTTTTGTTAATTAAATTAAAATATGTCCATTAATTTTGGAAAACATAACAGCATTTCTTGGAAAGAAGACAGCAAGAATCATATGGAAAATTTCTTAAATTTCAAAAGGGTTCTAGTAAATTAAGCTTTCAATTATTTTGTATTCTTAAATCTTAAATTCCAATTTCGAATTGTAATGATTTCATTTAAAAAAAGGATAATACGTAAATTAATAATTGTATTAGACCGACTTTAAAATTCTTTTAATGTTAAAACGATTTGGAAATTTGTTAACTTTATTGTTAAATTATAATAGAGTGACTTACATATCATATGATGTCAAAAGAGTACATAGAAATTTAAATTTGCAATATTTAAATATTAAGTTGGTTTTTAGTGAAAATTTCAAAGAAAAATAAAATTTGATTAAGGTTTGTTTCAATGATCTTATTTTAATATGTTATATGTAGCCATGACAATAACTTTAATATTTTATGTTATTATATTGAAATTAAGAGGAAATTAGGTAGACATTTTGAAAAATTTCATAAGAATTTTTAAAATGAAAATGATTTTCTCCATAGAATTTCCCAAAAGAATTTTAAAAGAACCTTAAAATTAAAAAACAAAAAACTTGACATGGCTCGGATGAAGCATTTGTTTTTAGAGAAATTCGTTCGAAAAAACTTTCGTCTTATTAAAATTATTTTTTTAATAAGATTTTCACATTATTTGCGGCATTTTTTGTTTAATTTTCTTAAAACTTATCGCATAAAAGTGGGCTGGTGTTTTAAGAAATGTTAAAGATTTTAAGATGGCAAAATTTTTGAGTAACAAAACAAAAATATTTGTCCATTATTGTTCACAAAAAATAGACTGTTAACGTTGATGAATAATTCTGCCCCTCATAAACTAGTAAAATAATCATTTATTAAAGCTTTTTAATTTAAATTATTAAATTTGAAAAAAAAATATATTTTTACAATATCTCTGACACATTTAATATCCTTTTTGTCGTAAATCACTATAGTTTGAATAAAATAATAATTACACAAAATTTTAATTTACTAAATCAAGGACTACTCGCACTTGTATAATATCATATGGATTTTAATAAATTGCAATTGAAATAAAATATTTTAAAATTATTCATAGTACATTTTATAAAAAATATTATTATTTTATTAATAGAAGCACAATTTAATCATCTGCATATGCATCCGTAATAGTTATTATGTAATTTTATATTTTGTATTATTTTAGAATTGTGGTAATGTAACTCTTATACCATCACCATGTGTTTTCAAAGAATATCAATGTCGTGATCATGTAACATGTTTACATAAAAGTTGGTTATGCGATGGAGAAAAAGATTGTCCGGATGGTGATGATGAAATGGCGCCCAACTGTTTAAATGTAACATGTAGAGCTGACCAATTTCAATGTGCTGACAATACATGTATACCAGGATATTTAATGTGCAATGGCCAATCGGATTGTGCTGATAAAAGTGATGAATTAAATTGCCGTAAGTATTTAAAAATAAAAAATAAAAATTGTAATTCGTTTTTTTTTTTTTTTTCGTTTAATTTTTGAAATCCTGGATAGTATTTTTATTTACCTATATGAGGTATTTTTTGCGAAGAGAATTGCAAATAATTTGTATATAGAAATAACCATTAACATTACCAGGTTGTCTTTCCGTTTTTGCGTGTAGTTTCTAAAACATGAAACTTTGACTTGGAAAATTGAAAGTTTTATAAAACAATGTGAAAAAATATGCCAAGAACTTAAAATTAAATCGTTACAACTATTCTTAATTAAAAATTTAATATGCATTATTTTTGTTAAATATTAACATCGTTAATGGAATATAATTCTATTTTTTTCTATACACTCCCATGAACTCTTTCATTTTAATTCTGTAACTAATTCTATTTTAATTATTAATTATTCTTGGAATCTCAAACTGTAATTAAAGTAATAGGATTTTCCAAGGAAGATTGTTAAAATAACATGGTATTCTAAAGAACATCTATATAGATTTATAGATAAAAGTAATCAATAATGGTAGTTCTGATACTTAGGTTTTGTTATTTTTAGTTATATAAATTATTTCTTAAAATTTTAGATTTGTACACATGTATTTCCGCAATTGCAGAACAATATTAAATTATTATTCTCCAAGAATTTCAAATACTTAAAGAGTTTTTGTGTAGAATTTAAACTGCGTTAGAACTTTAGAGATTGAACGACGAATTTACTTTTATGATCCTGTTAATTTAAAATTTTTATTACTCAATACACGTGTAGCTACAATGAAAGAAGCAAAATTATTCTTAACAAATAATTCAAATTTTGAATTAATTGAAACTTAATAATTTTAACCGGAAAATCTCCTTTTGTTCCCTGGGTTTATATATACATGCTTATATAACAGTAATATCTATAGAAAGCAATTTATTACAATGTAATAACTATTATGTCGTTCAAATATTTAACCATTTTTCGTCGTATATATACGCCAATATAACATTAAAATAAATAATGAATTAATTGCTTGGAAATTAAGAAGCATTAGACTGTAAAATCGACTATAATTCTATAAAAATCATTTAAGTAACGTAAATATTGTTATGCATTACCACACTACACACATCCATGTATAAATATTCGTATGTATTTATATATCATATTATGCACATTTTAATTTAACAACTTTTTAAAAATGGATATGTATTTTTTTCCATTAATAAATAAATTTATGCAAATATATGTTGGTAGATACGACATTAAAATATTCTATAATAAAGTATGTGTGTGTGCACGTATATGCATATTTAAATATGAATTCATATATCCTTATATTAAATTACTGTTATTTTTCATTTTTCCAGATATAGTTAAACCAATATCATGCGATAAAAAAACGCAATTTGATTGTGGTGCTGGATTATGTATACCACTATCAAAAGTTTGTGATAAAAAGAAAGATTGTCCTGATGGTGAAGATGAACCGTTAGATAAATGTAATATTAACGAATGTTCTAAAAATAATGGTGGTTGCTCACATAAATGTGTTGATACACCAAATGGATATTATTGTGATTGCGAAAAAGGGTAAGTAATGATGATGATGATGATGATGATGATTAGGAAAAACAAAATGAAAAAAAAAAGGAAAATCCTTTTAAAGATATTAAGTCATTTTTATTTTATTTCTTTCTTCCCCCGTATAACTGAAATATATATATATATATACATATATATGTATCCAGCCAGAAATATCTAAAATATTATTAAGCTATCTATTATAAGCACATTTTCATTTTGATATTTAAGATTTATCTTTACAATCTTTTATATACCTCGAATATATTAATGTTTCTATTTATACATACACATGGATAGTAACAAAAATGATTAAAATACTTTGGTATTTCCTTATATATTTAAGTATATATTTTCTATATTTCTCATTTATTTTCCACTTATTAACCCTCTATGTACATTAATACAAATATATTCTTCTAACATTACAGATATAAACTTGAAAATAATAAAACATGTGTTGACATTGATGAATGTTCTATACCGGGGTCATGTTCTCAAATCTGTATTAATGAAATTGGTACATTTAAGTGTGAATGTGAGACCGGTTATATGCGTGATCCACGTAATCATACAAGATGTAAAGCAACTGAAGGTCATGCATCACTATTATTTGCAAGACGTCAGGATATACGTAAAATAGCATTAGATCATGCTGAAATGACATCAATTGTAAATGATACAAAATCAGCAACAGCATTAGATTTTGTATTTAGAACTGGTATGATATTTTGGAGTGATGTTTCAACTCAAAGGATATATAAGTAAGTTCTTTTTGAAAAAAAAATTAAATTAAATTATGTTATGATTAAAATTTTGTTAATTAAATAATTGCATCTGGAAAATTCTTTCAATCTCAAAGAATACTGATCGTATATGCAGGAATGATTATTATTTTATTAATATTAATTTTTTGATTATTTACATATTCACATCATAATTATTACAAATAATTGTCCTTTGATATAGATTAGAAACTTTGTAGCATATTTATGATGAAAACTACTGAAATTTTAATTATTAAAAAATAAATCAAAGTTCATAAACATGTAGACTTGCTTTCTACATAAATTGTATAGTTCAAAAATCGAATTAATTAAAATGTATGTGTGTGTATATATATATATAATTAAATTTAATTATATATAATGTTTTACAAAGCCAAGAACATAAAATTTTATAATTGAATAACTTTAAAGAATGAATGTAGAAAATAAAGGGTAAATTTAGTATTAAATAAATTTTCACGTTTATATGCAAAAAATTTAATAAAAGAAGTTTATGTACTGTACATACATACTATACTATATATATACATATATGAATATACATTCATCTTATAAAATAATTTATTATTGAATGAGAATGTAAGAAAACACAAACATACATACATGAAAATTATTTACAAAGTTTGCTTCAATTTTAATGCAAAATAATCTCTTTTGAATTTTAAATTTTTTGAAATTTAATTTAAAATAAGTAAAAAGGAAAATTTTTTAATTCATCCATTGCTAATTTATTACATTAGTAAATCCAGTTTCTTAATTTATTTTTGTAATTGTACATTTATGGTTCTAAGATTGTTTTTCTTAAGTTGATTCTCGTCTATTAGAAAAGAAGATTCAAATAATGTTTATTCAAATCAAATTGTTAAAGGGATTCTTTAAAATTAACTTATAAAATGTTAAGTTGATTTTAAGCAATCCCTTTAACAATTTAACAAGCTTTTGATCTTTTAATACAAAATCAAATTTTTTGGCAGAAACTGAACTCAATTCCATTTAAAAATTAAAAAAATTAATGTTAGTTTGTGTTATTTATATAAATTATTTTACAGAATTTATTTAAAAATATTTGCAAAGAATTATTAGATAATTCAAATATCACCTATAATTAATAATTTCATGTAGATAACTAAATACACATATGCACATAAATTCTGTCCATGGAGAAATTAAAAACATAAAATTTTCTATTCATGATCAAAGAATATTTATTCTTAAGGACTTTGATTACGTAAAATATTGATTGTAATCATAGGGAAAAATACTTTAACAAAATGTACAGTAAAAAAAAAGCAAATTTCAATAATTTCAAAAGAATCCTTTTGAAATTTAGTTTTTTTTGTTTGTCTTCGATTCTGAATAATTCAAGTATTATTTGCTATGACATAAAATCTCTGGATATGTCATGAAAGAATATATTAAGTACTGGAAATAAAACAAACACACTCTCACACACAGAGCATACAATTTATTGTCTCTTATTCCATAAATCGAATAATGTACTATAAATTCTGTTAAAATAGAACTGACATTAAGTACAATCAAAAATCAATTTAAGTATTAAAAATATTTTAAAATTTTTTTTGATTCTGATTTTGACTTTTATCTTAATTTACAAAATATCATAATTAATACTAAAGTTTTTGAATATTCATTTATTTTTTTTTTATTATTTTATATTTTATTTATTGTTAAAGCTATTCAAAAAACTCAATATGAAAAATTCATTATCATTCAGCTATACATAACTAAAACAGAGGAAATTAAAAAAAAAAAATATTTTATTTTATATTTTAATATAGAGCTCCTATTGATGAAGGCAATGACAAAACAATTGTATTAAAAGATCGTTCTGTGACATCTGATGGTTTAGCTGTTGATTGGGTTTATAGTCATATTTACTTTACAGATACACATAAGAGCACAATTGAATTAATAAATTTTGATGGTAATATGGGTAAAGTCCTTATTGAAGATGATATGGATATACCAAGAGCAATTGCTTTAGATCCAATTGACGGGTAAGTTAATCATAATAATAAAGACAAAAACAATATTCAAATATTATTTTACAAGTATCTATATAATATAAATTATATTGACATACTTAATTTTAATTGATTTCTGTGTTTTAAATCCTTTGTATATGCTAAAATATTTAATATGAAATATATGCATTTGATATATTATTACCGATCTCATTGCATAAAATAGGGGGTTATGGGTGGTGGCGCAAAAAATTTCCATATCAAGTTTTCTGTAGAAACGCATTTCTACATAGTAGGAAAGCGAAAATAAACTATTTTTAGCGAGATATCAGGTTTTTGGTTTCTCTGAAATTATTTGCGCGTGCACAAATAGCCCGCATACATGTCTTAATTTCAATTAAATTAATTTTGATGTTAATGTATATCTGAGTTTATTTTGGTTATATCACGGATTAATAAACTTTTGACGTATGACAGGTCTTGGGAATTGAGTCTTTATTTCGGGCAATTTTTAAATTTTTTGCCATATATATAAAAAACCAATTGACGGAATTTCTTGAATTTTGTTATTTGAGTTCGGTTTACTAAATAAGACAAATTTCTTTTCCGAAATAATAGATTAACTTTTCAGAGAATTCGGATAGCAGGAAGTGAACCTCTACTAAGAACGAAATTTTAGTTTTTCTAGACATGTAAGCTTAAGGTTATTGAATGTAACTATGTAAATGTAAATTCAAAAATGTGTAAAATACATTTTCAAAATCCTGTTCAATACTTTCATCAAAACAAAAAATTGACTTTTCCGTCGACTATGAGTTGACCACATCAGATTTTTTTAGTATATTATAAATATACGATATTTAATATCAAAATTGATTTTTCACAAAGAGCTTATAATATGTGAATAAAGTTTTATGAAATTTTATAAAAAATAATTGAATTTTCCATTTGAAGAATTGCATTGTTTTATTTTTTAATATTATTTTTTTGAAAAAGATAAACATAATGCATAAAAAATTTTGAAAACACTTCAAAATATAATTTTAAAAAATATGATCCTTTTATATTGGAATATGCTACGTAATAGTAAAAAAGCTATTCAAATTTAAAAATAAAGAATTTACAAGGACTTATTGAAGGAGTAGCGCACATGATTTTTTGAAATTCTTTAAAATTGCTACCTTGAATATTATAGTTTTCAAAATGTTTTATTGCATATGATGATTTGTATGAAGTTAATATTTAGTTTTAGTTTTCAAAAACCGAAAAAAATATACGATATAATAATTATACAGATAGTTATCGTTGAAAGATTGCAGATAAAATTAATCATGTTTGGATTATATCATTTAAACTACTTAAAAACAAGCTGTAGATTATGATTATTAACAGCTAGTTTAATTTTAACAATATTTATTGTTCAAAAGAAAACTTAATTGTGACTTCACCCTCACTTTAATTGAATTTGATTTTTTCAAGGGAATCGAAAATGCCTTAAAATATTTCACTCCGTCAATATTATCTACATATATTTTAACTTTTTTATTAATGCTTGTATTCCTCACACATGACCGTCCAGACTACTACAGAGTAATTGATATTATTTGTAACTGAAGCATTGTTTTGAACTGAATTGAAAATCGTCTTATAGTGGACTAAGAACTAAACTTCATATTCAAGATTTCACATTTATTTTTTATACAAAATTGTGAAACCATGTACCGGAAGATATGTAACTACATCCTCAAAAATCTTATAAATAATTACATACTAGTTTCTTTTGTATGATGCACGTATTATTTATAGAGTCTTATATATGGTTAAATGGAACGCTAAAAAAATTTACGCTGGCAACTCAAAATACACTTAGTATGTCGGAATTTCTTATATTTTTTATACGAAATTTTGTGATAATTTTTATTTGAAAAAATTATAATAAATGTTTTAATTCAACAAAGTAACAAAGTATAAATTTTATCATCGAAAAAAAAAAACATTTATTTTTTTAACTTTTTCAATAAAAAGTTTAAATTTCTCTCAACAAAACTTTTCTAAGTTTTTTATGTTTCCCAAACCTTCAAAAAATAAGTTTTTAAATTTATAAAATATAAAGTAAATTTTTGATTATTAAAACTTGATATTTTTTTAACCTGGGTCATTTATATTTAAGTTATAACCCTAAAAAGACAACAAAATATTGTATATAATTCCTTGACAGTTCTTTATCTTGAATTGTAAGCTAAACACGTTTATTTTTGACCTATTTTAACTATTTATGTATACATGGTATCTTTTTTTTCCAAAAAATTCAATACCCTTGTTGTACCATATTGTTTTCATCCTTAAAAGAAAAAGCTAACTATATTATCAATTCCAATTACCTTGTTCGTGTTTTTTTAAAATTGCTTGTCTAATGCAAACTTCAGATATACATATTCAATATATGTATGTATGTATTTGAATATAGATGTATAAATGAAACTACATGTGCATTAATATATTATTAACTAAGTAAATATTTTGTTTATTTATTTTGTTTTTATATAAGCATATGAAAATAATATTTTTTTTTCTATATTGATATAGTTGGATGTATTGGACAGATTGGGGTGCAAATCCAAAAATTGAACGTGCCGGTATGGATGGTACACATCGTCAAGCAATTGTTACATATGATGTTAAATGGCCAAATGGTATAACATTAGATTTAGTTAAGAAACGTGTTTATTGGGTTGATGCTAAACTAAATGTGATTTCATCATGTAATTATGATGGTACTGATAGACGTTTAATATTATATTCATCTGAATCACTAAGACATCCATTTTCAATTACAACATTCGAGGATTATATGTATTGGACTGATTGGGATAAACAAACTGTATTTAAAGCAAACAAATTTAATGGTGAAGGTGTCGAAGCAATTACAGCACTTCATATGGTAAAAAAGATTTCTTTTTTTTTTTTCATATTTATTTATGTTTGTATTTGTATTTTGTGTATTTTTGATTATGATTTGATTGCGTGTGACCTTCATCCGTTTTTCGTTTTTTTTTTTTTTTTTTTGTGAAAAAATAATATTGAATTTAAGTATTATTTAAGTATGTGGGATTGAAAATTGATATACGTTATATGCAAAGGTGTATAACAACAAATGGTTATAAAATTTACATACAAGCATTCATTATAGATTACTTTAAAAACACAGAGAGAAAGAGAGAGAAAAAAAGGATCACAAAATATAAGGGATCATATTAATCTTAGTGGTAAAATTAAAATTAATTATACAAATGGTTGTGGTTTTTTTTCCGTCATTTAGAAAATTTTCAATTTTCCTTTTAGTCCGACAGAAAAAAAAGAAAGAAAAATCCGAAATTTTTTGTTAAACACAATGTCATTTATATAAAAATTTATTAACTTGTTGCAATTATACGAAATAAAAGGCGTTATTTGAATTTAATTATTATTTGAAAATAAAAAAAATATTTTGACTTAATAAAAATACCATTTAAACGCTAATACTATTGGTTTTAAAATGTTGAGATACGAAACTCAAAAATAATCTACATAGCGAATTAAAAATTTATTGCAAAACCTTTGTATAATTTTAAACATATTCTCTGAGATGACTGCAATACTGATACGATGTGGGTGAATTATCAGCAAAAAGGTGTTTGGAGAAAAGTAAAAAAACTTAATGTTTGAATAATTTATCAAAAGGATATTTATGTTTTTTTCTGAAATTTCAGTATGATGTTTTTGGTTTTGGTTTTCCGGCGTAAATTCAATATTATACCTACATACATATGAAAGATATCAAAATATTTTTGGATAATCTAAGGAGATTTATCATTTAAATGAAAAATTATGAAGTTTTAATGCCATAATCGTTAGTGAATTTCAATAATTATCCCAAATGTATGTTTGACATGAGGTTCTCAGAAAATCACGTATGGTGAAAATTTATTACGAATTTAATAACTTGGAAAACATGTTCTTCATTAATGCCATATTCTATTTCAAGAAAAATTTTTAATATTTTTGAAAAGACAGAATTGAAAAATTTTTGCTTAACAAAAAAACAATTCTCAAAATTTTCTTTTCCAAATATTTGTCTGAATGCAATTTTTAAAATTCAATTGAAAATTTGTTAGTATGTATATGTGTTTATGACAGTTCTGCTGAAATTTTATAAAATAAAAGATTGCAATATAAAATATATTCAATAATATAAGTAAATAAATTTCTTTTTGAATTGTATCAAATGTAAAAACACTTTGTTACCACAGTATTGATCTTTTAGAAATGTTATTTCTAAAGTGGTCTTAGTCTAGACTTCAAATGTCCAAATTAATTTTTTAGAATATTATATAATGACATATGTAGGTATTTCTAAGAATAATTTCTTACATTTTCCCTGTAATAAGTAAAAATGGTTGAATAGGTTGGTAATGGAACTGACTATGAAAGTACAAATATTCAATGATTTTATTAAAGAAATTTAAGCTAGTAATGATTTCATTACAATCTTAATTAATATAACCATAGAATTAAGAATTAAGAATGAAATAAAATTCATAATCCAATATTTAAAAAACATTTTTTGATTGGACTTAACCAAAGACTGTAATTACTAAGATTACGTTAAGGGGAAAAAAATCTTATAAAAATTTCAAAATAAAATTGAAATTCAAGAATCCATAAGCAAACAAAAATCAGCAAACAGATCAGATTTAAAATTAAGAAATAATTTCCAAATAAAAATGAAAATTCTTACGATTTAACCTTAAAATAAATATTAGATTTTATTTAATTATCATTTCTATCCTACATTCTATTAATTAATTACTTTTTCATTTAATACATTTTTTTTATGTAATTCTCATTTATATATACATAGGTATTTGATATCATCTTTTATACATATTTCTTTTTCGTATATTAACAAATAGGTTCAACATCCGATGACAATTCATGTATATCATCCATATCGTCAACCAGATGGCACAAATCACTGTCAATCAGTGAATGGTCATTGTTCACATTTGTGTCTACCAGCACCAAAAATAAATGAACGTAGCCCACGTATATCCTGTGCATGTCCAACAGGATTAAAATTAATGGAAGATAGACTGATGTGTGTTGAAGACAGTAAGTAAAATAATACAAAATTTATATGCATTTTATTTTCTTTGTTGTTTTTGAATGTTTTATAGTATGAAATACAGTATTAAGTTTCAATCAAAAAAAAAGCAAATAATTTGTTAGTCACAGATTTTACATTAAAGATTTTATAATAACATTGCTTTTTTTATTAATATTAAAGAAAATTTATAAAATTTGCATATTGGCGTTTAAAATTTTCGTCACTTATTTGTAATTATTGAAAAAAAAAACATAAGTGTTCTCATGAGACAGGATAATCTTGCAAAAAAAAAAGTTCCGAACTTACTAGAATTTCGTATAAGAAATTGTATGAATTTTTTGCACAATAAAATTTTTAATATTGGAAATTCGAAAATTGTTACATAATAAGCATATTTTTTTATGTAATTCCAAAATTTATAAGAGTATGTGGATAATAATTGCTTTGCGTTGCATTTAGTAGTTTTGTTCATTAAAACGATAAATGCCTTAGAATACATTTGAATAAAAAAATATTCCAGTGAACAATATCAGAGTATCTAGTTGATATTATAGATTTTAAAGAAAGACAAAACACTTACAAAAACTTTGCAGTTTGAATTTAGAACAGAAATTTTCAAAATCTAAAATTTTCAAATGAGCAAAAACACAATCGTATAAGAGCAGGACACGAACACTCTTACTTATTCAATAAAATATTAAAGTCAATAAAGGTTTTGGGTTTTTTTGGGGCTACTATATGTCCGAGAAATTTTATTGTGTAAAAATATTTTTGGAATTTATTTTCTTGATTCTTTAAATAACACCATAACTATACATAGAGTGTTTTCTACTTTTTATTTTGTAACTAAAAGTTCAATAATTTTTGAAATAATTTTTATTTTAATACTTTGTCGGTTTTCTATTTTTTCTTTAAATTTTTTTTTTTAATATTGGTTTTTTTTTTTATTTTAAATTTTTGTGTTTGCTTTTCATGTAACAAAATTGTTTATTAATTTTAAATTTTTTTTTTTAATTAAATTTTATTATATGTTTTGGCTTTCTTTTTTTCTAAATTTTTAACTATATTTTTGTTCTTTTTTATTTTTGTTCCAACAAACACTTTTTTTTTTGTTTTTGAAAACATTAACACAATATTATCAAAATCAAAATTTGGCAATGGACAAAAAAAAATCAATATAAAAAAAATTTTACATACATTTGTTACGATGTTATGAATGAATATTATGAAATTAGTAAAACCAACAACAATATCGCCATATCGAAGAAGAACTACAGTTTCACCTAATGTATTGGTAACAAATAAAACTGCGACGCAAGCTAATGCCAATAAAAATTCAGGAACATCAAGTGATAAAACTAAAACTTCAACAGAACTTAACAATGGTATGATATCGCTAAGAAATATACTAGAAAAAAAAAAAAATTTTTTTTTTTCAATATCAGCTTAAAAACTAAAATTCATTATACTTACTCTCTCTAAACTCATTCTCTGTATAAGTGGAGTTAATTGGTGCTGGATTATTCACCAAAAAAAAAAAATGTACAACATTCTATTTTCTAACTTTCACTTCATATAAAAAATTGTTTAATAACTTTGATTATGACTACCTTGCTTTTAGTAAATATCTAATTGTAATTTTCCATTTATTTTAATTAAAATTACTTAAAATAACTAAAATATCGCAATAAATTTTAAATATAATCATGGAATTAGGTCCTGCAATTACTCTTTACTGCAAGTACTCTTTTTTTTTATTTAATAATAGCTTCAGTAAAAAAATACTCAATAGTCACGAATTTACTAATCTTTAATTTATTTTAGAATCTTTAAGATTTGAATAAATGAAAAATTTAAAAATTTTCAGATTGACTTAAAAAAAAAAGAGAGGAAAGTTCAATAATATAAGTTAGTTATACAAAATTAAAATTACGTTGTTTCTCAATTTTACGTCTTTTAAATTGTGGAAAATCATATAATTTTTACCCTGTTCCACATATACATAATTGTGATAAAATATTGCCCACCCTTACGCGTTTTGAATTTTTTAAGTCGAAATTGTTCCCTATAGATAGGTGAATTTTGTTTACTAATATGACTAAGTAAACTTGAAATAGATACATAACACAACTGAGATGGAACATTAACCATGTAAATTTAATCTTTTGAAACATAAAAGTAGTAATTGTAAAAATTTAAATAAATTATATAGGTTTAAGGTTTTCAGGTACTATCCAAAATTTATACAATATAGTGATTACAAATATTTAAATTTCTGGCACTGGTATTAATATTTGACCGAAATAGGAAGTGGCATTGTATGTTTCTACAAAAAAACAAATTTTGGTTTCGATATTTTCCTACTTTTCGATTTAGAATATTTTTTTCAGTTTATTAATTTGATACTTTTTAATTTGTTTTTTTTTTTTTGTAAAAAAATTGGTGGTGTTGTAGCTATTTTAAAAAAGAAAATATGTCATAAAATTGAATTGAATTTCTAATTTGCAATTTTTCAACCAGGTGTCTGGAAATATTTCTAGTATATAATAAGTGTAGTGTATAATGTTTTTTAGTAAATTTTCTATTCTTCAAAATCTTTTTCTTCAATAAATTCTTCTTATATAACTTTAGCGTACTTGATTAATACAAAATAGGCACTTGACTTCTCAATAACTAACACTAACGGAGATATTTACATTTTCCATTAGTTTTGAGCAAGAAAATTTTTAAAAACGGACATACACATTAATTTTTACGTATATTTAATAAATTATAATAAAAACTTGCAATATGAAATTAACATAAAACTATAACGTGCTGGTTATAATAAGGACAAAGTGATAAATTATCAAAAAACACAAAAAATGTAAAAATTTTTCTCAAATTAATTCTCTGATGACCGTCATATTCGCTATACGGAATAATAATTATTATTGTGCTAATAAAAAATTATAAAATATTTTACTGCCATCTATAAATGTATAAATTATGTACATATTAAAATATTTAATGATAAATGTATGTATATTTATATATGTAAGTACAATTTGTAAATTGTTATGATTGTCACCTCGGTTTTCATTTAAAATTTCGAATAATAATAATATAAAATTCAATTTTTTTCTCAGTCCATTTCAATAAAAACTCTTATATAATAATATTTACCTATATACCTGTACATAGTTTAATAATTTTATTCCATGAATCATATTTAAATATCACCGTAATTTCATTAATAAGGACCTTTATTTAAACCCTCTATCATGAATATTAATCATGAGTAAATTTATGAACGCATACAATCATAGTACAAAAAAATAATAGCAAAAATAAACATAAAAAATGAAAAGAAAGAAGAAAAAAAAAACAATTTAAAAATAAAATATGACAACATTTCAAATCTCAACTCAATTACTAATTTCCCAATTCATGCATAATAAATTTTTATACTTAAATAATATTTTAGAGTAAAATATAAAAGTATTCAAGCAATAAAGAAAATAAACACAAAATAATAAAAATGAATTTTTTTTTTTTTTTAATAACAAAACATTCATATTTTGTTATAAAGAATAAAAAATTTAATTTAATATTTAGATCAGTGTCAAAGATGTAGTTGAAGTGTGATTGCTAAATTCGTAGAAAACAAAGTTTTTCCTCTATTTGCAACATCTTTTGTATCAACATCTTCTTCATAACTTGTTTAATAACTTTTACTTCTAAGTTGGTGCTAAGTTGGTTTCATATCGTGAAAGTTTTCAGCCTATAAATACTACCTTTAAAATTATTTTCGCGAGAGTATGTCTTATTTTATATGTTCTAGCAGAACTAGAATTATCAATGACAATAAATAAATGAGATATATGTGTATGAATGAAAATATCTTGGTTTCTTGAAATTCCTCTTAATTTTATGCCTCATTATAACAATGAAAACTTTAGCTATTTAAGCATAACTTAAAAGTGAAATCAATCATTATGAAAGATTTTCCTGCTTATAACTATAGTCTAGTGTTAAAGCATTTGCTGCTAGTCTCCAAAAATCTTTTTAATATAATTTTTTTAAAAAAATTATGAATTTATCGAGCGTTTGTTTTTATAAGAAATTCAAGCATTTTAAAATAACAAAAACAACTCTATGAAATTTAAATATTCAAATCCGATACCAGTTTAAATATTTTCGAATTACAACTATCAGCTTCGAAAATAAGTAATCTCTAGCGGATTGTAAATACATACATATTCAGTGAAATAAAGAAACCGTAATTTTTAAATTGTCACACAACGAATTTGAGCGTAAAACTCTACTCACTCGATTCGGAACCACAATTGTGGTAAAGGATTTCTATAAAATTATAAAATACTTTAAATAATTTTCCTTATTTAATTCCATTTCTTCTTTACAAAAATATTTTGGTTTCGTCTTGTTCGTCCTTTTTTATTTTTTAAACAAACAAGTTTTATATTTATTATTTATATTTACACTTTGGTTGGTCAATTTTTATATTTTTTTTTTTATTTGTAAATTATTATTTATTTTGCCAAATTTTATTTTATTATTTATATGTAAGAGCATATTCATGCATATACATATGAAATTTTAAAATTCATATATGTGTATGAATGTGTACGCATAAACTAATGGTAAATTACTTTAATTTTTTTTTTATTTTTTTTATTTTTATACATGTACATTTCATCATAAATTTTACTGGGCAATTCATCTGCATCGTAAATTTTTTTCATCGATTCTGCTTTATATGCCGTTTTCTTTTTATTTGGTTTATTATACCTCTTTTTCACAAAAAAAAAATATAATACGAACAAAAAACGGTATTTTAAAATTATTCACATAAACACGTATTGTTCTACTTATCGCATTTCATACAATTTTCCATGAACACACACCAATACACATGTGCATATAAATCCTTATATGTTTGTTCCTCACGATTGTTTTTGACATGGTTGTTAAATTCGAAAAAAATAATAATAATAATAACAACACATCTTTAAAATAATACTGCAGAGGCATCTAGTTATTACTCTCCATATTACGATTTATATTCAGATCTATATTTTTATACGATTTGTTCACAAATATTCAGTGATAATGAACTCAATAGTAATGATGAAAATATGATTACCTATGATATTGATATAAATAAATATGATGAAAAAAATTCAAAAGTAAAAACGGATGAATATAATCCTTTAAAAAATAAAGATATTCAATCAAAGGTAGATAAAACAGAAGATATTTACCTTATGAATAATGAAAATTTAAGAAATTCTTACAACAAATATGAAAATACAAAAGATTTTAAAAAGAATATTAAAAAAAGAAATGCTATATTAGAAAATGACTTGCAAAATCAAAATAATAATATGATATCGAATTTTTCGCATTTCGAAAAAACTAACTATACTAATAATTCAAATCATCATCTTGAAAGAAATTCACAATTACATGGAAATTCTTATGATTTAAAACGTAAAAACAAAATAAATGATAGTGGATCAGATCACACTATTTTAATAAATGAAAATAGTGATGTATCACATGGTAACCAAATAAAAATTAAAAATAAAAATTTTGATGAGATGAAATTCATCAGAAATCAACATAATTCCAAGTATAAAGACGTACCTATCATAAATTTAAAGCATAATAGTGAACAATTGGAAATCCGTTTCCCTAAAAATATGCAATTTAATTCAGATACAAAAAATATAGAAAACATAATTCAAAATAGTAACCTACTTCAACCTAAACTTCATTCAAAATATAAACAAAGAAAAGTTTTTAATTTAAAAATTATTAAAGATTTTCTAAAAAACTTTATTTCCTGGATTTACTCAATAAATTTTTATAAAACTTGGAAATATTACATTAATGATTCTGATAAAATTTTCAATAATGAAACAAATAATTATGATATTTATTCAAATTCTTCAATTCTCTACAAGGATAATTATATTGAAGGAAAAAATAAGAATATTACAGGAATCAACTTGTCCTATTACTCATTACAAAATATTATAGCATTAAGCAATACAATATCACCTTTAATTAACAGTAGTAGCACATCCTATTCTAAAGATGATAAAAATAAACCTTTTCAATTCAATAAAGAATACTTTTTGAATAATTCGATGAAATTAGCAAAAAATACTATTGATGAGCATAATGAGATTACTAACACAATTCCGAATGAAATTGTATCATCAGAAATGAAAATTAGAAATAATTTTTATAAAGAAAATTCTAAAGAGTATCAAATTGAAAGAAGAAAAAATTACTCAACCTTCAGACCAACAAACAAAAGAAATACATTACATATAAAACATTCAAAAATGCATTCTCAATCATCATCTAAAAAAATTAATAGTTCTTCATTTTCTAAAAAAAAAAATGAAAATATCATTTCAGATATTTTCAAATTTAAATTTGATAAAAAAATTTATTATACGATACCTTCACAGGTGAAAAATATTTTAAGAAATGATAAAATCAATAAAATATCATCATCATTATCATTATCATCTTCAGACTTAAAACATAATATTGTTACACTTTTGAATAGTTCTAGTAAAAATTCTACTTACACTAATAAAAAAAATCAAAATGAATCTTTACAATATTATAATGATGAAGAATTCAATGATAGAAACATGAACGATGTAATATATTATTATGATATTGATAATATTGATGATGGTCACGGTGCTAATGATAATGATAATAATATTAAAAGTAGAAATGATAATATGAATAATGATAGTAATAAATATAATGACTTTCATATTAAACAACATGATCATCATCAATATCATAATCATAATAAGTTTTCTCTTAAAAATCCGAATACTTCAATTATACAATTTTCATCATCTTTAAATACAAGTAGTACTAGTCATATTCCAATACCAATTTCAAATTTTCGAAATAATGATACTTTTATTAATAATACTATTACTATTACTACTAATAACAACATCAATATTATTGATGTATTAAAAAATACAAAAAATATACTAAAATTTCTTGACCGTAATGTCATTGATGAAAATATAAAAGAAAAAAATTCTAAAGATTTTGGTGTTAAAAAAAATCATATTGAAAATAAATGGAAAAGTAATAAAACTACTACTTTACGTAAAATAGAAGAAGAAAGCAATAAGTTAAAAAAAATAAAACAACCAAAAAAATATTATAAAAGAAAACAAATGAAATTGAAAAAACAAAATAAAATGAATGGGATAAAGTATAAAATGAGTAGAAAGAAGAGGTCTAATCAAGCTAATGGCAACAAAAATCAATCAAATAATTTTACTGACATGAAAAGGACTACTCAAAATGAGGACAAAATATATTTGAAATGGCTTTGTAAAAAGCTTAAAGCTAGAGGTTGTACAATAAACTCAATATTATTTATGTAGAAAATACCAAAAAAAAAAAAAAAAAATAAATAAAAATCATACAACAAAAAAAATTAACTTAAATAATACTCGTATAGTCTGTTAACACGTATAACTCTCCTGTATTATTATATATATGTGCAGTATATTATAATGTGTGTTTGTACTTTGGGACAATATTGTATACTTGAGACAAAATTTTCAATATTAATACTAATATGTTTTATTTTCACACAAATGTAGACATACCAGGTTTTTTTTTTATTTTTCTCTGTTTTTCGTAACATAACATGGCAAATGAATGTTTTGTAGTTATTTTGTATTTTATCCCAACTTTAAATAGATTTTTCGTTTATAGGTTTAAATTTATTATATATATATATACATATAAACATATACATTACACACATGTATATTATTTGGTTTCTGTTCTTGTTTCGTTTGTTTTGTGTTCTTTGTCCTTGTTTTCAAAGTAATGTGACTCTGAAGGACACATACGAAAAAAAAAAAAATGTTTTTGACTAAAGGGAGAATAACAAAACAAAATATAAAAAATTATATTTATTATTTTTTGTTATTTGTAATATTTATTTAGGAATATATTTAATTTTATTTTGTATGTTTTCCTTAGGATTTAAAATAATGTATTTTTTGTATTATTTCAAAAAATTATATTTATGAAAGTATATGCTGAAAAAAAATGGATACCAATAATATGTGTGCAGTGCAATATGTCCATATTATATGCGCTATATGATTTAAATGATTTAAATGAATACTAGAATGGAGAATTTGGAGATTTAGAATAAAATATTATCGAAGTTTTAAATATTTATTAGCAGAACTGCTTTGATATAAAAATAAAATTTAGTATTTTATTTATTCACATGTTCGTATTACAATGAGTTAGGCAGGAATAGTGAATGTCTTGTTATTGCATTCTAATTATCGTATTGTTTTCACAACGCTATCTCGTATACATTTTATCAATGTTTTTAGACCATTAAATGGAAATGAACCAAGTGATTTAAATCGTGTGCTGAGTATAGTGAATTTTTTTTTATAGTACAATAAATTCAAATTCAAAATTCCCTTCATATAAATGCTTCAGTGAAATCAAATAGCATAAAACTTCTAAACGAAGTGACTTAATGAAAATGAAAAACTTTTTTCCGTCATATAAGAAAAATTGAAATATTTAAAAAAAATCTTCTTGTTTCTATCAGTATTTTTGAAGGTATGCCTCGTAAAGCTAAACTGTTACCCAACTAACACATTGAAAATAATAAAATACATAATGTTTATTTATTTATTATTTCTTTTAATTTTGTATGTTGTTAAATTTATTTCTATGGAATCCTTTTTTTTTCATATTTCGTAAAAGCTAAAATAATATTGTGAAAATAATTATTATTAATATACATTTAATATATGTATGGAAGTGTATATATACTGCACAAAATTAATTGAAGCTTATCCTTATCTTATCCAAATAAGCAGTAGCTATTATTAAATAAGAAAACACACGTTTCTTTGATCTACAATATGTAATTATTTCCTTTCTAAGAATCTATTAAACAAATTATGTTTGCTTACAAGTATAATATTTTTATACTGTGTATATAATTTAATCAAAATTACACCATCCGTTATAAATATTTCTCTGAAATTGAAACATTAAAATTTAAAGACATATGTATTGAAGTATAACAAGAATATATTAAATTAATCCTGTAATATACGTACGAATAATATTGATTCTATAATTATTGGAGTCTCACAAAATAATTATTGTTAAATTTATTTACAAATTAAATCATTGCAATTTTAATATTTAATTAGAAAATTAATTATGAATTTAATTAGAAATTTTTATTATTGAAGTGATATGGCAGCTACCATAAGATTGGACCAAAATGCTATTAGCTTACAAACTTGTAAATTTTAAAGATTTCTTTTAAATTTAATTTTAATCCTAATAATCTTAAATAAAAACTTTTTTTTTTATTTTTTTTTTTACTCTGTTGTAAATTTATATTTATTGTACATTGGTGAATCTTATATTAATTTACATTTTTTTTTTCACTTCTGAACTGGTTTTTCCAAATAAAATTAAATACTTTTCAATTTTTTTTCCTCCCATTTTTCTTTTGATGGTTTACTCATCTAATCTGGAAAAATCCATTGAATTATGGTTATGAAAAAAAAAATTGTAATAACCGTAAAAATGAAGCTAACAAAGAAAAACTTTCATAATTTAATAAAAATATAAAAAAAAGAAAACAAAAAAGAAAATTAAAATCTTTATGGAAATTTAAAGTAAAGAAAGAAAGAGATAAAATATCTGTTTCTTTAACTAGTGTAATTTTCGGTGTTTCTGATGATGGATAAATAAATTGTAAAATATAAAGTTGCCTTCGGTTTCACTGTTTTAAATTTTGTATTATTATTCGTTCTAGAATTTTTATTTATAAAAGAATAAAATTTTAAAAACGCTTAAGCACGTTGATTTAAGCACGTACCTAGAAAAATAAAAATTATTAACATTCCCATGAATTTACTTACCCAAATTATTTTCATAATCTTTAAAATAATCACTTATTTCTTTAATAACGAAATGCTTTCATTGACCTAAAGAACAAGGCTACCTGTATGAAAGGTTGTGATTTTTAATGAAAGCATAAAATTGAATTTTTGCATACGGCTAGGCGTATTTTTCTTAGAATTTTTGAAATTAAATCAATTCTTGATTTGGAATAAAAGAAATAACTCTTCTGAAACTTAATAAGTTTCATAATGGCCTTTTGGATGAAATAATAGATAAAAGTTTAGAAAGCTATTAAATTTAACTTTAGATACAGCCTTTTGCGTATTGGAAAATTACATGACATTAACATTTAAATATTTTTGCGCCTAATTGAATGCAATAATTTATAGTTGGTACTCGACTTATTTGGTATTTTTGTGCCTAATTTTTTTTTATCCATTCTTGTTAAGATTTTTCGTACGTTTTCGTTCTTTTTTAAGTGAAGTAGCTATATGAAAGAAAAAAAATTCATAATTTTTTTATATAAATTTGTATAATTCTTTGAAGTTTAAAATTCAATTTTGCTTACATATTTACAAAATTATATTTGCATACAAATTATAACTTTATTTTTCCTTTATATCAAAATTATACCGAGGAAAGCATCTCATTTTGTTTACTTAGTTCACATTTACAAAACAAGAATCTGTAATTTTTCATTACTTAGATATTAAAAGTTTGATTATTTATGTTGTCTTTTTGACGACCGCATTGCATGCAATAAGGTGGGTTATGTGATCACACCGTATTTCAAAAATCGTGTTTTCGATGGAAACACACAGTGTAAAGAAGTGGAAATAAACTATTTTTAGAGAGATGTCTGTCTGTCGAATTGTGTGTACAGGCATGTATTTCGGCATCGGCTGAACCGATTTTGATGAAATTTTATGTATGGGCTTGTTTTCGCTATGCCACAGATTAATATACATGTGCAATATGTCAGGCCTCGGAAAATATAGTTTTTAATGGGCCGATTTTATACTTTTGGGCACATATAGGGCACATGTACATAAATCAACCGGTTTTCTTGAATTTTTATATAAAAATTCACGGTGTTAAAGTTACGAACTCATACATTTTGAGTAAAAATCTGATGTAGTTATGACTAACCACATGTGATTTTTACTCATCGAGTGAAATATTATTTTTTTCAATGTCATTTGCAAGTGATAAAAACTTTTTCGTATTTCGAATCTCGTTGTTCAAAAGCCTTTTTATTTTTTTCACAAATATCCTAGCTTGTGTATATATATATAAATATAATATTTATGTACGTAAAAGACAGAAAAGTTGAATTGTATAAAATAATCGTACCCGTAGCATTACAAAAATAAAAACCATAATGATAATATAAACTCAAAACAAAAAACAATAAGGACTCATAACAAATTAGGGATGAGAAAGAAAATGTTTTAAGATTTTATTTTTTTCTTATATAAAGATTTTAAAAATTATATTTAAATGTTTAACTTTTGTATATTATTTTTGCTAAAAGAAAATGCATTTGACGCTATAGTGATTTATTTTTTTGACATTTTGACAAATATTTTTACAATAAAAGGAAAATTATTTTAAAAATTTTGAAAAATGAAATAAGGTTAAGTGTTCATTGTATAAATTGTGTTGATTTTTCAACTCTATGTTTCCTTTTATGTTTAATATAAAATCAAGTGCTACATTATACAATTCATATTGTCATCATATACAAAAGAAGGAGCTCTTTAATATTAAAAAAAAAAAAGTAGGTTTGAATTATTACGAATGAAAACATAAAGAGTTTTTTGTTTTCAGATACTTGATCATATTTCTATACCACACAATAAGCCCTTTATATTCATAAATAATATAATTAAATATATACAGCACTAGAATTTTCATGCTTTATGCTTTTATAATTTTATATAGAATTCTTGACCGGTAAACATTACTTTTATATGAATTTAGTATTCTAGGTTCTGACCTCTATATTAGAATTTGAAATAATTTTAAAATATTACATATAAAATAAATTTTATGTCTTTATTGTAGGTTAAATAAAAATTTCAAATTACATCATAACTTTTGTCGATGAAATTTTAATGTTGTATAATAGCAAGTTATAATAAAGACTTAAAAGCTATTTTTAAAACAGGTAATTATAAAAATTCACTCATACGGCTATGAAAATAAAAAAAAAATAGTTCATTATTAAATTATTCTCGTGGATTTTTTTTGTTTTGCGTTTTGAACTCTATTCTGTTTTGTCTTTTATATTTGTGTAATAAATTACATATTGCTTTTTTCTGTTCCAGTAATACCTGGAACAAGAAACAGCCTCATCTCTATGATTTTTTATGATTAATATGACGGTTTTTAGAAGATTAGCTATTCGACACGAAATAGTTACTTATAGAAATTTGATTTTTTTTAAATTGGGTAGTGTTGAAGCTCGTTATAATAAAGAAATAAAATATCAAATAAGATTATAGGACTTTATATTTTAACAATAATTTATTTGGAATTACAAGTTTATGAAAGCAAAATGATAACTAATTTGAGTAAATCACTCAAGAATATTTAAATACATTTCCGGAAATCTTTATTCATATGTGTCTAAATAAAGATTTTTCGTACCCAAGTAACATGTTTTACATAATCGTTTAATTTCAACTTTAACATTTTTTGAAGTAAAGTTTTTATTATTTTTTTCTATAGAATGCTTTTTACTAAAGATGGTTTTATCCTTCAATTTCCGTTTAAATTATTAAAAAATAATAAAACCAGATATTCTTGTTTTTTTTCCTCTTATTTTCATTTTTGTTTCGTTTCTTATTTAGTGTTTTAATTTTCATCTTTCATCAGAAAAGAGAAAAAAAAAATAATAAAATTTAATACCATCTTATTTCTCGTATGTTCAACAAGATTGAAGAAAGCAAAATTATCAAAAGGAGAACAAAACAAAAGAAAAACTTTTCTTTTCTCTTCTTACTTTTTATAAATTAAAAACACGTTAAGAATAATAATTTTTGACTTTCTATTAAAAAACAAAAAAGTATAACAAAACAAAAAAAAAAAACGTATAACAAAGCAGAATCAAATTAAATGAGCACAAAATTCCCTCTTAAAATTTCATTGCCATGTCAAATAGATGATGGCGGTAATAATCTATAATATAAAAAAAAACACACACAATATACGTATAAAAAGTAATAAGAAAAAGAAAAACAAGAAGAAGCAAATCCTTTTAAATTATACTAGTAAATTATTTTCTGAGAGAAGGATTTTTTCTTATCATTTTTATCTCAAATTGATACAAAAAAAAAAAATTGAAAAACCAAAAAACAAAAAAAGGCAGAAAGTAAAAAAGGAAACTTAAATTATCCTTATTTCTTTTTTTTCTTTTCTTGCATTGTGCTTTTCCTTTTTCTCCTACTCATTTTATTTATTTTTAACGTTGTTTTACTTTTCTATTTTTAACTTCGCTGAAATAAATGTTAAATGACGGTAAACCAAAAGCCAACAGAAAGCAAGCAAAAAAAAAAAAGAAATTAACTAACAAACCAAAAGGAAAACAAAATTTACTGTTGTCTATAAATATTACAGATGTAAAAATAATAAAAAACCAGAAAAAAAAACCTACAAAAAGTCTGTGCAAGGTTGTTTTAAAATTCCACCATTCTATCTTGATACTTTTTTTTCTTTTGTTTGTTTTTCTATGGTCTATCAAAATGTCTTTGTTTCGACTACGATTTTCGCAAAGAACAGTATTCACAAATAATGTTAACGGTATAGGAAAAACAATTTTTTTTTTAATGTTTTTCTACTCCTCTGAATAATTTACATGAACAACAATAACGTGAATAGGAAAAAAAAATAGAAAATATAAAAAACACAACCAGCATGCAGATTAACAGAAATATTTTGCAAGTAGGTATATATTGTACGCGGTTCAAAATAACAACTCCTCCAAAAAATATACATATATTTATGTATATATATACGAGTATAAGAGTATATCTACTGAAATAACAAGGAAAATTAGAAAAATAAAGAGAAATTTAGGAAAACAAAAAGATAGAATAAAACAATAGAGTAAAAAACTGGCCGCCGAAAACCAAAAGAATATTAAAAAAGGTTGTCCGCTATCCAGATAGACAGCATGAATATGGAAAAAGAAGAGCAAAACAACAAATAAAATCCAAACAAAAAAAAAAACATACAAAAATTATAAAGATTAACACTAATTCGTAGCATACAAAAGTAATAATAATAACAACAACAAGCACAAAAAAAAAAAAAATTATTTCCTTAAAAAAATTTATATATGTATGTTTGTGTATATATAAAGTAGAAAAAAGATAATATAAAATAATTGGTTATAAAAAAAAAATTCCTTTTTTCAAATGAATAATATTGTGTATTTAAAATGCTTGTCGTGTTCTGCCAGAATGACTCTTAAAAGAATGAAAGAGCAGGAAAAAAAACACTCAAAAAAACAAAAGAATAATGTAAATACATTACAGTTTACACAATACACATGTACTTTTGCATTTTCACATATACACAAACATACATAATATTCTATAAATTTAGTAGATAAATGAAAAATAATTCTTTTTTTTTTCTAACCGAAGTACAAAAAAGTTAACTATGATAACATGTTTTCAATTTTCAAGTGAAAATCAAATAATAAAATATAAATTTAGGCAAAAACCTGTAATGAATTTCTAGTTATACGAAAGAAAAAAACCGAGAATACACAGTGAAGTGTTATACTATTTGATTTCCAAAAAAATAAGAGCTGAAAACCATTCATTCAGTTTTTTTTTTTTGTTAAGAGTTGAAAGGACAATAAAAATCTGAGTAGTAAAACATTTTCACGGCAGAAAATAATTTTGATTAACCTTTAAAACTAATGAGATTGAAAATTTACGGATTTTGTAAATTCTTCATATCGAAAATCATATTCGTAGATTCTATTTAGCTAATCAAAATGAAGTATACACACAAACATTTTCATTTTTATAGGCAAATTATTTTAAATATTTTTATTAAGATTTGAACTAGAAGATTAAAGTATAGGTTCATGTAAGAAAAATTGCACGATATTATCCGTTGGAAATAGAAATTGTAAACGTTAAATAATGTTAATGAAAAATAGGAAGAGGAATTGAAAAATAAATAAATTGTATTTGATTTTCTTTTAATCAAAAGAGTTTCTAATATGCAAAGATAAAATGAGAATTTAAATTGCAATGCTCTTATAACAGAAGTTTTATCGTATTATTTATTATATACTCGTATAAAGATGAAGAATCTAATAGAACAATTTGAGAAAATATTAAAGAACAATATTATACATAGGTACTCGTACTTTGTACATATAAGTATACCCCAAATATGCGTACTATATTCTCCAATTATTAAAATTGGCGAAAACTTGCAATTTAGAAAAATATGCGTTCTTATAATTATAATTAAATGAATTTAGTTTTCAATTTGAAATTGGTAAGAAAAAATTTCCGAATTCGAAAAAGTTTCACTTTTGAATTTTATAACATCATCAATAAAATCAAATATTTTACATATTTGACTTTAAAAAGTGATCAATTTACAATTTTATTTTTCGTAAAATTATTTCAATTCGACACTAAAAATATGCAATTTTAATCGGTATTTTCCGACAGGTTTTTTTTTCTTTTTTATAATATTTTACATTTTTTTGCTTTATATACATAAATTATAAAAAAAAAATTCATTCTAGAGTAATTTACAAGAATTGAAAAAGGAAAAAATGCAAATAATTTTTTATAGCCTCGGGAATCGAAATACCATTACAACATTTAAAACGTGAATAAAATTTGAATAAAAAAAAAACAAAATACGCTTTAAATTCTATTTAAAAATTTATTGTATAGATTATTAAAATTTCGGTGGAAAATGTTGAAAAAAAAAAAAAAATTTTATCAACGTTTTTTTATAATGAAATTCTATAGATGCTATATATATGTGCTATGTATATATGTTCCTATATAAAGCAGGAATGAATAGTCTTTTTAAATAAATTTTGTATCGATTTTTGGTTTCCTTTGGAAAAAATCAGAATTATGGTTTTATTTTGCTTTTATTACCAACATTTTATTTTGTATATTTTAAATATTTTTTTTTTCCAAGTTAAAATTTTTTATTCTATATCAGAACGTTTGTATTATAGTGCACATTTTATATGTAAATGTGTTTATAAAAAAAATATTAAATAAGGCAAAATTGCAGAAATTATAAAAACGTATCTCTAAATGCTTTTATATTTTCGTATTCGAACATAATAAATCCAGCCCTATATTTAACGAGCCAAAATTTGGCTATTGGTTAATTGGAATCAAAATATGAGAAAGTCGAAATTGATTTTAATTAATAAAATTGTAACTTCTAAGCTATTCAGAATTTTAAAATATTTTAAAAATCAAGTAATATTAAAATATACGAATAAAATTAAGTTTTATTAATAATTATGATATTAAAACACAAATTGATTTTCTTACATCCCACATTTTTTCAAATAAATTTCAACTTAAAATTATAGGAGAATTTCTGTTTCTCTTATTAAATTATATAAATCTTTTAAATAATGTACAAATACAATATAATATGGCAAAATATAACAAAACTAATAGATCGAAATTAAGAAAATAAATTTTATATTTTTTTTTTTATAAAAATAACTTTCACGTTATATACAACAATATTATGATATTAATTCTTCTTATTTATAGCTGTATTAAGTCTATATTTTAATATATAAATTCAATAAGATTTCATTCTTTTATTTGTATACTTGTAATATTTCTAATATGTTTGTGTATGTGTATTTTTACAATAAAGCTCTAATAATTTACTTTCCATTTATTCTTATTATTATTATTTTTATTATAATATCCTTAAAAAAAAAATATGTAATAATAAAATAAAACACCAATAAATGACAAAATAAATTTGATGACTCTAAATATACATATACATATTATAATGTATGTATCTATGTACATATATTGTTATAATTATATACTAGATGTAAAAACATTTATATATCTAAAACTTACATTATATATGGGCGTATATGTGCACACGTAGCTTAATTACAACTAGTGTTGTTGCGTTACTTTGATTAGAGTGAAAACGGAAGCAAGAAAGGTTTTACAATTTTGGCAGCTCATTTTTTTTTTTTTGAAATTAAAAGTTTTATCAAATTTCTATAACAATGCCAGTTCTAATTTTTTTTTTTTAATGAATTTCTGTAAAGTAACTCTTAATCTTTTTGTCAGAAAATATAGTAAATTGTTTACAATAACCTGACAAATCACATAATTTCATCAATTTGATTTCCAAACCAAAACTTTTTTTATATTATTCTTAAAAATTCTTGGTTAAAATTTTTATTTGATTTTCTGAAATGGCAACACTGTTATTACTTACAAAATTAGTAAGACAAAAACATTATTTATGAAAGTCACATATGAATTTATATATATGTATACATATTTATTTTTACTACTATATAGTAATAGGTTAATAAAACAAAACATGTTTACGAATGTACATATATAATGTATAACAATGATATAACCAGGTTAACGTCCAGCATTTACTTTAGTATACGCATATATGCGTAAACTGAAAATGTATATTAATTATGTATGTATGTATTGTGACAACATGTAAGATTATATAAATTTTTGATTTTCAAATCAATTTATTCTTATATTTTTTTATTTATAAATAAAATGTGGCATTATACATTTTATAAATATGTAGAAACATTTTCTTATTTTTCTTTTATAAGCTGAAAAATCGCTGACGTTACTTTTTTTTTTTGGTTTTTTGCTTTTCACCAAATTAGTGATTGATTTTAAAAAGTAATCCTGATGAGTTCAATTATAGGAAAAAATAAAATTTGATGAAATAGCATAAATAAAAATAAATTCCAAAAAATTATTCACTAAATTCGTCAGTTAATTTTAAGATTAAGAAAATCGTCAGTTGAAAAATGCTGATATTATGTAGGTAGAGCTTTAAAATTTAATGAAGTCTGACCAAAGCAGCAGCAAATTTTATCTATTTTGTACTCGTAATTAATCAAAAACGCCTTCATTAAAAATAAGGATTTAGTTTTTAATATCATAATGTCCTTTTGTTGCTTACATTTAGGGGAACAGTAGAAATTAATGAAAGCGGTATTAACGTTATGGTTAAATTATTTACATGGGTGGGTAAATAGTTCGTATTAAATAAAAAGCTGTTTACAGTTTCTTTGTTTTGCATTTTAAAATTTAAACGAATTTGAGACGAGATATGTTAGGATTCGGCTTATACCAACAGAACAAATTTAAACTTTTAATTCATGAAAACTAGTAATTAATTAATTAATTTGAAGAAAGAATTAAAAAACAAACAAACAAGATTTAATATATACTCATAACATATTCCTTTCTGACTTATTAAGGAAAACTATGAAGATATTTAGATTTTATATACTTTACATTTATTAATATTAATTCTAATAGAATAATGTTAGTACAGTTTAAATCTTATATCCTTTCAAACTTGCAAAGTATTGTAAATTTAAAGTAAATATATTGTTCAAGCATAGTTAACAAAATTTTGTCAATTTAGTGTAAATGCCGTCGTAGTTATTATACAACATTTAATATAAATTTTCAATTGCATCTAAAACACTCCACAATATCGAAACCAATAAACACATTGTAAGTTATTAAACTACATTATTTACTTTTATATAGATGCAATCCAAATAATTTCGTACAACGTGTATTGAAGAATTTTCTTTTTGTAGATTTTTTAACAAGTTATAAAATAGATTGTTTAACATTTTTCTATATAATTAATTTATTGTTTGACTAAAAATACATTTTAAAATTTTATTAAGTATTTATAAAACAATTGACATATTTTAAATTTTCAATAAACGTGTAGGTTTTGTATGTCATATTTTGTATAAAAGTTTTATATGACATACAGCGTTGGCACATTTTAATTATATATCTGAAAAATTATTTCAAATTTTCTTTTATAATGTAAATATTGTCATAATTTTACATAATGTAAAAAATTAATTTATATTTTGGAATTAAAAAATGGAAAAAAGCTAAGGGCTTAACAAATAGATAGATCCTGGGTATATCTTTTTCAATGCTTGAAAGAAGAGAACTAAGAATAGAAATAATTTTGAATGAATTTTGAATGAATCGCATCCTTTCTTATACGAGATCAACGGATTCAGATAAATTGATCGCTGGCAAATTTATTGAGATATGTTGATTACTGCATTGATCAACAATCAATTTACTGCATTACATATTTTATTTCAGTATTATACTTCTTCCAATTAGTAACCGAGTTTGATAATGAAGAGTATGATAGATAATGAAAGAACAAGTGGAAAAATAATTGCTAAAGTCATCTTATAGATTTGAGTTGCAAACTTCAATAATTTCATCTATTAATAGCTTGCGTTGTTTGCACTTATGGTTATACATATTTGTGTTGTCTAAAGTAGTTTTCCCAATAATATTGAAATAATTTACAATATTTACATTTTGTGTACGATTATTTTGAATATTCACACTTTTTTGTTTACATACATACATCTACTTCAACTATAAATGCTGTTGAAATATATTATTTACATATTCATTGCTATATATGAAAAATAATAACGCAACTGTAATGAATAACAATTAAAGTATGGGTTTGTTTTAGAAAAAATTTGCTTTGTAAGTGGACGGTTTTTGCGATGGAATAAACATAAATGAAATAGATATTTTGTACAAATCTCATAACTTTATATATTAACGTGTATGATTATATGTAAAATTGAAATTTAGAGTAGTTTGAATTTTAATCCGTAGGAACATTTTATCGTACTATTGTACTTACATACGTAATTATTGTATCATGAAATTCCTTTTGTATTTGAAGTCTCCACATAATATCTTCTAAATTTGTCGTAGTTTGAAATTAGAAATTAGATCACAAAATACTTATTTGCATCAATTATTAACAATGTATAAAAAACTAATATCAAAAATTAAAAAAAAAATTTTTCTGAAAAAAAAAAAAAAAACTAATTGAATTAAATTTTTTTTCTTGTTTTTTTCCTTTTCTAATAAAATAATAAAAAAACAAAACATTAATCAAATCACAAAATAGCCGAATTACATACAAATGGAAATGGTACACGTCCTGATGGTACAACTATACATCCACAACAACCAGATTCAGGATATGTAGCACTAGTTGTTATAGCCGTATTATTAATCGGATTTTTAATCCTAGGATTGGTAAGTATACACATTATATAATCAATATATCTCCACAATTTATAATGAAATTAAATTTTCCAATGAATTTTACACTCTAGTGGGTAATTGTATGGGTAATTGTAAATATTTTAACATTAAATTGAATAAATGAAATAAAGTTCTTTCAACATAATATTAGATTAAATAATATTTGTGAGGGAATTTGAATATCATGTGTATATGGTGTATAAAATGTATATTTTATACATACTCCTTATGTATATTATTGTATATGTGTGCAGAACGTGATTTATTGTTCTAAAATAATTGTTAAAGTGGACATTTTACACGTACTTTCTATAATTCAAGTATTTGAACAATTCTAAATGTAAATTTAATTATGTGCTTAAAATTCAACGTGTACACATAAATTATTACAAAACGCTTTAAATATGAATTTTTCATTTATAATTTTGAAATTATTTTACAATTTTAATGAATAATTTGGGAATTTTCATAATGTTAAAAATATAAAGTATGCTGAGTGTGTATAACTTGAGTATTTTAAAAATATTCTTTATTAAATTTTAGGAACTGCAGAGCACAATTCTGATAACTAATTCTGATATATAACAAAGTATATTTTTAGTATCTTATATTAAAATAGTATTTAACTATTTTTAATAAAACTATAACCAAGTAAATTTTTTATACATTACACATTAATGTGATAATAAAGAATAACCTTTCTAAAGTTTTCAATGATATATATGGCAAATCGTGTGACCTACGGGTTAATAATAGATACCTATAAGATAATATTGTGTAGTTTAATGTTTACTTTGCATACGATATAAAATATAAGAAAATAGCAGTGAAATAATAAACGTAACATTCAAAACAATTTATGAGCATAAATTAGTTCATGAGTTCTTTAACTCTTTATACACTTAAATTCACAGATTATTTGCACATACACCATATTAATATCAAGAATTGAAGTACAAATATGTAGTCTTTTTATAGAAAATTTTTATTTTTCATTGACTCTATTCGCACAAACGAGATATGTTAAAGAAAATTTACAAATTTTACAAATGTGCTAACAATAATGTCTTTTATCACTTTTCATTAGGAAAAATACGAATGTAAGGTTTATGAAATATTAAGAGCTGTTGTTTTTTTACATGTAGAAATTTTTCTTTATTAATCCATTTAAAAAATTAAATCTACAATGTTATTATAATTAAACATACGCATATGCTTATTTATTGTTTCTGTTAATAAATTCCAATGTCGGATATTTTTTATAAGTAATTGTTATAGACATTATACATTTAAGGTCTTCAAATTTCCACATTGTTTTAACTTTAAACTTCTTGATAATATGTATTAATAAAATTTCCAATGAAAACATTGCATATCGCCAACCAACACAATTTCGTATTCCCTTTGTAAATGGTATAAAACTAAAAGAATTTTTATTTTTAATATTTTCTTTCAAAAAATTATCTGGATTAAATTTCAGTGAATCTGGTCCCCAAATATTTTCATCACGATGCAAATGAAATAAATCAACAACAATATTGGTTCCTTTTGGAATACAAAATCCATCTTTTAATATTATATCATTTGTTACTTCACGGGCAACTAACGCTACTGTTGAAATAACACGCATTGTTTCATTTAAAACCATTTCAAGATAAGGCATTTGACGAATGTGATCATATGTTACATCGATATCATTTTCTGGGCAAACTGACATTATTTCTTCATACAATATATCCTGATATTTTGGATTCATAGCTAACAATAATAGGCAATTGTAAAGCGTATAAGAAGTGGTTTCAAATGCCTAATAAGAAAAATGTTTTTTTTTTCAATTCAATACTATAATCAATATATGACAAAAGTAAACTTAAAAATATACGTACCGCAAACATGGTTGTTGCAGCCTCAGCTCTAACATCATCCATTGTGAAATCATTGTTGTTGTAGAATTCATATAAATGATCAATGAAAATGTTATGTCTTTTAGTAATGTTATTGTCTTCGCTTTTTGTTACATTATCGAATTTACTATCTATATTTGCAAGTATATCAAATCTGTTTTTGATTACCTTAAAGTTTTTTGAAAAAATATTAAATAATTCAAAATGTATGGTTATTAAACACTTAAGTGAATTCAAACCTGATCTGCAAATGACCAAAACTCATTTTTAAGAAAATTAAATTTCTTTTTCATTGGATGAATCGGATAAAATAAATCTAAAATTGGATCAAATATCCTTTGAACAACCAAGTTTTGAATGCTTAATTGGAACAAATATAAAATTGGAATATATAATTGAAAAATCAAAAAAATATTGAAAACTTATTGCTATTTTGAAATTATCTTACGTTTTTGCCAAATTAACAAACCAGAGGGTTGTCTCACTTTCAAAAGTAACATTTTCATTTCCCATTGTGGTTTCTATTTATTCAAAAATCGAAAAAATAAATTAGTTTAATAAACACGTTAGAATTTTTTCTTTTCAATCTTCTTCTTAGATTCACAACAATATTATTTAAGAATTTTCAAATAAATTGACTATTCCTAAGAAATAATCACAATTTAATTACAATTTAAATTTTTTTTATTAATATTAATTACTTACTCATTGTAGTATACAAGGTACAAGTTGAAATTTCATCAAGAACACAACATTCACCTTTGCCAACATATTTTTTTATAATTTTATTTGTTACAATTCTCCCTTGATCGTTAAAAATTGGAAATAAACCCAACAAAGTTTTGTGCGTAAATGCTCTATTAATAAATTTTCGATTGTGCGTCCACTTCTTAGCTAAAAAAAAGTTTATAAGCCGCTGTCAACATTTTAAAATACCAAAAATTAAGCAAAAAAAAAAAAACAGACTAACTTTTTGAAACAAACAAAGAATCACCCAGAAATTCTCTTGTTGAATTATAATCCTCCGTTCTTTGTATTGCATCATGAGAATTAAAAATTTGTTCAATTATTTCCGGATCAGTTAAAGAAAAATATGGTTTTGTACCTAAGAAAAAGAAATAACAATCTCCAAAAATATTTTTCCAATTTCCCATAACATCCAATATATCTACATATATAAAAGAAAATTTACTTGATATTAAAATCAGAAAATATCGCAAACTACCTTCTTTATTTTTAAAATGTCTCGCAACACCAATGAACGGCAAACCAATAGGACCCGACAATTTATATGCCATATAATAAAATTTTCTTCGAGACCATAACCATCTTATAAAAATAATTCCAAGAATTACCAGAAATATTTTAAATGTAATACTCATTTTTAATAAAAATTTCAAAATATATTTTCAAAATTAAATATTGCGTATATGTTAAACGTAGAGATATTCTCGCCTTTATGCAGTTCAAAAATTATTTTCTGCAAAAGGAAACTTCATATTTTGGCTTTCACTTGCTATTTTATGTTAATTTAATTTTCACCATTAATTTTAATGTTAATAAATTTAAAATTCGAGGTATAAAGAAAAATTTTTATGGAGAACGGAAAGATGTTTAAATTAATAATTTTCTAAAATAAACGGAATAACCTTTTCTCATAAAATGTCTCTTAATAACATTGAAAATATTAAAACTCTTTTTGGGATCATTTAAGAGCCCATATAATTTGCATATTAATTTACCTAAAATATCTAAAAAATTCATTTTTATTAGAAAGCAGAATTCCGAAAAATTCATTCATTTAACTGTACAAATGTTTGCTCTAAATTTTGTAGTTACCAGCAAAATCAAATTTAAGCAAAATTAATAAAGGGGTCCAAAACAGAAATTAAATTTTTTGTTTTTAAAAAACAAAATAATTAAATTTAGATCTCTGAACTCAAATTTTATTTCTTAAATATTTTCGTACACGCGTTTTTGTCATTGAAAATAATATTTTATTAACTTGATCTAGAAAAGTGTATAAAATTCAAATTAAAAAGTTTACCTTTTAAGAAAAAGCAATTAAAACTCTCATAATAATCTTAACATTTGTTAAACGTAGTTCTTTAAATATTAACAGTCGGAAAAATTTTAATTATTAATTATAAAAAATGCATTTGTCATACATATTTTGGACTGCATTTGGATTAATATTTATATCTTGGTTGTGGAGTCGTAGAAAATATTATTATATGTCATGGAAAATTGCTGGTCCTATCGGTTTACCATTTATTGGTATAGCAAGACATTTTACAAATAAAAATGGTAAAATACTTATTAGGATTATTTGTTAAAATTGAAAAATGGTGATTCGTTTTTTAAACATTTTCAAATTGGGAAATTTTATTAGAACTCTTGTACACTATGGGAAAATTAATAAATGAATATGGAAGTTGTTTTTTCTTCTTCTTGGGATTACAACCTTATCTATTTGTGGTTGATCCTGAAATAATTGAACAAATCTTAAGCTCAGAGAATGCAATATCCAAAATGGACACTTATATTCCACTTAAATATTTCCTTGGTGATTCATTATTTGTTTCGAAAAGTAAGTTATTAATAAATGAAAAGAATTAAATTATTTGCATAAAATAATTTTGTTAATATTATTTTCAAAATTCAGATGAGAAATGGATGCATAATCGAAAATTTATAAATAAAGCATTTACACATAAAACTTTAATAAGTTTTTTCCCAGTTTTCAATAATCAAGGAAGAATTGTTAAAAATAAAATTATTAAAAAGTATGTTGGAAAAGGTGAATGTAACATTTTTGATGAAATTTCAACTTGTACCTTGTATACTACAATGAGTAAGTATTTTGAACAGAAATATAATTTTCAATTTTTTTTTTTAAATACTTGGGATTTTAAGTAAAACATAAGTTCAAACTTTTCGAAATGTAACAGAAATTTTTTATTCAAATGTCGGTTCGAATTTACATTTATTTTTTAGTTACAACAATGGGAAATGATCAACTTAGTTTTGAAAGTGAAACTACCCTATGGTTTGTTAATTTGGTTAGAACGTAAGTTTTATTGTTCAATTAATCAAATTAAAAAAATAGTATTAAAATTTCGATCCTATTTTTTGAGAAATTTAGTGTACAAGATTTAATTGTTAAAAGAATGTTTGATCCAATTTTGGATTTTACCTTTCCAATTCATCCAATAAGAAAGAATTTTGAAGCACTTAGAAATGACTATTACGGCTTTATCGATGAGGTAATTTGGAATTGTGTTTCGTCAAATAATTAAACTGATAATGCTTTAATGCATTATTTTTATTAAAAGACTATTAAATCAAGATTTGTTAAACTTGCCAAAAAGGAAAATGGTTTCGATCTTGATGTTCATAAAAACTCTAAAATGGAAGATGAGAATATTACTAAACGAAGAAATATTTTAATTGATCAACTTTATGAGTTTTATAACAATAAAGATTTTACATGGGATGATGTTCATTCTGAGGCTGGAACAATGATTGCTGCGGTATTAAATATTTGTTTTTATTAAATTAAGTTCGTAATATTAATTTTATTTAATATAATATAATTATATAAAGGCATATGAAACAACAGCTTATACATTTTACAATTGCCTATTATTGTTAGCTATGAATCCAAAATATCAGGATATATTGTATGAAGAAATTATGTCTATTTGCCCAGAGGATGATATCGATGTAACATATGATCACATTCGTCAAATGCCTTATCTTGAAATGGTTTTAAATGAAACAATGCGTCTTATTTCGACAGTAGCATTAGTTGGTCGTAAACTTAGAAAAGATATGATTTTAAAAGATGGTTTGTTTTTAGCTGAAGGAACTAATATTGTTCTTGATTTATTTCATTTGCATCGTAGCAAAAAAATTTGGGGTCCGAATGTAATGGAATTCAATCCTGATAATTTTTTAAGTACAAATATGAAAAATAAAAATCCTTACAGCTTTATACCATTTACAAAAGGAATACGAAATTGTGTTGGTTGGCGATATGCAATGTTTTCAATGCAAATTTTATTGGTTCACATAATCAAAGAGTATGAAATTAAAACAAAATGGAAATTAGATGATCTACATTATAAAATGAAAATAACAATTGCTTATCATAATAATCCGGAAATTGAATTTCTTTATAGGAATAAAAATTTAACAAAATAAATAAAGCTTGTTAGAAATACTTTATAAATTCATTTTATATAAAATTGTCACAAAGGTTTAAGGTCTAAATAAATGATCTATATTTGTAAAAGATGATATAGTGTTTTTTTAATATTTTAACCTGATTGAACATAAAGTTGTAATTTTTATCATGATCTCAACTGATTTTAATATATTTACAAAATTTAAAGAAATTACAAAAATTACAATATAAATTTCTATTATATTTTTCATAACATTCGATTTTTAACTCTTCAGATTCTATATTTCTTTCATCCACCGCTAGGTGGATTTAATTAGTGTTCTAATTTAATTGCTAAATTAAATTAGAACACACTAAAACTTTATAAAAGCTTACCTCAACTCAATAAATTTTTCAAAAATTAAGCTTTAAATTCTTAATAAATAAAAAAAAAAATCAATTACTCTATGACGTCATCATACTTTAAACTGTTATAACCTTGTTTTTAACAGATTCTTCATAATTTGTCAATAATTTATTTTTAATTTTCTATTTTTGTTTGAATTCTATTTAGCTTTCATATTTCGGTTATCGTCACTGCAGTCGAAGAACACTTACATCAATCAATTTCGATAATCCTGTTTATCGTAAAACAACTGAAGATCAATTCAGTTTGGAAAAAAATATGCCAACACGAATGTACCCAAGTACAGTTGATGATGAGGTAAGAGCATTAACGCGTAACGAATATGTATTTAATTTAATTATTTAATTTATTTTTTAAAAGAAAAATTTATATTTATTTAAAAAATTATTGCAAAAATATGAAAAAATTATTAAAATAAGCTAACAAAAGAAAACCTATTATTTTTTATTAGTCTAGTCAGTACAATTAATAAAATTAATTGATTTTATTATTTTATTAGAAAATAATTTTAATAAAATTAAATAGCTGAAAATATATTTTTTTTAATTATAATTAAATTAGTCCTTTTTTATTATTATTTTTTCTTTTTTTTTTTGGAAAAAATTTTTATTTCATATTTATGTATAATTTTACATATATATTACATATATAATTAAAATTAGTCATAATTAATAAAAGTTTATTCATAAATTATCCTTATATAATTATTATGTATTGAATGTATATTAATTATTGTACTAACACAATAACAAAAAATTAATTTAATGCTACTTATATAATAATAATTATAATTATAAGAAATTGCATTATTAAATTTAATTTTATGTTTTATAACATTTAAGTTAAATTAGAATATTTTTATTTTATAATTAAGAAAACAAAGACTAATCGCGAATTCGTATTAATTAAACAAAAAACCTATATAAAAAAAAATTAATAGATGTATATAAAAAATATGTATATCCCCTCAAAAAAAAAAAAAAAACAAAAGAAATAATAAAATTTAATAAAGAAAAAGAGAAATTTAATGAAAAAATCAAACCCACTTAATATGTAAATAAATTTTAATTACAAAAATTTAAAAAAACAAACCAAAATTCGAAATTGATCCTAGAATTTTACGAAAAAAAAAAAAAAACAAAAAAAATTTAAAAAAAAATCAACCATTTTCAACTTATCAGCGAACTAATTAAAAAAAAAAATTTTAATCGATTAAATAAAGTTTTCAAAAAGTCAAAAAACAAATTAAAAATAATTAAAATAGTTCCGAGTTTTCAATTTATTTTTTAACGTTTGTTATTTGTTTTTTAGCTAATGCGACATTCATCACAGAGAAGACTTTTTGCACAGTATTAAATTAATAAAATAAAATATTTTATTTGTAATAAAAATTAAAATTAAAATAAAAACAAACCACAAATATTTATTAATTAAATTTAAAAATAATAACTATATATAGAAAGTATAAATATAGAATTTAAAAAAAAAAAAAAACAAAACAAAGAAAACAGATAATTAATTATAATATAGAAAAAAAATGAAAATTGAATATTAATTATAATTCATTGTTTAAAAATAAATTAAACTAAATATAATTAATTAGAAATTTAATAATTATTAAATTAAATTAAATTGATATATGGAAATTCCAAAAAACAAAAAAAAACATAATTTTTAACATAGGCTACAAAAATATTAAAAAAAAATTTAATAATAATTTTACTACGTATAAGAATACTTTAAAATAAATAATTTACTTATTAAACAAGTGAATAATTGAAAAAAAAAAGAAGACAAAAAAAAAAAAAATGAAACAAGAGTAAAAAAATTAAAATTCATTTTAAAATACCTTAATTTATAAAAATAATTTAAATAATATATAAGTAAATAGTTATAAAAATTATTTAATATTACAAAATATTTACATATAAAATATAAATTAACAAAAAATAATACAAAAATATGAGTAAAAACTTGAATTATGTATGTGAATTTTTAATAATTAATAATTATTATTCAAAAAATTTCGAACAAAATCACTTCGTTGTATAGCAAACGTAAAAACAAGTTCATAAACATTCATCATTAATCGTATTGGAATAATTTCATGTCATAAATGTTTTATATCTACATTAAAAATATTTGTATCAAAAAATTTTCGACAGAAATAAATTCTATAAAAAAATTTTTTATATAAACTAGTTTCTGATATTACAATATCCGTACTAAAATAATTTCATGTTCTCACGTCAATAACAATTATTAAATTACATACTCATTTTTCAATATGATCAGACCAAATGAGTTTGATCGAAAAGTGCTCCTGCTAATCTCTCTTTTTAAATCTACAAATATCGGTAAAAGGTATTAAAAATTCATTTCAATTATTACGATAGCTTAATAATATATTTTATAATTTTCTACAATATTAACTGCAACTGATGCATTTTTCTTCTAGAATTTCAATAAAAATAAAATTTTTATACATAATTCAAGTTAATATTAATAAAAAGATAAAAATTTTAAAATAAGGGCCAAAGATTAAAATTATTTATTATATCGTTTTAATTTTTATATCAGCGAACAAAAAACACAAAGAAAATATAAGGGAATCGAAAAAAAAACAAAAAAAAAATTAAGACAACAAAGGAATTTCTCCTTTGAAATACATAAAACATTATATTCGTTTTATTTGGCACAAGAGATCCTTATAATTTAATTTTTGTGAATTTATTATTTTTTCTTTATTCTAATTTTTAATTTTTTTTATGCCTCATTTTGTAATGGTAATGATGGATTTGCAATTAAAGCTTTATTAAAAAAAAAGTAAAAAATAAAACAATTTTATTTTATAATCATTAATTTTTAATAAAATTAAAATAAATTTTTTATTTATAAAAATATATATATGTATAATTAACAATTAATTAAATTAAAATGCTTAACATAGAATTTTATTAAAAATATTATTGCTAACATATGACAAAAAAAAAAATCTATTTTACTTACACGCTGCGAGCTTTTATATAATTTAACATACTAATGGTAAAGAAATATCCTTTTAAAAAATTCATAGATTTATTTTCAATGGTAAGTATATGTGTATATATTTCTCTTCTAACAAAATTATTTTTAATTACATAATAAATAAATTAATAGTATAGCATTTTTAATTCAAGTACTTAATAATTAAAGCAAATATGTATAGGTTATAAATAAATTTTATTATGTAATATTAAGTTAGAATTGAAGATTTGAGTGGGTACATGTTCGGTTTTTTTTCTGATTAAGACAAAACTTTAAAAGCCGATTCAAATGCTAAAGATATACACGCAAGAATAATGTGTACATAGTCAAAAATTTTAGAATATAAAATTTTAATAATTTAAAGATAATATTATTAAAAAACGGATAATATTAGAAATTACATCGCCCTAAAGTATGCAATATTCATGTTCATCGCGTATATTATAGTATTAAATTTATGTATGTATAGTTTATATATACCAACATACGCGTCTATTAAGTTTATGTAATTTTTCTTATTCATTGAACACATTGTTAAATATAGAAAATCTTTGAATTTATTAATTACCTTGATATATTTTATTAACAACATGGCAATTAAATTGACTAGGGACTTTATATTAACACTATATAAGTTTAGGTAAAAAAGAAAAGTAATTTATATTTCGAAATTTAGGTACTTCTTGTATTTCCAAAAAAAACAAAAAAAAGAGAAAAGAAAATAATAATATTTTGTATATATTCATTTATTAAGTTGTTGGTGAGTTTTCTGCCATAAATTTATTTTAATATTGACATCTTAAATCATTCTTAACTAATTTCCTTCGGAAAAAAAGGGGCAAGAAAGGAGAAAAGGAGAAAAAAAAACATGAATTGTCATTTCTCACTTTTGTTTTATTAGATTTTTTTTATTTTATTTATTTTATTTTTTATATTTATTTCACTCGTAAATTTGAGGATTCAATATAGTTATAACAAACACTGTAACCATTCCTGCAAGTATATAAATAGAGTTAAATTATATATGTATATATGTAGATGCGTTTATGTATCCAAAACATATAAGTACATGTATGTATGTATATAGAAAATGAAAATGAACCTCCTGAAACTAATTTATATTATTGCGATTTTTCTTCCTTTTTTTTTTAAGCACAATACGTATGTATATATATACATACATGCATGTAATTTATTATATAAATTATATATTTCTATTATATGAATTTTTAGTATGTATATATATTGCCATCTGACAGGGTATAAATAAACCACTCAAATCCCAATACCAAAAGTCATAAAATTTCATTAGTAAAAACATTTTGTTTTTTCTTTTTTTTTTATTCTATTTCTTATGATTTTTATTTTCTTGGTTGTATATTTTGTTTTATATTCATGAAGGATGAAATTCGCAATTTGAATTTGTTGCGTATCTATGATGGCAATATTAAATAAGAGATGGTGAGAATTTCATTCTACATTGCCTCTGTTTTTTCTTCAAAGTTCTCATGACTACACGTTTATATAAAAATTTTCTTTATACTTATTTTTTTTGACATAGCGTTGTTATAAGCTTTTTTTCTTGTTTGTTGTTAAACTTATATTAAGTCAAGTTAACTGATGATGATGATTCTATGAAATACCAAACCAAATTTCCAGACATAATTCAAAATAAAAGGAAAAATCGCATAAATGAAAGGAGAGAAAAAAAACATAACAAAACTGGCTATAAAAATGAAGAAAAAATAAAAAATAGCCAAAAAAAAAGGAAATTTTCTATTAAGGGGGGGTTTTTCATGAAACCATTCCAAATGATGTATAATAACATTAGCAAAAACAGAAACCAATATACATATATACAAAAGTACATACGATGTATGTATAATTTGAAAAATATTGTATTCTTGTCAAATCTTAAAAGAAATTTATTTGTTTTGTTTTTTTGTAATATTGAGTACATATATCATACACACACATATTCGTGTATGATTATACAATGTATATTTCCATACATTCTTACTTATAACCATACAAGTTGTGCCAAATCAAAACTTTGTACTCTTTAATATTAAGTAGATACTAAAAAAATCTATTCATATAAAAAGAATAATAAAATTTAGTAATTCGTTAAAGAAATAAAGACGACACTTCTGTTTAATTAATATTTATTTTTTCAATTAATTTTTGTAATTTGATTAATATTAAAAATTTTTAATTTAATTCCTTATTATTCTAAAATTAAATCAAAAGTGTTCAATAAAAATTAATTTGAAATTACCCTATTCTAATGATTTTAGTTTATATGTTATGTAACACCCTGTTTATAATAATATACAAAAAATAATAGTCCGACATTTTTAAATCTACATCAACTGAGATATTTTGAAGAGTTATGTCGAAAATGATCAAGGGAATTTGATGTTCTAAATTGAAACAATAATTTTAATTTTATTTTATTTATTTCGAAAAATTTCTCAAAATGAGCTCAACAAAATGATAGCCCGTACAGAGTGCATATGTTTTGTTATTTTTTATATTCATCTATATTTCATATAAAAACGCATCCATAACAAGGTTGCCAAATTTTTTGTTAAATTGGATTTAAATAAACGTTTAGTACTATCAGCAATCTAAGAAATTTTTATTATAGACATTTTCTATTAGAGTTTGTAATTATGTGCACAAAGGTTATATTCATTTAAATGAATTACATATAACTATAATTACATATACTACAAGAAACTCGTTTTGTGGGTATCTATAATATTATGCGCCAGCTCTATTTTCCTTCCAGGAGCGAAGTAGGCTTAAAAAAACATAAGTAAATGGACAGTATTTTGTTCTTTTCATACTAATTTTAGAAACAAATTTAAATTAAACTTGATAAAACCTCACATTTACAGCGTCATGCTTTATTTCTGAAAATGTTGCAAATTTCTATTTCAAAATTATAAAATTATATTTAAAGTTACAATTGTCATTCTCTTCAACATGAAATTTTCCAACAGATGGAAACTTTTTTTAATCAATGAATTTGTACTTTCACATATGTGCTTAAAAGTTAATAATAAAAAAAAATTTATTCTGTAGACACGCATAAAATATAAAAATTCCCAAAATATGAATATTTTATTTAAGAAAAAACAAAAAAAAAAAATACGATGGATAATTTGACTAGTAATTCTCAGAGGTAATATTGTTGTAATACTGATCTAGAGAATGCGAAAATTAAATGAATTAAAATTAATAGCCTTTCATACAACATAAAGTTTTACAAAATTTTGTTTCGTTTCAAAATGGATCTTTATTTGTATGTACAAATTATATACGAATTTTTTTCAATGTTTATCGTTTTTCATATAAAAGTTAGTTAAAATCTTAAATTTTTTGTGAATATTATTTCATAAATGAGGTTAAATGTTATTACTGTAGAACACAAGACAATTCATACAAAATCATTTGTGCCTTTAATAAAATTTTTTAAATAGAAATGATCAGGTTTTCAAAACTCCTTGCAAACAGTCTGAACTCTATAATATAAATAACAATAAAAAATATTCTACTTCCAATAAAACATTAGATTTTTACGATATTTTACGATTATAATACAAGATTCTTACTAGAGACAAAGAACTTTGAAAACACGAACACTTATTTTAAACCACTTGTATTGTAAAGCGAATCACATAAGATATTAATTAAGTATTAAAAATTATAATTACTATGAATTTTGACATGTATCGCACTCAAAAGCAAATAGTTTAAATTTGTAAAATTATCTTAATTAAGTCCACAAAATATTTTATGATAATTATATTATATTGATTTTCATAACAGAATTGAAATATAAGCATAGTATATGTATACCAATTTAAAAAAAAAATATATTAAAATATTATATTTTTTCTTTCAAATTTCAGACAATAGAGCCGCTCACAAAAACAGGAACAGAATGCGTATAAAAAATTTTTAATCATACCATAAACCATCGCATATACCACATATACACCTACAACATATTATTTACTTTACACAATCATAATTAAAAAAAAAATTAAAAAAAAAAACATACACATCTATTTAAAAATGAAAACCAAGTGATTATTAATGAAAATCATTTCACACACATTTATATACAATAATTATTGTAATAAATATTTTTATACAAATAAAAATGAAAAAAAATAAATAAGATAATAAAAGAATGGATTCAACATCAACAGTATACAAAAAAAAAAAAAAACTAAATTGAAATTAACAAAACAACCAACACAAATCTTTTCAACACATCCGAATAACATCACAAATGCAATAGAATCAAACATGTTGATCATACAAAATTTAGTCAAAACATCACAATATCAAAACTACCATTCAGAAGACAGCTGGCTGCTCAATAAAATCTTTTCTACTGCTCAAAAAAAAAAAAAAAAAATACCAAAACCAAAATTGTTTTTAAAATTTTCGTTTTATTGTTTGTTGTTGTCCGTAAGACATGTTTTCGGGAATCTCAATATTATTGTCAAATAAAACACAAATCCAATAAAATCAATTAAATTGTACACAAACACAAATGCATACATATACTCTTATGTATAATATGTCAAATGTCAAAATAATTTTCTTAATTATTTTTTTTTTTATGTTCAGATTTTAATGAAAAAAAAAGCATATTCGTAAAATTGCTAAAAAGGATAAGAAGGTACGAAAAAAAAAACAATTGTAATAAATTCTTTTTAAACTTGTAAAATATATGTATGTATATACACATTATATGAAATATATTTGTATGTAAATAAATAAAAATATAATAAAAAATATAAATATTGTTTTCAGTTATCATTTATTTTATTTTATTTTGTTTTTTTTTTTATAATTATTTGTGTGTACTATAAAATAAATGAGAGAAACAAAATTTTTATTAAGTAAATCAAAAAATTGCATATATCTAGGAATAAAAATAAATTCAAAACAATATTTTGGCAAATTTCAAACTTAAAATAATTCAAAAAAATAAAGATGATTGAAAGTAATTTAAAGAAAATGAAATTATTTAAAAAAAATTATTAAATTATTCATTTATAATTGCTGATCTAAGTTTTGTAAGATTTTAGAATTTCAAAATTTCGCCACAAGAAGTATGGAATATTGATAAATAGCAATAAATATTGCACTCTAAATAATACAAAACAAAACTCTATTCCGAGATTTCTAAAAGATTTGAGGCACATCGATTTAAACAATATATTTTGATTTAATTTGTATGAAAAGTTTTAGTATTACATTGATACCAGATTTATGTTGTTACTATTTTTTTTTTAATTCTACTTCGCTCCTTGGAAGAACATAAGGCTGGGCCATGTTATTGTAGATAACCATGAACACCAGTTTCTTACGTCATTGAGTATACTAGGTAGGTGACGAGCCTACCTTAACTATATTGTTATTATAATTAATACAATTTGTAATTACAATTTAAATTTATAATATAATTTATAATAAAATTAATTTAAAAAACTCAGCATTCAATAACAAACAAAAAAAAAATTCCTTTTACAGACCATTTGTATAACATCAATTTTTTTGGATTTAATTCCTATGTTTAAAATATTATGGTATCATGTAAAATAGCTTCTTTTTTATTTTAAATAAAATTAAAGGTTATTTTCCAAATTAAATTCATTCATGAAATGAATTTTATTGAATATTCACTACTGTATACATATACATACTTTTATGTTTTGAACTGTTATTCAAATTGAATTTAAATATGTATGTAAAATAGTGTTATACAATAATATTCATATTCATATTAAAATTTTGATCATATTGAATAATAATTAATTCAATAATATTATTTCTTTTCGAATAAATTTTAAATGTATAAAAATACATAAATATTATTAAAATTAATTATATTTAAATAATGAGAAAAGAAAAAAAAATAAGATTCATTGAAATTCATAAAAGTTTATTACTTTGTACGTGTGCCACTTGCCAATTTCATTAAACTTATATAAATTTAAAATTACAAATAATACAATGTAACACGTATGTAATTTTAATAATTCTTTTATACAATTAAAGGTAACCATAGTACGTTTTTCATACATATTCTTCTTCTCTGTCTAAAATTTCGAAACTATTTCAATTTAAAGAATTAAATAATGTCAACATGCAATTGAAAAATAAAATATTATGTAAATTTAATTATTTACATATGAAATAAAATTTTTATGAATTTTGAGTATTCTTAAAACTTCTGAAATATTTATATTTTCTTTTTTATAATATAAAAAGGTTTATTGAATTGGTATATCCCAATTGTTATGGATTATCCGCAATATTAACAGATAATTGTATACATGTATAATGATTCTGTTAAAGCAATTTTAAATTTTAATTTTTTAAAAATATCTTTGAAGAAATTATGTTTCGTTTTTAAAGGGTAATTTTTTTGTATGCTGCTTCTTTATAGATTTAATCTTCAAAATAAAAAACTCTAACCACTTGTATACATTTGGAATTCGGTATTTAGATCAGCAATTACGAATACACATTCTTGTGTGCCCATAAAGGCCTTCCATTATGCTTGTAATGTTAGTCTAGAGACAGTTTCAATTATTTGAAGAATTGTGTTGCTAAACGCATATAAATAAATCAATTGTAATTTGTTTAACTAATATTTATCTCAAATTTACTCCTTATCTTCGTGTAGTTTCATATTTTATGTATTCTATTTATTTTATTTCTTTGCATATTTAATAATATTATCAAGTATTAAATAAAGCAACAAATCTAAAGTGGTAAAATTTTATAAAAACTTTGTAATTAAAAATTTATTTTATAATACATACAAATAATATTTTTTTTTAATTTTATTTATATAAACTTAGTTTATATAATGCAATAAATATATAATAATGAACATATTAAATAATATATTTAATATATTATCTTGTGTACATTATGAAAACTATATGTATAACTAATTTTTAAGTAAATTTTTAAACATAAAACCAAAAAAGAAAATTGTATATATAATATTAATGAAAAATTAAAAAAAAAAATACAAAAATAAAATTTATATAATATTTAAAAAAAAAAAAAGATAAATTCATAAAAAAATACAAAAAAAAAAAACTGTTAAAATATTTCTAGAATTAAAAAAAAAAAATACAAAAATACTTCCTAAATTTTTAGGTAATTGGAAATTAAGGATAACTATTAAATATTAATAATTAAATAAAAATAAAAAAAAAAATTACAGAAAAAAAATTGTGTAAAAAATTTAATACATATTTAAAATATAAAATAAATAAATTAAATAAATAAAAAAAAAACAATGAACTATTTTGTAAAATATTAAAAAAATTATAATTAACATGAATTTCTGTTAATTAAATAAAATTTAATAATTATATAAAGGTTAAAAAATAATTAAAAAAAAAAAATTGTTTCATTTATGTTTTTTTTTCTTTTTTTTTGTTTCTTTTTTCTTTTTTTGAGCTACGTAATTATATATGCATGATTTTTTATCAATAATGAAAAAAAAAAAAACAAAAATAAAATAATTAATTAGAAAGGTAAGAAGATTTAATATATAAAAAGAAAAAAAAACAAAAACAAAAACACAAAAAGAATCAAATAACATAAAAATAAACAAAAAAAACGTGAAACAAGGTGTCAAGCTTATATAACTGTAGAAATTTTAATTTAAATGAGAAATTAAAACAAAAACAAAAAAAAAAAATACACAAAAACGCGGAGGAAATAAATGATAAAATGGGCTAAGCATATTCAATTTATCTTTCAACTCATTTAAAATTTATGAGCTTGTCAATTCTAAACAGCAATTATTCGAAATTTCCTAGCAGCTGTAGTGCTGCAATTTGTAAAAAGTTAGAAAATCAACTAGTATTGTCGGTAAACATTTCATTTTGTCAGTTGAATAAATTGAATGAATGTTGGATTCTCCAATCATTGCTTTAAGTAGCATTTGATTTTCGCCACTAAAGATAAGTCAAGATTTAAATTTACAAAAAAATTTTAAAATTAATAAAAGCATCGAAGTCATAATAAATAAATTTTTAAACTGCATAATAGGCAATTTAATTTTGAATCCATGTGATTACATAAAATCTAAATCAAATTGATTAAAATGCATTATGTAGTTTTTGGAATTACAATTATGAATAATTTCGAATTTAATATTGTGGTATAATTATTATAATAGTAACACAATATTGGAAAATATTCATAAAGACGAAGGTTTACAATTACAAATAAATTTGATTAATATTTTGTCCCTGGAAGCAGTTTACTGGATTTCGTATCAAAACACTCGAATATTGAATAATGTAAATTGAATGTGCTAAAAAAAGTCTTTAAAAGGTTTAATGAAATATTTTTAATATTATACAACTTTATTTTTTTTTTATATTATATTAAAAATTTGATTGCATTTCACTTTTTGGTTAATTTGATTTCATATTATCTAATTGGTTAGCCTCATTATATATTCTTCTCTACATAATTATTATAATATATTAATTTATACATACATAATTATATTCAATCGAATTATTTTGCCAAATTATCTCGGTTTAATATCATAAAAAAGAAAAACAAATAAAATAAAAAAAAGGATAAAAAATGAAAATTTAAAATATTTAATTTTTTTTTTTTTTGTTTTTAAAATTTAAATTTAATAAAAATTCAAAAAATCAGTGTTGTTTTTTCTGCTATAAAATTATTTGCTGTGATCTGTAATAAAAAAGGTTATAAAAAAATTAATTACCATTGTCTTTTATTTCTTTATTTTAGGTGCAGGTTTGAGTTTAATTTTTTACATTTACACCCAAAATTTATTCGTAAATCGAACTGGAAAATACGATGGTAGATTTGAATAATAACCAAAATTGAAAGAGACATTAAGGGTGGAAGCAGACATGCAATTTCTAGTTGCAACTGTTTAAATGCTTATTTGTATTTCATAGGTTTTAATTTAAATGCGCATATATGCTATTAAAGAATCAAACAATTTTTGTAAATTTTTATAAATTGAATACAATTTTTAGTTAACGCAATCGATTTACATTGACGCAACAGTTTAGTTGTTTAGATGTATACGTAACGATTTTACAATCAAGCAGTAATTGCAAAACAAAAAATCTGATGTGATACGCACATGACCGACTGCAATATATATTGTCTAGATTAGTAAAAGTATTCCAGAAGGTTATGCAGAAAATGCGTTTAACCACTTGCGTACAATTTTAAGGACACTTATAAGCTTTTATACTTAGAAAAATGTGAATTTGGCTCTTAGTAGAGTTTCGTTATGTGCCGTTCAAATTATACGAAAAGTTCGTTAGTAACTTCTGGTAACCACCAGAGTTCAAATATTAAATTTCAAGAAATTACATCAATTTGTTTTGTAGATATGGTAAAAAATGTAAAATCCGCTCACAGATCAGAATCCAAACAATGATCTTTCCCATAGAGAAGTGCGTTCCCATACTCGATATGCAAAATTTGTTGCCATTACATAACCTACCTTATTGTATTCACAATGTGGTCGATAAAAATGGCATGTTTGCCTGAACTCTTAAATTGTGTAGCAAAAACGGAAAGATAGAGTAAAACTAACAAAATAATCTCATTCAAATTTCATTTGGAATATGTTAAAAATTGACTTTGTTGTTAAATATTGGCATTTTTTTTATATTTTAAAAAATATTTCTATCTTTATTCCCAAATTAGTTTTGTGGTAAAAAATACATCAATTTAAACATAAAAAATATGCTAGTGTTCTTTTTAAAATGTTTTACCGAATAATGAATTTAATATTACATTACTCAGATATTATATTATGTAAACTTAAACGCTAATCGCTCTTAAATTAATGTCTTGAATGAATCATTAATAAAACCAAAAAGTTTCATGTTAACATCTTTCAAATATTATATTTTATCTTTATATGTTATTTTATATCCCTTTTATTGTTAATTATATAGAATGTTTTCATTGTTTAATTTATAATTATATGAACATTTCTACCCACACATACATATAACAATTATGTGTATGTGTGTATTCGCTATATATTCATTTATGGTGAATAACTAATCATTAAAATCCCTCAATATTTTATGAACCTCTAAAATGAAAAAAAAAAATGAAAACACAAAAAAAATTATGTTTTTCATTTTTACTTTCCTTCTTTCTTAAATGTTCATCTTGTAATGTAATCCGAACATTATACAATATGAGCAACTAAAATCCCAAAAATGTTTTAATATTCGACTGTCTAGATACCGTATATTTTAATGTTCCAATTATAACATTACAAATGTAATAATATAAACCGTATTCTTTTTTGTGGAGATATTTGAATATGTTTGTATGTAAGTATGTATATAAATTATACAATTATATAACAAGTATTTGTATAACATGTTATGCTTTTATAATTTTATATGTATATTATAATGTCATTAAAATATTGTAGGGATAGAAACATATAAGTTTTTAATTAAATACTTTTTAAATAAAAGGATATAGAAAGGAAATTCTGTTTATTAACAAGGACATTTTTTAAAACTATTTTAAATTTTATTTGAAAATTCCGATCTAAATGAATGAAATTTCCATTTCATATTTAATTTATTTGTGATTTTTAAATAAAAATTAACATTCATATAAATAATTTTAAAAAAACGATTAAAGTTTTTTATTATATCTTAAAAGATAAAAGTTTTCGAAAAATTGTCGCGAACTTTTTGAATATACATATATATATATATATATATACAGTAGTAACGCTAAATTATTTTAGCCTCTAAAAATTGTTATTTTGTGCCAATAAGAGAATTGGGAAAAAAATTTCATATGCATATTATATATGTATAATTTTCCTGTTATTAAAATAACTGAAGCACTTATTTTTTTCCACGAATAATATTAAATTAGTTTGATGGGGAAGAAAATTTAAGTGCTTAATAAAACGCATATCTGATTAACACAACTTCTATATTTTTGTGTATATACGAATCATTAAACTCGTGTCCAAAGAAAAGTTGTCGAGTTCGAAGATTTTCTTTATGTATATCTTCTAATTATACATATTTTCTTTATAAATATGTATAATTTTACGTTAAAGAGAAATAAAATTCCTCTATTACTATTATATATTAATACTACCATTTAAACTTGCTATCTATAATATTATTTAAATAGTAATTGAAAACCATTTTTAAGTGCATAAGGTATAATTTTGTATATTTTATATTTAAAATTTTCTAAACAAAATTAAACAAAATTTTTTAAAAATTTTCACAAAACTTTGCAAAAGATTAAAAAAAAAAATCTGATGTGGTCAGCACATAACCGACCGCAATGTGTATTGTCTAGTTAAGTGAAAGTGTTACAAAATATTATAAAAATGTCTGTTAAATACTTCTTTCCAATTTTGAGGACATTAGTAAGCTTATAGTTAACATACCTAGAAAAATGTAAATTTGGCTCTTAGTAGAGTTTCGCTTTATGCTACCCGAATTCCCTGAAATGCTCGCCAGTTAGTTTCGGCAACAACCAGAACTCAAATATCAAATTTCAAGAAATTTCATCAATTCGTTCCGTAGATATGGTGAAAAATGTAAAATCGGCCCGCAAATCAGTTTTCGAGCCCTGATCTTTCCAAAAAATTTATATGTTCATTGTTTTAACACGAGGAATTCACATATTAAATATCAATGAAATCGGTTGATTATTTCTCTTTATATACACGAAAATGTATATTTGGCCCGTAGTAAACGTCTGGTTGCCGATGCCTGATCTTTCCGAAAAATTTACATGTTCATTGTTTTAATTCGAGGAATTCAAATGTTAAATTTCAATGAAATTGGTTGATTATTTCTCTTTATATACACAAAAATGTATATTTGGCCCGAAGTAAACGTCCAGTTGCTGATGCCTGATTTGTTCCAAAAGCTAGGAATTTTCGCGGACGGTCGAGCAAAGGTCATATATGAAATTTCAAGTAAATTGGTTGAATATTTTCTTCAAAATGGTGAAAAAGGTAAAATCGGCCCGCAAATTAGTTTTGTCTACTATGCAGACGTGCATTCCCACCGAAAACTCGATATGCAAAATTTGTTGCCATCACATAACCTACCTATTGTTTACACAATACGGTCGGTAATTATAATAATAATTCTTGTTAATAAATTCAAAATTTTTAAAAAATTTTTACGAACCCCTGCCTTTGCAAAAAAAAACAAAATTTTTTTAAAATTTTTAAAAATTGTCACAGACCCTTACCTTGACAAAAAAAATCAAAATTTTTAAAAATTTTCACAAACCCCAAGGTAGCAAGGTAGGGGGTCGTGCAAAATTTTAAAAAATTTTAAATTTTTTGCCAAGGTAGGGCCGTGCAAAATATTAAAAAAATTTCAATTTTTTGCCAAGGTAGGGGGTCGTGCAAAATTTAAAAAAAATATCAATTTTTTTGCCAAGGTAGGGGGTCGTGCAAAATTTTAAAAATATTTCAATTTTTTGCCAAGGTAGGGGGTCGTGCAAAATTTTAAAAATATTTCAATTTTTTGCCAAGGTAGGGGGTCGTGCAAAATTTAAAAAAAATTTCAATTTTTTGCCAAGGTAGGGGGTCGTGCAAAATTTTAAAAAATTTTCAATTTTTTGCCAAGGTCGTGCAAATTTTTAAAAAATTTCAATTTTTTGCCAAGGTAGGGGGTCGTGCAAAATTTTAAAAAATTTTCAATTTTTTGCCAAGGTAGGGGGTCGTGCAAATTTTTAAAAAATTTCAATTTTTTGCCAAGGTAGGGGGTCGTGCAAAATTTTAAAAAAAATTTCAATTTTTTGCCAAGGTAGGGGGTCGTGCAAAATTTAAAAAAAATTTCAATTTTTTGCCAAGGTAGGGGGTCGTGCAAAATTTAAAAACAATATAAATTTTTTTGCCAAGGTAGGGGGTCGTGCAAAATTTTAAAAATATTTCAATTTTTTGCCAAGGTAGGGGGTCGTGCAAAATTTTAAAAAATTTTAAATTTTTTGCCAAGGTAGGGCCGTGCAAAATATTAAAAAAATTTCAATTTTTTGCCAAGGTAGGGGGTCGTGCAAAATTTAAAAAAAATATCAATTTTTTTGCCAAGGTAGGGGGTCGTGCAAAATTTTAAAAATATTTCAATTTTTTGCCAAGGTAGGGGGTCGTGCAAAATTTAAAAACAATATAAATTTTTTTGCCAAGGTAGGGGGTCGTGCAAAATTTTAAAAATATTTCAATTTTTTGCCAAGGTAGGTCGTGCAAAATTTAAAAAAAATTTAATTTTTTGCCAAGGTAAGGGGGTCGTGCAAAATTTTAAAAAAAATTTCAATATTTTGCCAAGGTAGGGGGTCGTGCAAAATTTTAAAAAATTTCAATTTTTTCCAAGGTAGGGGGTCGTGCAAAATTTTAAAAAAAATTTCAATTTTTTGCCAAGGTAGGGGGTCGTGCAAAATTTAAAAAAAATTTCAATTTTTTGCCAAGGTAGGGGGTCGTGCAAAATTTAAAAAAAATTTCAATTTTTTGCCAAGGTAGGGGGTCGTGCAAATTTTAAAAAAAATTTCAATTTTTTGCCAAGGTAGGGGGTCGTGCAAAATTTTAAAAAAAATTTCAATTTTTTGCCAAGGTAGGGGGTCGTGCAAAATTTTAAAAAAAATTTCAATTTTTTGCCAAGGTAGGGGGTCGTGCAAAATTTTAAAAAATTTTAATTTTTTGGCAAGGTAGGGGGTCGTGCAAATTTTTAAAAAATTTCAATTTTTTGTCAAGGTAGGGGGTCGTGCAAAATTTTAAAAATATTTCAATTTTTTGCCAAGGTAGGGGGTCGTGCAAAATTTTAAAAAATTTTCAATTTTTTGCCAAGGTAGGGGGTCGTGCAAAATTTTAAAAAAAATTTCAATATTTTGCCAAGGTAGGGGGTCGTGCAAAATTTTAAAAAATTTTAATTTTTTGCCAAGGTAGGGGGTCGTGCAAAATTTTAAAAAAAATTTCAATTTTTTGCCAAGGTAGGGGGTCGTGCAAAATTTTAAAAAAAATTTCAATTTTTTGCCAAGGTAGGGGGTCGTGCAAAATTTTAAAAAATTTTAATTTTTTGGCAAGGTAGGGGGTCGTGCAAATTTTTAAAAAATTTCAATTTTTTGTCAAGGTAGGGGGTCGTGCAAAATTTTAAAAATATTTCAATTTTTTGCCAAGGTAGGGGGTCGTGCAAAATTTTAAAAAATTTTCAATTTTTACCAAGGTATGGGGTCGTGCAAAATTTTAAAAAAATTTCAATTTTTGCCAAGGTAGGGGGTCGTGCAAAATTTTCAAAAAATTTAAATTTTTTGCCAAGGTAGGGGGTCGTGCAAAATTTTAAAAAAATTTCAATTTTTTGCCAAGGTAGGGGGTCGTGCAAAATTTAAAAAGAATATCAATTTTTTTGCCAAGGTAGGGGGTCGTGCAAAATTTAAAAAAAATTTCAATTTTTTGCCAAGGTACGGAGTCGTGCAAAATTTTAAAAAATTTTCAATTTTTTGCCAAGGTAGGGGGTCGTGCAAAATTTTAAAAAAAAATTTAATTTTTTGCCAAGGTAGGGGGTCGTGCAAAATTTTGAAAAAATTTCAATTTTTTGCCAAGGTAGGGGGTCGTGCAAAATTTTAAAAAAAATTTCAATTTTTTGCCAAGGTAGGGGGTCGTGCAAAATTTTAAAAAAATTTCAATTTTTTGCCAAGGTAGGGGGTCGTGCAAAATTTAAAAAAAATATCAATTTTTTTGCCAAGGTAGGGGGTCGTGCAAAATTTTAAAAATATTTCAATTTTTTGCCAAGGTAGGGGGTCGTGCAAAATTTTAAAAAATTTTAAAAAAATTTTAATTTTTTGGCAAGGTAGGGGGTCGTGCAAAATTTTAAAAAATTTCAATTTTTTGCCAAGGTAGGGGGTCGTGCAAAATTTAAAAAAAAATATCAATTTTTTTGCCAAGGTAGGGGGTCGTGCAAAATTTAAAAAATATTTCAATTTTTTGCCAAGGTAGGGGGTCGTGCAAAATTTAAAAAAAATTTCAATTTCTTGCCAAGGTAGGGGGTTGGGCAAAATTTTAAAAAAATTTCAATTTTTTGCCAAGGTACGGAGTCGTGCAAAATTTAAAAAAAAAATTTAATTTTTTGCCAAGGTAGGGGGTCGTGCAAAATTTTGAAAAAATTTCAATTTTTTGCCAAGGTTGGGGGTCGTGCAAAATTTTAAAAAAATTTCAATTTTTTGCCAAGGTAGGGAGTTGGGCAAAATTTTAAAAAAATTTCAATTTTTTGCCAAGGTAGGGAGTCGTTCAAAAAAAAATTTAAATTTTTTGCCAAGGTCGGGCAAATTTTTAAAAAATTTTAAAAAAATTTTAATTTTTTGCCAAGGTAGGGGGTCGTGCAAAATTTTAAAAAAATTTAAATTTTTTTGCCAAGGTAGGGGGTCGTGCAAAATTTTAAAAAATTTTCAATTTTTTGCCAAGGTAGGGGGTCGTGCAAATTTTTAAAAAAATTTCAATTTTTTTGCCAAGGTAGGGGGTCGTGCAAAATTTTAAAAAAATTTCAATTTTTTTGCCAAGGTAGGGGGTCGTGCAAAATTTTAAAAAATTTTCAATTTTTTGCCAAGGTAGGGGGTCGTGCAAATTTTTAAAAAATTTCAATTTTTTGCCAAGGTAGGGTGTCGTGCAAATTTTTAAAAAATTTCAATTTTTTGCCAAGGTAGGGGGTCGTGCAAAATTTTAAAAAAAATTTCAATTTTTTGCCAAGGTAGAGGGTCGTGCAAAATTTTAAAAATATTTCAATTTTTTGCCAAGGTAGGGGGTCGTGCAAAATTTTAAAAAAATTTAAATTTTTTGCCAAGGTAGAGGGTCGTGCAAAATTTTAAAAAAATTTAAATTTTTTGCCAAGGTAGGGGGTCGTGCAAAATTTTAAAAAAATTTAAATTTTTTGCCAAGGTAGGGGGTTGGGCAAAATTTTAAAAAAATTTCCATTTTTTGCCAAGGTAGGGGTTCGTGCAAAATTTTAAAAAATTTCAATTTTTTGCCAAGGTAGGGGGTCGTGCAAAATTTTAAAAATATTTCAATTTTTTGCCAAGGTAGGGGGTCGTGCAAAATTTTAAAAAATTTTAAAAAAATTTTAATTTTTTGGCAAGGTAGGGGGTCGTGCAAAATTTTAAAAAATTTAAATTTTTTGCCAAGGTAGGGGGTCGTGCAAAATTTAAAAAAAAATATCAATTTTTTTGCCAAGGTAGGGGGTCGTGCAAAATTTAAAAAATATTTCAATTTTTTGCCAAGGTAGGGGGTCGTGCAAAATTTAAAAAAAATTTCAATTTCTTGCCAAGGTAGGGGGTTGGGCAAAATTTTAAAAAAATTTCAATTTTTTGCCAAGGTACGGAGTCGTGCAAAATTTTAAAAAAAAATTTAATTTTTTGCCAAGGTAGGGGGTCGTGCAAAATTTTGAAAAAATTTCAATTTTTTGCCAAGGTAGGGGGTCGTGCAAAATTTTAAAAAAATTTAAATTTTTTGCCAAGGTAGGGGGTCGTGCAAAATTTTAAAAAAATTTCAATTTTTTGCCAAGGTAGGGGGTCGTGCAAAATTTAAAAAAAATATCAATTTTTTTGCCAAGGTAGGGGGTCGTGCAAAATTTTAAAAATATTTCAATTTTTTGCCAAGGTAGGGGGTCGTGCAAAATTTTAAAAAATTTTAAAAAAATTTTAATTTTTTGGCAAGGTAGGGGGTCGTGCAAATTTTTAAAAAATTTCAATTTTTTGCCAAGGTAGGGGGTCGTGCAAAATTTTAAAAAAAATTTCAATTTTTTGCCAAGGTAGGGGGTCGTGCAAAATTTTAAAAAAATTTGAATTTTTTGCCAAGGTAGAGGTTCGTGCAAAATTTTAAAAAATTTCAATTTTTTGCCAAGGTAGGGGGTCGTGCAAAATTTTAAAAATATTTCAATTTTTTGCCAAGGTAGGGGGTCGTGCAAAATTTTAAAAAAATTTGAATTTTTTGCCAAGGTAGAGGTTCGTGCAAAATTTTAAAAAATTTCAATTTTTTGCCAAGGTAGGGGGTCGTGCAAAATTTTAAAAATATTTCAATTTTTTGCCAAGGTAGGGGGTCGTGCAAAATTTTAAAAAATTTTAAAAAAATTTTAATTTTTTGGCAAGGTAGGGGGTCGTGCAAAATTTTAAAAAATTTAAATTTTTTGCCAAGGTAGGGGGTCGTGCAAAATTTAAAAAAAAATATCAATTTTTTTGCCAAGGTAGGGGGTCGTGCAAAATTTAAAAAATATTTCAATTTTTTGCCAAGGTAGGGGGTCGTGCAAAATTTAAAAAAAATTTCAATTTCTTGCCAAGGTAGGGGGTTGGGCAAAATTTTAAAAAAATTTCAATTTTTTGCCAAGGTACGGAGTCGTGCAAAATTTTAAAAAAAAATTTAATTTTTTGCCAAGGTAGGGGGTCGTGCAAAATTTTGAAAAAATTTCAATTTTTTGCCAAGGTAGGGGGTCGTGCAAAATTTTAAAAAAATTTCAATTTTTTGCCAAGGTAGGGAGTTGGGCAAAATTTTAAAAAAATTTCAATTTTTTGCCAAGGTAGGGAGTCGTTCAAAAAAAAATTTAAATTTTTTGCCAAGGTCGGGCAAATTTTTAAAAAATTTTAAAAAAATTTTAATTTTTTGCCAAGGTAGGGGGTCGTGCAAAATTTTAAAAAATTTAAATTTTTTGCCAAGGTAGGGGGTCGTGCAAAATTTAAAAAAAAATATCAATTTTTTTGCCAAGGTAGGGGGTCGTGCAAAATTTTAAAAAATTTTAAAAAAATTTTAATTTTTTGGCAAGGTAGGGGGTCGTGCAAATTTTTAAAAAATTTCAATTTTTTGCCAAGGTAGGGGGTCGTGCAAAATTTTAAAAAAAATTTCAATTTTTTGCCAAGGTAGGGGGTCGTGCAAAATTTTAAAAAAATTTGAATTTTTTGCCAAGGTAGAGGTTCGTGCAAAATTTTAAAAAATTTTCAATTTTTTGCCAAGGTAGGGGGTCGTGCAAATTTTTAAAAAAATTTCAATTTTTTTGCCAAGGTAGGGGGTCGTGCAAAATTTTAAAAAAATTTCAATTTTTTTGCCAAGGTAGGGGGTCGTGCAAAATTTTAAAAAATTTTCAATTTTTTGCCAAGGTAGGGGGTCGTGCAAATTTTTAAAAAATTTCAATTTTTTGCCAAGGTAGGGTGTCGTGCAAATTTTTAAAAAATTTCAATTTTTTGCCAAGGTAGGGGGTCGTGCAAAATTTTAAAAAAAATTTCAATTTTTTGCCAAGGTAGAGGGTCGTGCAAAATTTTAAAAATATTTCAATTTTTTGCCAAGGTAGGGGGTCGTGCAAAATTTTAAAAAAATTTAAATTTTTTGCCAAGGTAGAGGGTCGTGCAAAATTTTAAAAAAATTTAAATTTTTTGCCAAGGTAGGGGGTCGTGCAAAATTTTAAAAAAATTTAAATTTTTTGCCAAGGTAGGGGGTTGGGCAAAATTTTAAAAAAATTTCCATTTTTTGCCAAGGTAGGGGGTCGTACAAAATTTAAAAAAATTTTCAATTTTTTGCCAAGGTAGGGGGTCGTGCAAAATTTTAAAAAATTTTCAATTTTTTGACAAGGTAGGGGGTCGTGCAAATTTCTAAAAAATTTCAATTTTTTGCCAAGGTAGGGGGTCGTGCAAAATTTTAAAAAAAAATTCAATTTTTTGCCAAGGTAGGGGGTCGTGCAAAATTTTAAAAAAATTTAAATTTTTTGCCAAGGTAGGGGGTCGTGCAAAATTTTAAAAAAATTTAAATTTTTTGCCAAGGTCGGGCAAATTTTTAAAAAATTTTAAAAAAATTTTAATTTTTTGCCAAGGTAGGGGGTCGTGCAAAATTTTTAAAAAATTTCAATTTTTCGCCAAGGTAGGGGGTCGTGCAAAATTTTAAAAAAATTTTAATTTTTTGCCAAGGTCGTGCAAAATTTTAAAAAATTTTCAATTTTTTGCCAAGGTAGGGGGTCGTGCAAATTTTTAAAAAATTTCAATTTTTTGCCAAGGTAGGGGGTCGTGCAAAATTTAAAAAAAAATATCAATTTTTTTGCCAAGGTAGGGGGTCGTGCAAAATTTTAAAAATATTTCAATTTTTTGCCAAGGTAGGGGGTCGTGCAAAATTTAAAAAAAATTTCAATTTCTTGCCAAGGTAGGGGGTTGGGCAAAATTTTAAAAAAATTTCAATTTTTTGCCAAGGTACGGAGTCGTGCAAAATTTTAAAAAAAAATTTAATTTTTTGCCAAGGTAGGGGGTCGTGCAAAATTTTGAAAAAATTTCAATTTTTTGCCAAGGTAGGGGGTCGTGCAAAATTTTAAAAAAATTTCAATTTTTTGCCAAGGTAGGGAGTTGGGCAAAATTTTAAAAAAATTTCAATTTTTTGCCAAGGTAGGGAGTCGTTCAAAAAAAAATTTAAATTTTTTGCCAAGGTCGGGCAAATTTTTAAAAAATTTTAAAAAAATTTTAATTTTTTGCCAAGGTAGGGGGTCGTGCAAAATTTTAAAAAAATTTAAATTTTTTTGCCAAGGTAGGGGGTCGTGCAAAATTTTAAAAAATTTTCAATTTTTTGCCAAGGTAGGGGGTCGTGCAAATTTTTAAAAAAATTTCAATTTTTTTGCCAAGGTAGGGGGTCGTGCAAAATTTTAAAAAAATTTCAATTTTTTTGCCAAGGTAGGGGGTCGTGCAAAATTTTAAAAAATTTTCAATTTTTTGCCAAGGTAGGGGGTCGTGCAAATTTTTAAAAAATTTCAATTTTTTGCCAAGGTAGGGTGTCGTGCAAATTTTTAAAAAATTTCAATTTTTTGCCAAGGTAGGGGGTCGTGCAAAATTTTAAAAAAAATTTCAATTTTTTGCCAAGGTAGGGGGTCGTGCAAAATTTTAAAAATATTTCAATTTTTTGCCAAGGTAGGGGGTCGTGCAAAATTTTAAAAAAATTTAAATTTTTTGCCAAGGTAGAGGGTCGTGCAAAATTTTAAAAAAATTTAAATTTTTTGCCAAGGTAGGGGGTCGTGCAAAATTTTAAAAAAATTTAAATTTTTTGCCAAGGTAGGGGGTTGGGCAAAATTTTAAAAAAATTTCCATTTTTTGCCAAGGTAGGGGGTCGTACAAAATTTAAAAAAATTTTCAATTTTTTGCCAAGGTAGGGGGTCGTGCAAAATTTTAAAAAATTTTCAATTTTTTGACAAGGTAGGGGGTCGTGCAAATTTCTAAAAAATTTCAATTTTTTGCCAAGGTAGGGGGTCGTGCAAAATTTTAAAAAAAAATTCAATTTTTTGCCAAGGTAGGGGGTCGTGCAAAATTTTAAAAAAATTTAAATTTTTTGCCAAGGTAGGGGGTCGTGCAAAATTTTAAAAAAATTTAAATTTTTTGCCAAGGTCGGGCAAATTTTTAAAAAATTTTAAAAAAATTTTAATTTTTTGCCAAGGTAGGGGGTCGTGCAAAATTTTTAAAAAATTTCAATTTTTCGCCAAGGTAGGGGGTCGTGCAAAATTTTAAAAAAATTTTAATTTTTTGCCAAGGTCGTGCAAAATTTTAAAAAATTTTCAATTTTTTGCCAAGGTAGGGGGTCGTGCAAATTTTTAAAAAATTTCAATTTTTTGCCAAGGTAGGGGGTCGTGCAAAATTTTAAAAAAAATTTCAATTTTTTGAAAAGGTACGGAGTCGTGCAAAATTTTAAAAAATTTTCAATTTTTTGCCAAGGTAGGGGGTCGTGCAAAATTTTAAAAAAAAATTTAATTTTTTGCCAAGGTAGGGGGTCGTGCAAAATTTTAAAAAATTTTCAATTTTTTGCCAAGGTAGGGGGTCGTGCAAATTTTTAAAAAATTTCAATTTTTTGCCAAGGTAGGGGGTCGTGCAAAATTTTAAAAAAATTTCAATTTTTGCCAAGGTAGGGGGTCGTGCAAAATTTTAAAAAAATTTCAATTTTTTGCCAAGGTAGGGGGTCGTGCAAAATGTTAAAAATTTTTAATTTTTTGCCTACCTTGGCAAAAAAATCGAAACTTTTAAAAAATTTTCGGAAACCCCTACCTTGACAAAAAAATCAAAATATTTCAAAAATTTTTAAAAATTTTCACGAACCCCTACCTTGGCAAAAAAACCAAAATTTTTACTTTTTTAAACAAAAGTAAAAATGAACTATTGAACAAATTTTCAAATATTTTACATCAAAATATTCCAGGAAGAAAACCGTAAATATACAGATATGAAATATAAATAGCTCATGTAAGTAGGCAATTTAAAATACGAACGTATTTTTATATATGAATATATTAAATGAAACTTATATCAAATTCAATAACCTATATGTATATACGAACAATATTATTTGTGAAATCAAATACCTTAATATCGTAAAATAATTGTACAGAACCAACATTCAAAAAAAAAATTATATTTTTGTCGGCTTTAAAAAGAATATTTAAAAGCTTTTCCTAAATATACTTGGTTGGATGAATTGGGGCCAATTGAATTAAAATATTATGGTATTACACAAATAAATAAATTCTATATATAAGTATATATATATATATAATACACAATGTGTGCATACGTGTTTACATATATGCGCTAGAAAAAAATTTATTTTTCCACATAATATTATTCAAATATTTGAATGGAAATGTGTTAATAATTTGAAATTATATACATAAAATGCAAGAAGTTATATAATACACATAAACTAGCAAAAATATATATATGTAGGCACATACCTGTACAATTTAAAAAAAAAAACCATTTTCGAAAATTTTCCGGAAAATACTTTATTTTTTTAATACACAAAAATACGTGTACAAGTGCTGAACATTGACTTTACTGACAGATATATAAAATTAGAAGGGCAAATGCATATACATACCAACAATATGCATATAAGTATATATGTGTTATGTATATATATATATATATAATACATAAAATGTAAATATAAATTTGAAGAAGAAAAAAATAGCACTTAAAGTAAAAATAATTTTTTTTTTTTTTAAATTTTTGGAAATCCTTGAGTTTAAAATTACGTAATTTAATATTGAAAAATTTCACAATTTCATTTCAAATTTTAAATTAAAAATTTCAATTAGAAAAATCAAACATTTAATACAAAAATATTTCAACAATTATTTCCAATCATTTTGGATATAATTGTTGAAAATAATTATTGTTTTGGGGAAAACTGATTATTGTTTGTGTTGTGGGTGTATAATATGGTAAGCTTGTGACCAAAAGCTCCATTTCAGGCTGAAATACGTACAATAGAAATTTGTTTGAAAATAAATTTAGAAGTGGGGCATAAATATGAAATCAATATGCTTTGGGAGCCTTGTTGCTGGACAGATCATGCAGCATTTACAAAAACTTATCCCAAATCATAAATTATTAGCAGTTAAATCATAAAAAATGTTTATTAAATCCAAAAAAATTAATTTTCTCAACTTTTCAAATGCAAAAAAAAAAAACATATGATAAATTATTTATAAAGAACTAAAAAAAAAATAAATCCAAAGTGTTATACTTTCTAAACTCAAACTGCAATTATATAAAAATTTTCAAAAATGAACTATATGCATAAATATTTCTTAAATTTAGGATGCTGTATTAAAAAGTTAGAATACTTTTAAAACCTTAAAAACTTTTTAAAAACATTGACTAAAAGTAAATAACCGCATCATTCATATTGTAGCACTTAAGGTAATTGAAAAAAAAAGAAACCTTTTCTATATGCAATATGAATTCTAAAGCAACTTTTTCTCATCAAAACTATTGTTTCTTTGCATTTCTTTTGAAATACATTCAGATATTTTATAAAAGAGGAAATGATTTTTCTTAAATGTATATTATGCACCTAACCATAAACAAATTCAGTGCATACTGGTTGTATTTAAAAAACAAAGTTAAGGATTTAGTATAGAATTTGCTCTTAGGATCATTTTATAGTGTAATTTTTAATTTTATATTTTCATCACTAGTATAAATTTTTTCACCCCAAAATGATGGTTTCCATACTTTTCCTTTGTGTTTCTACTATATTGTAATATAGGACTTTTTAATTAAAAATAATCAAAACTTTTTCAAAAGTACCACCATATCTAATCATATACATATATGTATATATATATACATTCTCATAATATCTACAATTTATGAAGTACATAACATACATGCTTTCTTTGTATAAATAATGTTAATAGTAATTAAAAAAAAGTTTTATAGATTAAAACAAAAATAAAAGTATATTAAAAATTATAGAAACAAAATAGTATTTTTTAGTCACAGAACTGAGTTATACAATAGAATACATACACTTTTAAATTTATAAGCACATTCCTATTTAATTATTTTACACAAATAAATAATTATTTTATTCTATTTGATTAAATAATTGAATTTGAAAAATTTTAAAATTTGCTTTAATTTTCATGTGAAATAAGACCAATTCAACAAATGAACCTTAAATTTTTGCGAAAAAGGCAAATAAGGTGTTGAATAATGATCACCTATTTTATGAGTTTATTCACTGCAATTTGTATAATATATTCCATTTAATATTCCCTATAAAAATGATTCAAAAAATTCGGTGATCAAAATACTTAAAAATAGTTGCTCTTCTAAAGTTTCCAATTTTCATCAATGTAAAAATTTAAGCATATAAATAATGGCTAATTTAAAACTATTAGATTTGTATTTATTGGCCGAAAAATTTCTATAAATGAAATTCTGTGAGAAATTCATCAATTTCCGTATAAACATTGAATTTATTAGAAATAAGAGATTATACGTAGAAATTTTTAGAGTAAAACAATTGTTGTGTATTATAAAAAAAACCGACAAAAATAATTCAGTCATAGCTGTTTCTCTTAATAAATTGTTCATATTTCAGTGAATTTAAATTGTATACATCATTTGTGAAAAATTTTCAACAGCGAAAATATAACAAAAGTTTTTGAATATAAATATTTACACAACTATGTACACACATATATGTGTGTATTGTATATTATCTAATATTTGAATTAAATATAATGCAATTAAACCACTGAAAACGACCAAAAAACGTAATATCAAATAAAAATTTTAGGCTGCAGTATACTCGTATCTGTATGTATATGCATTTTATTCCGAAAGAGATACAGAGACAAAATGTTATAATATAACACAATAGCGTTATAATAGTAGTATGACATAATATATATTGTGTATTATATTATAACATGTACAAGTGTTCTATAATTGTATTCAAAAGTGCAGAATTCCGAAATAGTAGTCCCGCTATTTACAAATACATATACATACTACTACAAATTGTAGTATATATAAAATATATTCTTTATAAAACAACTACTTAAAGTTATTAGTCTCGATTATCTGGCTACTTGCCATTTAAAATATATTTTTTGATATTGAAATTCTTACTACAATTTTTTTTTAGATTTTCATCTAAACCATAAAAAAAATGAATAACATTGCCCTCTAAAATTTCAACGATTTTACTCTTTTTTCTTCTTATTGTTTTTTTCGAAGAATGAAACAAAAAAAAAATATTTTTATTGCCTCTCACGAGGCGCATAATAATATAAATTGCAACAAAAAATTTCTCCTCGAAAACAGAAGAACAAAATTTTTTACTCTTCTATTATAACAGGAAAAGAACAATTCCGTTTAAACTAAACCAAAATGAAAGAAAAAAGAAAATTCAAATTTTATTATTTAACATTAATATAGATAAAAAAATGTTCATATTTTCAGAATATAGCGAAGTATTGCTTATATACTTTACTTATTTACTTGGAAAAAAAATCATTCATTTCGCACATTTGTTCAAATATTTTAAATAGACATAAGTAAATTGCATGTGCATTGTAATAATATCGTTTTCATAAGTAAGAATTTTTTTGAAATAAAATAATAATCATAATATAGTTAGTATATTATATGGTATTGTATTTGCTTATACCGTTACATTAATAATAACAATCTATATAGTCTAATTGCATTCAGAAAAAATTTATATAGTTTTATTATGTTATTGAAGTTCGTTCTCACAGTGGTAGTAGAATTGAAATACTGAAATAAAACAAACTTACTATAGGTATATGACAGTAGCCACAGTGCACTACAATATTCTGTAGAATCGGAATACAACAAAGAATAGGAAGAAACCACAAAAAAGGGAAATTTTTATTTAAAGATAAAATTCAAAAAAAAAAAACTTTTTTTTTGTAAAGAGAACAACTTGAAAAGAGTATTTATTTTTGGAACGATTGTACCATTACACACACATACATTGTTATAAAATTACTTTTAATAATATAGTTCTTCCTTTAAAATAATTTCTAGAAAATTTTGATTTTATTTTGATAATGTGGCAATGGGAAATATTGTACTCTATATACACATGTATACACTTCTAGAAATATAAAATGAAGGTTATTCAAAATACAAAAACCAGTCTTTGTTTTTATTTTTTATTTTTAACATTCTAAAGGAACTTATTATTTTCTAACATCGTAGAACTCTGAATGTTGTTAAATGAAGTTAAGTGTTCACTATATTGCACATAGTGAGTTCATATTATGAAAATTAAAATTTTCGGAAGACAAAAGATGAAAACTTTTTTTTTGTTTTTCAACAATAAAAAAGTTTTCATTTGAATAATAAAAGGAGAATAATTGTACATTATATTGTAAAAATTATTTTAAAATTATATTTATTTTTTCTTTATTTTAAAATAAAAAATTATATGAATTTTCCTAACAACAGCTTTGAGAAAAGAATATTTGTCTTATATTTAAATGCAATAATAATAATTTAGAAATTTTCATACAAAGAATATTATGCAAATAAGTAAATAATTGTGTAATTTATGTAGAAATTAATAAAATTTTGCATTAAATGAATTGGTCTATACACATATATTATAAAGTACGTTTTAGAAGCGTTTTCAGAATAGAAACCAAAAGTTTAAATTAATTACACTATATTTTGTAAGAATTTTATTTCCGTTGATAGATTAAATAAAAAACTCTGTATTTGGTTTTAAAACTTAATTGAATTTAAGGTTATTTTCTTAGGTTCACATAATTTAATAGATGTTCATTAATTATATTTTTCTATATTGTGTTAAAAAATCCTTTTTATTTAATTTTATCCTCGATTATTCTTGTTTACAAAAATTTTTATAAAAGCACTTCCACTATTGTCTGACAAAACTCTGACGAAAATGTTTGCAATTTACAAAACGTTTACGGAATTTTTAAATTATCTCATAAAATTACTATTATTTTTATTAAAAATGAAAGCTAATTAATAAATTAAAAAGTCATATTATCACAATACTAGACCAATTTGTATATTATCTATTGTGTCCAATATTTTGTAAAAATTTATTAAATTTCTTATATGAACCCTTCATTTTATTGTAATTTATTCGATCTTTTAAGCATATAATTTCAAATTAGAAAAAAAAGAAAAAAAAAAAAGAGAAAGAGTGTTATTTTTAATATCCTTAAAATAATCTTTTTGAACATATGTGCGCCCACATACATATATTTCCTGAGAATTAATATTTTTCAATGCTTGAATGCTTTCCTCCACACATAACTGTAAATTTTTGATAGTTGATTTCGGTATTTCACATTACCCTATCCTTCATATTTTTATTTTAGTTCTGCTTTACATTTTTCTCAATTCAATGATTTAGGGGATAACCGATTAAGACTCAAATCGATAATCAATTAGAAAAAAAAAATTCTTTTTTTTTTTTTGGTTTAATGAACAGAAAATTTTTAAGGCCATATCAATCTGTATAAAAAAAAAACCTTATTTTTATCAATGAAAATTATAGGAAAAAGCGAATACCAGAAATTTTAATTTTTCGTTTTTTTTTTTTCAAAAGTTATTATAGGTTGTCACAATTTAAGCATTAATTCAAGTATATATTTCATATATTACCTTTGTATATAAAGAGAACAATGTATATATAAGTTATTAAACTGCGTTCACTCGATTTTAAAAAAATAAAATTTATTTCTCACAATTAAAATTATTACTTAAAAAATAGATTCTAAATTTAATCGAGATTCTAACCGATATCTTAAAATCTAGCGGTATTTATACTAATTAAAATTAACTTAATTTCCGGTCTCGTGCAAAATTGTAGACGTTACGTCAGCACTTTTGATGATAACGATAATTTCATAATTTCTTCATGGTTATACATGTTCGATTGCAGACTCTGTGCCAGCAATTTACATGTGAACAGAAATTAGTATTGTACTAAAGATGTAATTCGATGCCTCTTGAATGTGTTACTTGAAATCGTGATAACTTATATAATATTTTATTTCTCATTATAACACAATTTTTAAACTAAATTTTTATAACAGCTTATTTTTAATTTTCATAACAGCCAATTTCTTAATAACTGCGTATACTCGAGCTTTGATATTTAATTATCAGAAATTTCGTATAAATTTTGTACTCTGGCATATTCATCTCACCTGGCATAAATATAGGCGCTTTATATCATGCTGTACCACTATACGCGGTAATAATTCCGTATATCAACTTGCTAGCTGCATAATAAACTACAAATAATATAATTTTGTTGAACATAATATTCTGTTCGTATATGTATTATACTATATATGATAGTGCATATTACAATAAATAACTTATATTATTACTATTATATAAACTGAAAGGTTTCTGAAACGCATACTTTTTTAGAATCAGCTACAGGTTCTACTCACACAATGAAATCATTGAATAACAAAAGTATGAAGACTTATAAAAAATTCTATTTAATTGTGCTTTATAGTTTTGAATAGAAAATGCTCAGTTGCCATGGCATTCTGAGAAAAATTTTATTATAATTTAAAAATTTTTACTTAAAAACTATAATAAAAAATTTCTTTGACTTTCAGTGTAAAATTTTATATGTAAAATCTTTTTCAAATAATATTTTTTGTTAATTGCAACTATTTATGCTTGCTATACAATTGAATTAATGGACATGTACCCATTATTACACATTACTTTTCAAATTGAATTTTGAAGAAGAACATCTTTTCTGCATAATTAATTTTCTTCCCAAGAATTTTCAGATTTTTATTTTTAAAACAGAAATATAATAATTACTTGAACATTTCAATATTATTAAATATTAAATTTCAGTGTACATATTTACTGTCCCTTAGCAGAACCATTATTTTAATACAAGGTATACAAAAGTTAAAAAGATGAAATTCAATATTTCTTTAGTGTTATTGTACAAGTCTCAAATATTGCAAAAATTGCTTTAATATTCCATTTTGTTAATATTTAATTCGTAATTAAAATAGTTTGTATTAATTTTATGAGGATGGGAACTAAAGTGGCTTACCGATCAATTTTTCAAAATTATTTTTATCTCGTGTCAAACGTATTGTTTATGAATAATTGAAGTGTGGTTCAGAATAAATTTTAATTAGGGGCCTCCCTCTTGTTCTCACTCCATAATTTTTGAAATATATAAACCTATTAAGTAACCTATACAATGACTCTAAGAGATTCTAGTCAGGTTTCTAATAAATGCTTAGAGAATAATATTATTTGAAATTTCTACTTAAATTGCTCATTATACATTTTTTCTCTATTATTAATTACAAGGATGTGGATAACAAATTTCAGATTTTACAATTATTGAAGTTATTAAATCGAACAAAATTTATTTATTTGAATTTTTCGATGAAGAAATCGGATCTGGCTTTGGGATCTAAGAAGCAATCGGAATGAGAGTCAAATTCAAAGTCGAAGTTCTGAATCAGAGAATGGTTACATTTGAAATAGCTCGCAGCTCATGCTGAAATAACGAAATTGCAGATCATCTCGACAGTTACATATCATTTTTTATTTTGAAGATTTTTTTTCTAAATTAGTAAAGCAATAATAACAATTTCATATATATTATTTTTTAATTTATACAAATAATTTTATATTTCACGGAATACTTATTTCATAATACAACTTTTTTTTAGTATTATTTTCCTTATTGCGCTGTTATTCCTTTATCTCTTCCTTAACAGTTTCCTGCTTTATTTCTTAAAAAAATATTCGTTATAACAGAAAAACTCTATAAACTATTGCATTTTATATCTAAAATGAATTTACGTAGAACCCTTAAATAAACTAAAGGGTAATGGCAAAATGCTTGTAACGTCGATGTTTTTTCAACATTTTCAGGAAAAAATAAATAAAAAAACAGTATAGCATTGTGATGAATATCAAGGTCGCGTTCATCGTAATCTGAATGTCAAAGAATTTTTTTTTGTGAAAAACGTGACAAAATAAATTTTTTTTTTATGATAATGAAATTTTGATGTTCTTTTTCTTTTAAGTACAGTTACATTTCTTATATAAACTATCACTTAACCTAAAAAAAAAGGGGGAATAACAGTAGCAAAAATTTGTTACTATATTTTTTATTCCATTATTCCTCATGATTTATTTCTTTTTCCACTTAGATCTGCAATAATATTAAACAATTTAAGTTACATGACATAATATGAAAGATTTGTTTTATTACAACCAAAAAGCTTTTTAAAAATTTTACTAAATATATTTACAATGATTTTCAAAAGCATGATAGAGTTTCATCTCAAATTTAGTTTTATGACATCTTGTACTTACGTTTTAGCTACCAGGAAATGTAGTGGCCAAAAAAACATAATATTAGAAAGTTTAGAGTATTGTCGTATATTTGTATAAAATTTTTTTTTTTCCGACCCATTTAAATGATAACATTATCACAAACCACTAATCTGGACTCTGTTATTTTCGCTCCACAATAACCTTAAATTAATTTTCATTTAATAATTTTTTAAGTGCTTTTAAAACTAGTTTGTAAAATTCGGTAAATATTAATTCCAATAAAGATTGTTTCGTTCTTTAAACTGGTCCTACTTCTTAGTGTCCCAAAAATTTTAAATAAATATCCTCATAAGAAAATATATTTAACTGTTTTATATACCGAAGAATTCGGCCATTTTAAAAAATCAAAACTCTGTTAGAAAATAGCGAATTTCAATTTCAATTCCAATTTTTTTGAATAAAATTATTTTAATACATATTCTATTTAAAAATTATTGTATAAATATTCATCATTTATGCACAAGTAAAAATCTTTTATGAATTTTTCATCATAATATACTTTCTTCAAGATAAAATTAATTCAAGAGAAGCAATTATGTAAAACAATATTCGAAATAAGGTTAGATAAATTAGAGACCTGAAAGAAGATAAAGTAGAGCAAGAAAAAAGAAAATTTCAAAGAATTTCATTGAAAAGCATGTCAATTAATTAATCATTATAAAAGCAAAAGAAATATAATTTGAAAATTTCAACTGGAAAAAAAAAGAAAAATTTCCATTTCAAATGAAATCTTTAAAAAAACAAATCTTTAATGTTTATTCTTCGAATTTTTTCAACTCTTTAATTTTAGAAAACAACTGCAAATACTTTCGGAATACGTATTTATCTTTATTTAATTCTCCTTATCCCCCACTCCCGATCACAAAAAAAAAAAATAAGAAACAACTTTCGTTTGAGCATTCTATCAAAGATCCTAAAAAAATAGCTACGACATAAAGAGCGATTTTATTTCACAATTTCAATTTTTATTCTTTTACATTTTGTTTTCGTAAAAATAAAATACAGAATAGAATATTTCTTTTTTTTATAATTTCTTCTTTTCTTTTTTTTTCCTTTTTTTTGTATATTTATTAGCCAATTTGGTATTTTGTGAAATAAGTCAAAGATTGTTTTCTTATACATTAGTTTTGATCGTCCTTAATACATAAAGAAAATTATTTTGAAAGAGTTAAGAATTTTTCATTTTCAATTCACTTTATTATTGAATATGGAAATCTTTTAATAGGATAAAGTTCAATTAAAACTTTTAGTTAGTGTTATACCTTAATAAAACATTTATTTAGTCTAGTTTCGCATGGTTATCGTTTACATGGAACGACGTATAGAAAATTGCAGAAGAAAATGATTTTCTGAAAAAAACTGCGAGAAGAATATTTTGCTCGAATTTAGTATTGCATTTTCCAATGACCCAAAGTCGAATAGTCTTCGGTCATATTCACTGTATAACAGAAAACTATTAACTAAACTGCACATACAGAAATTTTCATCAATCACAATCAGAAATGTTCATTAGAAAGACAATCATTCGAAAATCTTAATTTATGTGCTAACTTATAAATTCTTTGGTTATATTTTTTTCCGTTTTTTCTTTGTATTTTTTTTTTTGTTTTTAGTTGAATATATAAAAGAAATCCTTTCAATATTAAATGTTTGTTGTGTAATAAAAGAATTGAAAAAGTTGTAAAAAATTGAACTATTATAGGTTTTCTGGTGGAAAATGAAAATATCGGAAAAAATTCTATGTTTTATTTTCAAATATTATTTTATATTATTCTTATAACTGTTTATGTATGATATAATATAATATACTCGTATACTTATATGTATTATTAGTAAGAAAGTAAATGAAATAAAGGAAAACGGAGCTCCTTATAGCATAAAAAAGAAGATTTTTTTTTTATTGTTTATGCTTTATTTTTTTTTAGTATTTGCAGGTTTTTTATTTTGATTCTACATAATTTCATTTTCTTTATTAGTTACTTTTTTTTATTCAATAAAAATTTTACAAACATGGTTCCGAACATGAAAGAGTATCACCGACATAATTCACAAGAATACATTTAATTTATATAGTTTGCATTTATTTTTGAAGTTAAAACACAAAATAGAAAAAAAAATTGAGAGCCAGAAATATAGCACACAATTAAACGAGAATTACAGTTGAATTATTTTTTGAGTTATCGCTGGGGCAAGCGAATTGACACTATTTCAAAGGATTTTAATTGAAAATTTGCAATACTTCTATCGCTATAACGCTTTCAAAATTAAGTATTTTTTTTCTATAAAATACTGAAATACGTATTGAAAATGGGGATTTATTAATGGTCAATATTCAATGTAATGTTTATAAACGTAGCAATATACGATATGTGAATTATTGAATGAATTTAATTACTAACCACACTTATTTGAACCAGTTACGATACGATAATAATTATTATATTACAGTATATTCCAAATTATACATTCTTTTGACCATAATCCGTTTAATGCGCCATCTATGTGGAAATACAATATTTAATATAAAAATTTTATTCCCACCATCCAAAATATATGCAATAATATTTCGCTTTTAAATCAACATTATTATTTGTTTTATTTTCAATCCTAAATATATGCAATGAATTAATTTTATAATTTTTTATAAAATATGTCATACTTTTGATTTCACTATTTATAATATTTAAAAATTTTAAAATGGGAGTCTTATTTAAAATATGTTCTTTTCATAATTATATTTTATAGAATTTATGATTCAAACTACTTTGTTTCGAAAAACAGAAAGAGTTCTGCTAGTATCAATGTTTTATATCAAAGTAATTACCCTTTAAAATTTGTAGTGAAAATTTTTTAATATTCTTAGTAGTATAGGTACAGGAACATTTTAGTTTTTGTTATAACACAAATTAAAATGATAGCTAAATGAACATACTAATATTAAAATCACCTTTTATTGTTCATATTTAAAAACAAAAAAATATTAGAAAAAACAACACCTATACCTTTTTAGAATCCTTGAAGCATTCAAAACTTATACTTTGCCTGTTTCAGTGTCTCAAAATAAATAAAATGTTGCTGACTAGTTAAAAGGTAGAAAAAACGAAGAATTTCATATTGTATAAATTATTTTAACATTCATTTTACTTAATATATAATTTTTTCCTTGAAAACCTTCGTAAACTTTTGTTAGTCTTTTTTGTTTAATTTATTTTCCCCTTCGTATCTTTTTCTTTCTTTTACTATTATATTCTAATGAATTTGGAATTTTTGGTGATGCTTGGAATGAGAATTAAGAAAAAAGAAAATTATTTCGTTGTATTTTTGTGTAATACGAAAAAAAAAATTAAATGACGGAAATATTTTCTTAATATTAATATAATAATTCCTAACTATAAACAGAGTAAATTGTGATTATTTTTGTCCTATTTTTACTTATTTCTTCCTTTTTTTTTCTAAGTAAAACAAAATTTATATGATACCATCCATGAACATTGGACAACTGCTAACATTTTTAATGAAATTATAAATTCTATAAAGTAAAGAGGAAAAAATAACTTTTATTTTACATCGTTGTTTTTAACTTATGCCATAATTTAAAGTTTAAAATATTTCCACAATGTGGATTGCCTGTGAAAATATTTTAACTATATAGGTTCAAAAAAATTCAGTTCAAATCTAAAATACCTGTAATTTCTGAAGCGAAACCTGGAATAAATTCTCTAATACAACTCCAAATCAATAAATGACATGTTCCTAAAACATAATTCTATAAACTCAATTTAATATTCAAATTTTTTTTATACAGTTATTAAAGAATTGCAGGGCTTACCAAAAACTTAATTACAGCAGCAATCTTACAACTAAAACTATGAAAATAAGAAATAAATGCACTCACTAATTTTCGAATAAAAAAATTTCTATTACTTCTTAATAGACTAATTCAAAGTTATTGAAAATGCCTTAGTTCAGTCGTATGATGTCTATTTTGTGTTCGTCCAATAACCATTCGAAACATTTGAAGCCCATTACCAAACAAGTCACTCAATTTAAAATTAAATAAACTGGCGGAATATTTTCAAATTTCTAGTGAAAATAATATTATATAATATTCCAAATATTAGCATATAGCTACCCCCCAAAAAAAAAAGTAAAAAAAAAACAAGAAAACAAAAATTTTCATTATAATTTTGTATTAAAATTTATTCGTAAGGGTATTATGCCTGTCCCTTTATATGTATGTACATATTTTATAACATTTCTTAATAAAACAAATCTTTTAAAATTATTATTTAAGTTGACAAAACTTTTTAAAGAAAGGTCATCATCCTAAAATTATTGTAAAAAATTATTAAATATATATGTACATACATATATTTTGTTATGCATTCGGAATTAAGAATTTATTATATTATCACCAGCTATACATAGTGGGCTTTCTTATTTGTATGTATTCATAAGAAGAAATATAAAAATATTTCTTTTTTCTAATTTTAAGGACTACTTGCAGAGTTTGAATACATAAAAAATAAATAATATGATTTTAAATAATAATAACTAAGTTAACCGAAATAGAATTAAACTGCACCTGCTAAAAACAGCGTTATGTATACTAAGTATAGTTAATCTAAATACTTACAGACCTCATGCAATTTAGAATTATAATTGAATTAATTAAACATTCGTGTATGTAAATCAATGAGTCTCTTTAATGTTAATGCGTATTATTATATTCAATAAATGGATAGGGCTAAATGGATATATAATAGAAAACTAAAAGTTTTAATACAGAGAATAATGTTTTAATTTTAATCTTTTAAATTTAAGCTAATATTTTATTGGACTAAGTATATCAAATTATTTAAGAGCAAATTTTCTCTTAAACTCATAAAAATTTATTAATTTCACAAATGTTGAAGAAAATACACCAATTTTAAGAACGAAAATAAGATTTCACAATATACACAACAAAAATCTAATATAACACTTAAAACGTAACAAACCGTAGCTGTTGGCAAACAAATTTATTTAAAAGCGAATGTTTTTGCTGCCTCAAGTATGGAAAACCTTGCTTTTTTAAAAGACTTATCCATCTAATATTTTTTAATTTAAAAAAAACACCGTTATAAAGGTATATATCGTATCCTATAGTAGCAATCCCAACGCATGCATGTATATGTAGCTAAAACAAATTTAACCGATCTTATAATGAAATTTCAAGTGTGCAATTACATACATTCATACATATGAAATGCAAGTTTTTAATTAGAATTTCTCTGCTAAAAAAAGCGTTAAATTTCATTTAAACTCAATTAAAAAAAAATAAAATTAAAATTGATTCGATTTTAAATTCTATTTAACTACATACCTACATATATTAATACGTATGTAACTTTGTTATATATAGGATAACATTTTTATCCTATACAAGACAAATTTAAACATTTCTGAGGAAAATTAAAAAAAAGAAAAATTTACCAAAAACAGGAAAACGAAAGGCATACGAATTCTAATAAAGTATTTATCTCATCCCTCAGAACACCCTTAGTTTTAAATTACAATTCATTGCACATACACTCCTACATATATATACAAAAATATCCTTATACACTTTTTCCATACATACAAATATGGCCTTTGAAAACTTTAATACAAAAGCATAAAAAAATAAGAAAAAACAAAAAACAAAATATACAATAAAAAAAAACTCTATTTAATTTTCGATGTTGGAACTTTTCGCCTCTAAAAATTAAAAAAAAAAACAAAAAAGCACATGAAAAAAGGAGAACATAAACTAAGCAACAAGGAAAACATCTAAATTAGGACCATGTAATTCATCCCAATATCCTATTACAACAAAAAGAATTACAGTAACAACAATAGCAAAACAAAGTTTTGATTTTTCTGTTTTTGTTTTAAGGTTTTTACGAAGTTAACTTTAACAATAATAAGATACCCCCCGACTTTTTATTACAATTATTTCAATCAAGCGATTTTTTTCCCTATATATCCTCCATACTAAATATTAAAAATAAACTAAATTTTGAACTATTAATATGTATAGTTAACCTACATTATTAATATATATATGTATACCTAATTGTTATCCTTCCAAATCATAAGAAATTTAAAAAAAATTAAATAAGTTAAACAATTTGATACTATGCTTATTTTGCGACATACAAATCAATAAGGCACAAGTCTACTAATACATTACTCTTTGTTGGACCGTGAGTCTGCCCACATTAGCTACGCTTTCATTTCATGTGAATTTTCGTTAAGCAAAATAGCTTAGCCTGATGGTAGCTCTAGATTGTTCCATATTTGTACATGTGAAGTGTGAACGCTTTTATTACCATTAATGAGGCAGGCTTACTCAGAATATGAGATAAAGCATATTTTTTGAATGATTTAATGTAAAATAGGTTTTGTATAATATTAAAAATATATTAAAACTTGTTAACAAGTCATATATATGTCTCTTTAAAAGTTTTGTCGCGTTATCCGATAAATGTCTCATAAACAGCTTAACATACAGTCATCAATAACATAATAATAATAATACTGTCGATCTCATCTACATGTTGATTTTAACTTAACAGAAAAGTTTATACGTTAATGCTCTGAGATTCTAATTAACAATGTTATTTTAATTAACTATAATTTTTTTTAAATTTTTTGTTTGAAGTGTTGAATACTTTTAATGCATGATTTGCTTTTAAAATTTATGCACTTATGTTTCATATTTACATAAATTTTATGTTGAAAACTTGTGGTTTGCAATTATCCATATTTTAATAACTAATATCCTGATTTCATTAAAATACTTATAATAATTATGTATGTATGCAGTATATTATACATATAGATATAACAATATGTTATAATAATGTAATGTTAACGAAACACATGTAATAATTTAAATTAAAAAATTATGCAATAGTTGCCCAATATTTTCAAAACTATTTTTTGTTTCAGCCCTTACACTACTATCTCTTAATTTTTATGGTGGTAAAATCGAATACGGTTGCGAATTTTTTTTAACCCCGCCAATTTTGAAATTCTATGATAAAATATAAAATTAAATTTCAAATCAAAACTTTAGATCATGACTGTATTTATTTCCACAATTTTTAAGTTGATATTATAAATGTATTGCAAAAAATTTGAAGAAAGTTAAAAATCATATATGAAAGAAGATTTTGATAGACCAATAATATAACGGAAATGTTCGTTATAATTCTAAATAGAAGTTAGCCCAGGAAAAAAAAAAGTTTGTTTCCTTCTTCTTCTTTTTGTTTTCCTTATTAAAGCCTTTAAGCTATTTTCAACGAGAACATAATAATATTTTAGGTCCAGAAAATATACAAAAAAAAAATAAAGAAAAATGAGAACAGTAGGCAAAAATTCAAAGAGAAAAAAGTTTTTACTTTTTTTTTAAGCTTCCACTTTCATTTTAATTAAAACAACAGCAGGAGTTGACTGAATTTTTACAAATACAGTTAAACTTTATTTAAAAACCAAATTGCAACAACAAAAATTCGGCACAAAAAGAGGCAAACAAACAAAAATGAAAGAAAAAAGTGGAATTACTCTACCTTAATTTTTTTTTTCTTTTTTATTTTTTTCACTACACTACACTATAATACCCATAGTAATGACTAAATGGATGAAGGAGTCGAAAGTTTATGTTTAAATTTTTTGGACATTTTATACAATTTTGGTATTTATACGTGCATATAGAAATTCTGCCAGCCATTATGATACTATTGTCAAAATTGTTGTTCCACTTGCGATGGTATTCTTAAATAAAGTATCTGAATACGAATAAGTCCGATGGTGCTACTCTGTGATGAAGAATATTAGAATATTCATTTAATTAGAATATTTAGCCGCCTAAATAAAAGTGACGCCATTTAGGTGATTACGTCAATGACATCAAAAGCATTAGTTAATATCAATGGAATAAAAGCATTAAGAACAGGTTCAAATTCTATATTACTCTACACAATAACAGTCCTATATTCCATTTTATACTAAATTACTCTATTGTTAAGTATATTCTAGTAATTGAATTTGTAAGCCTTATTTTATAGCTGGAATTATTAAATTTTGCTATAATTATAATTCCAAATAAAAACAAAACTTTGCTCTTGTATATCAATCACTTATGACTTATTGCAGAATCTCAGTCATCATTTATTTACAGACTATAGGTACATAGATAGATAAGAAGATTTTATTAGCTACTTTAGTCTTAAATTAAAAAATTAAAAATATTTTTAGAAATTTAAAATATCCTAAAGTAAGAACGATAAACTCTTAATTTTAAGATTTTTTTACTTTTTGAAAAGAATGCCTAATACCTAATAAATTGTACACTTTCTTTTCTTGTCTTGATTAGATTTTTTTTCCCCCGGTTAAAAAATTTCTAGAATTTTCGTGTATTCTATTCAAATTAAAAACATACACAAAAACATATATATACATACATATATCTATACTAAAACGAAAAACCATTTTTTTTATTTGGAAAACAAATTGGAAAACAAAAATAGGAAAAGTTCTGTAATTTTTGTATCTTTGTATGTTACGGTTGTTACGGGAAAAAAGGAAACCGAACGAAATGGAACTTCGTATAGTTTAAGTACCTATCTTTGGGTACGGATGGTAAAAACAATTTCTTTTTATGAACGCAAGAAAAAAATGGCTATTGTAGTTAGAAAATTCAATCGAATTTTTTATTATTAAAAAGTGTCAAAGCAATGGTCAAAAATTTTAACCTAAATAAGAAACAAAAAAAACAAAAACAAGACTAACAAATAGTACCAAAGAGACAAGGGTTAAAAAAATTCTTTTTTTTTGTTTTCACCTAAAAATATGTAATTTTTTCAACCTAAACAAAATTTGTTATACAAAGGGGTTCACTATTTCAATTATTTTTAGAAGTTAATCATCAGTCACAAATAATAATTGGTTGAAATTTAAGCAATATTGTTTAATGAAGCTTCTTTAAAACAGTAAAATTTAAGATTTGTAAAAGAAATTATTAAAGCTAAGACATGACCTTTGTATTGTAATACAAACGAAAGATTTTTGGATACATGAATTATAAAACGAATAAAATAAAAGACAATTTTGCAAGATCTCAAGTTACTTCAAGTTACGGAATTAATATGATGTAGGGCTTGTTCATACAGTGTGCACTTAATATAATAATTTAGAATATTTCTCGCAATATTTAAAATCATAATGATTTACTACTCTAATTAAAGTTTTAATATTCAAATTTAAATATTTTTATCAAATTTAAAACCAAATTTAAATTCGAATTTAAACTAATATATTTTATATAAGAATATTATTTACTCTATATCTATTGTTTGTAATCAACGATAGTATTATACACTTAATTTATTGTCGAGTAAAAAATAATCCTCGTCCAGATTTATTTTATGAGAACAAAATCATTTTCTCAGCTCTTTAGACGATTATACAATGTAATGGTTTTTTTTATCTATACACACATAGATATATTTATCTATGAATTCCTTTAAACCTTATTCACACATATTAATGGTTGTATGCTATATCGTATATATTAAGAGCCAGATTATTCCATATGTGAATTTGGAATAGTCGGAAATTCGTATAGAATGGAAAACTTAAACGGATACGTGTATATATAGAATGCACTCGTATACGTATGACCTATCTAAGAATATAAATTTAAAAACTTATATCATGGACTATATAGTTATAATATTTACCTACAATCAAATATTTATATTGTATTCCAAACTATAACTGTAATACACTTTTTTAAATATTGATATACTTGAAGATACCGATGATTATATGTTTTTTAAGCGATTATTAAAACCAATGATTCTTAAATATTTTATGTAACTGTTTTTCTAATTACTAATGTATAAGTACTGATATAAAATAAGGATGAAATATTTTTATATATAAATATATAAAAAAAGGAGTTATTTAATTTATAAAGTAGATTTTGCAATGCTATGTACATTCAATATTTCCAAAGGTTTTAAGCTTTAGTATATTAAGTGAGCTTCCAATACTGGATCTTTACTAAACATTTATTTCATATTTTTTACTATGTAAAACCATTAAGAATTTACTTTACAAATTCATTAATTTTTATCCATTGGTAGAGCAATAATTAGAGAAATCTAAATAATATACTGAAGTATCTAAATATTGATACTTCAGTATATTATTGTTATATTCTTGCATGTAGCTGCTATATTTTTGCTAATTGATATTAAGTCAAGCAACGGTGTGCATTTTATTTAGAGTTATTTTGTTCAAAAACCCTCATAGTCATCAAGATCTTTAATGTTGGTTATCAATGCTACAAGATCAAAGCTGCTACAAGCTGATTCAGAAAAAATAACAATTAATTGAAATGAAAAAAGTAATGCATCATGATGGAGTAAATAGAGATAAGATAACCGAGAAATTTATGTTTATTATTTTTTTTCTGCAGTGTTCTTATATTATGAAAAATAAAATCTTATTTTACTTAATACACACAAATACAGCATTACCTGAAAAACAATAAAAATATAAAGTTGCATAAGTCCATTGTACATACTTCTTGCACATACTTTTCGTTGTAATTTTATCTTTACACATATACACAGTTAGATGAAAACCAAACTTTAAAATTCTCTTAAGCTAAATTTTAATCTCTGATAAACACTATGTAGTAGCCCTTTCTTTACTTTCTAATAGTTTTGAATTATTTCATAGACAAAGTGTAGAATAAAAAATAAAATGAACAACAGGATTTAATATGAATTTTAAAAAGGATGCAGGATTTCAAGTCAGAAAGAAAAAATAAAATATAATAAAATAAAACATAATGTAATCTGATGAGAAACCGAGAAGCGAAGAAAAATAAATGCAGCATATTATATTGTCGTTGTTATATAATCTATACATATTTTATGTTCTAAAAACTTAAATATGAAATTAAATCGTTCCCATAAGCGCAAGTATAAAAAATTATTTAAAATGAGAAAAAATATCAGTTTTTATAAAAATCTTAAATTTATACAGAAAAAAAAAAATGAAAATTATCAAAACCACAAAAAGTTATGTAATTTAAAAGGATACATCCGGCACGTTCTTCCGGCATCTTAACACTTTATAGAATTGCTTTTTATTTTTCAGGAAAAAGCAAAAAAAACTTCATTTAAAAGCTGCAGTTAAAATACGAAATTTGGGCCATGCACTCATTTAACACATAAAAACACTTTTTCTGAGTGTTACAAATTACACAAATAACAAGAGTGTGTTACTCTTAATGGATTAGTCTTTTGCCCAATGACTACATGAAAGTCAAAGAATTGCACGAAATTTCGATACAGTACCTTAATTATCTTAAATTATTGATTTAGCGCACCCATGTGAATTTCGTTAGTACAGCAAACTTCTTTAATTGATTCGTTGTTTTGGGAATCACACCACGGCAAAATCAAAACCATTTTTTATTCACCAATTAAGTATTATAATTTTAAAAATTGAATTAGATGGAATTCGTAACCCTTCAAATGCTATCAAATTTTTTAGTGCATTTTAATTTTTATCAATTTCACTGCTACCTTGTATTGTAACGTCTATTTCATGCATTTTTCTGTAATTCTTTGACATACTATGATCACTATTATTGTTCAGTTCTATAATTTTTTTTTTATTATAAAATTTTTATTGTAATTTAAATGCGCTTATATAGTTGCACAATGCGGTAGGTTAGTTGAATATCTGAGAAAAAAACTAATTGAATACTTATACTAGAAAAAGAATATTTTAAACGGGAAAGAAAGGAATAGATTTAGCTGCAAAAAAAGAAATAAGAGAAAGAAAAAGAAACAATTACGAAAAATGTTAGAAATTTTTCATGTGAAATATAAGCTGGAAATAAAAATGAAAAACAAAAATTAAAATAAAAAGAATATTATTTTTCTGTAATGAGACAGAGCTAGAATTAATGACATTTAATTGAGAATTAAAACACCCTTTTCTACTTTCTTTTCTTTTTTCCATTTTACAATCTTGTATCATTTTAAGTCTTAAGCGAATTTTTTCATATTCTTGTGAAACGATTAAATGAAAATTTCAATTACTTTGTAATAAAATAAAAAAAAATCTGAGTAAAAGGGAAATTTTTACCGAAAAACGGAAATGTTGCCGAAAGGATAGACTGTGATAATAAGTTTTAAAAATACATAATTGGGAAGAAAAAACTCGATTAAGAATGTTATATGATATTCGCTAGCCATTTCTGTACTTATTCCATTTGAAAATAATAATTTTTTATCTTCTTTAAAATAATTATAGCAACCAGTCGGTCTTATACGAGTTTTTTTTTTGTTTTACAAAATAAAATTCTTGCATTATAACTCAAAAGTTAATTAAATTTTTTTCTTCTATTCTTAGGATCTTTTTAAACTGATTATTAAGTATAAGTTAAGAATATTTTCTTGCATATTACAAGGTTCTGCTAGATATGGTAATGAATAAAAAAATCATTTATACATTTGTAATGTCAAGCTAGTGTTTATAATTCTTACATTTAATTTAATTAAGAAACAAATACATATTTTGTGTTCATGTTGAGAAACTCTTACATTGGTATAATATTACATCATCACTTAAGGAATTCTGTGTAATTTCTATTTGATTGGAGCAATTTAGACAAAGACCTAATAAATTCTATATTTCAAAATACAAAGTCGGAGTTTTTTAAAAATTTTGAAAGCATAAAATTTCTTTTAAATTCATCATTTTGAATTTCCAAATTCCAGACCGCATTAATTGAGCATTTTTCTTGATGCTCGTAACTTTCCTATTGTACAATTGATTTTCGAAGAAATAATGTTATATACTAATTTACTTTAACACAATGATATCTTATAATTAGGTCAGCTAATTTATATTCCATGTCTTAAATAGAACCGAAAAAAAAACATTAATATTTTTAACCCAAAATTTAATGTTTTTAAATAAAATGCAAAAGAAAATTTTTTTAATGAAATTAAAATTACACTTAAACCGGTACACTTAAAATTTATTCAAATTGTGATTATTATTATAGATACTAGAACAATTTAAATAAAGCACAATTTAATTGCCTGATTATTACCATTTTTAGACCAATATTTTAATAAAATAATTTAATCTTAATTTTTTAGTAGAAAAATTAATGAGAGTGTTACTGTTTTTGAAATTAACTCGCAAAACTCGTCACTGTCATGAGCTATTAAAATTTAAATAATTTTAAATAAGTTTTGGTAATAATAATTTGTAATAAATTTTATATTTAATTCAAATTAAAAAAAAAATGGTTGTATATCTATTAAATTATTCATATTAATTAAAAATATTTACTCTAATTTAGTGATATCCCACCTTGAATATTTTACTAAAATTCATTAATATTACACATTAGCATGAATGTGTGTTTTTCTTCCTAATTTTCAAGTTTAAAATATTTTTTTTTTCAAACAATTACTTTAAGGATATTTGCTTACAGTATATAAATACTAAAAAAGTTTCATATACCTAAACTATAAACATTATCCCAAAACTTTTTCAAGTATTTATTTTATATAAAAGTTATTTTCCTAATTTTACCCAGGATATGGTTTTTAAACAAAGAGTAATTAATATTTAATTTTAAATATACCTTTCAAAAATCATTCTTCTGTATAATTTAATGTCAATCAACCTTGAACTTGAAACTAAAATAAAGGTTTTTACTCAACATAACTTTTGTTATTCTTAGATATTTTAGACATTTATATATTGTTAGTTCGAGGCATCTATTTTTATTATAAAAATATATTTTTGTACAAATATGAACCTTTTAATGATTTACAATAGATTATGGTTTGCAACTTTGCCGAAGAAATTTTAGTTTCGAATTTATAAGAAAAGTAAACATTTAAAGTAAAATCTAATTGTTTTTTGTTTTTAAAAGATCTAATGACCGTAAATTCCATTGTTTTCTCGATAATTAAAGTTTGACTCCTTCGATGGTCTAATATTGATATATGAATATATGTACGGGTATGTGCCGATGCACACTTATCTTTTATGTACATAAAACATCAACAGCAAAAAACTTTTAATATTTTAGAATTTTCTTTCATAAAATGGTTTCTATCACGTCTTCTTTTCGTGCTTTCTCCCATTTTACATATAGAACCTCATGAACTTACATAAGAACCTCAATTTACTATACAATATTATATCTTTACTTTATTGTACAACCTCAAAAGTATACATAATACACCTTTTAACAATGATGGTTTATATGTAAATAAATTTTCTCACAATATTAATTATTAAATTTTCTGAATATTTCACACATTTTAAGTACTTTTCGAAACTATAATACAAATTGATTAAGTACATAATATAGACAGATATATGCGACTAAAAACTAAATTTAGGTTTGGGTTGTTATTTGAGTTTCTTCTTTCTCCATCTTGCAAAAAAAAAACCTGTTGAATGCATTTAACTTTTACGAATTTATGAATATTTGGCAAAAGTTTACTTTGGATTTTAACAGTGTTTTTTTATTTGATAAAAAATAATTTAAAGTTGTAGGAGAAAAATATTATTGCCTTATTTGTTATAACTTATAATCGATGTAAATTATAATTTCAGTTTACAAAATATTTAAGTGCAAAATTCAAATTTAAAAATTATTTTTTAAAAATTTTTCCAGTAAAAGTTATTTGATCATAATTACACCAACTTATTTTTCAAATTGAAATTCGACGTTCAAACCTTCATTTATAAACCAAATATTAGACAGAAATTTTGAACACAAGACTAACATATTTTGAAGTTTTTGAACATACCAGCTATTCGGACACCGACATTAAACGTTAATTTAAATTTATGCAAGATAGTACGAAGAAAAAATATTCAATTATGATACAAAGTAATGAATCTTGACAACTAATTAATATTTGAAACAATAGTGGAAGGGAATAGAATAATATTTGAGAGAACTTAATAAAATTAATTCAGCCAGCAACAAATTTTCACATGAAAAAATTTATTGAAATATTCAATTATTCAGTGCTTACCACCATTAGCAAATAATTTGAAATTCAAATTTATATATAGTCTGAATTCTCGTGATATTTCTGATATAAAAAAAATCGAGAAAAAACCAACTATTAACCAGAAATTTTAATTGAATTCATTATTCGTTCTAACTTTGACAAAACTAACGAAAAAACACTATTGATTTTAATAATGAAAGTGCACGTTAAGATTATTGAAAACCATATTTAACAAAAAACTTGTGAACTATTGATTGTAGTGTGCTTCCAGGCAGTAAAAAAGAAAATAAATTAGATAATTAAATAAATACAGTAGATAATGTATAGACACATGCATATATATTTAAGAATTTGCAAGAGTAGTGATGAGAGAAGATAAAAATAATTCAAGTAGTGAAAAATCAAGTTAATTATGTGTAAATTAATTTTACAATATGGTAGATCACAATTATACTCAAAGTTTTTATAAAAATTTTATCCTCTTTCTTTAATTATTTTTGCGTTTATGAAAAACTGTATGTATTGTTTTTAGAACATATAAGGTTCCCTGTATTATAATAAGAATGAAATTCATATTGTGGAAATCATAAAATAAATACTAAAAGAAGCAAAACAATCATTAAATTTATCCTTAAAGAAAAATTATAAACATGAATGTACATAATTAATATTTTAGAAGTTATACATTTTTTATAAACTTGAATGTTCCTTCTAACAATATTACTGTCTAGTCAGTTCCTTTTAATATTTTTTTTACATCATTTATTAGAGCAAATTATCTCTTGGCCATTTATTTTGAATATCTCACTCAATTTAAAATCACTTTGAATTTTAATTCTATAAAGACTCAAACATCAATGCAAATAATAACGAAAATAACAATAGCAATAACATAACAACGTCATTTTAAATTTTATATGAAACAATTAGAAAGTAAAGCGTTAAAGCGACAAGTAATACGAAAAGAAAGATACAAAAAATAAGAACAATAAAAAAAAAATTTGATTTTTTTTTTTGTTTTTTATTGCCAAGATTTTTTTATATAGGAAAATCTTCCATTTAATTTTTTTTTTTCAATGACTTTAGTCGTATTTTAACTGTTGCCAGCGATGTCAATTCCTAATAGTTTATTAAATAATAAAATTAATTGTAGTAAAAGAAAAAATAGTTTCTTATTTAAAAAAATTTATAGAATTTTATTATAAAAATATTATAATAATTTTAATTTAATATAATAATAGTAATTTAGTGAAAAATTTTATGTCGGTTACATATTGTATACACGGTTACGTATTATACAAAATCTTATGTCTGGATTAATTAAAATATTATAATTATATTGAAAATTGATATATATTATTATATTTTATATACAATAATAATTAATATTGTGTGTTTTATTTACAGGAATTCATTTATAGTTTTTAAAAATTCATCATCCAATTAATTAATTATTATATAAAAAAAATAAGTATAACTTGTAAAGCAAAATTAAATAATTTTCATAATATCTAAATGAATAAAATTTTAGTCCTTGAATTTTAATATTCTTAATGTTTTCTACTAATGTTTGAATAGATAAAAATTTTATAGCTTCAAATAAATTTTTGGAAAGTGATAATATTTTTTAAATACATGTACATAATTATATACCTACATTAAAGAGTATAAGAGTTTTTTATATAATAGTGCACAACTAATTTTCAAAGAATAAAGTAGTGATCAAAAAATCTTCCAAAATGGTTATTTCTTCGGAAACAACAATACCAGTAAGTATTGAATAGAAGAAAACAAATAGAAAATTTTAATAATGTCATGAATTTAAACACTAAAAAAGTACACAACTATGTACATAAAAATATTGCAATAAACTTATAGTATAACTATTGTTTTTCTAATTTAACTCCAGTAAGTAAACAATTGGACTTAGTCAAATAATGCCTTAATTTTTAAAGTATCACTATAATTGCTTCTATTTCTACAATTTCCAATTTCCAGAAAAACAAAATTCTATTCCATTACCTATAAAAAAATTTTTAAAAATTTGTTTTTTTAAGGTATTTGTCTTTCAATATTTAGTTCTAAGCTCCTTCTATGCACATTTATGATGACTGCCTGTAGCAAAAAACGTTTATTTTAATATTATAATATTGCTTCAAATGGAAAATAACAATAAGGCTATTAATAGAAGCAAAATATTTAACAAACGATAAAAATACACTTTAATTTGAGTTATTTTTGCAGTCAATTAACACAAAGCAAATATTACAAAAGATCAAAAAAAATTTGCTTTGAAATTAGCAAGACCTTGTTAATTTTGCTTGTTTCAAATTATGTAGACTATAAATAAAATACTTTTTTAACAATGTACAAGAAATTTGAACATAATAATATTAAGATTGAATCCCGCAATCAAAATTCTTATATATAAAATTATCAATAATTATACGTGTAAAGATTTGTGGATTAATGCCAACTGAAATTTTCAACGTCATATAGGAAATGAAAGCTACTATACAGTCCTTTATGCCCCTATCCCTTCCAACTAGAGCAAAGAAACTTTTAGAATGAAGGCCGCAGTTTCCATGTGTAGCTCATATTCCATATGTAGCTATAACGGAATACAAGAAACACCATTCTCATTCTAATCAAGAGAGAAAATTTCGCTTCCAGGCGAAGACGACCTTCCGGATCCCCAGATACATTAAACTTTTCGATGTTATTGTTAACTTTCATTTGTATACTTAAGTGTTTCATCACTTAATTTTAACTTTCGTTGGTATACTTAATTGTTTTCGTAATGGTATAATCAATATAAACTGCATCAAAATATTGAATACAAAATTATTCGTCCCTCAAATATCAAATAGTCAGATACAAAATAAAAATTAATATAGAATTTAATGAAAGATGCTAAAATTCATTTAAAATTCAATCTGAATAGCTTTATGAATTATTAATTTCCTTTTTACAGTGTAAAATAATTCGTTTTAATTACAGTTTGAAAAACCCAAACACAGTAAGAAAAACACAGTACTTTTCCAAATATTATACTCTAATATAGGTAAATATAATCCATACAGTGCCTATGTGTGTGTATATAGATTATGTATGAACAATATTCATTAATTATAATAATTAAATTATATTTATAAGTTGCTTGTTAATTACATTAATTTTGGTCTTGCTATTTAATTGTTCAACTTTTTAACAGTTCCATAACGTGCAACGACTTTTAGTAAGAGTTTCCGAAGTATGGCATTAACTGTAGAATTAATATGAAAAATTTATTATTCCTATACCCAAAAGGTATTCAAATATAAATAAATATACATACATTGTGTTTTACAGTCATAAATTGAAAATTCAAGTAAAAATTTATAAAATTCAACTTAAGCCCTTATTAGCTTTAGTATTAAGCATTTATTACGAATATTATATCTTTTTAACTACTATACATTATAATTTAATTTAAATTAATATCTATTTTTAAATTACAAAATTGTTCCATTGCAAATCCATTAAATTTTTAAACTACAAATATGATAAAAAATATATAACGTCAATACTCACTCATATTTATTAAAATTCTGTATTTAAATTAGTATTAATTTCCTTAGATATAAATTCTGAAAATAGTTAAACTAAATATATGAATATTCATTAATAATATGATAATAAAATAAAAAAAATAAACATGATAAACTTTCTACTATAAATCTAAATTGCAAAAATCATTGCAGGGTATCTTAAATTACGAAATTCATATATAGATTTTTCATCTTTTCTGTTAACCTTTTAATGAAAAGTTAATTTATACGATGCATGATAAACATGTCATACTACCCACTAACAAAAATATTGTAAAAAAAATTGTTATTAAAGCTATTTAAAATGCCTCAATAAACGAAATTATATTCCCCATAATTATGATAATTACAAATTTTGCATAAGAAAATAATAATAGACTAACCTTATTTATTTAAGTATAAAAATATTAAATATTTCTGTAATTATTTTTAACAGTCCGAAAGCGAAGAGGTTTGAATTAGAAAGTCAGTTTCTTTCTAAATATAAGTATGTATATGAATATGCACCCAATATTAGTCCGTTGAGTTTTCTTCAATTTTAATTCACGTAATTTTAAAAGACGGGAAAGCAAATTAGTTTCTTTAATTATTGTTATTGTAGTTTTCTCCTAAATGTTATCAAAGAAAATTAATAAAACTTTTAACGTATAAATTTTTATCTGAACAATTTATCAAATATATCATTTATTAAGGAAATTTTTTCATTTTCTCAATCTATAAGTAAAATATGACGGAAAAATTAAAGCTTTCTAAGTTTTAAATTAATTTATTCTTTAAGTAAATTGATTTCAATTTTTTTTTCATCTTTTTGAATAATTATATAACAGTAGATAAAAGTAATATCAAAATTGTAATTATTATTATAATTTTCATATATAATCCGAGGCAGCATTGCTAGTATAAAAACGCGTACATTAATTAAAGATGCATACATGTATGAAAGATATTATTTCGTAAGTACAAATTTACGAAATTAGCAATAAGTTTGCGAATATGTTTTAAAATTTACTCAACCCTTGAATATACACACTTAAACAAATTGTGTACACGACATACATATTTAGATTATACTGTATATATGTATGTATGAAAACTCTATAGCTATTTTACATTTAATTTTTTTTTATTATTATCTTCAATAAGTTTTTTTTCTAATTATAAAAATAATTTTAAATAATTTCTTGTAAAATCCCAGAAATGTTAAATATGTTTCTAGATGATTTATATGCGCACACAAGTAGTGTTTCATCGAACAATAACTGTTATAATTTGTCAACATTTTTCATATTTATTACTTGTCAATTGTAGTCCATTGTATGTAAATCAGCGGTACATTAATTAATCAACTGGATTTTAAATATAATATAATAACATAATCATTGCATAGAGTGTATGTATATGTATATTGTATGTACATTCTCATATGCAAGCAGTTAAAGGCACTACTAACCTATACTTTAAATTATTAGTTTTTATACTAAATGTTTTATATCATTTAGCAAATAAAGTAAGTTTAGCCCAAAATTTAATTAATTTTGAAAACTTTTCTTTAATTTTGTTATAAATTTTAATGGCTTAAAAAGTCATTCACCTAAAAGAACGGTAGTATTTTAATTTAAGTTTCTTTACCCAGCTCAATATTTATATTTACAGTTGAAATTGAAAGTATGCTTCTATACTCTTCTATTGCAAAAGGCTTAACAATTAAAAAAAAATTATTTTTGAGCAAAAACAAATTTGATAGTTTGTTATTAGTCATTGCAAATTTCTTGTCACAGCATGGTAAGCTTAATATCCCAATTCTCAAATCTTCAATCAATCGTATTATTAATCATAATATTGTTTCGATCTGTTTTTTGAATTAATTCAAATCATTTAAAAATAAATTGTTCACAAAATTTTTCTTCTCCCTCTAACATATTATACATATGTTAATTATTATTAAATCGTTTGTTATAGAAAATTGATTTAAGAGAAAAAATAAAGCATTTTAAAACATTATAGAAAATGAGAAACAAATAAGAAAATACAAGCCCAATGCAATATTTTTATCTATATAAATAGTATAAAAGTATATTAATAAAAACGTCATATAGTATATATAATGCACATAAATACATGCATACTTATGTATGTTGCATTGATTTTAGTATTTTATTATATAGGTACATAGAACGCATATACATTATAAATGTGTATATATAACCGTAAAGCACACAATATTACAGCTGATCACGTATAGCATAACTCATTTATGATACAGATAGATTTTTCAATGATAAGCATGGCATGCATTTATATTATATTTTTACATACGTATTTATATATGTATGTATACAATGTAAATTATATTTAGTTAAAAATACACTTATTAAAGTCGTGTGACTAGCGTAATGACGATAATTAAAATGCTTGGAAGAAAATTTTCTTTCAATACGAAATAAAAAATATCATGCACATACATATATGTATCTATATATTTATATGCCTTTAAAATTATTGAATATTTAAAGTTTTCTTGTAGTAGTATAAGAATAGGCTAGAGATAGCAATGCTGGTAATTATGCAATAAGGGTAATTCCGCAGCGAGAGTAATTGCCCAATGACAGTAAATATGCGACACAAATCTTATAAGGGTAATTACGCAAAGCGACCATTTTTGAAGGTTTCTTCTTAGCTTAATATTTGATTTCTGTTCTGTCAAATTATGATAAAGTTATAGCTTCAAAATAAAAGTTTACTTTCTGAAAAATAACTTTTATGAACAAATATTATAAAACAGGGTTTTTTCTGTTATACATATTCATTATTTAATAAAAAATGTAATTGTTGACAAAAATTGTAATTAAGCTTAAAAATTTTTTTATTCATATTAATTAATTTGATAATGTTATAAACTTCAGCACTAACAACAATCATTTAGTTATTAAACTTTTCGGAATAGGCAATAAACGTTTGGCAATGAACCCATAAAATTATGCTTTAGAAATTGTAGCACTTTTATCAAAATAATATAGAATAAAATTTTGAAATGAAAAAAATCTTTAAGCAAGATTTGGAATTCAGCAATTTTGGTATCAACTTTTCAGCGCTAATAAAAATTGATTCATTAACAACCAAGTATTTATTTCCGTTATATAATGGTTTTGTTATAAAAGGTAACAATATACTTTTTGTAAATAAAAATCGCATTTTATGCAAACTAATTTTGAAACTAGAATTTTTTCCTATAGTTTAATTCTAAAATTATCTAAGTTCGTTCTTAAATAATAACTTTATTACAAAACTCAAATTTTTTTAGAATATCTTATTTAATTCAATTAAATAAAAAAAATGTTATGTAGATGATTCAATGTAATTATAAATTAATAAAAGTATTTTCCACTCATATATAATGTAGTAATTATTCAGAAGAAAAAATCTAATTTATTTTTTATAATTTAATTATCTAATTAACTACCACTAATTCTTACAAAAAATATATAACTAAAAAATTATTGTGATAAATTGAAGATTTCTAAATTTAATTTTAACCTTTTTATAGATTATAAATATAAGAATACTTACATAGATACTATAATATTGTATAGTATCTATGTAAGTATTCTTATATTTAAATTGAGATTTTACAGCTCAATTTTTGGCGCGTATGCATTTTATTTCATTAAATTACATACATACATATATTTGGGACACAAGCAACATCTAGAAAAGGTTACTATTTTCTTGCATCATTAAATGTGAAATAAATAATCTAATAATATTTAGACACGTTTTACTTATTTTGATTGAAAAACAAATACTTAGGTTTCATTGACGTCTTCAAAAAAAAATAATGAGTTAGCACATTTTTTAAATCTTAAAATTTACATAGAGCATTGTGAATATTTATTAATAATCTGATTTATCTCTTTTTGCTCATCTGGTGAGAAGAAAGTGAGTGAGCAACACATACTCGTACAATGTAATTTTTAATGAGAAGAGTATTTTTGTATAACATCACGTTTATTAAAAAAATATATATACAAAATCCAGTCACCGTTCATTTTATTTCAAGGCGTTAAGCTCAGTTGCGATATTTTCATGACTGAATTTTGAAAAGATGACTGAAAAAGAGGAGCACAAAATTAGGCTATTAAAGCAAAATCTAAATCAAGGTAATTATCCTATCAAAGAAGCTGTTGAGAAAGTCAGTGTTTTAAAACAACAAGCATATTTTCTTTACAGTTTTGTTTAAGAAGCTGTTTTTAAAAAAATCTATTTATATTAAGAAATTCTAGTGTTCTTTAATAAAAAACGTTGCTGTTAAAGTTTTTCGAAATTAACAACATTAATAAATAAACTTTAAAAGATTGTATGTAGCACACACTAAATTTTTTTCAACTAGATTCAAGTAAAATACAACTAGAGTTGCGCTCCTAGATTTTTCTAGTGAAAAAAAAATCAATAGATTGTCTAGTTTAATATTTAACTGATATTCTAGTAGGTTTAATTAGAATTGCCATTGAAAAAGCTAGAGTTCTAGTTATCTGGACAACTACGTTTAATAAGAATCCGAAAACTATTTCTAGTAGAAAATCTCTTTATTTTCACTAGTATTTCATATAACTTAACTGCATTTTCAATGAAGCACACTAGAATTAACAGTATTTTAAGTAACCAGTTTCTAGTGAAAAAAAACAGTATATTGATAAAAAATGCTGGAAAATCGGTTCAATATTTTTGCGGTATTCTAGATAACTTAATTAGATTCCCTGTGAAAAATTACCAGAATTTCCATTATGAGAGTTACCTGATTTCGAGTGAAAACACACAGAGTTACAGTGATAAAAAAAACTAGAAAGCACATTAATTTTTTCTAGAACCACTTGCTTGTTTTACCTGACTTCCAATGATAAATGCTAGAATTCCCAACAATTTGAGAGACTACCTTCTAGTGAAAATAAGAGGATTACTAGAGAAATTAAGAAAATGCCTAGTGAAATAAGCAAGAAAATCTTTTAGATTTCTTACGGTATTCTTGGCAGTTTAACTAGATTTTCCATAATAAAGACTAGAATTTCCATAACAATAGTAATCACTTTCCAGTAAATGTCAATATATTACTATTGAATAAAACTAGACAACTATTTCATTTTTCATCATAGTTCTAGTTTTTTCAAATAGATTTCCTGAAGAGAAACTTTGGATTTCCAGTTTTTTAAATAACCTGTTTCTAGTAATTAGGAACAGATTTCTAATTAAAAAAGATGGTCAATTTCTATAGGATAATTATAGAAAATCTGTGAAATACATCTATCCTATGGCATTGGATAGATATATTAAGCAGATTTATATCCTACCTAACTACGGTTTGGCTAAACCAAAATTTTCGAAAATTCTAATGTTAAAACTTTTGTAGTTGTAATATTTCTAATTTCATAACAAATTTTTAAAGTTATTTTAGGAAACTCATCACAAAAAATTTCAAGCAATATAAATGACATTTCATAGAAAAATAACAATTTTTGTGTCTTACATAACAAATTATGGTTTTTATTTTTAACTTTTATAGCGTTTGACAAAATGTTTTATGATAATGTTCTTACGTTTTTTCATTTAAATTTAACATAGCAATATATTTTTTTAAATACATTTTTTTATTTTTGAAGTTGTGATATCAGTATTACATGTTGCACACTTAAGTTAATTCAAAAAATTAGAAATCAATGCTACGCATACGTGTATATCCTTTCATAAACAAACTGTTTTATTTAGTAGGGTTATTTATAGAAAAAGAATATGAAACGTGCTACAGCACTTCTAAATTTAACCAATAATAAAAAATATATAATTATTTGGTCATAATACATTTTTAGTATTAGTATTCATATTTATCTACATACATAATCAGGTATAATATTTTTCAAAAAAGAAAAGCAATAATAAATAATTAACATTCCTACTTCTTAAAGATAAAATATGTATATGTATAAAGAGTGGTACATTTCTGTGTATTTGTTATAATATTATTATAAGGTGTATTTAAATGATTTGTCATCTATATCATTTTGCAACATTTACATACATAAAATTATAAAAATTTTATAATATAACCAAACACTAAATAACATTAATTGATAATTTTTTAATATAACACCGAAACAGTACCATTTTACATTTTTCATTTTGTATATATAAACTTCGAAAAAATTTAACAACTTCAAAATTTTTTTATCAAATTTTAAATTACAAGAAAAAGATAATGTTTACTGTAAGAAAATCGTTTGTGCACTCCATAATTTTTCGGTCAATTACTAAATAAATGTTTTCAGTCAGGCGTGAAAATTTTTCAGTACATCTGTAAACGAGATACGGTTGCTTATTCTCGTTATCTAAAACATTTTTTATATTAGCATTAATCTGTAAACAAATATATTACTTAAATTAAAAAAAAAAAAATCTAAAAAAAGACAAAGCAGTTCTTATATCTCACATAAATTTCTAAAACGAGGGATATTAAATCTTCCTCTGCAACAAGTTTTTCCCAATCATCTAAATTTATCGCAATCAAAACATTAGTTTTTTTTCAAATTTCTTCTTGGCAGCAAGATTCTTAAAAAATTGAAAAATAATAAGTTAATTGAGTTTTTTAGCTAAATTTATATCGAAACTCACCATATTGGAGAAATTCTGTTTCCTTCCTATAAAATGGTTCTAAGTTAAGGTTTTCCAATACTTGAATGTTAAATCTTTTACCTTTTAAGAGCTCCAATCCATTTTCAATCTAGAAATTAAAAGCAACTTTTAAAAAGCACTCATAAATTAGTTTGCGATTTTTACAACTGTGCCCTTGTAGGAAAGAAATGTTAGGTAAGTATCCAATATGTTTAAATATCCAACTTCAAATCTACGATTTTAAAATGTCTCGTTCATTAAATATTTTATACGATTGAAGTTTTGTTCTGGAGGAATCAATGTTTTCAGTTTTGCAATCTAAATTTAAAATAAAAAAAAAAAAATTACACGCATACATATAAACGTCGATTAGGGCGTACGTAAAATGACGCGGAAAAATTACAGTTAAAATAAAAAAAAGATAAAAAATAATTAATATTTTTTAAAAATAATATTTTGCTTACTTCTCAAAATTTCTGCAACATCCTTATTACTCGTAATACCTTTTTCCACCAAATAGACAAAAGAAGCCCCAACGTCCATATTTTGAGAATTACAAACCTTAAAATTACAAAAAATAAAATATTTATGCTTTATGCGGATAAACAGCATGCATATACTCGTATGTATGTATTTATATATGCTTTGATGTATATACATATGTATGTATATGAACATATGTACCTCTAAAATATGTTTTTTAATTTTTGTAACAATTTTCTTTATTTCTTTTGAAATTGTTTACATTGTTTTATAATTTATTTGCACTTGTTTTAATTTGTTTGCACTATTTTTTAATTTTTTTGCGTTATTTTTATTGTTGCTAATTTTTGATTTACATTAACTGCAACTAACTAAACTCACAATTAAAGTTCACTCTTCGAAGTTCCGTTCAATACTGCCACGTTATTCAATATTTTTTAAAAATCTCGCCGATTTTGCTGAAATTTCAACTGAAATCATGTGTATTTTACTATTTCTCATTTAATTATGCTAGAACCTCCTAAAAAATATTAAAATTTGCAAGAAGTCTATTGATATTTACTATTTTTTAGAAAATATTACTAGATTTGTAGTTTAAATATACATGTATGTATATGTTAAGTTTATATTTATGCTAATATTAGTATGCTGTATACGTTTAAATAATATTAAGGCGCAAAAAAAACTTGGTGGTGCAAGGAGTAATGCAACAAATAAAATCCAAAGAATTATTATATACATTATTAAGCAAAATAAATTGAAAATTTCTTTAGTTTTAAGAAAATATTAAATAACAAAGGAGTAAAATTGAGAAACCTTTCTGAAAATAAATATTTAAGAAAAATCTTTTGAACATGCTTAATGAAAATACCTGGGATTTAATAAATGGTTAAAAAAAATTTGCAACTCATTTGGCATAAAAATGTTAACAAAAATATGAAGCTTTGTATATTTATAAATTTTAAAAGAGAAAGATTTAAAACAAAATCGAGTGTTCTTCTTTAGACGCTTTATTGCGTTATTCTTTTCACCATCAAACTTTTTTTATTTGGTATACATACATATGTACGTCTGGACTTAAAAAAAAATGAAACGAAAATCAAAAAAATTTTACTTTTCTGTTCATTGTTTTTTTAGCATGTTCTTAAATAACTGTAAAATTTAAACCAAATATTTTAAATACAATATACAGAACTATGTATGTATGTATATGTACAAATTTTATACATTTTGTTGAATTTTGATTTCATGGCTACCTAATTATTGTAATAATGTAGAATTGTATATGTACATTTTATGCGCGTATTGTTTATGTGAAAAATATTTCAACATGCTGTTACATGTTGCGCAAAGTGTGACCATATCACGATAATAGTATATTATTTGTTAATCTATTATTAAAATATTAATAGCATATTTTTTTGCAAATCTAAGTTAATAATTACTGGCCCAACTATTTTATTATATGAATTTATGTTTTTATATCTGGAATATGTACCATAAAACTAAAATAATAAACATATTCTAAGCATTTTTCTTTTTAAAAATTGCCAAAAATATCTTATTTAAATTAGTGGGTAACAAATGTGCTTGTTCACTTAGCTTTGCTAAAAGCTAAATATTGTACATTTTTAAATTTGTACAAATATAAATGCACCGAAGTATGAGGGAATAAATAATAAGTATAAATGCACTGAAGTTGATATTCAATTAATTATTATAATAAGATTTCAAAAAAATTTTTTATTATATTATGTTTAAATTTTTGAATTACTTATATAAAATGTATAAATTTTTATGTATACATGCATAAGTAAAATATACATAAAAATGCATTACATACACATACTATTAACTAAAAGTTTATGTACATAAATCAAATTTGAAAATTTAAATCTTTTGTAATGTGGAAATTTTTAGTTTTCCATGTAAAATTTATAATTTAAAAAATGTACACGTGGTCACACTTTTAAAAAAGCGTAAAGCCATACGTAAACAAATGTAGAAATAGAATAATTAGAATAGTGTGACCACATTTCATTGGTTTTGGAAAGTTAAAATGAAAAGTAGCTGTAATAGTAATGCCAAAAATTTCAAATTTTCATATACATAAGTATATTTTCTTAGTTTTCTTAGTTAGACTTATATAGTTATCATTTATAATATCACAAATATTATGTATTTATATACGTTCATATGTACGTCCATATCGTGCTCAAAATATAACAAGTCCTCAGTCCTTATGAAGCTTCGACTAATAATCCCCCAATCTATTAGCCTGTTTTTGTGATTTAATATTACATTCTTCTCAAAATTTCTTAAAACTATAATCTTCATATTTAAACTTTTTTTGCAATTATGCAATGAAGCAAGAAATAATTTAAATGTAATGTTAAGACTTGTTAAATTTTCAGAAAAGTCATAGATCTTATATTAAATTCTATTTTACTAAATTTTGACGCATTTACTAGTTTGAATCCTTTATTTGACTTTAAAAAACATAGTAAGACAAAAAGGGTTTCGATGTTCATTTTAAGTTACTATTTATAGTAATATGTATTTGAACGAAGAAAGTATTAATTATGAATAAAGTATGAATTATTATGTTCAAGAAATAGTTCTATAGCTATTTCACAATAGTAATAACAGATTTTTTTTACAAATGTCAGTTTTTACGAAACGCAAAATTGAATCATATGTGTAGCAATTTTTGACAAAGTTATCTTTTTTGTACAAAGCCGCGATTTTTAACAAAATATTGAAAACAAAACCAAAAGACGTACAAAAATCAAAAAAGGACAGAGGAAATTGCAATGTAATTTAAAATAATTTTGTAGTTGCATGCATATTTCTAAGTACTATCAAATTTTAATTCTAATTAATGTGTATTATTCTATTTATAATTTTATCAAAACAATTTATTTTACCCAATGAGCTTATAACTTTTGCTAAAAGTTAGCTCATTGGATCAATTACAAGGCAAAGTTTAAAAAACCACGTGTTATTTTTTTCGATGCTGCATGGTTTCTTTGTATGGGTAATATATAGTATATAGTTCGGTTTGTTTTGTTTAGATTCCTTTTAAATTTACTAGATCTCCGGACAACCGCTAAAAAATCGAAAGCACGAAACCGAACTCCGTCTTTTTCTTCCAGATTCGACTAAAATTCTCTAGATGTCAAGCTATCCTGTCCGTGGATGGAGTCTATTATTATTCTGTTTATTCCATTTAATTTTGCTAGACGTCTCACATGCTTTAAGAGCATTAGTGGAATCTATTTATCTTTGTAGTTTTCTAGCAAAAATTACTAGTATGTATATTCTATTCCCCGTTTCTGAAAACATGTCAACTCGAAAGTGTAAATCCAAATTCTGTATTTTTAGCCCAGATTCTCCCTCAAAGCTCCCTAGATTCCTAGTTATTCTGTACGTGAATGGAATCTATTATTTTTCTCTTTATTCTATTTAATTTTGCTAGACATCTCACATGCTTCAAATGCATTAATGGAATTTATTGATTTTCACAGTTTTCCAGTAAAAATTAATTCTATTCTATTTCGCATTTTTGCAAAATTGCAAACTGGAAAGTATAAAATCGGATTCCGTTCTTTTCACCCAGATTCGTTCAAAACTCCCTAGATTTCTAGTTATTCTGTACGTAAATGGAATCTATTATTTTTCTCTTTATTCTGATTAATTTTACTAGCCATCTGACATGCTTCAAATGCATTAATGGAATCTATTGATTTTCATAGTTTTCCAGTAAAAATTGCTTCTATTCTATTTCGCATTTTTGTAAAATTGCAAACTGGAAATTATAAAATCGGATTCCGTTCTTTTCGCCCAGATTCGTCCAAAACTCCCTAGATTTCTAGTTGTTCTGTACGTAAATGGAATCTATTATTTTTCTCTTTATTCTATTTAATTTTTCTAGACGTCTAACATGCTTCAAATGCATTAATGGAATCTATTTATTTATAGAGTTTTCAAGTAAAAATTACTTCTATTCTATTTCCTGTTTTTCTATATTACTAGACAGTAATTGTTGTTTACCAGAATTCTATGGCAAAATAAATTTCCTAGAGCATCTAGTTGTAAAATACTAGATTTCTAATTCAAAAAATTGAAATTGCAAGAAAACTAATTAATTTTCCTTGAATTCACGTGAATTTCGTCACTAGAATTTGTCTAGTTGGAATTCACTCGCTAAAATTTTTAGTGTGCACATTATTTGTTTGACAAATATTTTAAATACAGTAATTGCAGTAGATATTTGCTTCAAGAAAATATCTACTGCGATTTTATTTAATTACATCCAAACGATAACACATTATTGCTAAAGAAATAAATTTTCCATCACTATATTAAACTTTTATATTGAAAATTATATGTATATGTATACGAGTATGCATAAAAATATTTGATTCAATATAAATCACGATAATTGCGATAAAATGACAATTTAATGAATCAAAATGAAATGTGTTAAAAATGTAAATATAAGCAATTATTGAAACTAAACTTGCTGTCATTATTATTTAATATTTTTCATTTCTTAAATAACCGTTTAAAAATATATTAAGCGCGATATAATTATGTTTTGATTGATAATGTCATTTAAAAAAACATTATTACTTATCTTAATTCTTTAGTAAATAAGGCTAAAATATAAAATTTTATTCCTAAATAAGTGCAGCAGCACTAATTTCGTTTATAATAATTTACATAAAAAAATGTTTTTCAAATCAGCAATATCTTCCATTGATTATAGCGCAGCTTTTCATTGTTTTATTTGCCATTTTTTAAAAATAATTTTTAATAAAATTAGTTTCCTAAATTTTGTTTAATTTGGTTTAATATATGATTTTCACCGAAAAATAAAACGTACTAAAATCACATCTCTTTTATATCCCATAGTTTCTAGCCAGCAGTTTATTCTAATAATAAAGCATTCAAACTTAAAAAATCATCTAATTAATTTAAGTTTTTATTGGTTTACTTTTTTTTTTACACAATATATATGTAACAGGTGTGATTTTTACAATAAATTGTAAAGTAAAATATAAAAATGTCTATAATTTAATTTTTTTTTTTGCTTTGAAAGGGTAATAAAAATTTGCTGTTCATGCTTTTTTAATTTTTTTAATGGAAAGTGTAATACTTTCTTTCGAACGCCTTAAACTTAATGTGTTCTATGTTCATTATTGTAAAAAAGTTTACAAAACAAAGCATGTTAATAATTGTCTTTGCAGTCTTTTATTTGTATGAGATTTTGTATGAGATTATATTTTTATAATTAAAAAATTCTTCCTCACTTTTTTATACAAAAAAAAATTAACCTTTTTCATACACTTGTAATATTGGAATGATTACTCTCACATTTCTCAATTTTTGCCTTTATATTATTAACATATTGTGTCGAAATCTTGTTAGAAAATGTAGTCGATAGCACATTTCACTTTAATTTAAACAACAATTTAATACATGGCATTCATGGCTGGCTAGCTCTGGTTCTAAAGCAGTTGTTTGTTAAACAATTACTTTTTCAAGACTTTGGAAAGTTATAACATACTGGCGAGGGGAGATACAAACAAATTGTGAAGAAAAGATACAAATTATACTTTCACTAAGATCCATTTGTGCAGAAAATTTTATATTTTTAACTTGGTGTTGCAGTTTTATAAACAGACCAACCAGCAGAGTGAAACCAATATGAACATTTTCCACTATCATCATTTTTGTTACTAGAAAAATGTGAAAATGGAACCTTCGATAACACTCAAATCATAAAATTAGCTTCATATTTTCCTATAGTAGTTCTGATAAAGAACTATTATATAGAACTTCTTTATAATATTTTTTTAAAAATGAAAATTTTGCACATAAAGTAAAATTGAATAAATGTCTAAATATTAAATATTAAAAGTGTACAATAAAAATTATCATATCAAATTGCATTAGAGCACTTCAAGAAAATTGCAACTATTACAGAATAAATTATTTAACAAAATTAGTTTATTTTAAGCAAGCGTTTGTCAAGGTTCTTAAATTAATTAAAAATTGTAACAATAAGAGGATTCAACTCTATTGAGAGTTTTTTTTTTTCTTTTAAATTTTTATTAAAAATTATGTTGATTGAGTTTATTTTCATAAAATTGAACAAAATTTATGAAAATATTTTGCTTATGGGTTTTAAATGTTTTCATAAAATAAATATGAAATAAATATTAAGTATTTTAACTGATTTGTGATTTTCAAAGTTTTTAAATACTTTTGTCGGCAAAATATACTGCAAAATATAACAGCATCAAAATGAAGGCGGCAACAAGTTATAGTAGTCTGCTTGTAAGTTACATTGCGTACATATTATGTATGTTAAGGTTAAAACATATTGCTATGATAAACATTTTTGTTGGAAGAAGAATTGAAAAATATTTTAGGTATTGGTGATACATGATTAGATGAATTAATTCTCATTATATAAATCACTTTATATATTTGGTACAAAAATAATTATTTATGAAGTATCCAAATAAAATTTTATTGATTCCTTAAAATCTTAAAAGTAGTAATGAATCGTGCACAAACAATAATAAGAACTACAAAATTTGATGTTAAACGAAATAATATCGACGAGCATTTTATACATTTTAATGAATATTATTATAAGGGGAAGTTAATTTTCAAGTTGCATAATGACGTGTTGTATATACTTGCTTGCGAGTTTAAATATCATAATTTTGCGTAAACTTTGCTTAAAATTTGCGAAATAAACAAAATTTCCAAAAAGCTCGTTTCTTTAATTCTATATTTGCTTCACAGCTTTTAAGTCAATAAACCTTAATGAAAATATGTTTGTATACTTATATTTGGAAAAATATCTCATTTAAATAAATATGAATTTTATTTTATAATAATTTTCAATAATACAATGGAAAATTTTTCAAATTATATAAAAAGCGGCCTTTTTTCATAACTGTAATAAATTTATTCATATTTAATCTTACATATTAATCATACAAACCAATAAAACAATTATACTATTAATGATATGATTAAGTTGGTATAATTTTAAAATATCTTTTGTACGATGCTGTATAAGCTTTCTCTTTCAAGTTTTAAACTTTTTTGTGAAAAATTTCCATTTACGCCTACTTAAAATTTATTAACTTATATTTGAGAAATATTTTTATGATATCTTAATTGCTTATTAAAAATGTGCCCGTTTAATATAGGATCTTAAAAATATTGTTTTGTTTGCATGTACGTTAATTATAAAGCTGCAACTAAATTTATTTGAATTTAAAACTTTATTTCGCGTTTTCTTTCAAATTTTACATAACCGTACATTAAAATTTTCTCAGATTGCTAAAACTTTAATAAAAATACGTATACGACATAGTTGCACTACAAAAGGACTGTTATTTTGTGCAGATTCAACGAGCTGAAAATGTTCATAAAACTTTTAAAAACCCTTGTAACTCTCAATATAAACTGATAGGAACTGCGACCACAGTAGCCTAGAATTTTATAAAAAAACTCGTTGAGTTATTATGTATGTGAAAGCTCACTTTTCAAGATTACAAATGCCTTTTTTGATACTCAAAACTATATTAACCTTATAATAATAAGTATAGCATAAACAAGCTCTTGAATAATTTTGAAACTAAATTTATACTTTCTTGATTTCAGATGGAAGATGTTAAGCAAAACGTAGAAATTGTTGATTCAAATAAACAAAACTCTCAAGTAAATTCCAATAATCAGAATGAACCGAAAAAAGAATCTAAACTTCTTTATGGTATAAATGACGCACCCCCATGGTATCTTAGTATTCCATTAGCATTCCAGCATTATTTAACAATGATTGGTGCTATTGTATCAATTCCCTTTATTTTAACACCAGCACTATGTATGGCAGATGAAGACCCAAACCGTGGTGTTATTATATCAACAATGATATTTGTTACAGGTATTGTAACATATTTTCAGGCAACATGGGGTTGCCGACTCCCTATTGTACAAGGAGGTACAATATCATTTTTAGTACCAACATTAGCTATACTAAATTTACCACAATGGAAATGTCCACCAGAAGAAGAAATTTCAAAAATGAATGATGATGAAAAATTAGAATTATGGCAAATTAGAATGAGAGAACTATCAGGCGCTATAGCGGTATCATCCCTCTTTCAAGTTTTTATTGGATACACTGGATTAGTTGGAAAAATTTTAAAATTTGTTACTCCATTAACCATAGTACCAACTGTATCTTTAGTTGGATTAACATTATTTGAGCATGCAGCTGAAACGGCTTCAAAGCATTGGGGTATTGCAGCTGGTACGACAGCTATGTTAACATTATTTTCACAAGTGTTAGTTAATGTTAGTGTTCCAACAATTACTTATCGAAAAAATCAAGGTTTAGTTGTTACACGTTTTCAATTATTTAAATTATTCCCGGTAAGTTTGACATATTATTTAAAAAAAAAAACACTTTTAGTATTTATTTTATAAAGTATTTGTAGAGAAATTTCGAGATGACGTGATAAATAACTGTAAAACAAGTACTTCACTTAAACTGCAATATATGTAGATGTAGAAATAGAAAACTTGAAAATCCATACGCATAATTTACAAGTACCGGATTTATTTAATTGACAACGAAATCTAATCACGAGAAGTCTGATTTGATTTCTGAAAATGCAACTTAAAATTTATCTTATCAATTCGCAATTTATTGCTCTTTGTTATCTTAAAATTTCCTTAATATAAGCCTACAAGTATGTTTGTTCAAACAAATGTTACAATTTACAAAGTAAACAAAAAAACTAAATATAAGGTAAAACTTATCTAACTTATGAAAAGTAATAAAATAATTTACAAAATATTGTAATGTGTGTGCAAAATTTATTTCAACCAACTTCCCTAAAATTTTCCATTGCCAAATGTAACAAGGTGCCAAAAATAATAGAATCTTAAAACATCAGAATAAGAGCTTTGCATAAACTCTTAAAATATGTAATATACTTTTCCTATATTTTTCTAATATAACAATTATTATGCACACCATGCAAATTTTTCTTACCCTAAGAATAGGATAACTTTAAAGCAATTTTGTAAATTACGGGAGCAATACTTGCAAAAAATAAAAATTTGTAAAATATTTGAATAAAGAAAGAGAAAAAAGTGTAATTTCCTTATGTAAATGAAAATCACTTTAATTATCTTAAATCTACATTAAACTAATTATTCCATGTACATAAATATATTTCTAAGCGCAATATAAATACATATAAAATATATAAACGTATATGTACAAGTACATGCAGATACCAGTAAGCAATATTAAAAAATTTTTTTCTTTTTGTACATAAAAATTTTTATACAGGTTTTGCTTACCATAGCAATTATGTGGAGTTTATGTGGAATTTTAACATTGACAAATGTTTTCGAAGAAGGTCATCCCTCAAGAACGGATATAAGATTACGTGTTCTTACAGATGCTTCATGGTTTTACATACCATATCCAGGTCAATTTGGTCTTCCAACAGTAACACTTGCAGGTTTTGTATTGTATATATATTTCTTCTTCATTAATGCACATAATAATACACAAACACCTACATAAGAGTACATATAATATAAATGTTATACCATTGTAAGCAATACATAGTACACATATTGTTTTTCATTACATATAGACACACAAGATAAAAACTGAATTTAAAATACTATATCTTTTAAGCATAATGTTTAAAGTTTTCATAGTTTCATAATCATATAACATACTCGTAACATTTAAGATTACAAATGCATACACGTATGTATCTACATAATATGTAAATAAATGATAATAACATTATTATATTTTAGGTGTTCTCGGAATGTTGGCTGGTGTATTGGCATGTACAGTAGAATCAATAAGCTATTATCCAACAGTTTCACAAATGTCAGGTAAATTTACGTTAAATGACAATTTTATTAGCATTAGGTACATGATACACAATATACAAGAATTATGTAAATTATATTTGAATATTGATGAAACAACATTTTCACAAAATTATCAAAAAAGATTTCTCTGTTACCAATAGAAACACAAAAAATATATTGAATATGACTTGTTATATTTTAGACTTTCTTAAATTTTTAACAATGTACTCGAAATTTAAGTTTAGAGCCAACATATTTTTTACAATGTTTATTAAACCGTTTATGACCAAAAATATATCCTTTAAATCTCACATGTTATTGATTTTATTTATTTATATAGCATATATAAATAAATCAATTTAATGTTATTTTATAATGTTTCATTTTAAATTTTATATAAGAATTCTTATTTAATTTGCTAATTAAATAATGAATGTCAGAATTCATTTAATACTCGTAGTCTAATTTGCAGTTTAATTTCATAAACAGTACATAACATAATTAAATTAATTTTATATTAAAATATACAAAAATATTAAATATATATATATCTATAACTATTCCTTTTTAAGAACATTTATTATTCAAAATTTGCGCGATTAAAGTGACTTAAACACTTACAAATTCTTTGCTACATCAAAAGTTTCAACAATACACTGATTTGCTTTTTAGAAGAGACATGGTATCTTCAAATTCAAAGTTCGTTTTAAATATTGAAAGTTATATTGTAAAATTATTATTGAATTTTATGTGCATTACTCGTATATTAACCCATGAATATTTTATTTGAGCCATGAGTTACTTTTCATACTATTAAACAATTTCATTCATATTTTTACATCAAAATGTTGAGAAATTATATACCAAAAAAAAAATTTATGTACCATACTTACACTTTTTTGTAGGATATTTTTCCAGTTTTTTGTAGGATATAACGATATTACAAATTAATTGTACTTAAATTCATGTAAAGGTTGTATAACTGTGGAGTAATTATTAGTGTTATCAAACTTTCCCCAACTACTTATTATTATAGTCCCATTCTCTTATAAATTTAAAATCTTTTATACCATCTTAATTAACATTATTCGGAGAGGATTGCGAACACAAGATGTGTTATATGTGACAACATCACAAAAATATTTTTTTAGTTTTGCTATAATGCTGTGTATGAATTAGCTAACGAAATCGTATGAAAATTTTAATAATTAATTAAATAATTTGAAATTATTTCTTTAAATCGTGTTGCTTTTACAAACAATAATTTCCATAATTTCTATATTGTAGTCACTAAAATAATTAACATTTTAATAATGAATAATTCAAATAACTTGGATAATTATCTGACAATAATTGCCGATACAAAATACCATAATAGTTTGTATAAGAGTTAGTCAGAATGAACATTTTGCACGCTTATAACATCAATAATTTTGAATACCATATTTTGTAAAGAATTGCAACTATTTTAAACTAAATATGATTAACACAATATTCCCAACAATTATAAATAATATTTCAATATTAATTATTACTATTATATGTTAATTAAGCTCAATTTTAAAAGTAAACTGAAATACGACAATTTTGGTGTAGAAGTTCACTTGTATACAGCATTTAAAGTGTATCTTAAAATATGTTAAAGCGTCTGATAAAATTAGGTTTTTTTGACTTATATTAAACGTTATACTTCCAAAATAACAATTTTTATTACAAAAACCAATACTATAAAAGATTATAATTTATTTAATAATATTGCAATTGCATAAATTTAATTAATTATTAAATCACACCAAAAATTTTAAAACTGTGATTAATAAATCAGCATCTTATTATTGTAAAATTTACTACATTCATTTTGTGTAACAAAATTATTTATATAATAATAATTACTGTATAAAAAATTAATTTTGTATTCAAAATATTACAGTATAACAGAATAAATCTTGCATTACGTTTATTATTGTTGTTTTTAGCTATATATATTTTTTTTATAAAGTTGGGCTTTTGAATATTTAATAGCAAATCAAAGCTATTTGATGAAAATATACGAATGTAGTTGGTCTTTCTTTAAGTGGCATATAGATTTTACTCGAATTGCTATAAAAGATTATCAATTTAAAACTAATTTACTTTATTTGTTCTTTTTCAAATCAAATCTCAGTATAGCTCTTTAAATGTTTTTCCGAAATTTCTCTTGATGATTTTATAACTCTATCTTTTATTTTAAGAACTATATCCTAAAACTTCAATAAATTCTTAATTAGCTCTATAATATTCAATATCAATGTTTTATGGAAAAGTTTATTAATTAAGAATTTTCAAACATTTTTAGCATAACAATAGCAATATGATAAAGTACAGTTTTTTAGTGCACAAAAGAATTTATAAAATTTTTATTATCAAGTAGGGGTCAATATTAAAAAATTCTAAAGCAAACTATTTGATAATTATTATACCTCATTATTGGGCAGACCACCACCTTTATATTATTAAACAATTTAAAATGTATTATTTTATCTATAATTTTATTATTTTTATGAATTTCATTAGTTAATATTTTAATAATTATTATTTAATTGAAATCTGATCAAAGATATACGAGTAGTTATATGCAACCAAGTTTAATTTAATGTAAATTATTATGTGCATAAATTATATATGATTTCAAGAAAAACAAATAAACAATTGTTAGTTGCATTTTTTAATTTATTGAATAAAAAAAATGAATAATTATATCTTCCGCTTTAATATTAGCTTTAATAATAGTCGTTGATTAAAGTGTTAAGCTATTTTTCATTATATCAATACTTCAAAGCTATTTGTTTTTCATTTCATCATCAATATATTAAGAGCAATAATAATATTACAAAATATTTCATAAAAGGTAAAAAAATTATTTTTACAATTTCTTCGTGCTTAAACTGTCATTACCTATATATATATATAGTTTCTAAATCAATATTATTTATTTATGCCGATCGTAAAATTATAAATACGGTAACGAGTAACGACTTATGTAGATGCAGGAAAATGCATAAATTTAAGTGAATAATAAGATTACATTTAAACTATGTAAAAATTTTTAATTTTTTTTTAATGAAATTTGATATCTGAAGAACGTGTTAAATTGATCGAAGTTTAATTTCAATGGTTCATCAAAATGATATAATATGTAGTATGTAAAATACGGGATTCTCGAAAATTCACCAAAATTAAAAAACATATTTTTGAACACGAAGCACAGTAAATTAATAACAGTATGAATTAATTGTTAAAGCCATACGAAATTACTATTTAAATCGTTTCCCTTATGTAAAATAATTTGGAATCAAATTTTAGAAATTTAATAAAATATTTTAAATAATCGTTTTTTTTTTGATTAATTTATTTTTTATAGAGGCTGGTTCACCACCATTGCATGCAATTAATCGTGGTATTGCAACCGAAGGATTGGGCACAATGTTAGCTGGATTATGGGGATCGGGAAATGGTACAAACACATTTGGTGAAAATGTTGGCGCTATTGGTGTAACAAAGGTTGTTATAATACTTAAATTATAGATACAAGCTACTAGAAAATTAATATTATTTTATATAATTAAATATTTTCATTTTAAGGTTGGTAGTCGACGTGTTATACAATGGGCTGCTTTTATAATGATATTACAAGGTGTTATTGGAAAATTTGGTGCAATTTTCATTATGATACCTGATTCTGTAGTTGGTGGTATTTTTTGTGTAATGTTTGGTATGATTATAGCATTCGGTTTATCAACACTTCAGTATGTTGATTTGAGATCATCAAGAAATCTATATATACTAGGTTTATCAATTTTTTTCCCAATGGTATTATGTAAATGGATGCAAAATCATCCAGGTGTTATTAAAACTGGAAATGATACAGTTGATGCAACATTATCAGTATTATTAGGTACAACAATATTAGTAGGTGGATTTTTAGGTTGCTTTTTAGATAATATTATACCGGGAACCGATGAAGAACGTGGACTTGTTGAATGGTCAAAAGAAATGGATTTGGGTGATGGTGATGTTGTTGAAAAACCATCAAGTGATTATGATTTCCCGATGGGAATGGATCTATTAAAAAAGTGAGTTGAAATTTCTTTTTTTATTATTCTATTCAAATTTAAATTTCATAAATTTCAAAAATTTATTATTAATTTTTAATGTTGTTATAAAAATTTTTTTATATAATTTTAGATGGGATTGGACTTATCATGTACCATTTTTGCCAACTTATAGATTAAAAAAAGAATCCTAATATTTCAAATTGTAACTTGAGTTCTAAATATCTTGCTTAGAAATTTTTGTTTCTTGTCAGTTATCATTGTATAGCTATATAAATATATGAATAATTGTACATTAATTAAAATTATTTTGTTAATGTATGTTCATTGTATACATAGAATTAATATCTGTAATAAATAATTTGAACATTTTAAAGCTAAGAATTTTATGTATGTAAATCATTAGCAAAATGATTAAAAATGAACTATTGAATATGAGAAGTACCGAATTTATGTAAACTAAAAGTACTAGAATTTAATGATGAGCAATTTTACCTAATATTCATTACGAAGATGTAGCATTTAAACGTATGAAAACTTTTAACGCGGAAAATACAGCGCAAGTCAATAGAAATAAATTGTCAGAAGATTTTCATAATTTTTCGGTGTTCTTAGTGTTTCTCTCTTACGTGAAATATAATTTTAATACTTTTATTTTTTAAACAAAACATATAAACAGTAAATCAAAGAAGTTTTACTCTATAACAAAATTGCAAAGATGATAAGACAAATTTTCTTTTCAGAAATAAATGCACGAGCATCATTTGGTGATTTTACCCCATTAAGAATTCCATTTTTTATTGTTCTATATTTTTTATTGTTCACTTTTAGAATTGTTGTGGAAACCATTAAAGAAACTTTTTCGAAAGAAAACAACTTCTGGACTTTTTATTTTCCTTTTCTAACAAATCCACACAATTTTAAAGAAACTTTACACAATTTTACTATCTCTTCTTTATTTTATTTTCACGTCAAAATTAATAGTTATATATTCAAATAGCCGACATTTTTATATATAGTATATGTGTAAGTAGATCTTATAGCATTTACAATAATTTTCATAAAAATATTTTGAAAAAAGCAAATATAAATGCATACCTGCTCGTTTTCAGCAGCCGCATTGCAAGCAAGAAGAGAGTGCTTGAAATTTTATAGTTGATTATTACAAATGCACTTGCCATTTCTCCTCCTCATATTATAAACAGACTTACATCTCAATGAACTATTGTAAATGATCAAATTAAATTTATCTATTCTATTAAATTTAAAATTAATCTAATTAATAAATTTTAATATAATTAATTAAATTTACCTATTCTATAAATTATAAAATATTGTTTAGTAACTTAACATAAATCAGTTCGGCCAAGGACTATTTATAAGAAACACTTCCCCATATCAATAAATTGGATCTTAAATTTTAGTAAAATGCAATATGTTATATTATACATACATCAGGATTAAAAATCATAAATAGAAGTTATCCTGTTAAATTAAATAACAAAAAATTTAACATAACAGGAATTCTCCTATTATATTTTATGCAACATAAGCTATTTTTTAAATAATTTCAGTACTATAGCACATGTCATGAAGCTGCTTATATTTTTTTCTTTTGTAAAAAATTAAGAACTTTTGATTAGTTCCTTCTTCATTTACAAATAACTTTTCAATTGAGATTAATGGGAATGCCATTTAAGAGTGAAGCCAAGATAAAAAACAGTAATGATAATCGTACTCAAAAAATAATAACAAACAAAACAATCTATATGATAAGAGTCATAAGAAATACCATTATTGATACGAAAATACATCAATTTCTACAACAACAAACTCAATGGAATAATAATAGTATTTTGTGTTTTGGTTCCAAAATAGGAAGTGAAACACAAACAATATGTAAATGTACAAATAATGTGTATATGCATTTATCACAGCTCTGAAAGGTGAATAAAAGAAAGGCAGTAAGGTAAATAAGTGAGTGCTAAGAACTCTTAATCAATATAAAGTTTCATTTATACTTAATTGAAATTAAAGATACAAAAGTAAATTAGCCTTTTTAAAGAAGATTGATGAAAGCCCTTCAAATGAAAATGTTGTTTTTTCTGTACAAGAAAGGTATCATGTCTTTAAGTATAAACATATAATGCTTTCCTTTCTTCTGTAAATCAATCTTTTTAACCGATACTCTCCTCCCGATAAGTTATTGGATTATATCTTGGATCACTTGTAATTTAAGTATTCGAGGTTATCATTCAAAAATAATTTTAATAATTTAGCTATGTTAAAGGGCACATATATATCGCAAAATTCGAATTGAACTAATTCAATGAATAGTTCAATACCTTGGATAATCTGTCTTAGAATATTCAAAAATTCAAATTATTCCCTGCTCGATAGTTTCATTTCTTTAACTGAATAATAAAATACATAATACGAACACCTTCCTTTTGTATTTAATTGAAATATACGCATATGTATATCCTTAATAAACTCACGCTAAATATCATTAATTTCTTATGTCAATCTGTTATGGCTTTCACAAATGAAGTATTGGATCTCCTGTTTTCATATGTATTTGTAGCTATATTTCATTCAGGAAAATACTTTCAATATCCGCTTTAATATCTTCTACATGATCAATCGTTTTTCAAAAATAATAAGAAAAATGAAAAGAGAAAAAAAAATATAACAAATATAAATAGCTAAATCTAAAGATGTCCTTTAAAGCTGAAAGAAAAAAATTTGAAGACAGACACAATATTCGTCATGAAGAGTGACAGAAAAATTATTTTTCCATTACCTTCATTACTTTCCGAAACGAATTTTTAAATTCCTTTTGTCGCTATTCATACAAAGGAAGATGATTTTCCGTTCATATTCCGTTTTTTTTTCTTTCTTGTTTTTTTTTGTATTCATTTTTATTGGTATTACTCTTTGTACGTATTGAATCCTATGTCAATAGGATCATTTAGAATAATAATTCTTCAAAGAAAAGAAGAGAAGAAAAAAAATGAAATAAAATCAAGGATTCATTCAAGGATTTCTTTGTGTTTATTTTTTTGTTCTTTTATATTTTTTTTATAAATTCATATTTCGCTATATATTTTTGATATTTTATACTTTTTTCCACCTTTTTATTTTTGATTCTTATATTTTATTTTTCTAGTTCTCAAGTGGTCCTAAATGAATTGTTACCGCAGTATTGATTCTATATTTTCATTTTGTTAAGAGACGAGAAAATAATGTTATGTTGACTTTGTTAAATTGAGGATCTCTGTGCAAAGCATACCTAACAATATTGTTAAAAATTAAAACGAAAATTTAACCATTTATATGGTTTAATTAGTAAAACCTTTATAAGCGCCATATCTTTTGAAAATAGATTCGATGAATCTATTAAATTTTCACATTATTATAGTTATTATATTGGTTACAGCTCAAGAAGTCTTCCATTTAGTGTTCTCGTATGCAAAACTGCAGTATTGCATTCATTATACTAGAAAGCTATGAACGGAAAAAGAAATTTTAGTGCCGTAAATTATAATAAATCTGCCTGAGAAGTAACTTGCATAGTTGTTTTTAAAAAAATTTAGCTTTCGAAATAATTAAGAAATAGTTTCCCTAATGTAATGTTAAAGATATTTCCAGTGGTCCTATGTGTTATTTGAGAATACTGAGATGTGGATGTTTTCATTAATATAGTTTTGACTTGTAAATTAATATTTCAGGAATAATTTATTGTAAACCCTTAGGGAAATTTTGTAATATTTAGAAGGCAAGAAATACAAATCGAAAAATTCCGTAAATAAAAAACAAAAAATATAAAAACAGAAAAATTAAATTCTTTTGCATTGAAGGCAAAAAAATATGAAAACTTTTAATTCTAACTCGAGACATAAATACTTACATAAATGCTTTATTTTTTTTTTCATTTACAAGTATACACTCCAAAACCTCACAAACTCCCAGTTTTACCTCACCACCATCACCACCACCGTAATTTATTTATTTTTTATAGGGTATTTTTCATAAAAATTAAAAAATTAAGAAAAAAAAACAAAACAATAAAAGAAAAATTTTTCTAATAATAAAATCATAAATGGATGAGCGGACGGTAGATATACATAGAACTACGATAAAAATTAAAAGTGGGAGTTCTGTGATTAATTGAGTAAACCTTACAAAGTTAATTATACGGAACTCTAAAATACTTTAAATTACTTTCATTTTTGCTTTTTTTTTCATTATATCCTTTAAATATTATTATATCTAAATATAATAAATGTACAAGTGTAAGTATAGAAATTATGAGAAATATTTAAAATTTTGAACAACCTACCTTAAATTAAATTTCCAAATGAACCATAAAAAATATCATTTCATTTTTGTTCATTATTTCTTTTGTGTTGTTTTTAACTGTCATAAACAAATTTACTATTTATAAGCTCTTTATATTATTATATTTATAAATATATAATTTTTAATATGACCTATATATCATGTACATATACATTGTACATTTATATTTGTAGAAAGATGGTAGATAATTTTATTTTTATTTGAGAGTTCAATAAATTTAATTTGGTTGAAAAACTTTTTCCATTTTGTATTCATAATGCTTATACTTTATATAAATGAAATATTATTTATTTTAATTTAATGAGTTCTAATCACTTGTAATAAGTCTTCGGTATAGTATATTTTAATAATGACAAAGAATTATAATTTATTTCTTTTTTGTATATTTTAATGAATTAAAGTAAATTTTTTATTATAAATTTTTAATTGACCCGAAAAATATATAACGATATAATATTATTTTGTATACTATATTTTTGGGAATTATTTCGCGAATTTTTCATTAATAATATTGCAAGATTTTTATAATTTTTGTTTCAAACTTAATGAATACAACAATTTTATATAAAATGTTTTCAAGCAATAAAGTGTTTCTATTTTCCGATAAAATAAAATACACCGACTTTTTCGGTATCTCTTAGGCATTTATCTTAATTTTTCGTATATCCTATTAAACTTTCCTACTTCAAAATTTCGTTAAAATTCATTTCGAAATTTTCTTATTGCATCAACAGCATTTATTCTATAATGCTCATTTGTATTTAATTTAAAGAGATTTTGTTTTTCCTTGTAATATAAAAGTTTCAATCTGGCACTCAATGTATAAAATATTTTACTGCATCATTAACGCAAAATCGCAATATCCACTTAAATGCAATTTCATTTGTATTAAATGAGTACAAGTTTAGTAACAAGTCTATAACCTTCGATCTCTCTAAGATGAACTTTTCAATAACTATTACTGTAAAACAGTATTACGATAATATTTTATAATTCAAATTGGCAACCTTTTTGCAACTCTTTATTTTGTTTTTGAACTCGTTTTGTTAATTTTATAATATATCAGATTTTTACTGCAATTTGCAAAAAAAAAAAACATTTCCATTAAAATTTTCGTTTCACTAACACGAGTAATCAAATTTTTTGCTTTAAAACAGCCTTTTTTATACAAAAACATTTTATATACGTATATATATAATATGTAAGTATTTTTATGTATTTATTTTTATAAATACAATGACACGGTTTTGTCATCGTCCTACTTATTTTCTATAAAAGTATTTATTTTATATATGCAGAAAATTTTACCAATATTCACGCAATTCACCCACTTTAAGTAAGTGGAAAAATAAGAATAACTACTTAAAAATTTATATAGACCAAGGACGATAAAATAAAATAAGAGTAAGCGGAAAAAAAATGTAAAAGGTCAAAAAAACACTTACTAAACAAGAAAAAAAAATTTATCATAAGGATATTCTCTAAACTATAATAAAAAGTAAAGAGTATAACAGACATCTTTATTTCGAATGGTTCTGATTTCACTTTTTCGCATCATTTCTGAACTCGTGCGAAAATTTTATCTGTTTTGTTTTTTATTTTCATTTTGTTTATCACCTTTTTCAATAAAATAGAAAAATTTCTTTCTTAAACCAGAACATGCTTAAAGATGTATAAGTCGATTTATTTCGAATATTTTATGCCATACACCTTTGCGTATATACATTAGGTACCTACGAGTATATATTGCAATAAAAACATTTTTTCAAAAGCAGTAGGAGTACCATCTTTAGAATTTATAAATTTCATTCTATTTACCTTAATAAATATGAAACCTTAAATAAAAAAGTATGCAACCGAAAACCTTCCAAATTTGGAATTTCATCAACATCTTATTTCCTAGTTATGTGCTAAGAAAATTTTATAACTATTATGTTTTTATATTTCATTATGCTTGTATTTGGGGTTTTAAGGATCAATTTTTTACTCAATTGCAAAACGTTTGTATATATAACTATGTTTTAAACAATATTAACATAGTATGATTTTCCTCAAGGGTATGAGTATGTAGATATAAAAAAGATCTCAATCTTTTTACAATTTTTCTCTCATTAAAGTTGAACACAACTACTAATATTATAATTGTTATTTTTGCATGTAACATCAATGAAATATTAAACTTTCGTATATATAGCTCTATACTAATTTTACGTAGCTTTATAGTTCTAAATCTATTATATTTTTGAACGTGTTTAGAACTACCTGCAATGATTAGAATCAGGCTAAAATTCTTGGTTTTATTGTTCCCAAATGAAGGAGTCTCTAAAAGGGTTATTCAGAAAAAATTAGAATTGCATTTTACGGCGTATATTATACACTAACTAAATTAATTAGTTATTTGATTAAATGTTTATGATTTTTTTTTGAAAACTGGATATTTTCCCTTAGCATATGCAACATGACAATTAGTGAATTTATTATTTAATGAACATCGTTTCCATTATCTTGACGTAATAAATCAAATTAAATATAGCTACTAAACTTAAACACTAAAATGAAATTGTTTTTAATTCTTCCACTACTTTTTTTTAATCAGTTTATGGAATGAAAATCAGGGTATTGGTTCATGCTTAATTCGAAAATATTTAATTAACACTTAACAGTATACAAAAAAAATTCAAAAGGAATAAAATTTTTGGTAAAATGTAAACATCACTGAATGAAATAAATATGTGTGATTGATTTCAATCTGAACTTTGTTTAATTTTTGTCACAATGTTCTAGAAAATCAACTCCAAATAATTTCAGAGCACCACAAATATAGCTTAATATTTCATATTGTAAAAACCAATAATTTTGCATATTTAAAAAAAATTTGTTACTTCAGAAACTACTAGTCTAATCCGAATTTATTTTATTTAAAAATTAAATAAACGCTACTGAATATCAATAACTACTTCATCAATAAATTGAGTTTATATGGTACTGGTGAAAAATTTTCCTCTTATTTAGTTTTATTTTTTTTTTTTATTTAAATTTTATTTAAAACTAACACAATATACTTTGTAACTTATATAAACTTAAAAGCAAAATGTAAGTATAAAAATCCACGGGCCATTTTAAACCTCATTTGCTATTTATGCACTCAATATCAAAAGTAAAACAAAAAAAAACAAAGAGTTTTCACGTGCACACCAAAAAAATTTTATGGTCTCAAGAGACAAAAGTAATTGAAATTTGTTGGATTTTTATTTTTTTATTTACTTTTTTTTTTCATTCAACTTTTATTGCAGGACAATAAGGACAATGACACAAACGAATAAGTAATTTAAAAAAGAAAAAAAAAGAAAAATCGAAAATCAATATTGTTTTAAAGCACTAAGGATTCAAGAAATCAAGAAGGACAGTTCAAATAAAAACCGGCAAAACAAAAAAGGAAATTTAAAACACAATTTTTACGGTAATGGGGGCATAAAAGTGCTGTTAAATCGGAAAATTCAATTAGAATTTTGGAATTTGTGAGCAAATATAGTAATCTAAAAAACAAAAGAAAGAGAATATTATTTAAACAGTTCCCTACAGTTGTTCTTATTTTATTCTCTATTTAAAATATTCAATAGATTTTTTTTCAATAATCTCAACGAAGTTTCAATGAAAATATTTTTTAACAACCAAATCTCCACTAAATAAATGAAAAAATTACAAAATCTCTAAAGCCTAAAAAATGTTCGTAAATAAATTGAAAAAGAATTTTTTTTTTACAAAATTTTAGAACAAAAACTGCAGCAATTCAATAGAAACCAATTTAGAAATTACTTCATATTTTGCGTATACAAATGCGCGGAAAAGTTGAATATGAGGAAAAATTGAGTTTAATCATAGATTTTAATCTATACGTATAATACTATATATATATTATACTTACATCAATTCAATATATTACAAATTATGAAAAGAACTAGGTTCATAACTTGTTGTACAAATTTGTAAAACAATTGAAAAATAGTCTTGTTTTTGCTAAAATGATTTTAAAAGCTAAAGACTAAAGTTTTAAAGAGCATAAAATCAGAAAAAAGTTAATGCTCCTACGCTGAAAATAGAAAAAACGGACACATAAAATTTCTTAAAATGAAAAAGGATTTCGAAAAGAGCTTGCTAAAGGTGTTATAACAATTATAAAGAAGGTTAAATTGATCTTACTCGTAACACCAAATTTTACTTTACAAAATGTAAAGTAAAATTAAAAATCTTGTAACAAATAACCATCTCAATTACCCTGTTTATATACAACTAAATGTAATTCGAAATTAATTAACTTTATTCGCTTTAAAATTTACTATTACATTTTCAAATAACTACCTTGAAAATTGTTATCACTTTTATAGAAAACTCACATTATTGCTTGTATCATCTCATTATACCTCATCTGTTATGGGAATCTTATTAATTTTTAAATCGTATTGATTAAAATTTTCTATAAAAATAAAAATCTTTATAATTCAAAGAGAAAAAATTTTTCAAGGAAAAAACGTATTATTTTCGATTTTGAAACCTTATATATTAATATTCTAATATTACCGTACTTATTCATATGTTACACAAATTCAACTATTACAGAACCCACTATAAGTAGTTTGTATTGCTGTTAACTTTTTGAATATAAGAAAGATATTTCTTGGTATAATAATATTTAGTTTTATTGTTATTATATAACTTTATGACATAATTTTATTCAATATGAATTAAAATAAATTTGTTCAGTTCTATCTCAAAATCATACATGGAAAAAATTAGAATAATATAATATTTAGAAAATTAAGTATAACATTAAAATAACATCAAGAAACATTTGAAGCAAATTTTCGATTATATGGGAGATTTTATTGGTTTGGTCGTTTTAATTTTATTAAATTTCTATATTGAATCTAAATTTATTCAATGTAAAGTTTCTGTATTGAATAGTAAAGGTAATAATATGTAACGATAGAGAATCGGGAAATTTTTATGTACTTACAAATTTATAAATATTTTATATTTTACTATATAAACTGCTCAATACTGTTTAGAAAACATGATTTTTAAACTTTTAAATCCGATATGTGTGAGCGAAACTTATGAAACACCTTGAGTAGAATTTTGAAATTAATAATAACAAACTTTTATCTCAATCTCAATATATTGAATATGTAACAAAATGTCATAATATGATAAACTAGCACAATATATTTTATAATAAGCTTGTATCTCTTACATCAGCTTTCTTTTGAATGAAAACATGAAAATATGATAAAGATTATTGAAAAAATTTGTACTTTACTTAATACAATCTATGCACTTACTGTAGGTTTTTATTTCTTACACTTGCAAGAAATTGTTTATCTAAATTTTATCTCTTTATCTTAACATGTACCTTGTTTCTTATTTTCCTTTTAAATACATTCTTATGTATTATGCAAAATGTAAAACAATAATAGGAAATGCATGTAAAACTGAAAATCTAGTCCAAGGATATTTCATATTCGAAGATATGAATTCACGGTCAAAATGAAATGAATTTCTATGCTTTTATTTGGTTCATTACTCTTTAACAACTTTCTGGAAAGAGATACTTGGCAATCGATTTCGTTATTTATAATTTGATATAGGAAACAATCACATAGATACACTTATTACGTTGACTTTAAATACAATTTTAAAAAAATTAAAAAGCTGTGGGAAAATATTTTAAAATCCCTTCTTTGGTTAAAACAAAAACTCGATGCCACTACATCCGATTGCAAAAATATTTTAAATCTCAATTTAATTTCGGCTGCAAGAATTTATTATAGACTTTCAATAAGAATTAAAACTTTATTATTCTAATTCTCTAAATAGAATTGATTTTCCAACTAATTCAAAAAAAATTATTTTCGAATTTGAAAAACTTATATAAAAAAATTTTCAAAATTGAAGGTCACACACAAATTATTAATGGAATAACATAGAAAATATTTATGTAAGAGACTTTATCTGTAAATTTTAGTAAACCTTCTAGGCGTTAACTTCAAAAAAAAAAAAAAATTACATAAGAATGTAAAGACGGAAATCGAAAGGAAGATAAATTTACTTTTATTTTTTTATTAAAACCGCCTTTTTAATTCAAAATCGATGATGACGAAGTCAATAAGTTAAAAAGAACGTGAAATCACGAATTCGTATTTATTTAAATTTTGTGTTGAAAATTATACTTTGTTATTCAAATTGTGAATGTATCCTCTAAGCAATCTAATTCGTATCCTGAAAATTATTACAAGTAAAAGATTATAAGTCGATTTTTTTGGCACGTTTTAGAAATATATTAAAAATTTTGTTTAAATTTGTCTGTATAAAAAAATAAATAGGTTTAGTATGTATATATGATGTTTTTAAATTTATTTCTGTTGTACATATTGCAATTGAAGCATTTTTTTTTAATACAGGTGTTAAAAATTTCCGAAAGAAAAAGATAGGGTGACCCAAGCTGTCACCAGACCTAGTGGGGGATGGTCACAAACTCCTAAAACTAGTCAAACTGACTATAATCATTAGTTTTGCTCTATTGTAGTTTGATGTCTATATTCCGTAAAGGAAGGCACAAAAGTGTTCAAACCCTCTAAATTGAACTATGACGATTCAATGTCAAATATATTAATAACAATGTCAAGTTCTTTCTTAATGCCAAACTAAATATGAAGTTCCTTATTACATTTAAAATTTGTACAGATTTTTATGATCTCTTGCTATTTTAACATTGCTTGAATGAAATTTATAAAAATTGTTTTTTCAAATTTAAATTTTGAAGTTAAAATCTTATAATTGTGAGGAACAAATTTACATTTTAATATTCTATAAAATTTTCCATCATTATTTATGCCTACACACAATTGGTTTGATTACAAAAATTGTCGTTTAAAATATGTGATTTTCTTATAATCATCCTAAATTTGATCATATAAGATTTGGAAAAAAAATATAACAGAGACATTTATGTGAGCACAAAGATAGGTATGCGTATCTACATTTTCATATTTTCATATTTTTCTGTTATCATTCAATATAATAAATTAATGTGGTGTCTATGGTTTTTGTTTTTTTTTTAAATTCACAAATTTTTATTATTTTTTTTCAGTTTTTGTACTCGTATTATTTCAACAAAATTATATTTCTAATTTAATTTTTGTATTCGTTTATTATGCAATATATGAAACTTTACATAATATTATATGCCTTGGGATAAAGCAATGTATGACAAATTACCACGAAAGAGCAAACATTGTCGCAATCCCGAAGACTTAACAGTACTACTCTTCCAAAATATTCCCATAATTTAATTGTGAGCTTTAATTTCATTTAGTGTACTATCATTTCGAAAATGTAAAATTCTCACATCTAAAAAATTTCTATAGTTCATTTAATAAACATTCGATAGACATTTTAAAGTTGTATATTTCTCATTACCTTGTAGATACTAAAGTTTACTAGAATTGCAATTTTAAAGGCAGTTTTGGAGAACTTATTGCGAAAAAATCAAGAACGTTTTTCATACCATCATAATGTATACCTCACAAGATATTAAGCAAAATAGCTTTAAGAAAGACGTTTTATGATCATAGTATGACTAAAGTTCAGATTGTGAATGTATTATTATTAAAACTGGGAAGCAATTGTTTATTTAATAAGCGTACATCAAAAACAGATCAGTACACCAAAGACCTTCGTGATGGAAATGGAAATACTGATTGAAATCAACTTCATTTGCGATATCCTTTCAATAGAATTTTTGATTTAAAACAAAATTATAGTTCACAATTTTACATACACTTCACTAATCCTTTATGTTACTTTTCATAGAAATATTTCCCACACAAAATACTTATTTTTTTAATTCAAATTCAATTAATTTTATTTCATTACTTTCTATAAAAATATATATTCATACTTTAATAATATTATTAAATTATATATGAATATTTAATTGAATAAAATATTTATGTACGTACCTGCATAAAATTGATTTTTATTTCTTCTATTCATTGTCATCAATTACATTCTTTTTAATTTACTTCAAAAAAATTTTATATTTTACATTAAAGGACACTAACATAAAAGATACATAAAAGATACTAACACATACTTTAATGTTAAATAACATTGTACATTATATAAAAGCACTTATATTTATTTTATCACCAAAGGTACAAATATTTAATATTGACTCGTCTACTATATTATATGTATTATAAAATTAAATTTTTTTATATTTTCTGTATGAGAAGAACAAAATTTTACAACCATTCACAAATTCATTTCCTTTATAGTTTTTCATATTCTCGGATATAATATTATTTTTCTCTAAAAATTTACTTTAAAAGTCCTTTTCCTCTGTATTCCTTTCAAAATGATCTGCATGAAATTGGCTTTCTCGAAAATAATAAAATTGTCCCTTGAGACCACAAGCTAATGCAATTATTGATTATAATATACTTATACATACATATATGTGACTATTTTAATACATATATTACAATTATTGTGCACCTACCTATAACATATAATTTTAAGTGCATCATAAAATTCTCGATACACATATTATGTTATACAATCATTTAAACTATTATATTTAAATATATTCATATATCTTTAAGAAAAATATACTTACAAAATTTAGTTATATAACATTTAAATATGTGACTTTGTACTTAAGGTAATAACAAAGTAACATAAAAATGCTTATTGCATGCTAATGGTTTTGAATACGGATATAAGAAGTCCTGCAAACAAATTTAATTGGCAATTAATAAATTGCAGGTAGGAAAGGAAAATTTTATTCAAGGACTTGTTTTTTACTGAAGAGTTTTCGACATTGCTTATTGGAACAAGAAATAAATAAAAGCTCTAAAAATTTGGTACACTTTCCTTAAAACCCTGTTCCAAAGACGTGACATAACTCAAAAGTTAACTCATCCCCATAGATATAAAGTTTGGGCAAAATCGGTTTAGCCGAATTTGAGATACTGATCTGAACAGACAACTAAAAATAGTTTATTTACGCTTTCCTAGCATGAAGAAACTCAATTCCTCCGAAAACTCGACATCCGAAATTTGGTGCGATCACATAACCTCTCTCACTGTATGCAATTTTTTTGGTAAAAATTGTTATTACTTTACTTACACTTGCACAAAATGTGCAAAATTTCTTAAGGTATCCTTGTTTAAAACAAAATTATGAGAACGAATATGCTTTTTACAATTCTTATTTAATACACATTACACATACAATTATGTTTAATAATATTGTACATATTGGTAATTTGTAACTTACTTTTTGTATTCATGTACTAATAATGTTATAGAATAAATACACCATAATAGAAATGTATGTTATAAAGTTATATAGAAAAATATCTCTAAAAATAAAAAATCTATAATTGGAAATTGTCTGTTTGCTATATATGGAACTATGTATACTTTGCAATGTATGAGCACATTACCCAAGCTCTTTCCATTTCATTTACAATTCCCAGTTCCTTCTATTTAGTTTAATTTAAAAAAATTTGTGAATTTTTAAACCAAAGTTTAATTTAAAAGCTGTATATATCAAATATTGTAGTACTTGCCATATGCCAAAACAATATTACTTGTTTCCCCATTAACATCCTATGCAACATGCTTTTACTTTTGCCTTATACCTATCAATTTTCAATAGAAAAGAAAACTGTTGGTGTTACACTCATTTTTGCCTTTTACTAAAAGTCAGTACAATATTTTCTTATCAGTTTACTGCAAACTTTGCCTTTACTATATTGAAAATTTTTCTAATATAACTATAATCTTAAATTATGGTAAAATTAAATAATGGCTAAATAAAAGATAAATTTAAATTTAAGACCTTGTATTTTTAATTGAATTTATCTTTAAAAAAATTATGCAGTCAAGTTACTTAAACGCTATACTGTAATTTTTAAATGTACAGGTAAACTTATATTAGCGTACTTTTTAATTAGTACACATTTTCGCTGAAAATTGTTTGTGCGTGAATAAATAGAGCAGTTTAAAGGTTATAAGACTATTTCAGTAACAAGAAATTATATAAATGTATAATATTCTATTTTCGAATTGGAAGGAAAAATATGAAATATATAGTGCCGCAGGAATTTTATTTTTAGAATTAATTCTCAAAAATTAATAGGTTTTCAATTTATAATATCTGATAAAATAATATATATTTTCTATATATACCTATATTTTATTTATTATATATAAAAATTCAAAAGACTTGTTCAATTTAGTTGATAAATATTTATACATATTTTGGACAGGATAACATTCTCTGCTGGGCAGAGGGAGATTATTACAAGAAATTCCCACTCCGTTCAAAAACTGTAAGAACTGGTTTAATATAGATATGGAAAGTGTACTCATATGAAATTTTCTAATAAAAGACAGAAATTATAGGATCGCATTTTTCTAGAATTTAGCAAAAACACGTTATGATTTCTAAGTTGAATGGTAAAAATTTTGTATGGAATTTCACATTAAGTTTTATATTCTGTATTCCAATATACGAAAAATAATATCGCTTTTTTATTTTATAAATCAAAAGTCCATAATCAATCAAAAAAGAAATTTTATTACATTTAATTTTATTGTCGGATTTGAATAAACCATTAAATTCCCAAAAAAATAAAATACTCCAAAACCAAAACACCGAAGATATTTAAAATTAAAATTTTGAAAATCTCAAAATAATATAAGAAAACCACATGACTGTCTGATTATGTCTTACTGTGGTATGAACACACACACATATATATGTATTACTTATCAAATACAAGTACATTAAATGTGTATTAAATGTTCACATAATACAGACATATGTGGGTACATAAAAATATGTGTTACTACTTTGTGTAAGAAAAGCTATAAAAAGTTCAATAAAAATGACGATTATAATAAAAACAAAAAAAAACAAAAAAAAAAGTTTTGTTTAAAAAACACGCACATGAAAAGTATGTACTCAAGAAGCAAAAAGTTAAAATTAAAACATAAAAAAAACGCATAGTTATACTTTTAAATTAATGCAAAGTCTAAAGAGTCTAGACTTATATAAGCTTTTATGAAAGTATATTTTAGGCAGTCAAATAATTTCATCTCTTTTTTATCGACTGCATTGCTTACAGTAGTGGAGATTATGTGATGACACCAAATTTCGAATGTCAAGTTTCGGTAGGAACGCATATATCCATAAAAGGGAAGGGTAAGCAAACTATTTTTAGGTAGATATCGGCCTGTCGATCTAATCTGATTTTGATGAAATTTTATATGTGAGTTTATTTCGGTTATGTCAGGGATTGATCAACTTTTGGAATATGTCCCAAAATTGTAAAGAAGTGTTTAAAATGCATTTTTAAAATCTTTTCTAACAATTTTCACTAAACTAGACAATATAAATTACGGTCGATTATGTGCTGGTCCCGTCAAATTTTTTTATATATTATTGATGTTACTTAAGATTATTTTAAATTTTTTCTTTTTTTATATTTTACATTAATTTTGCCCTACATAAGTAAAATGCAATGTTATATCAATTTTTTAGTTTCGTATGAAAAATTTTAAATGATTAATTCAAAAATTTTGTTGAGTAACAGGATTTTTTATTTAATTTCAAAAATTCTACTTGTGCTAGTCTACTTCCTATATTAAATCAGATTGTAAAGATACAATATTATTTTTGCTATCAAATACTGACAACATCTGTTTTTAAAAAGGTTACAATTTTTTTATTAAACAGAAAATTTAAATTTTTACAAAATTCAAATGTAATTTACAAAACATGAATTAAATATTACTGAAAAAGTCTTTTGGAAAATTGCAAACATGATCCTTAAAATTAAAAATATGCATAACAAAAAACAAAATTTAGGGCAATTTATTTTTGAATTTTCGTAACGAGAAAAAGTATTTTTTTATTACAAAAAATACAATTCTAAAGTTTTTTTTTTTAATATTAAAAAAAGTCAAGAGATTTAAGAGGAAATTTTTTTTTTCAAAAATTTAAAAAAATCCTGTATTGTTCGATTTGAGTTAAAAAATAAAGCGTATATGGATTTCTCTTTATCCTTTTAGTAGTAGACATAGTGTTACACAGTCAAAAACTAAACAAAAAATCTATAAAAAAAACACTAGTCAATTTTTAACATAAACCCTTTTAGTCGCATCTATCGATTTCCGATAACAAAATGTGCTTATTAGTTTCACTCCCTCCGTCATTTGTCAGTGCATCTGTGTTGAGCGACTGCTATATTTAGAAAATGACTGTTTCCACATTTCCTTCTGATTACGAACAATATCTTAATTTAAATCTAGATATATATATATACATAGATATGAATAGATTTTGGTAACCTATGATATAATAATGCTTTTGTTAGTTTAAACCGAAATATTTTATAAAGAGAATTTCTACATAATACTAAAAATACACATACATATTCGGTAAACAAAATAGCATACTAGTTAACATGTAAGAAAAACAAAAACATAAACTCAATATATAATGGAAATTCTAATTAATATAATGACATAATAATTTTATATTATTAAAATTACAACATAACAATAATAATATAACAGTAGTACAGTGTGATATTTATTAATATATATTTTATATATCTTATATTTCGAAATATCATAACTGAATACAATGACTATAATCGTAAAAAGCTTATAACTCGTGTAATTACATGAATATGCTTCACAAATCACAATAATATGATTTTGATATCATATTAATTAGAGGGCATTAATAATTATTACCAATATGTTTCCTTAATCCAAAATATATGTGTATCATTATGCAAAATTACAAATATTTTGCAATAAATAAAGAACTAAAATTAACCATAACAATATTTAAATTGAATTGCTTTAGAATTTACCAAAGTTAATTATATTAATTTGAATACTCCTTGATCATTTTGCTTATATCAATTACAAAATATTGATTTTGTAATATAATTAGTATTGTTACTAAATGTTTGAGAACTAAATTATATTAAGTATTTCTTGCTCATAGAAACATATTGTAGATTTTTGGTTGATATTATGATTGATATGATTAATTGGTTTCATATTTGTGACCGGTCAATGATGAACTCTAAACAAGTAAGATTCATGATACAACGTACAAATAAATGGTTGTTTGATTCATCTTACTGTTATGCTCATATGGCATAATAGTAAATGAATTCTTGCAAATAATTTTCATTTTAACTTTTACTATTAATTAGATATTATTAGATATACTACTCAATTTTAAAGCTTCATTTTTCCTGATCTGTTTTTTTTTTTTTAAATAAAAATAAAAAAAAAATAGTATGACAATAATCAAAATTACAAATTGTATCAATTTTCATTTCTTGACTATTCTCTGTGACTGATTCTACTTCAACTAAAACAACCGAGGACGGGATGTAGTCTACAATGAGCTTTATTCAATCAATGTCAAAATGAACGTATTTAAAATATAGAACATATATAAAATTAAAGGATACATTGGTTTATATGTTAAGAATTTTTTGTCCTTAAATTCCAATAAAATAAAAATATATATGAACTTTTTAAATTTTAAATTTAGTTTTCATTTCGCACAAAAATAAAATTTTTAACTTAATGTAAGCTATACATAATTTTTCATGAAATATAGGTAGATGGTGTTCAATGAAAACCATTTAACCATATTTTAATCATTTCGCCAGAATTTTACAATTCGATCCTTAGAACCTTTCGCAAATATTTTTAATGTTGCTATTTTGAATAATTTCATTCCATACAACATATTCAAATCCAAAAATCTTTAAAACTTCATATTAAATAAATTACAAAACTTAAATACGAAATAAATTTTTTTTAAAATCATTCTCAATTAATTATTATTGTGTTATGGTTTCGAGTATTTTATTTTTTCTATATGTATGTAATCACAATTTTTTTACTAATAGGAAAAATTAAACTTTTCCTTTATTGAAACATAAAAACAAGAACAAAAATTTTAATTCCAAACGCTTCATTGGATCATAACCTACATACATATATATTATTTTTTAGCGTCATGCTTGCCAACTTTTTCAATCACAAAATTAAATTTAGAAATAAAGACGAAAAAGCATTTACATGTAATACTAAAATTAATTTTTAATATATAATATGTATGTATGTGTATTAATTAAATTCTACACCAAGATGTGTATAGTAAACCATTATATTACATGGCAACTATGTACAAACACATATACCTGTATATAGATGTACGCACTATATATATCTATTGATATATACATACATTATATAATATAAAGAGAAAACGATTGTATGTTATACACAAGCTGTACGTAATTGAAAATGAATAATGCATTTTTATCAATTTCCTTCATACATGACATGACATTACAAAAATAAAAATAATTTCCCATGTTTATATTAAGTTTTTGATGATTTTGCAAAATTTAGTATGTATTATATTTATTAGTATTTAGACAATGAATACTATATTATGTACAAGAAGTTGATAAACAATCACAACCCAAAATATTCTGTTTTTTTACTGATTAATGATGTAAATTCGATGAACATAAAAAGATATATTATTTTTATCAACCTGCTTTCAGGTTATTCAAAGACAGTCTAAAATATATTTTTTTGAGAAAGCAATTCGCAATATCCATTTTTGTATATTCTAACTATTCTAAATATACTCGATTTAATAAATGATGGTTCTGTTAGAGATTCGGAAAGTTTTCGACAGAAAATATCATCTGTAAACATTTCATGTTAATTGTGCAGAAAGGATACCTTTTACAAAATATCTTTTACTAATTTTTTAAAAATTTAATATTTTTATAATGTTAATGTTTTGCTTATGTTTCAATTTAAAATATTTATGTTTATTTCAAAAACAGACCAGACATCCTGTTATTCATCGGCCTATTTCAATACAATCACACGATTCATTCTAAGCCATTAATGACGAACAAATTCAAATAATAAAAACCATAAAATACTCCTTTTAAAAGAATTTTTAACATGTATCCTAAAAGTATGCAATTTTACCGAATTTATCAGATTGTTTTAATTTTTATTAACTCTAGCTATTCTTATTTTCTAACAAGAAAAAAATATATTCTAAAGTTTGCAAAAAAATGACTATTGCTCATAATATACCAATAAAAAATCGATATTTTCTATAAACTTCTTCTTCTGATTTTCATTAAAAAAAATATTTAAAATTTTGTGAAGTATACCTACATCAACCAGTAGTATCTTAAGGGCTTTGTAGAATAACTTTATATTCCCATGAGGAATATATTTAAGGTAAAATTTAAAATCGAAAATATAATTAATGACAGAAAATCATTGAAATCGATCTGTGAAGCATGAAACAATGATAGACATTGAATTAAGTAAATATTTTTAAATTAATTTAGAAATCCCTTTTGGAAAGATTTAATCAAAACAATCTTAAATTAAAACTTTTTTTTAAGAATATGACCTTTAAAACGAAAAAGAAAAAAAAAAGAAAATTTCGATTAAAATTTTCATAATCTCTTCTTTTATTATGAATTCTACTGTGTATATGTATATGTGCATAACCCGAAATTTTCCGCCTTCATAAATTTTTTCCTTTTTTTTCCTTTTCGTACTCTTTTAATACCGTTTTATCCCTTTTTTATGATTTTTTAAGATAATAACAAAATATACTAACATGTTTAACTTTTTTTTCTTGTTTTGTAATACATTAATGGTGAATTTTTGTATACTCGTTATATCCTGACAGAGTGACTAAGTATTTTTTGTTCAATTTTTTTTTTTTTTTTGAAAAAGATTATTAATTTTCATCAGAATGTTAAATCAAATTTGTATTTTAAAGCTTCAATGTTTCAGCATAAAAAATTTCGAATATTTAAAATTATTGATAAAAAAAAAAACAAATTAAAAATAAAAAAAATATTTGACTACTACAGAAAACATGCACATACAAACAGGAAAAAAAAATTAAAAAAATTGGATTAAAATTTGGGACAAAAAAAATTTAATAAAATTTTTTAAAACTGTACAAATCACGACCTACAATGGGTATATCAGGTATTTCCAGTACAGTGCATAAAAGCAATATATAGAAATTTTCGTTAAAATAAAAACTGCCGGAATATTGAATATTCTTATAAGAAATTGCAATTGGATTTCAGTTTTAATTCTATTTGAAAAACAATTGTTTTCTTGTTTGCGCCGGTCAGATTCAAAAACACTTGAACGGATCTCATCAAAAATTTAAAATTCGTTTGAGCAGTTTAACCTGGATAAGAAGAATTTTAATGGAATCGAGCACTTGTTCCATTAATAAAGGTTCCTTACTTATTCAGTTTCAACATTAAAAATAACTCTGACTCCATTATTTTGTATTTACTTTATAGTACATGTGAAAGAAAAATATAAAAAAAAAATATTTTATTCTAAAAGATTGTCTTCATGCTAAAATTTTCAATTTATTTGAGTGAAAATGAAGTAACACAGAAAATAGAATTCACAGACAACAAAGAAATTCATCTTATATAGGGGGTAAAATTGTCCAAAATTTTCAAGAACCTTTAGATAATTTATGTACCTTTTCCAAAGTAAAAAAAGCTTAATCTAAATGATGAAGTACGCAATCTAAACGATCGTAGTTCTATATAAATTGATTATTTTTGCTTCTATTATTTGTTGACGAAACGATTTTTCAATGCTTTTATCAAGTTTCCGATTCAATTGAAAACAAATTTTAGTTCAAATTTTAGTATCAAATATTTTAAATAGTTAAAATTTCATAATAAGAATAACTAACAACAAAAGGTATAAAATGTTAATGTTTCGATTTAAAATTTGATGCAAAAATATTCAAAAATCGTTGGTGTTAGGCGTTTAAACAGGTTGTTAAGTATTTGGAATTTTAAGCAAAGCATCCCCAATTTAATTGAATATATTCAGTCTGACACCTTCTTTCCAACGAATCAAAAATAAGTGGAAATGTCGTTAATCAATTATTTTAAAGAATTGATCTTTATTATATAAACTTAAAATGTACAAGAAAATTTTTTATTTAAATTTCATCAGTTTCATAAATTACATACACAATTTTCCTGTTAAACTTTCAGGAAAAAAGAAAATGTTTTTTGTTTTAAACTTTTCCAATTCAATTTAATGTGAAGAAAAAAAAAACATTTTATTTTTTTTTTTTTTGTATAATCAATCAAAAGGCGTTTTGTATTTCATATAGAGGAAAACCAAACTGTGGAAATTGATTGAAAACTATTCAAATAAAACATTTGAAGGGTGATTTAATTCTTAAGTGTAGTGATTAATTTTACCTGTAAAAAGGAGGCATGAAAATAAAACTTTTTCGTTCGTTTCGTACTCTCCCTTTCTTTTCTTTCGCTCTCCCCTACAAAAAAACAACTTTCAAAAACATTTTAAAGCCAATTCCTTTTAACATCGTCATGTTTCACTCTAATTTTGAAATATATATATACAAAAATACTAAAAGAGTGGTGAGTCGAAAATAATGTATAGACAAAGAATTTTATATGAATTCCTCTTTTTTCCTGCGTAAGTGAAATTTATTAGACAGGTATAATATATTTGTCACTTTGTTGATAACCGTTATATACATAATATATATTTGATATAAATATATAATTAATGAGAAAGACATTAAGTATATGTCATTAACTAGACGTATTGTGCAATAAGTTGACAATAATTTCTCACTTTTAAGTAATTTGGAGTGAATTCGTTCTTCTATGGTTGAAAATAAATATGTTTAAATGGTTATACATTAACGAATTTGTAAAATATTATATAGAATTTGAATTTGTTTAAAAATTTAATTGACCTTGATTTAATCAAATGCTGCTAATTTAAAATTTAATCGTAAGTATTATGCTAATCGTAAATCCGAATCGTTCAATTGTTACAGTTGTGTTTCCAATATTAATGTGCTTTATCAGTATTAACTTGAGCTGTCCACTTATAAGTAAGTGGGACCTCATAAGAATGGTTACCAATTCATACCCAATTTTTTGAACATATTATAGAAAATATAACATGCTATACTCGTAAACCAATTCAATTTCGAAAATTTACAAAACATTATTATCGAATTAGCTTTTATTTAATACAATAAAATATTAAGTGGAATTTAACTAAATTCAAATAATTTGTTCATAAAAGTTGTAACGAACAAATTTTTATTATTTTCTTTTTCTTTTCCACTGCATTTCGTTCAGGAGCTTTGAATTTCCAACAATATTGAAATTGTTTTTTTCTTGCTGCATTTAGTTCGTATTTCAATTGGTGTGGTGAAAGAGTATTGACATCAATATAATATTTGATGAAGCTTCCCCTCAGAGGTTTTAAATCTATAAAATAAAATATCAATTACAGTAAAATTTCTACTGGTAATGATGAGATAAATATGGTACCTGCGATGTATTTACATATTGCAACCAAACTCTTGAGTAATCTAAACTAAAGGCAAATAATGAGCGGATGAGCTGTACAATCACGAATTTTTGTTTTCCTTGGATGGAAATAGTGTTTATAACTTACAGTTTATACGAGTACTGCCTTTAATTTACAAAAACTCTAAAAAAATCTTTTAAATTTTCATATTTAATTCAAAGTTTTTTTTAAAAAGTGCTCTTACCATCGACCTTTTTTAATTGACCTAAATATTGAAGTTCTGAAACAGGAAGAATATGTAATTATTTTTTGCAAAAATAATATAAAATTATTAATAAATTTTCATAAAATTCATTCATATTTAATTTTTAAAAGAATTTTTAATTGAATCCTTAATTTAATTCTTTTTGAAAATGTTACTGCCCTGAACTTGGAAAATATCATAAAAATTTTTAATACCAATAAAAATTTATAATATATTTAAAAATTGGTTTTCCACTACATTCAAGAAATAAAAAATAAAATAAAAAGAATGAATGAAAATTTAGAGCCTTAGAAAAAGTTTTTCTCTCTTTAAATTTCCGTTAAATTAGTTTTTCTTTATTTTATTTGAACTTTTTTGTTTTTCAAAGACTTATTCAAAGTGTATACTCACAATCCTCATAATAATAAAAATGTTAAAGAAAAATAAATAACATATATGTATGTACATGTATAATAAGATAACAAAATCTATAGGCAAAGTATTTGCAAGTGAATTTCCAGTTAGATGAAAAAATAGTTTCAATTTATTGGATTTTATGAAAATCAACAGAAAGGATGCATTGTATCTCAGAATGAATTTATCTTTAAAAGAGTTTTCTTTTTCATACATATATAGAATGTAAAGTAAATAAATTTAATTTTCCTGGAAAATATATACAGTTATAAAGCTATAATTTGATTTCTCAATCTTACACAATTTTCTATTTTACTATATATGAAAAATTTATATAAAATTGGAAATGTAGCAAATACTTAAATCTATCTGCCCTCTAAAAACTTTTAAAATCTTTTCTTACAAAACAAAAACTTAATAATAATTTCAACTTTATTACTTATATAATATATTAATTGAATTTTATATTTTACTTACTCTATAGTTGCATAACTTTTAAAAACTTTTTTTTTTGCACTTAATGTGTTTGGCAAATATTTTAATCAAAGGAAAAATAAAGCATGGTTTTTAAAATTTCTTTGTTTTGATAGATTTAGAATTTAAATATTAATATGTATTTAAAGTACTTTAAATTTAAAAACTAAAATATTTGAAAAAAAAACAAATTAAAATATTAATTAAAGTTTCAATTGAATTTATGTAGTATTTTAGAATCTACATGTATAATAACATGAAATGGGGAAATTTATCAGGAATATATAAGGCGAAAAATTCAAATACATATTTCCATAATACCAAATGAATAGCTGGAATTGAAAATTTATGAAATTTCATTTCGAATATTTTGAAAATAACCACATTGTTTCGAAAATACTTTGTCTAGGCCGATTTAATTTTAAATAATACAACAGCAACATAATTCAAAGTGAAACTATTAATCAAATATTGTTCTTAAACTTAAATTGCGTCAGCCTAATTAATAAGATCTTATATTAGTACAGAAATTTTAAAATATCTAATTGGAAATTTGACAAATATAATTTAATGGATATTTTATCATATTTAATATTATTTTTACTTATATTTTTTAATATAAAACTCTATAAAATAATGTAACTACTAAATTGTTAATTTATTATTTATTATATTGATTTTTTATACTGCTAATTTTTTATTTTGAATAAAGCTATTTTTAATTTTTCCAAGATAATTATAACTCTAATTAATATTTTTTTTCAACTCCTATAAGTATGCAATTTTAGTATGTCGTAATAATTAATTAATATAAATATTGTATAGCTAGTATTATTAAAATAATTCATTATACATGGAATCTCTTTACTGAACATAAATTCTGAGTAGAGAAACTTACAAATAAATTGCAACTAAACTATTAGTACAAATGACTTTCCAGCATAGAATAAATAATGTCTACTCACTCTATACAAAGTTAGTGACATATTCTATGTAAATAATTGTGAATATTATTTACATAGGACAATAATAAACGTAATGCTGTACAGATAGTTGAAATGTATACACATATAGATACATCTAGAAGAGTACTTTTTCCTAATATAAATAACTTTTGCATACATAAACATATTATGAACTTCAAAATATTCTGTATAAGAGTTTCGTTTACATTTTATATCAACTATAAACATACAAACATTTATGAACTTTTTAGAATATATTGTACTTCTTAGAAAATTGTATGGGCATTATTTTCATGTTACAAATTGTATATATTTTGTACATTGTATTTTGCATAGACTTAGATATTGAGAAAATGAAAAATTGAAATTACAAATAAAAAAAAAATTATATCATTGAACAAATATTAAAACTGTTTTATAATTTACTTGTTATGTATTTTAGTGCAATTTGTTTACTTCAAGATTTATTTTTAAAAATTTTTTTATATAAGATGTATATAACAATATTGTGTTAACGTTAATAATATTAGGTGGAAAAATGAATCGAATCATAATCGAAACCACTTTGGTTTAGTATAAGATACCATTCCAATTTTCAAGATTTAAATTTTTTCATATTTTTTACACGCTATTCAAACTGGCTTTAATTAAAATTCAGCTCTTTGATAAATGAAAATTTTCAAGAACTTTAACTCTATTAGAATAGAACTGAATATAGTTAAGTGATTTAAACTCTATTAGAATAGATATGTATCATACTATGGTCAGTTATGTTTCATTCATTACAAAAAGGTCCTTTTACCACATTGTTATAACAGTTATGCAGAAATATTCGAAAATCGTATTTTTTTATCGGTAATTTTATACCCTACGATAAACCTTATGAATTTTTCAGGTTCATAATATAAATTACGTATACAACAGCACCAAAGATAACTTTATTAGCTTTGCTTTGTCTAATGTAAAAATGAAGAAGAATAATAAAATGAAAAACGAAAATTTTCTTATTTTCATTTACTAAGTAAAATTTATATTTATTTTTCTGGAGCAACTGGTGCATATTTATTGTTTAATGTTTGCACAAAGCAGTAATAACAGTTGCATTTTCACTATATACAGACAAACCATTTTGCATTATTTTCTTTCCCTTTTGTTTTTTTATTTTTGATTCTTTAGCTTTATTTCTTCTTAAAGAAAGATAATAAATGTAAAATTGCTTTTGGTATTTACTAACTCCTTTTATCCGCCATGTTATATAAATAAATTTGTTTAGTTTTTCTCTTATCTTTTTCCTTTACTATCCGGTGATAAATTTAATTGTAATGAAATATCGTTTTTAAACTAAAATACAAAATGGAAAATGTTTTTGTATTAAAATAATTTATCTGTATAGTGTTTCTAAACTAAAATGTATATCTGGTTATTTAGTGTTAGAAATTATAAGATTAAATATATTTACAAAAATATATATATAAATTTGTTCTAAGTAATTATATAAAAGAAGATTTTGATTGCAATGATATTTTAAATTTGTTCGTATTCATTAAGTATATTTTAAAATTAATGTTATACAAGATGTTTGCTTGTAAATTAATATCAATAAGTGAAAAACAGATTTTAATTTTCAGAGTGCTTGGTATAAGATGCCGAGATAATTCAATTACGTGAACATTCCTCTCACCTTTAAATATTTCAATTGTTGTTTTGTTGAGTACAGGATTTGGTAGCTATACAGTTGAAATCGTTGCTATTGTTTCAGACGATCAATTTGTATCTTCTTTAAATAAGTCATAATAGGAAGTGCAGCAATTAAAATTATACTTTAATTTAAGTATTAAAAAATTACTTTTAACAAATTAACTTTGTACAAATTGGAACTAAAATAATTTTCCCACATTTCTATTTTCTTAAATTGTGCTTATAAATATTCAAAAGCTATATATCGAATTTGTATATAGCATAGGCTTCTTTAAAATTTATTTCAAAAAGATGATTAGTTTCTTTATAAAAACTTAACTTTTGAAATAATTTTGAAAATTTACCAAATAAAGAATAATTTATTCGGAAAATAGAACTTTTTTTTTAATTCAAATTTTTGGAATATTAATTCAATAAAAAATGTTCTCCAGACCAAGGCTTTTTTTCATTTCCTATGAAATCTCAACTAATCCTTAAAAAAATGTAAAACATTATATCTTAATTCTAGAAAATTTGTTAAGAATCAAATTTATGGTATAACAATGTAACAATTCTTTTGTAAAATCTTATACATTTAACTATTGTACAATGAATTTAATGAAAACGTATAAGGATATTTTAGATTTTTCAGAGAAGTAGAAAAATATTATTATTTAAAGGAAGAATAATTTTGTTTCATTGTTAAATTTTCCTTAAAAGTATTTTTAACTAATTCCCATTTATTTAAGCAAAAAAGAAAAAGGAAAAATTATTCCAAATTTATAGCTACAGTATTTAAAAATGAAAAATTTCTATATATTCTATCATTTAATTTATAAATTTCATATCTTTTCAATGTACGACATCGTAAATATGAACTTTTAAACACACATATCCACATATATATATATATATATATAATATATAGTTTTTGAATTCTATTCCTATATAGTATGCACAATTTAAAATTATGTTGTCATTGTAGTAATCTTAAAACCGGAATTTCCAACTGAGATCATATTGAGAAACGAACAATTATATAATGAGGTACCATTGTTATTACCGACCGTATTGTGTAAACAATAGGTAGGTTATGTGATGGCAACAAATTTTGCATATCGAGTTTTCGGTGGGAACGTACTTCTCCATAGTAGGGAAGTGTAAATAAACTATTTTTAGCAACCTGTCGGTCTGTCGGTCTGTCGGTCTGTCGGTCTGTCGGTCTGTCGGTCTGTCGGTCTGTCGGTCTGTCCGTCTGTCGGTCTGTGTGTGCACGCGTGTATCTCAAGTTCGGCTGAACCGATTTTGATGAAATTTTATATGTAAGTTTGTTTCCACCATGGCACGGATCGATCAACTTTTGGTATATATCAGGCCTCGGGAACTGCACTGTTTAGCGGGCCTGTTTTACATTTTTGAACATTTTGAAGAAAGTATTCAACCGATTTACTTGAAATTTTATATATAAGCTCAGCTCGACCGTCCGCAAAAATTCGTATGTTTTGGAAGAAATCAGGCATTGGCAACTAGACGTTTACTACGGGCCAAATATACATTTTTGTGTATATAAAGAGAAATAATCAACCGATTTCATTGAAATTTAATATATGAATTCCTCATATTAAGCAATGAACATATAACTTTTTTGGAAAGATCAGGGCTCGAGAACTGATTTGCGGGCCGATTTTACATTTTTCACCATATCCACAGAACAAATTGATGGAATTTCTTGAAATTTGATATTTGAGTTCTGGTTGTTACCGAAACTAACTGGCGAGCATTTCAGGGAATTCGGGTAGCACAAAGCGAAACTCTACTAAGAGCCAAATTTACATTTTTCTAAGTATGTTAACTATAAGCTTACTAATGTCCTAAAAATTGGAAAGAAGTATTTAACAGACATTTTTATAATATTCTGTAACACTTTCATTTAACTAGACAATACACAATGCGGTCGGTTATGTGCTGACCACATCAGATTTTTTTTATGATGCTGTGCTTTATTAATGTCTATAATATTACCAAAAACATAATAGAATAATAATTACATCCTTGGCTTAAATAAAAAAAAAGAATTATTTCTATTCAATAGTTCTATCTAATGAAAGTTAATAATGTATAATAGACTGGCTACATCAAGGAAGCTTTGTAGTGAAAAGAATGATATTTTTTTGAATAATCAAGAATTATTCTTTTATTCCATTCAGAGCTAGAAAATATGCTTACACTTTCATTTACATGTTAATCACAATTTTAGTGCCTATTGTCTATTTTTTTTTTTAAATTAAATTTTTTAGGAGAACATCATGAATTTTCAAAAATTTATTATGAATTTTTTTAATAGAAATCTAATTATAAAGCCACGGAAATGAAAATTAAATTGGTCTTAATTATATTATACAATATGGCAGATAAAATACTTGAATGCAGAATTACGATTAAAATTATAAATATTTACTTTTTGTTATTTTATGACCTATCCGCCATAAGACGAGCTTTGTATACAAGATAACACTTGCAGAAAAAGAAATATCCCATTACAACAGGCATATATTTATAAAGAAATCGAAATGATACAAATTTTATGAATTTTGTGACTGGTGCAATAGTATATGAGTTATGGTACAGTCAAGGAGTAGATCAGTTATGTTTTATTACTGAAATGACGAATGTAGAAGAGCATCTAAATATTTTAAATGAATGTTTATCTCCCAGACAGACGTTGTTTATTGACCAGACGTTCAATGAATTGATCCTGTTAGAACTTTTATCTTTCAATAAGATGACGGCATTGACATACATCTAAGAATATAAAGCCATGGTTGAAATGGAATAACTTTATTACAGTTAAATAGTCATGATTCAGACCAGACATTAACACGGTCGAAAATTTATGAAAAAAAAATTTAAAGAAGAGTGAGATTAAAAAGAACAGTGAGATTAATTTTCGTGTTGAAAATTATCAAAGTTGTTATATATGCGCCTTAATTGCCCAAAGGTTTGAAAATTTATGAGGCTAACAGAGATTTAAAAATAACATGAAATTTAAAAATAAATTAAAGATTAAAAATTTTTTTAATAGATTTTCTTTTTTCTTGTTTTAGTAAGTTTCAGTTTTCTTTTTTAGTAAGAATAAAATTATTTAAAATGTTTTTACTTTTTTTTATAACAGGCAAAAATGGAATTGGTTCTGGCAATTTTCACGAATATTCCGAAAATTTAATTTTAATAAAAATATATTACAGAAAATATAATAGAAATACGAAATTTTTGAAAATTTTACTAAAATATTTCAGCATAAAAATTTTAATGCTTTACAGTGTTTTATTATAAAATTTTATATAATAGAAAGTTTGGGAAACTTCAGCGTATAAATTTGATATTAAATTCAGAAAAAAAGTGCAATTTTGGTAGAAAAGTTCTTTTCTAAAGTCGAATTTTATAGAAAATATTCATGTAAGTTTCTGTTGTAAGGTATGTATTCACCCGTGCTTTGATATTTATAATGCCAACAGCTTCCAATAAATTTGACTGAACATTAAAATAAGTTTAGGAGCGAGTCTTTTGCTGTTTAATGCAAATATAAAACCAACTTTTTGAGGTTGAAATTAAATGTTGAAATTATCATTATTTTCATTGAAAAAATTTATTTAACTCATTAAAGTTGCGCGTACAGTATATATCCCAAAAAAAACCTAGTAAAGTTACTTATCTTATATGAAAATCGAATTCATAATGTGTTTGTCTTATCAAGAACTGTCCTATGAAAATAGTCTGTAGCATATAACATTCACTTTCTAAAATAAAGACAAATATATTTCATTATATAAATTTTTATAATTCTATGATATCAAAAATAGGTGTAGGGTATGAAAATATATATAAAGTATTGAAACAACATTTTTTCTCTTAACAAAAGAAAGTATAAAATAACTAACGTTACCATGAGGTTTTGCTCTTGACATCAGAATGATAATTAATTCTCGAAAAATTCAAGTTCTATTCAACAAAAATTAACTTTCTTTTCATTTTGGATATTTAATTATATCTAAATACAAAAGGTAACTTTAATACTAAATTTAACCATTAAGTACTAGCACTTAATTTTATGTTTAAATTTTGTTAGTGAAAGAGAAGTTGAAACGATCTTCTTTTTGAATATTAGTGCAATTAGTACCAATTTCATTAATAGTCATACAAGTATTATGCATATGCAAAAAATTCTACTCATTTCAAAAATATTTTTCAAAAGCAAAAAATTCTACTTATTTTACAAAATTCATCAGAAAAGTAGTGCTTTAACCTTAAATCTTAAACCTTAAAGTTTGAACGCCATAACCATTTCTAACATCATAATCAAATGTACCCGAAATATTTTAAAAATCTTTATAATCATTCTACAAAAGAGTTTCCATATTTTAAAATAAATATTTCGTTTCGCAGACACAATATGTCAGTACCTAAGGGTTAATACACTTTACATTGTACTTGGAAATTTCTAATTATTGTTTTTTTTTTTGTTTTTTTAGAGAACTTATAATGTAGATACAATGTTAGTATGGCAACAAAATATTATTAAGAAAAAAAAGGAAAATATTTTTTTTATTAACAATAATTAAAGAAAAATTGTCATTGACAACAATAATATCCGGCAACGATAATTAAAATTATAAGCTTATGATTTTCAGTTAATATTTCAAGGATTTATATAAGATATTTATTTTCTATTCTATGCTACAATGTAGTTGTTTCTATAAAAGTACACACACAATATTTTGCATTAATATTTTGGAGAAAAAATATATGGATTTTTTCGAAGGACTAGATTTGTACTTGACAATAATAGAAAATATTTTTATTGACTTTTTAGTTTTTTAATCACAAGTTTTTTATATTGTATGGGTAGAATTTTTTTACAAATAAGTTATTAATCTAGTTTTTGCAAACAGTGTTTCAAAAAGTACTGTTTCTAACTGTTTAAATACAATCAATTCAATGAACCGGAGTAGTCGCCAATAAGCTATTGACATTTCTATACGAGAAAAAAAAACAACATTTTCCTCGATGACAACATAAAGTTTGACAAACAATATCATAAAGCCTTACATACGTCACACATTTTAGAAATCTACAAAACTCTTTCTGTTGCTTCAATTCATCCCACCTTTAATATTGCTGTTCATCGTAGCCTAATCAGGAACAACTTTTAGTCAGGTCAACTTACTCTAGATATCCTTGTCGTACGCTCGCTCCTTACCGTCATAAAATATGGTTAAAGAAAAATCTTTAATAATAAAAATAATGAAAATTTCAATAATTTTTCCAGAAATTTTAAGATTTTTTTTAATTATCTTTAATAACAAAAAAAAAAATAAAACTTAAATTTTATGAAAAGTTTCTTTCCTTGAAAGGATTTTATATTTATTAATTAACAATTTTATTTTTTGGTGTCGAGAAAAGAATGAGTGCAAGAAACATAGAATAATAAAAAAATTTTGAAAAAATTTTTCAATTTCATTTGCAACAAAAATACTGGTAAATTTTATTTTCCAACTTGACCAAATAACACTATGTACATACACCAATTATTTTTCTTGGTTTCTAATCCGATTTCACTAATTTAAATTTTGAGAATGAAATTTGTTATTAAGAAAATGTCAACTTCAAAAATACATTTTGACCTGTTTTAGATGAATTTTGTTAGTTTATTTGTTATTTTATAGTTTCAGGTCGTAGAATAGATATCTTGTATTAAGCTATTAATTGAGCTCAATAAATTATTTTTCCATAATATTGAATATAACAAAATGAACAAGCAACCGTTGTTATAATTTAGTGCAAAAAATTATTTTACCAATATTTTTGAACGCAAGAAGTCAATAATTTTTTCTGGAGCCGCAAGATATAATTATTATATGCAATCTACTAAATAAAAGAGAGTAAACTTTCCAAAATTGTTAAAATTGGTTATACAAAATTTTAAATTAAATGAAAGATTAAACTTAAATTATTGTAATTTCATTTTAAGCCCGTTATTTTATTATTAGTATTATAATATATGTATTAAATACACAATGAAAATTCGTTTAACATATGTATGTACATATTAAAATTGTAAAACTATTTTTCTCTAAATTTAACAAAAATTTTAACATATCAAACTTAAACTCAATTTATGTAAAGATTTAAAACTTTGATCAACATTGTAATATTTTCAAAGTTTTTACTTAAAACAAAAAGTTTAAAAATTTTTTTTTTAATATATTTTTACATTTTATATCCCTAAAAATATTAGTATTTGATATGTTCTATGTCCTTTTCATGCATATTTTATATACACACGCATACATGAAATGTATATATTTCTATACATAAATATTTAAGCCCTATATGTAAAAGTGAACGCAGTAAGTTTGTTATTCTGTTGACGCTATCTATATCTTTGTTAGATAATGAAACTTTATTTCACCAAAAGTACAGGCGCTGTTTTTTCGTATAAAAATTTGATGTTATTTTTTTTGTTTTTTCAAAAATCAAAATGTAATCATCCCTGTCAAATCTCTTTTGAAATTTTAATATAATAATTACAAAACCAAAATTATACCATGTGGAATTAATTTAATGCCCCGAATAAGAAATTGTGACATTCCAACATTAAGATAAAGCTTACAAAACTATGTTGAATAATCTAAAAAAATTAAAATATTGTTCATATGACTTTTAATAGAATTATTACTTTAGATTAGCCTTTTTACTTATGTTTGAAACTATGTAAGTAAAATTTACTTTTATGTCTAACGTTCGGTACCCATTCTCCTTTTAATAAAAAATACTATAAAAAACTCAGAATATGTTGAATACTCAGACGATTATATTCTTTGTAAAATATTTTTGTTAGAAACAGACGGATCGGTAACTGAGAAATTGCCGGTTTAAACACATAATTTTCCCTATTTTGATATTGTATCAGGCAACTACTTATGATTTTACGAGATCTTATTTATAACTGATTCTGTGTATTATCTTGTTTTGTATTACATTCGGATTCCAACTTCATAAATCAATTAATGCAAGCTTACCTAAAAATGGATCAGTAATATACAAGTTATTCAGCTAGTGCAAAATTTAACAATAATTTAGAATTTTCTATCTTATCTCTATTAAAGGTGCAAGCTAAGCTGTAGCATCAAAATTTTGTATAAACTCTCAAAAACACATCTAAAACATAATAGATGATTTTATAATCTGTCACATCGACGGATTATATAGATATACATATGTGTATATAGTAAAATTGTAAAATAAATAAAATTTGGTGATTATATTTTCCTCAAATATAATACTACGTTTGTAAAAACTGTTACTTCATATAAAATTCTTATATTATAAGCCATTTATACATTTTATGTTGCAAAAAACTTTTATAATATTTTAGTATGATGTCAGAGGACCATAAAATTTAATATGTAACTGCAAAAATATTTTGTAATCTCATAAATACGCATGATTAAAATAAGAAATTAAAGTTTCATGAAATATTTTTAACTTTTTAAAACTAATAACTTATATTTTGTTAAAATAAAGTTTGTGTATCCATAAACAACAAATTAAATTGGCCTTGTAAAGAATAAATAGTGATAAGATAATATGTAGATCACTGTATATTTTTGGATACACATACATATAAGTTTATTTAAGTCCACTATATATAAACCCAAAATAATTATTTTTATTTTAGAAAAATTTGGAAAATAGAAATTTTATTAAAACAATTTAAAAATTTGCCCCACGAAATATGCAATTTTGTCAATTATAACATTCCTTAAGAAGAATCATAAAATCTACAGTTGGAAGAATTGAAAATAGTTTTCATTTTTTTTTAAATCAAGAGACTTTAACAAAATTTTGTTTTATAAAGAACAGTGGCCAGTGTATATTCATTATAGAATTGACTAGATTGGTGACATAAGTAACATTATTATAAACGAGAAAAAAAAGAAGTGATTATGGCAACAATTATTGAACAATAATTACCATATTATACCATAATATGGTAATCAATAATTACCATAACATTTTCGATATTATAGCTCAATAATTTCTGAAATAAAGCAAAATAATTTTTGAAACTGTATATAGCAACTACCCGAACCACTGCTTTCGATCACATCCCATTTAAATATCGGAATATATGTAATATTATATTTACTATTATATAAAAACAAATTTTAATAAATTGCAAATTTTCATTTTCTTAAATGAAATTCAAATACGAATTGTACTTATTTTTCTTTCAAAATTTTATCATTTGCAATTATAATATTACTAATATATTCTGTGTGAAGCGTTTATAATAAAAAATTATTAAGCCTTAACGTAGTTCCACAAGAATTCATAAAAAATTCCATCAAAAATATTCAAAATTTTTTCTTAATACTAATTTAATTTTTGATTTCTTAATACTAATTTATTTCTTAATGCTACTTTAATTTTTAAAAATAAAAAAGATTACCTCATAATAAATTGTGCATATATGAGAGTTATATGGAAATTTTAGATGCAGTCAATGTACTAAAATAAAAATAAATGACAAATGTAATCAAATCATAAAACCTTAGTAATCTTAATTAACATAAATTCTTAGCAATTATAAATTCGTTAAATTAATTATTTAATGATACTTGTCGTCCACTTTGGGATGTAAATATCAAAAAATTTTATGTAAGTTTACTGTACAATTAGGAATTATATTCATATTTAAATTATGTATGTCTCTAATAATTATAATTATTAGAGAAATAAATATAATTATTTTTCTATCTAATATTTACGAAAGGAAACTATAGAAAATGCGTATAACATATTATGTCGATGTATTATTATTATTAACGCTCTATAATAACTTAGGACAAGGATGCGGTCTTAAAAAAAAAGCTATACTTGTAAAATATTTATTTTTTGTTGGAATGTCTACAAATACCATCTCTTGGCTAATTTCATGTACACATATATAAACATTTATTTTTATAAAATTATATTCTTGGGAAGATACAATTAAATTATAATTTAAATAAATAATAATGTGGTCTAGCCATTTTATTTCATTATAATTATCTTAAGTATTTGCTACCGCAACTCAAGAACTTTATGGAGAACCTCTTCAAAATTTCCTAAGAAAATATTGGTGAAAAAAAGTTAATCTTATATAAACACTTTTTTTATCTTTTATGTTTTTTTTTTAATATAAGAAAATTATAATTTTTTAAACTTTTTTTCATTTGGTGTTCTCCTTCTGAGAGAATAAAAAAGAATGTATACATATTTATGTATGTATAATAGGAAAAGTTTTATATTTCTAATTAATCATTTGGGTGATGTTATATTGACCGGATGAAAATATTCTTTGTGTTTTTTTCGCAATCTAATCGTTCTCTTTAGAATTAGACAATTACAGTATGATATTATTCTTAAGTCAACAATTTTAATTTGCTTCTTCTAATATAACATATAAATAAAAAAAAATAATCTTGAGAAGCAATAAGAGTATTTTTAAGAGAAGCAATATTTTTACTTTAACCGTTAGAAGTGGATATTTATATTTGAATGTAGAAATGTATACTTGCGCAGTGCTATAAATTTTACTGGTTAATAAATACAATGTTAAACATAGTTAAAATTTCAAATCTGAAAACCGCCACTGGCTCATGTTAGTAAGGCTATTACTCGTATAATTAACAATCTTAAGAAAACAAAATTACAATCGCTAAAATTATTGTCAAAATTTTTTCACTTTTGCTTTGTATTTCAGGGAAAAGTAAAAAAACTGCAATTTATTTTAAAAAAACATGTGAGCCAAAATATGTTTATGATACAATAATTTTGCAAAATTATCCTGTCTTCTTTAATAGTAACGGTGCTGTTACTATTATTGTAATCAAACAAATGTAAACTCATATAATGCATTTCTAAAAAGGATGAAATATGATTTTACATACAGTTTTTCTTTCGGAAAAATAGAGAAAAAAGGGTTAACAAAAAACTTACCTCCTCACTACCACAATCAAGAAAGAAGCGAATAAAGATGAAGAAAAATTTTGATTTCTCGTTTTTTGTTTTTCTCTCTATTTTTGTATCTTTTTCTCTATAAAAGGACACCATCTGCTAGACAAACTAAAATTTTAAATTTAACGAGACTGAATATGCTTTACCGTATGGGTTTTAATGTCGTCCTTATAGTAGTTATCGTTCTAGTCGTAAGAGTTAGTGATGAAAATAAAAATTGCCTTTTTATATAAAATTGCATTGCAATTTCTGATTGAACAAACATATAAACAAGGGCACTCATGCATATATGCTCATTATTTTATTTTTTTCAGAAAATTTCCATACATATACACACACATGTGAATAAAGTCTTTTAAATTATATAAAAAAAAAATAAAACTAACTTTTAAGAAAAACTTATATCTGCTTATGGTGTAATGTAATAAAGAATATTTTTTTTCTGTCTTCTTTACATGCTGTAAGTTTGTAGTAATATTTTTCTACCATTTTTTTAAATGTAGAAAAAAAATATAAGAAAACGGGAATATTCTACTGTTATTATTTCTTAAAACTATAGAAAAAGTCACGAAGTAAGAAATAGTGACAGTAAGCAAAAAAAAAACAGATTCCATAATAATTTTCACTATTAAATATATATAATAATGTACATTGTATATTTATATATACGAACATTTAGTTTACATGCTATACTAGAAAAAAATTAACGTTGGTCATTTGTACTCTTGGATAAACATGTAAATAGTGTGACTTTTCACTACTGACTCAACAAAATCTTATATAAATTTAAAACGAGTGCTCTATTAATTTTTTCTGAAGCTGCAAATGTGTCCAAAGCTGCAATCAAGTTAGCTGCAAATCAATTCAATTAATCCCGATTTACGCCCACATCGTCAAATTTCCTAAAATTCTAAAAAATCATTTTTTATTATTTGAATTATTTCTTTCTTATATAATTTTGTGTTAAGCATGCGAGACAAAATAGACTACGCACGATAGCATACTAAGCATAAAAAGATATCACTTTTAAAAGGATGAACATATTTATGATATGGCTTTCAACTTAAAGGGTATATAACTCACTTAAATACAACCCGATACAATTTCAAAACACAATTTTTTCAACCCACTATTCCTTCTTATATTTTTTGAATGTTTTCTTCTATAGTTGAAATAATAAAATTTCTGGTATGCATTTGCGGTTTTTATAAAATTTGTTATACAACCATGAATTTTAACGGAAATTTTTATTGTTCAAGACTTAATATGTATTTGAATATTTTATGTGTTAAGAAGATTTTATATATATGTTTAATGTTTATTCTATATATTTCAAAAATACAAAGTTAATATTATAACTGGCAGTTAACCAAGGTTTCATAGTAAAAATTCTGATAGAAAATCACTTTTGCCTCGATATTTTTAAAGTTTCTTGTACAATTTCATGAAAAAGAAATTGTAGTTTTAAAAAATTCGTGAAGATGCCTTGCAAGACTATATTGCCGTGGACAAAGGTTGAAAGAAATAAATTATGTATAAAATATTTAGCATATATTTTGTATGTTTGACATTAATTTTCCATGACGAGTTGTACAGTATACAAAAAAAAATACACAAGAATTTTGAAATATTTTCTTAATATATGAAGAATAAGCAATTGTTATTTTACTGACACCTTTTATGAAAATGCGGGCTAATTTAAAAAAAACTTACAAATTTTGAAATAATTTTCAACTAGAGTTTTGAAGAACTTAAATTTCTATATTAAAACTTGAAACTTTAAATGAAAAGCATTTAAAAGTTTTCTTATATTGTTTTTAATTTTATAGCCAGCACAATATTTTAAGATTTACAACTTGCTAAATATTTCACAGTTTTGAATACTTTAAGTACATACTATACACAGACTGAACTTTTTGATAGTAGTTGGTAAATTTTATAATGTAATTAATTATAAGTAAAACATTGACCTAGATAATAATTAATGTGGATAAAAAAATTAGCTACTGGAATATAAATATGTACGAGTATATATATGAACTATAAATTATATAGGCATGGTTTATAGTAATGTAATATAAAAATCAACAACATTCACAGTGACCTTAATTTATTCAGGGATTTTAAAGTAAGTACGAGTACCTATTTTTTTTTATAATCCTTTTTACTTTTTTATCATATTTTCTTATTTATTTTTTTATTTTTACGTAACTATAAAGTTATTATTGGAATTTCTTTCACAACAATTTTTAAAGGTCGATATTACTATTAAAATTCTAGTAAAAATTCAATTTTAAAATTTAGGAGCTTAATTTTAAAGTTAAGCAGATGTATATGAACAAATCTTAAAATATTAAAAAAAAATTCCATATTTGAATTTGCTTTTTTTGAAATTTATTATTGGAAGCAACTACTGCTTTGATATAATTTAAAATATTTTTAAAAAATATTAAAAACGAATGGCAATCACTAAAATATTAGCTATTTTTGTAAAGAAAAACCTTAAATTTTTCTGTGAGGTGAACGCAATATTTTTTAATATAAAATTTTCTTTTCCAAAAACAAGAATTAATTTCAAAAATTCGAATAATTTTTTAATATTAATTTCCAATTTCTCATTACTTGATTTCCATGAAATAATAATGAAAATATTCATTAAAATCGTCATTTGAAAATGTAAACGTACAATCACATTTATCTATCCACATTCCATCTCCTACAGATATTTTTAATTTATAATTCAATTGGCGCACTATGGTCTGAAGAATGAAGAATTCAAAAATTGGTTTCCGTTTTTTTTTTTTTTTTCCAAAAAAAAATTTCCTTTGAACAGAAAAAGGGCAGCATAATAAGAAAACTTTTACAAAAAATTAATGAGCGCTATCACCGTTAACCCACATAAATTTTATTTTCTTGCCATTTTTTTTTTGTTAGTTTTCTTTTGCTGGTTTTGTAATTATTTATATATTTTTTACCTTATATTTTTTCGTTTCTCTTTTTTCTTTACTTGACTTGGACAAGATATTTTTTTTTTTTAATTTTTTTTCCCATCATATTTCATGGAATTAATTAAAATTATTCGAACAACCGGAAAAATTTAATTTTGATGAAACCTTGATTTCCCTTGGAAAACTCACCGCGTCATATTTGATAAATTGGTAGATGAAAAAACAAAATGAAAATATTAGAGAAACAGAAATAGTTACAAAAAGGAATAACTATAACAAACAAAAATCCAAAAAACATCAAACACAATATTGTTTAGAAAAATTTTTTCTCTATATAGTATAACCTTTTTGAGATGTTAAAAGCCTGAAATCTTCAGACCTAAAATAAGAGAAAAGGCACAAAAAAATAATATAAATAACACCCAAATAAAAAATTCAATGAATCAAAATTGCTTTTTTCCTTCTCTTTCGTACGATGGTTCTATTAATGTTACAACAACAACAAAAAAAAATACTCTACAGAATAACAAAAATTTTATGAAGCCAACAACAACTGTGGAAAATGAAAAGGCTCAAAATTATTAAAGTTTTTAAAAAATTCTTTTTACCTTCAAAACAGGAATGATTTTGTACCATCTCAATCAAACACCATTTTTATATGTACAAAAATGTTGATGGTGACTTTTTATAAATTTTATTTTATTATGCATTTGTTTTTTATGTAGCACCTTTTTTTTTTAAAAAATGTGCTTGGGGACAAAGTCAATGAAAAGAGAAAGTTTTTGTTTAATAGGTTTGTTTCATATGATAATTTGCCGGCCCTTATAAATTACCACAAGGGTTAATTATTTTGAAGATTTTTAATAATCTTATTTACATATAGGTATAAAGAAAATTTCAAAAAAAAAATTTACCTTCAATTATTTAACATAAAGTCTATAAAACTTAATTTTAATTAAAAAAAGTAAAAATCAATTGTAATAAAAAAAGCCGACTGATATTTTCAATAAATAACGTATTCATAAATATTCCTGCCCCGAAGCCTGTAGGAGAAACAGCGCTGTGTTAAACATTTGAACATTTACTATCCATTGCGTGATATTTTGATGCAATTTCAGGATAAAATGTACTTTCTTTAAACTTTTCTGCGGAAATTTAGATAACAGTAAAAATTAAAATAAAATTTCCCACAAAACTTCTGCAACGCTAACAGATTGAAATACCTTTGTGCTATGAACCGTAATACGAGCTTTTATAAATATGTATCCGACTAACGGTATTACAAATTTACTTACGATATTATTAACAACAATGGTCACAAATAGTTGAGAAAAAAAAATAAATGAAGAAAATAAAAGAAAAATTTTTGTTATGAGCATTAAAAATTCCAAAATTTATTACAGTCAGAATAAATATTGTCACGCGAAATTTCACTAAAAAAAAGCAAAAAAAAAAAAAAAAAACAAAAATATTTTCAATAAAAAACAAAAACTTCAAATAATATAGAAAAACACGTTCTTAACAAGAAAAATATTGTAGCGAAATAAAAGTATTGTCATGCATAGTAATGTTATTGAAGCGATACGCACATACAAAGCAATGTTTTTTATTCAGTACCCTAAATTGTTCTGTATAATTCACATTCTAACTGAATTTTTCTATCTTACATCCAATACTTTGTGACTTTATTTTTTTTTATTTTATTTATTTTCTATTATGTTTTAATTTTTATATGTTGTGGCAAAATAAGAAATAAATATCAGTATGATACAGTATGTTCACCTCAACTTAAAACATAGTAGAGGAACAAAATTTTGTACAAATCGAATTGATGAATACAAACGTTACGGTAATTTTAAGTAAGGCAAGCATTACGGCTGTTCAAATAAAAACACAGTAATTTTTAAAACCAGTTCCAAGAAATCAGTTGTAAAATTGATCATTTTCAATTTTTACACATACCTATGACCTCACAAATTTTATTGGAACTCTTACACATTTTGCTAATAAGTAAGAAGTAATAAAACCCAATAGGAGAAAGAGCTTATTATTTATAATTATGGTCAGTATTTTGTCAATTACAGCCTGACAATTCTATTGAGTGTGGTTGGATTGATTACAGTGCGGATTATATTTTTCAGAGGTTATAAAATATGCTTTAAAACCTATTGCACTTTCAAACACGCATTTCTAAGTTGTCAGTATTTGTTGTCTAATAGGTGAAACACATTTAAAATTTTAAATCAATTTAATAAATTTTTTATTCAGGATATCAGTTTCTTCTTCTTCTTAAATTTAAAGTAATATTGCTACTAGATCAATGAACTCTTAAAAAATCTATTTGCATAACTGCATGTTCGCATATATGTATACACATAATATAAATTAGAAATGTATACATATAAGCATACAGTTATTAATAGTAACGTACACATATGTGTATAATAAATAATATGCAGAATAAATAAATATGACAAAAAATATGGCACCTTGGAAAAGGAATAAGAATAATGCAATTTCAAAAATAAAATTATATTTTTTTTCTTTATTTACAGAATATTGAAAATAATATTATGATGATGCAATTTAGTTATAAATTTATTCAAATGTGCACATACAATTTGTATCATTGTATAAAAGAAATGTATGTAGATAAGTATGTATTCTAATTTGAAAAGAATATTTTCAATATTTTTCATTATTTTTCTATTCTATAGAACTGTAGTTAGTTTAATAACTCGTACGATCATGCAGGTTGCCAACTTGCTATAAAATCTAGCATTTTCTACTTTAATTTAAACAGAAAGATTAGTTTCTGAAAAACAAATTATTAATATCCTGTTTAAAGATGGATATAAAATGTTCTATTATATTTTTGATTTATAAATATTGTAAATGGACAATTCAATTATGAATTTCAAGAAGTTTATACGATAAATACATAATATTCAATTGTATTGAATTTTTGTAATTTCGTCAATTGAATATACAGCCAAATCAAACGCTACGTTCAAATCAAGTTTTTTTATTATTATACTTGCTTCGATTTTCAAAAATTTATTCTTGTTGAGTTTTTAAAAAAGTAAACCAACTAGTGTTTGTTTCAATAAATTTTAAAATATTTTAAGACAATAATGTATTTTTCAATAATATGGTAATCTTAATGGTATTATGTTTATGTATATGTAGTTTATGTATATGGAAAAGAAATTTTTGTTAAATTTATTGAAGTTATTTTCTAACACATTTAATATAGTAAATCATGTATATCTATTGTACACATAAGAAAATAATATTGTAATATATTATGTATTCTTAAGGATGTGTTGTTTTTTTATTCATTCGCAAAAAAAAAAACAAGGAAATTCGAATATATACTCTTTAAAATTTTGATTTTTACACAGGCAATCACGTAATTTTAAAATAAATTTTTATGTCAATTCTTATAACTTTTTTCTTTCTAGTTGCTTTAAGTTGTTCTTGTTATTGTAACTCCTTAGCTTCTCTTATATCATTTAAAGTAAAAAACATATAAATATGTATGTACATGTATATCTTTTATGAGAGTAAAATAATGTGAAAATCTATATGTATGTACATAAATATTACAGAAAAAGTTAAAATTTTCTGCTACTATTCTTTTGGAAAAGGATATTTTGAAGATCTTTTGCATGTGTTATTATACTCCATGTAATATATTTTAAAAAGTCAAAAATTTTATATATACTACATTTACGATAATTTTAATTTATTAAAGGATTCATTTTCTCTTTTAAAAAATTTATAAATTGCTATATAAAAATATAATGGGTGCTTTTTAAAGATAGAAAAATTGCAAATTCATATGTAATTCTTTATTTGATTTAGTGAATGTAACAAGGATCTGTTGAAAAGCTTCGCTGAACCCCAAATAACTTATAGTCATCAAATCGTATAAACTCGGAACTCAATTAATAGATTTTAAATGGTAAATTTATTGTTCACCGATTTCATTTTTAATAAATATCAATTGTAAAATATTAGCGATGATGAGGTGGTAATAGAACGACTTTAATAAATAATTATAAGTAAAGAGTCACGCATGGTCACGCGTAAAGTCTGAAAATGAGAACATGAAAAACCAATCATCAAAAAAATCACCCATTGTAAAAACAAACTTGTAGTAATAATTTTTATAATACAAATACAAGCATAAATGTACTATAACAAAAAAAAATTGTTTATGATGCTTTTTGATTCATTTCAGTTTATTGCCTACAAATTTGTTAACATGATACATAATTTACACAGACATATGCTCGTATGCTTATGAATGTCATACCGCTGTAATCATGTCTTTCAGGAAAAATTTTTACAAAAATTTTGAAAAATTTTTTCAAAAGTAATACGTATACACGTGTAAATTTTAAAAAATCTGCACAAAAAACTTGTGAATAATATTTTTTCATAATGTATGTAAGTACGTATAAGAAAGCATGCTAATTTAATAAGAAAGCAACTCAAAAATTTCCATCATTTGATTTTGGAAGAATAAAATTTTTAAGGAAAAAATATCACAATTTTAAAATATTAATATGTGTATATTGTGAACATGATATTCATAAATCTTTGGCACAATTATTGCGTCATAAACAATTGAAAGCAAAATTAATACGAAAAATATTAATTCAAGTAGTCATAGCAATGATCCTTAATTTAAAATATCTAAAATTATACTCATTTAACCTTAAAATATAATATAATTATTTAAAAAAACAAAATTTTTTGTTATATGTTAGTTTAGACATTATAATCCAACTCAATCTAAACTTCTTCACTTTTTTTTTTTAATCTAATTATTAAATTGTCAAATTCCAAATAAATAACAGAAAATAGATCAATTTTTAAAACTCATCCCAACTTAATTTTATTCCATATAAAAATAAATTTAAAAGTAATCCTACATAATTATGTTAATCAAAATAATAAGACTACAAGGAGGTAAGAAAACGTAAGAAAATGATCTAATCAATTATAGGGTACCTATAAACTTTAAAAATTTAAAAATATACAAAATCAAATAAATGAGTTTAAAAGAAGTTTGAATTCTTATTTAAAAATTTTCTGTAATAACCTTCTTCAAACATTTGAAACATTAACTTTGCAAACATTTCATTTCAATAAAAAACGTATATATAAAAGCGAAAATGTAGCAATAACAGTTTTTGTTCCTTCAAAGCTGATGACATCAAAGTATGTTTTTACCCTAAAAATAAAATTAAAACAAAAAGACGAGCAACATTTCATACACTTGTATAAAACACTTTGGATATTTAGGATTGGAATTATTTAAAACGAGAAAAAATAGAGTTGACCTTGTCAACTCTGTAATACCCGTGTATGTGCGAATAAATTTGACATAACTGACTATGGGACTTTAAGTTGCCGTATTACCATATTAATTTATGCAAAATTTCAGTACTGTGTTTCTCAAAATACTGTGTGTGCCAAACTACTATTTAAGTTGTACGGCAGCTACCAGAACAAGCCAAGCAATTTCAATTACTTTTATCAAACACATTGGTCCTACTAATATATTCGCTTGTGTGAAATTTCATTACCATGGCTTTTATAGTTCCTGAAATATAGTCAAATAACTTTTGAAGTTGTATGGCAGGTACCAGAAGGAGCCAAGTAAATTCAACGACTTTAATCAGACACATTGACCCTACTAATATATTAGCTTGTGTGAAATTTCAATACCATGGCTTTTATAGTTTCTGAGATATAGCCAAAAACTTTTGAAGTTGTATGGCAGGTACCAGAAGGAGCCAAGCAACGTCAACGACTTTTATCAGGCACATCGGCCCTACTAATATATCCACTTGTGTGAAATTTCAATACCACAGCTTTCATAGTTTCTGAGATATAGCCAAATAACTTTTGAAGTTGTATGGCAGGTACCAGAAGGAGCCCAGTAATTTCAACGACTTTTATCGGTCCTGCTAATATATTCATTTCTGTGAAATTTTAATACCATAACTTTTATAGTTTCTGAGATATAGCAAAATAAATTTTGAAGTTGTATGGCAGCTACCCGAATCGGTACCCCGATCATGCCCAATTTAAATAGGGTTCTGGCCCTTACTACAGTAAATTATTTGTGAAAATTTGGTGAACTTAGCTCAATTAGTTTTTGAGTTATCGTTGGGACGGACGGACGGATGGACAGACAAAGCTAAATCAACTCAGAATTTGGCGCTGATCAAAAACATACACTTGAGTCTATATCTAAGACCGTTATTTCGTAGCGTTACAAACGGTAAGGCAAATTTAGTATACCCTTCGAACATACGTTCGTACGGGTATAATAAGAGTCGGGTCAATAAGAGTCGGGTCAATGAAGTGCCTTTTTTCGAAATAGTAGACAAGCAAATTGCTTTACCAGAGCGTATAAGTTTTACTAGAAGCTATCGAAAACAAAGAAATAAATTTATAAGCTACATACAATTAAATGTAAAACAGATATTTAAAATTATAATGCCCTCTTTCCAAAGCTTTTAATGACAACAAAACAAGAACAAATAATATAAATAATCAATAATTTTAAGGAATCAACTTATCAATTTTGAATAAAATAATTAATCTCTAATCAGATATAAAAAATATTACATTTTATATTAATTTTAAAACCATGTATAAATGTACATGTACACATCAAAAATGATGTTAAATTAATGTTTAAACATATGTTATCCGTAAAATTATCTTGGTTATTCGGCTAAATAACCCTTTCATAGAACTACTGATTAACGGTTGCGCGACTGAATAAAATTAATGATAATGTGTTATTTATATTCATATTACGAACATAAAATATTTAAATCAAAAATATTGATGTATGTTGTCTTATTTCGTAAAGTTTAGATATGAACGTGAAATAATATTGAAAAAGTTTTTAATTTGACTGTTGTTGCCATCAAGCAGTTAATACTATTAAAAATTCCTTTCAAATTCCTTTATAAAATAAAAAACAAATCATCAATATTATTTCTTAAAATTTTCTTTTTTTATTTATTTATACTTTTTTATATCGAATATTGTTGCTTCTTCATCATCTATTAAATGGTATTTCGTCAAATCTTTAAAAAAAATACTTTGTATTATTTGTAGAGAATCATCGTACGTAATATTTAACTTTGATCTTATCAAGGAAATTGATTTGTTTTTCTAAATGAATAGAATTATGTTTTACCAATAGCCCTGATTGAAATTTTGCTAAATCAAAATTAGATTTTGTCATAATAATCGAAGTTTCTGATTAAAATTTAATTTAAAAACTCTTTACTCCCATGTAAAACTCTTTATTCTCTCTTTATTATCTCATGTTACCATGTTTTTCTATAAAATGAAAAATTTTTATTTTTAGTCTAAATCATGCCTGCGGAGTCAAGCTTGAAGATGAAGATTAAAAGTTTAGATTAAAAATTGTTTTTAGAGCAAATAAAACAAAATTATTGGAGCTTATTCTGAGTATCGAATCACTAAAGGATATTGATATTTATCGTAAAAAGTTTGATATTATTATTCTAAACACAAGCCAATTAATAGAAATGATTCGTGTCTGTAATAAAGTTTTTGAAACTTTTACGATAATACGTAATATCGCGATCAATTAGTGATTCGATATTTGGAATAAGCCTAATTTTTCTTCAAAACATGAAAGAAATTTCAATCTTACATCAATTCTTTTAAGAGATTCTAAAAAATCTTGTAGTTTAATTTTTGAAATGTTACACAATTTATTTTTAAAGTGTAAGATAAAGGTATGTTTTTTTCGAAATACTCGTTATTTTAAGAGACTACCGACCTTTATCTGTTAATAATAAATAATGTACCAAAATATTTTTTATTCTTTAATTTTTAAAATTTAATCTAATGTATTATAAGAAATTTCGATTAAATTTTTTTTTATTGATATGATTTTCATACATTTTATAAGATTGTAATTAGTTCGTCGACTCTCACACTTACACTACATTACAAAGAAAATCGTATTGAAAACATTTTATGGTGAATGTATAAGAAACGACGAAATAATATAAAAATTCCAACCTATTATTATTTTTTTCAAAGGAAATAAATAAAAATAAATATTTTACACACGTATCTATATGGTGTATGTACATATTTACATTACTTTATAATAAGAAAATAATATGTAATAAAAAAAACGAGGATTGAAAAGCAGTATAGTATTTAAAAAACGATTTATTTAACAAAGCTATTACTCTTAACTTATTAAATATATTATATGTGTGTATATACTTCTAGATTCACACATATAAAATTATAGGTACAATGTAATACCAAAAATAGGTAATAATATTATCTATATAAGACACAACAATATAAAATGGTGGAATGAAATACATCAACAGCTATAATGGATTTTAATTTTCAACATGAATGACTCTTTAATATTAAAAAATATAATAGAAAAAGGCAGGTTTCCGAAAATAATAAAAGAAAAAATTCGTAAAACATAAAATCCATATGTCGCACCTGCATAACAACACTATCAGATAATAAAAAATCTGATGTGGTCAGCACATAACCGACCGCATATTGTCTAGTTAAATGAAAGTGTTACAGAATATTATAAAAATGTCTGTTAAATACTTCTTTCCAATTTTTAGGACATTAGTAAGCTTATAGTTAACATACTTAGAAAAATCTAAATTTGGCTCTTAATAGAGTTTCACTTTGTGTCACCCGAATTCCCTGAAATGCTCGTCAGTTAGTTTCGGTAACAAGCAGAACTCAAATATCAAATTTCATGAAATTTCATCAATTAGTTCCGTAGATATGGTGAAAAATGTAAAATCGGCCCGCAAATCAGTTCTCGAGCCCTGATCTTTCCAAAAAAGTTATATGTTCATTGCTTTAATATGAGGAATTCATATATTAAATTTCAATGAAATCGGTTGATTATTTCTCTTTATATACACAAAAGTGTATGTTTGGCCCGTAGTAAACGCCTAGTTTCTGATGCCTGATTTCTTCCAAAAGTTAGGAATTTTTGCGTATGATCGAGCAAAGCTTATATATAAAATTTCAAGTAAATCGGTTGAATATTTTCTTCAAAATGTTCAAAAATGTAAAACAGGCCCGCTAAAAAGTGCAGTTCCCGAGGCCTGATATATACCAAAAGTTGATCGATCCGTGCCATGGTGGAAACAAACTTACATATAAAATTTCATCAAAATCGGTTCAGCCGAACTTGAGATACACGCGTGCACACACAGACCGACAGACCGACAGACCGACAGACCGACAGACCGACAGACCGACAGGTTGCTAAAAATAGTTTATTTACACTTCCCTACTATGGAGATGTGCATTCCCACCGAAAACTCGATATGCAAAATTTGTTGCCATCACATAACCTACCTATTGTTTACACAATACGGTCGGTAAAAATTTACATCCTATAGCAAGTTTAAATTTACTATCTATCAAAAGATCAATGAATGACATTAAATAATTAAAAAATGTGAAATCCCACTGCTTTGAAGACTAATAACAAACCTAATTGTCGAAATCAATTAATTATCATATTTAAATGATTGCTGTAGGACACGAAGTAATATCTTATACTATCTTGACGGAACCAACGTTATCCACATTTCTAACTAAAAATAAGACTTGATTAAATCTCTAATAATTGGTGGTGATTTCAAAGTACATTTGAAAAACTAATTGAAATAATCATGAATGTCAAAACCTGAAGTCTATGTGCAATAAAAATTAACGCAATTGAATTATGTAAATTAAAACGGAAATGAAAGATGAATCGGATCACTGTCTCATGTTTGACACATTTTTCTTTATGATAAAGTTTCATAGGTGCGATTTGTATACAATTTGTATTTTATATTATGTTTAATAGTATATAATAATATAAGTATAGATGTGCTAAAATTAATACAAACTCGAACAATATCAAATTTAATTTTACTCTTCTTTTTGATATTCTTTTACTTTTCACTTTTTACTGAAACATAAAAGGAAAATATATGTATATGATCTACATACATACGAGTATATAGGTACATTTTATTTAACAAAAATACTGCTCAGTTAATCTGTATTTAGGTTTTTATTATATACGGGTATCGAAAGTATCTTTTTCACACATGCAACATTATCAAACATATATTCTCAAACATTCGTGCACACAATAATACAAAATAACATACATTATCCCTAACTGCAAAATAAAATAAATTTTAAAAAAATTTCTAGCCTGTTTGGTGAATGTTGTTATCTCTTAAATTAGCCCAATATTCTTTTTTATCAGCAATGAAGCATCTGCAAAATAAAAAGTCTAAATACGTAATATAATATGTACACATTATCGAATATCTGCATGCACATACAGACACATTAAAGTATTCTTTATTCGCGTTAAAATTACAAAAATGTAAAAAGAAAAAAAAAGTAAGCAACAAAGAAAAATAAAGGAAATACAATCGTATAATAACCACATCTAGAGCCACTAATGTACGAATATAAAATTTGATAAAACACAGATCAACAAAAAAAAAATAAGGACATTAATTCGGAAAGCAGAATAAAAATTTAAAAAAATAATGTATATGAGTATGTGTTATATTATATTATATTAAATTTTTTTAAAAATCTATATTAAAGACATTAAATATAAAAAATATAGATAAACCCAAAAAAAAAAAAATATATAAAAAAGAAATGTCGAAAGGACCTCTTTCTTTTATATTGAACAGATTTTTTTTTAGATTCGAATCTCTTAAACACAAGTACTATCTTCGTATATACAATTTATATACATATACTATGTATGTATATGCGCCTTTGTAAATAAATTTATTAACTTTGCAACAATCACATTAAAATTTATGGATTTTTTTTTTGTGTTAAATTTTTTGTTTTTCAAAAAAAATATATTGCAGCAACACGAACATGATTTTAATTTACTTAAATTTGAAAAATTACCAATAAATTAGAGCCGAAAGTAGAATTTTCAAATTCAATTACTACTCGTAAAATTTTTATGAATTTTTGATTTTATTCTTGGCACTATGTGTAAACTTCAATTAATATTGAACATCTGAAATGGCGGTTGTAACTTTGGTATATTCAATGTATAATTAATAATTTTCTTGTAGAAATGTAGAGTGTAACACACAACTGATTCAAAATTGGATTCTTTCTTTAGTAACATAGTCGTGGCAAATATTTACATACGATTTATCTCTGTAATTTATCTATAATCAATAAAATAAAATCACGATTTTTACTTCAATATTGGTTCTCATATAAAGTAAAGAGCCTTCTCTTCATGTCATTTACTAACCAAATCACTATATGTATATCCAATATCTTCCAATCACTGTATTCAATAGTGTTTAATTCAACATGACTCAAAATATGCATAACAAAAACCAAAAACAATTTTTGTGCTAAATATGCATCCCAATATATAAAGTCATGCTGCAATGGACGATAATCTAAACATCACCCAAAATTTACGAGATCTATGATTTAATAAATTTATATGTACATATATGTATGTATGTGCTATGAACATAAATTTATGTACGAATATACGTAAGTATTTGTAAAAAATATCCATGGATAAATTTCGTAAAATATTTTATAAAAGACTAATGAAATTAACCACCGGTTCTAACCGCGTTCTCATTGAACAACAAATAAAAAATGAAAAACAAAAAAATAAACAATAAAAAAAGATTTCAGAGATATCTCTTATTCTGATAGCGACTTTTGTAAACATTGGCTCATACATTTGATTAAAAAAAAAATATTAAAAAGGAGCATCAAACAAAGGATATAAAACACATTTAAAAGAAGGAAAAAAACAATTTTAATAAAAATAAAAACAAATATAACAAAATTTAAAGTAAAGAAAAAGTGTAATCAGAAAATTATAATCTTTAACTTTTTCTGCTACTACATCCTTTTATTAAAAAAATAAAATCTTTGGCTGTTTCCGAAAAAAAAATTAAATCCATGTTAAAGTTTTTTACTTATAAATAGGCAAACGGATATCTTATATTTAGCTATTAAATGTTTTAAAGCAAATAGATTGATCTTAATGTGGGAGTCATTACGCTTGTAGTTGAAAATAAAATAAAAAAAGTATTAAGCCGGATAAGAGGAGAAAGTTCGAAATTTCTGTCGATTTAAAACACAATCCTTCAATTCTTACTAGGGCCGTTGGTTGGTTACACAACAACTCCTGAATTGGAAATATTTACAGTAGTTGCTGAATTGGGTAAAAAGGATCAAATCATCCTGTCGTGGGTTTTTGTCCATGTGGAGTAGATTTGGTCGGTACAATAGCTGACCTTTTAGCCAAACCGGACCATAGGATTTTTTTCGCCAGCCTTTTTTGGGTCTATCAAACTCTAACATGGAAGCGCTTAAGAAGTGCCGGGAGTATTTGTCCTATTTTAGTAGAAAGTTGGCACTAAACTTTAGTGGCTCATTTTAGTGGAATTTTAGTTATATGAGATCGCGGAATTCTCTGCTGGTTTCTAAAACTAATCATATAAACAAGTTAAAATTTACCGAAAACAACTCGGGAAAATTCTGCTTCTGACTTGTGATATTTCAGATTTGTGGAGGCGATGATTTGTGGATTGTAACATCATTTTAGGCTATTTTATTCTACGAATATAATACGAATCGATTCAAATTGAAGAAAAAATATTTTCACCTTTTGATTAAATGCTTAATTTTAAGGTTTGCTCCTAGAACAATTTATTTCACAAAAAAAAATTTTTGACCTGATAATCAAACTTCTATACTTTTCCTTTTTTTCTTTTCTTTATTCTATTTTAAAAATTTGATTTTGTCTTCCTTTTTACAAGTTCTTTTATTTTCTTTATATTTTCTACTTTCTTTCTAAATTTTTGTTGGCTTCATTTTTTTTCACATCGTATTTAGTTTTCTTTTTTCTTGTGGTTGATAGCACTTTGTAGACCTTGAGGAAATATTTTTATTTTTAGATTTTTTTTTATTTTCCTGTTACTTTGAAGAGAGATAATTTTATAGGCAAAATTCAAGTTATCTTTTTAGTTACTTCTATTTTTTAATTTCATTTTCTTCTGAATATTTCTATATTTATTTTTATCTCTTTATCTTTTCAATTTTTCTACTTCTTCTTGTTAGACATCTATCCATTCCGATAAAATGGTTATGTGATGAATGGTTACTATCATATCCAATTATTATCGAATCGACGAAATGAAAAAGAAAACCAAAAAGAAAAAACCAGAAAATTTTCTATGCCATTAGGTCAGAAGATCGACATCACTATACATTTTATTGGAAATTTGCCATACGCCATATTATGCCTGACAATATGACAGCAAACGACACATAGCAGTAGTGTCACAGTCACCAAATTTTCAAATAAATAACAAGTTTAATAAAAAACGAGAAAAAAATAGAGTTGACCTTGTCAACTCTGTGATACCCGTACGAATTTGTTATCCTATGTGCGAATAACTAATGTGCCATAACTAACTATGGGGCAGACTATGACTTTAAGTTGCCGTATTACCATATTAATTTATGCAAAATTTCAGTACTATGTGTTATTCAAAATACTGGTTGTGCCAAACTACTATTGATGTTGTATGGCACCTACCAGAAAGAGCCAAGAAATTTTAGCGAATTTTATCAAGCACATCGGCCCTACTAATATACTCACTTGTGTGAAATCTCAATATCACAGCTTTTATAGTTTCTGTGATATAGTCAAATAACTTTTGAAGTTGTATGGCAGGAACCAAAAGGAGCCAAGTAATTTCAACGACTTTTATGAGACACATTGGCCCTACTAATATATTCGTTTGTGTGAAATTTCAATACCATAGCTTTAATAGTTTCTGAAATATAGTCAAATAACTTTTGAAGTTGTATGGCAGGTACCAGAAGGAGCCAAGTAATTTCAACGACTTTTACCAGATACATCGGCCCTACTAATATATTCACTTGTGTGAAATCTCAATATCACAGCTTTTATAGTTTCTGAGATACAGTTAAATAACTTTTGAAGTTGTATGGCAGGTACCAGAAGGAGCCAAGTAATTTCAACGACTTTTATGGGGCATAATGGCCCTACTAATATATTCGTTTGTGTGAAATTTCAATACCATAACTTTTATAGTTTCTGAGATATAGCCAAATAAATTTGAAGTTGTATGGCAGCTACCCCAACCGCTACCCCGATCATGTCCAATTTAAATAGGGTTCTGGCACTTACTACAATAAATCATTTGTGAAAATTTGTTGAACTTAGCTCAATTAGTTTTTGAGTTATCGTTCGGACGGACGGACGGACGGACAGACAAAGCTAAATCAACTCAGAATTTGACGCTGATCAAAAACATACACTTGAGTCTATATCTAACACCGTTATTTCTTAGCGTTACAAACGGTAAGGCAAATTTAGTATACCCTTCGAACATACGTTCGTACGGGTATAATGAAATGAAAAATGAAATGAGAGGAAATAGCAACATTAACCAAAATCATAGAGGAAAATGGTGGGCATAAATATGGATATTAAAAAAAAGAAAAGTTTTGAGGTTATATTATTGAGATTTTGTATTCTATATCTTTTTCCTAATTTTATTTTTTCTTTCGGAAGTTTTCATATTATTCTACTATTTTAATGAATTTTATGAAACAAAATAATGAGAAACATTCCAATTAGTTGAAACTTGTTAGCGTTTTTGTCGACAGGAAAGATCTGTCATCTTTCTGAGAAACACAGTACATATTTGTTTTTTCATATTTTATAGTACAATTATAGTTCATTATAGTACAATTATAGTATATTTGTTTTGAGATATGTAGGTTTAGAATTTCGATTTTCATAATTTAAAAAATTTTGTCGAAATAATTTTTTTTTGATTTGCCAAAGTTGTAATATATATTGTGTTCAATTAAAATCCACAAAAAAATAAAAAAAATTGCATGTCTAGTTTGACAATTCAAATGTCAAAAGTCTAGCCGCATACTTTGCACATAAACCTTAATATTTTTCAAGATAAAAGTATTCTTTCTTAAATCAAAAGCTTTAATAAATTTTGTAATATGTACTTCTAACCGGAAAAGAAAAATTGAAATTTACCCTAAATATTAAATTCATTATAATACTCATTTTCATCACAGGATACTTAAAAAATTGAATAAAAAAAGGATATTTCCTTCTATGTTAAATTCATAGACTTTATTATTGAATAATATCAGATGGCATATTTTGTGTATAAATGTAATGTAAATAAATAAGACAAATGATTTAGATGAAATGAAAAAGAAAATCATTCGCTTTCATCCTAACGAATACGTTTATAATATATTCACATACAATCAAACATATTACAGTTATAAATGTGTACGCATAATAATATATTTATTAGCTATATTTTAATAAAGAAAAGGAAAGCAAACAACGAAAGAGACAAGAAATTATAATTTTTTTTTCCATTTATTTATATGCAAATATTCAAAAAGTATAAAAAAAATATGTAATAATAAAAATTAGAAATATTTTAATGAAAATTGAATAATAAAAATTTAATATCCTGTTAAATGCGAAGGACTTTCCTTTTTATTGTTTTTCTTATTCATTAAATCATAATATGAAACTGAATTAATTTGAAATTTATGTAAATGATTACTTTTTTTTTATTTTAAATCCAATATCCGCATAATATTTCTTTGATATTCATGATAAAGATGTTCCGATATATTATAATTTGAAATTTTAAAAATTTTGAGGTTATATGTACATACATGTATATGTATTGAAATAAAATATTTCAAATCACTCATAATTTATTTCTAATTAACATTTCTGACACTTCTAGAACTCTTAACGTTAGTGCAATCACATATTCAATATTATGATTTATAAATATGTATATATAGAAAAACACTTGCTCTAATATACGAGTACCATGTTCAATCATGCGTCTATCTGACACAGGAACGGGAGTTATAATTAAAATTTCAAAAAGTAATCAAAAATTTTATTTAAATTTAATTTAAATTTAATTTAAAATTTCAAAAGAAGCAGTTACCTTATCATTTTTTTATACCTTATTGCTCGAATAATTACATAAATTTATGCAAGAAGTATAGGTTGAAAATAAATTAATTTGAAATTTCATTCTGAGAAATTTCTGACTCCTTTGTTAAAATTTTTTGTTTAAATTTTTACACAAAATACATTATGTTTAACTTATAATACTATAATAGAAAAACCATAATTAATTTTCAATTAAAAATTACATTTTTTTTTTACATTTTTTTCAGAATTTTAAATATGTGTACATGGGAGGATAAATGAAAATAATTAGATTTTGTTTCATATTTATTTAATTATATATTCATAATAATAATTAGTTTTTTAACTACACACAAAATTAATGTAAATGGTTTGTTAGCCCATGTCACGTGGGAGAATTATGAACATACTAAATAACTTCTTTTTTATTTTGAGATCTTAAAATACTCTTTTATACAATAATTTTCAGCACTTTTCCAAAAAATTTAAAAAAAAAAGTGCTTATCAGTTTCACTCTGTCCGTCCGTCCGTCCGTGTGTCTGTTTACAAAACTTCTACACTTTGAAGATAGAAAGCTGAAATTTTGTATGTACATAGATTTTCACTAGAAACTTATTTCCGTAACAAAATTTTTACATATCTCCCCCCCCTCTAGAAGTTATACCCCCCCAAAACCCTAAAAATGGCCTTTTTTAAATATTTATTGCAATGAAACCATAAGGATTTTTGAAATTTTGCAAACGCATAAAGGCAGCGGCTTGCTTCCCCTAGCGCGGTATACTATAGTTAAACTTTAGAAAAACAAAATGACCGTTCAAATTTACCGTTATCTAAAGCCTTTTTTTTCCAAATTTTTTATGTCGTTTTTCTTCTAGACCCCAGCCTGTAGAAGCTTGAAATTTTAGGGGCTTTTAGACATTAATAAATAGTTCATTTCCTTAGAAGAAAAATTTTTTTTCATCTCCACCCCCTCTCAAGTTATCGCCTCTTGAAATTTGTAAAATTTGAATTTTTGACACATTATATTTCCGAAACCGCAAGCTTTTTCAAATTTCTATAAATGCAAAAAGCTAACGGTAAATTCCATGACATTAAAAAATATAATTATTTTTCTTAACTCACACAATTAACCCTTAAAATCGAGCATTATGTTAACGCCACTTTATATTAATTTTTGCTTTATTTCAAAGACTGCATGTATGCGTCATCCTTAATATATGCAATCCTAGAAATAGCTTTGTATATGAATGAAAATAATTTTAATAGTGTGATAGGTATACATAGACTGTATTTAAAAGCAGAATTTTCACTTGTTGAATGGAAAAGTGCTACAATACAAACCATTGGTTTGACCCAACTTTATTATATTCTTAAATTTTTTATTTGACATTTCACCATATTTAACTTAAACTCTTGCATCAAACTATTATAAACACATCAATTTAAATACCGTATCAAGCTTTGGTAAACAGTGATTCAGTTGAGTTCAGTTCAACCAGATAAATCAGGCGCAATGGATATTAACTGACCAATGTGAATTAAATAAAAAACATTTTTTTTTTTTTTAAAGGAATATTGTGTTTAATTTTAATTTTCTTTTATACTCATCCGGAGATCGCAGGTTTATCTATATTTAAGTATAATGTAAGTATATACTTTAACATGTTTTTGAAAAATGTATATAACAGAATTTAACTAATTTTGTTAAAAATATTTAAAAACATTTTTAAGCCAAATTTATGTTGTAAATTTTTACCTTAAAAATGCGAGAATCTAAAGAATTAAAGTCAATACCTTTTGTTTATTTGCGAATAATCAGTGCCTTTCAATTGTATAACAAAATTAGTAATTCGCAAGATAAAGAATTATGTGAACAAGTACATTTGCCACTAGTGCTAAGGTAATATAAGTAAGAACACAAAATCAACTTTAGAGATATTTCAATATAACAGCTATACATTTTCTTGCATTTTCATTTGCATATACCTTAATTACATACATATTTGATTACAAAAAATAACACAGGTATAGAAATAAGAGAAAATATTTTTTGTTTTCATAACATTGTTTTTGTTGATTTTTCTGTACAATATTTCAAAATTTAACATAATATTTTCACATCTACAAACAAAATATTAGAGAACAATTTTTTCAAATTAATACGAATTTCATTTTATTTTTGAGATATAAGAAAAAACATGGTAAAAAAAATTATAAAAAACTTATATATGTAGGTATACTCGTATACGAAGCTATTTAGAAAAAAAAAGTAAAATGAAAATTGCATTAATTTTCATCTTTTTCTTTAAACCTAAAAAGAGAGAGAAAATAATAAAAGTAAGGGTGATAATATGTTTTCATGTTTAGAAAAAAAAAAGGAGTATAGAAGAATGTATTTTTAATGTAAAACATAGAGAAAATTACAAAATTATTCAGACAAAATAAAAAAAATAAAAAAAAAATTCCTCTCATCTATTTCGAGAATTTATAACACCCAAAAGAAATCTTTTCTTTATATATAATATTCGTATAAATGAACAAATAGATATAATATATGTACATATATATTATATTTATATATCTACATATATCTATATGATAACCGCAATGCAATAAAGGATATTTTTATTTTACATTCACATACATGTACATGTGCATATATTTAAATATAACTTACTTATATAGTTTTAATATGAAAATACCGATTTCGTTCTTGGCCCTACACTCCTTCTGTCCTTTGATGATCTTCTTTTTCTACTTTCCATTAACTTTTTTCTTTATTTTCTTTTTTGATTTCGTTTTTACATTTTTATTCGTTAATAAATAAAAAAAATTAGAAAGGTGCAAAGACTTTGGAATTAGAATAAAAAAATATTTCGGTGTTTTTAAAATTTTTTTATGAATCAAAAAATACATACATATATAATATTAAATATGAAAAAAGGAAAATTTAATTATAAATTTAAGTTATAAGAAGGTTAGTTTCCGGGGGAAATTTATCTTCGGTATGCCTATATTTGCATTCCGTTATTTGCATATTATTATTATATAAACTAAAAGAAAACAAAAATTTGTTATACATTTATAAAAATAAAATTTCATGTTAAAAATTTCAATCAATATTTCAATCAATAAACTTAACGAACCGAAGTAATTTTTTAAAACCGCTATTCATTTATTGGTTTTGGTACTTGGGTTTATAAGACCTAAGCACGCTTGAAGATGCTAGAAGAGAATAGAAAGCAAATAAGGCAAGTCAAAATATGGAAAAATCTGGACTTCTATAATTGGGAAAATCTTGTTGGCTTCTTTACGTTGGGCAAATCTTGTTAACTTTTACAAATTTTGTTGAGTTTTAGAATTTTTCTTCGGGAACTTTCTTAAAAATTAATGCTACGACATGAAAAAATTTAAAAAAAATACTTAAAAAAATTTGAACGTTCTCATAATACTCTAAAGTTTTTATAAGTCTCTTTTACAAAGTTTCCTCAAATTTTTACCTGTACATTAAAAAAAACTTTAAAAATATTTTTATTATAAATATTCTTTTATAAAATCGTATATTCCAATTTTTCTCAAAAGCAATAATTTCCTACAACTTAGCTTAAAATTTGATTGACAACAACATAAAATTAAAATGCTCACAGTTTTCAATTTTCACTACTTATCCAAATAAGCTGAACAATCATAAAATTAAATTCATTTTAACTATGTGTGTTATCATAGATAAAATTCTCATAAAAGCCAAAAAATTTACACTCTAACGGTAAACTAAAACTATGTATATGAAAAAAAAGAGAAAAAAATAATAAAATATAACGCGTATAAATTCACACGTATTTAAATCATCCTTAAATATTGAAAGATATATGAATGAAGCGTATAATCTTCAAAAAAAAAAATAAAATGAAAGAAAAGTTGAGCAATTCAAACCAAAATAAAAACTTCCACTGGGGAGTATTTACCTTTGGGTAATCTTTTATGACGGATTTTTAGCTTTTTTTATTTCTCTACTTCTTCAGTTTTACATTTTTTTTATATAATTTTCCACTTATTTTTATTTTCACTACACACTTATAGCTTACATTACATTGATGTAAACTCTCATGCTTTTCTCTTCTACAAAACCAAAAGAAATAGAACCAAAAACATGTTTAATTTTTTCTAAGAAATAGGGAATAAAATCAAAAGATTTTCTTAAACACTTTGTGATTGCATTTTGAAATTATATTAAATGTAAACGTGATATTGAAAATTTACCGAATACTTTTCTCATAATATACCCTGTGTTTCATTTTTTTTTTTTTTTTTTTTTTTTTTTTCCTTCTTTACTCCTAGGAAAAGTATAGGGCTAGTGCATGATATCTATCATGCCCTAGTTTCTTATAGTCATAGAGAGTTAGCTAGGTAGGTGACTAGCCTGCCGTAGTTTTATTTATATTAATTATTTGAGGTTATTAATATTTACTGTTTATTTTTCTTAGTTTTTAGTATCGAATATTATGAATATTTGAAAATTACTTGTTTTTTAATATTTATTAGTATTGCATATTAAGTTATATAATATTGAATATAATTTTTTTATAGTGACCTGACCGGGGTTTGAACCCGAGACCCTTCGGTTAAAGGGCCGGTGCCATAACCACTGCACCAATGATCAGACCCTGTGTTTCATATCTCCCTTTAATTTTGTAAGCTAAAATTCATACTTCTGAAAACTTTATCACTCGTATGCGCTAACCATGTCAATTGAAATAAAGATTAAATTTAACTGTATATAATAATTTTAAAAATGCAGAATAATTTGACATAGATGTTATTTGGTTATCTGGTGTTAGTTGAAAGAAATTTTAACAGATACACCTTTGAAGTTATATTATATCTAACAGATTTCAAGCGGCTGGGGAAAAAAAATATTATCTTGTTTGTTAAAGATAATTGGTTACAGAGCCATATTTGTAAAGAAGAAACTGCTAAAAAAATCCAAATTTTCAACCAAATTTCCTTGTATTTTAATCAGTGATTCCATTTTATTTAATTTTTTATATTATATTCTCTAGAGAATTCATTTTTTGTTTTCATTTTTTGCGGAAATAAAATTAAATTCATTCACACACCTTCAACCCACATATTTGTTGTAAATGTACAATCATTTATATTTATTTTGTTTTTTTCTTTTCAAGGAAATGTGTATGAATATTAAAATAAAAAACGACGAGAAATGAAAGATATAAAAACTAGACCTACATTTACTATGAAAAATTATTTATTTTTTTTTTATCATTCAAATTTATTTCGACGAATAAAAAATTAAACCAGAATATTCATAAACAATTTAACCATTAAATCCTGAAACATTTGCCGCAATAAAAAATAATTTCACCAAAATAGAAAAGAAACATATACATATAGACATAAACGTGTAATATATGCACTCAACTATATATCAAAGTATATATGTAGAACACGTAAAAATTTCAAGACCACAACATGAAAATAAATGAAAATTATTCATTTTAAAATATAAATTTAATATGATTATCATTTGCTTTAATGACGGTTTTTAAATGAAAAACAATTCATTTAAAATTCACATATAACACTTATACTGAAGATGATATTTGGAGGACGATTCAAGCGCACTTTCTTTTAGTGAAAGTGACCTGCTACTTGGATTCTATAAATATTAAATAACGATTTTATTAATATAATATTTCCCATATTGAAAATTTATATGATATTTTTAAATATAATCAATGATAATATAAGAAAGTTGAGTTGTCGAGTTGTTATATATCAAAAACTTATTCAGATTATAATAAAATATTTAGAGCTTACCTTCTAAAACTAGTTACTTATAAGTAAAATATATGTTTCGTCATAAAATTCATCCATACTGTTTCAAAGACAAGCTATATAGTGTGTGATTTGCTGTCTCCTAATTTATCCGTTTTTTTCGAAACTTTATAAAATAGCACACTACACCCTGTCGGTGTTATTTCTAAAAAGTTTTCCTAACAAAATAATCTTCCAAAATTTTTGCAATATGTCAAACATTTTGTTAATTTAGAATATAAAAAAATAATAAACCTCATTGTGTACAATGTGGCCGGTAATTAATAGAAAAAGAATTTTTCCAAAATTCTTCTAACAAAATTTCTTTTGTATTTAAAAATGTTTGCAAATGCAAAAATGTGATATTCTAGAAACACGCAACTATGGTTTATTTTGCACTCTGTACTTGTTTAAGAATTTAAAGCACATAATACGTTGTCAATGAATATTAATTGACAATTTAAATTCTCGTCAATATGAAAATAGAAAATGATTAAAAAATATAATGATAAGATAATAGTGAAAACAACGCCATAATATCTTGTGTTTTACTCAGTTTATTTATAAAATGAATATATGGAAAATAAATCCTTGTTTATTTCATCGCACCATTCGTAAATTAATAAAAACTTAAGCCAATTGTTGTTTGAAAACTTGAACTGAATAAATATTAAAATTTAAAATTGAATAAACTCAAAAACTTATATGTTAATTCATTTAAAAATTTTCATATATTTGATAAGGTTTATAGATCTTAATTAGAAAATTCCATGAGAAAAGCTGTACTAGCCGTTTGTAAGAGTTTTTCGATTAGCTTCTGTCAACTTTAAATGTTACTTAATTTGTTCCTATTAATTTTGAGCCTTTAAATTTTCGAGATATGAGTCAAGTATTTTTCTAATGGCATTGGAACTATGTTAAAAACTTATACAACCAACAAATAAAATCCTCATTACTAAACTTACATGCAATATAAAAAACTGTGATTTTCATTTCTGAGATATAAGAAAATTATTTTTGTAGTTCTATTAGGGTCTATATTTTCATTTATGATGTAGTTGACCTTCAATTAGCCTACAAATATAAAAATTTTTAAAGCTTTTTGCTTGCGTTTTTATAAGAGTCTTATCTTATTTTTAACGTTACACTTTGCATAATTCAAAAAAAATTTAAGGATGTCAAATTATTAAAAATTTTCAATAAAAATATATTTCTAAGTATTTATAAACCTAAACAAAAATTTGTGAGTAAGTATAAATATTGGTATAGTAAGGATACTTTATGTTATTGCGTACAATAAAGAAAATTGTGCAGAGTAAACCTCAATCATAACTTAATCCAACATTTAATATACAATAATATTATATAAAGGTTTTCATATACTGAAAGAAACGAAAAAATAAAACATTATTGCAATCAATATTGAAGGATTAAGTCCTTTTTCTTTCTTGTGTTTTTCAATATTTTTCGTTTTACGCTTATCCCAATTTCACAAACTCTTTAACAAATTTGACCCTGATATGAAAAAGCATCGTAAAGGATATTTTATTCTTGTAAGAGTTACACATAACACGGTAAATGAGACCACGATATTATTTGTACATTAAATTTTTGAAATGCGATTATCATTTTTAATGATGACTTATTTTTATATGAGAATATGTTCGATTAACGACATTGTAATTACATACTTTACATTACATGCCATTAATAACTTTGGCCAAATACATACCATAAATAACTTTGATATTATGTTTGTGTTTTGTATTTAAAAAATTTATTCTATAACAATTTGGTCAAGAGGTTTATGGCATTTTTTACAGATTAATCTAAAATATTTTTGTATTAAATAACTTAAATTGCTCTTTTTTGTGAAATCTGCCTCCTGGCTTCCTGTTACTTATGTATGTCACCAAATAATGTGTTCGCTTGTTGAATATTGCAGATGTACGATAAATATATTGTTCCCAATAGGCTAGTGTATATAGAACACTGTTAGTACGGCAGTTCGTTTTTCTTTAAGAAAGTTCCTAAGAAATGTATAAAATGCTATGACTTTTATCTAACGCTTAGCGTTTTCGTTAAGACTGTCAAGATCACAATTTATTGTCGAAGAAATTGAAGAGTAAGAATACTCTCAATTATCGATTGAGCCCTTTTCAACCGCATTTTCTTAAGCAATTTTGAAAATATTTTCAATATTAAAATTAGATCTAAAATGCCAAAAATTGGAATAGATTTTATTAAGTTAAATAGAAACCGATTAGATTCACATTTGATCTTGTTTGAATTGTTGTTTCTATTGTATTTAACAAAAATATAGTCTTAAAATAAGTATTAAATTGTATTTGAACGTAAATTCTCGATAGTATAAAAAAAACGAGCGTAGCAATAATAATATATAAAAACTTTTTTCTGAACATTTACAAATTCTTATAGTCTAATATTACACTCTTTTATAATTCGATACTGTTTGTACATATTCAATGCATACCTATATATACATATGTATATATGAGCCTTGATAGCTACATTTCAATTATTTATAAGGAATTTGAGATTGAAAAGAAAAAGTTAAGGTTATTTTTCATAAAAACAAAAAAAAATTTTTTGTTGTTTTTTATTGCTTCTCCTTTAATTTTAAGGTGAAAAAGTTGGGTTAAAGTGTTAAAAGTATGTACAATGCATGCGTAAACATACTATGATTGTTTTAAATTTACCCATGCAAAATTAACTTCTTCTCTTACGTAAAAAAATTTTTTATATACATATATATATATCATATTAGTCAAGCACTCTTCATGATACACATTTGTATAATATGTATGAACTAAATATAAAATTGTGATACTTAATACATTATGCATGAAATATACGTTTGAGTATATATGAAAATTGTTGTGATGTCATACATAATTCATATAATTTGAAATGAATTGTGCCGAGACATCTTAAAGAAAATTGTTTATTTTTATTTAAAATAATAACATATATACATATTTGCATACATTTATTACTGTACATATTATATAATTTACTCTGAATTTTACCTTATATACGAGAAAAAAATTTTAAAGGATCTAGAGAGCCCAAATTTTATTTTTGTTTTTTTTTTTCTCATCCTTTTCAACGTGTAACTCTTTTTGATTACGCTTTCTTATTTTTTTTTTTTTTTTTTTTTGTTTTAAGTTGTGATGTTTTGTTTTTCCTTTTAATTTTTTTTTATATATTCTTTTTGTTTTTCTATTTAAAAAACAGGCATAAAAAACGAAACCAAAGAAATTTTCTTTTGATGAGAAAGTTGCAAATGTTAAACACTTGGAGAAAACTTTTTTGTCTTATACATTTTTTTTTTTTATTTTATTTCTTTCTTTTACAAGAAAATCAAACAGAAGGCGGAAAATTTTTTAATTTTAAAAAAAAGGAAAGAATATGTATGGAAAAAAGAAAAGATTTTTTTTTGACGTTCCCTTTGGATATAGGAAAAATAACGTTAATCTTACATGGATTTCGTATATATACTTTTGCATCGTCGGAATATATTTATTTTAAGAAAGGAATGGAGATTAATTTGATATTTTTAAATTTATTGAATCTCAAGTTGATTTGCTACAAAAAAAAAAAAGAAACAGAAATGCGAACAATAAGTAATTTTCCCGACATTTTACGCAAAATCTTAAAAAACCACGTTTTCCCTGGAATCAGGTAAATTTTCTTAATAAGCTGTTTAATATTAACGTACAATATTAATATTGAAATTGTGTCAATTATAATATTGGAATCGTTTTACTTGACCGTTTTAATAAAGATTCGCTTTATAGGAATTCTTCTACCCATTTTTACAGTTAAAGCAAACAGCAAAATTACATCAAAACATTATTATTCCTTAAAGGTTGCGCAGCCTTTTTTGATTTATGCGTTCTAATAGACTCTCATTCAAAAAGCAAAAGTAAATGAATAGCTTTATAAAAGTTAACAAATAAATAGATAAAACATAAAAAAACTAGCGCTTTCTAAGAAGAAAATTCATGTTTAATTTAATAATATCAAAAAATTAATTTTCTATTTTCAGAATACCTAATGCACAACTGTGTCAATGTAATGTACGTATAGTCCGTTAAGATTCCGGGAAAATAAAAAAAGGGGAAAAAATTTTTTTCTTAAAATGTTTACTTCAAGGGTTTTCATTTGAAATTTAGTTAAAGAACTTCTGAATCAGATTATATTATAATATTGAAAAATTTGGCTTTCAATTAAATGTTCCTAAAAGAGGAGAAAAAAAAAATCAAAACAAACCAACATAATGCATATACTTATAAAGTATAAGTGCGTATATGTAGGCGTACTTGCACTAAAATACCTACATATACCTTTTATTAAATTCACAATGGTTACATAACAAAAAAAGGTAGATTTAACGAAAAAAAAAATTTGCGGTAAGTTGATGTAAATGCAATAACAAATTAAGGTGATTTCATAAAATAAATCAATTTTCTTTTATTACAATGTTTACATACTTATGTAGATATATACATTTATATGGAATTTATATGGTGTAGGCATATACATATATACATTTAATTTTTAAATTTATATAATGACATAATATTTTTAGAAGCATGATACATACATATATATTAAATTCCAGAGTTTAAAAAAATCCAAAGTTGCGCACTTATTATGTAAAACTGCTTTAGAAAAGATGTATGTTGAGTTCATTAAACTTACAATGTGGAAAAATTTACATTGACAAAGATGAAATATAAGAAATATTCCATACAAAAATTATGTTCAAAAAGCATATTGTTAATTTTCTTTTTGCAAGAAATAATGTAAGTATACCAACAAAAATAAAAAAACAGCCAAATTGTTATATTGTTCATTGTTATAAAACAAATTCGTCTAAAAAAAAAATTAATTGAAAAAAATTAATTATTATTTACCTGTTTATTAAATAATGCTAAGCATATTTTAAATTTTCTTCTTTATTATTCTTTATTATATAAAAAATTTTTAATCATTAACTGTAACCCTTTAACAATTATTTTATTATTAGACAATTTTAAATAAACTCATTGTCTTTCTAAAAATATACTTTTATAACAATATATTTAATTGAAAATAATGAGTTCATGGGGTCATATTCCTATTTTAACTAAATACCGCATATATACATAGATTATTGCTGTATGAATAGCCCCTTTTTTGAATTGAGGATATACAAATGCAATACGTAAATGCAAACTTATTTCTGCAATAAAGGTATTTGTATGTACGTATACGAATACTTTACTACATACACCAAATATATATACTACATACACGAGCATTTATGTCTGTATAATATTGAAAATTTTAATTTAAATAAAAAATGGTGTTCTTTTTTCTAAAACAAATATTTTAGTTGAAAAATAAAAAAAAGGAAATGGTGAAAATTTATAATAAATATTTTTTCATCTACCATGTTTACCTTGAATTTTAAATTTTATTTTAACTTCTTTATTTCTATTTTTAAAAAAAAAATTATTTTTAAATCATTACAATAGAAAAAAATCTGATGTGGTCAGCACATAACCGACCGCATTGTGTATTGTCTAGTTAAATGAAAGTGTTACAGAATATTATAAAAATGTCTGTTAAATACTTCTTTCCAATTTTTAGGACATTAGTAAGCTTATAGTTAACATACTTAGAAAAATGTAAATTTGGCTCTTAGTAGAGTTTCGCTTTGTGCTACCCGAATTCCCTGAAATGCTCGCCAGTTAGTTTCGGTAACAACCAGAACTCAAATATCAAATTTCAAGAAATTCCATCAATTTGTTCTGTGGATATGGTGAAAAATGTAAAATCGGCCCGCAAATCAGTTCTCGACCCCTGATCTTTCCAAAAAAGTTATATGTTCATTGTTTTAATATGAGGAATTCATATATTAAATTTCAATGAAATCGGTTGATTATTTCTCTTTATATACACAAAAATGTATATTTGGCCCGTAGTAAACGTCTAGTTGCCGATGCCTGATTTCTTCCAAAACATACGAATTTTTGCGGACGGTCGAGCTGAGCTTATATATAAAATTTCAAGTAAATCGGTTGAATATTTTCTCCAAAATGTTCAAAAATGTAAAACAGGCCCGCTAAAAAGTGCAGTTCCCGAGGGCTGATATATACCAAAAGTTGATCGATCCGTGCCATGGTGGAAACAAACTTACATATAAAATTTCATCAAAATCGGTTCAGCCGAACTTGAGATACACGCGTGCACACACAGACCGACAGACCGACAGACGGACAGACCGACAGACCGATAGGTTGCTAAAAATAGTTTATTTACACTTCCCTACTATGGAGAAGTACGTTCCCACCGAAAACTCGATATGCAAAATTTGTTGCACATCACACAATTTGTCACATAACCTACCTATTGTTTACAATACGGTCGGTAAAAATAAAAATATCTACATAGCTGCTAAAACTTTTGGCCTTTTTTTTAAAAAGTTTTTTTCTTTTGCTGCTGTATGTAAAACAATTAATTTTAATTTATCATTATAGAAATTAAAAAACAATTTATTAAACATAAATTTATTGTAAGTTTAACAAAAAAAATTGTTTTCCAACTTTGTTGCTTTTGTTCTAAATAAACTTTTTTTTTGGATAAGAATTAAAGGAAAAACCAGACATAAAATTTTTTTTTTTTAATACCTGTCCAACAAAAAATAAAAATTTATTTTAAAAACAGTAAAATATCAATCAAACAGGCTGCTCCCAATTATAACAAAAAAAATATTTGAGATTTTTTAAAATTTTGGAATTTTTAAATATTTTCCTCCTTAAGTTATGCAATTTTAAAATTAATTCCTTTTAAGTACATATTCAAATTTACTAGTTTTTATCGAACATTCATGAATGAGATTTCATGAATTGGAAAAAATTAAGAATGCAATATCAGTGTTTGAGATTCTAAATATTTTTTGATCGATTTTGTATATGAAACCTTAGTTATGATTAAATTTGAAATCCGACGAACAACATAAGAAATATCAGCAGGATCTTATTCCTAATAATGCGTAACTTATTCATAAAATCACATTTTGCCAATTTTAATGAAAATAACAACATTTAATTCAGCAAAAAAAATTCGGAAACAAAAAACATATGTAAGAAATTAATTTTATTAAATATCTGTATACATATATAGAAATTCATACTTTCGAATTTTGTTAAAAAATGTCTAAACTTTATATGAGCCTTCATTATATTAATTTCGACAAAAAAATATACAAAAGACTGCTTTTGAATCAAAATTTTTATTAAACTTTGAATACACCTCCAGAAAAAATAATTTTTGAAAAACCTTGAAAAAAAAAATTAAATATTAAAATTTCTGTATTTCAAAATTTTCAAAAATTTGAGTATTTAAGTATCAGCATAATTATATAGATATATATGTATATGTATATTTAGATATCTACATATTATGTACGTATTTTAAATTATAGATTCGAAGGATTAAAAAAAAAGTGTTTTATTCTAATGAAAGCATTTTTATTGTTTTATTAAAACAAAGTACCAGAAAAATAAATGAAAATTTAAATTATATAGTCCTTAAAGGATTTCGGACAATTTATATTTCCATTAAAGGATATATGAGGTAAACATAAAAAATTAATCAAGAAAATCATTAAATTTCAGATTTAAAAAAATAAAATTGGATTTTAAATTACAATATTTTTAATTGGTTTTTAAAGTGCGGTTTAACTTAAAAAAAAAATTTTTTGGAAAATAATTCGTTCAACTTTCTCACATTTTTTAATATTTTGAAAATTTTTATATAGGAAAAATCTATTTAAAAATAATATAGTTTATTTATTTCAATAATTTTTATAGATCTACTTTGGTTTAAAATGCAATGGGTATAAAAGCATGCACGTAATATTAGCTTTGAAAAACTGAACGTATTTATGCATAATACTCGTAATAGTACATTTTAGTATTCACAATTTTATTTTATTAAATTTTCTTCTTATAACGATAAAATATAAATAAATAAAAAAATTAATAAGTAAACATCCGTACAGTATAAAGACGGAGATAATCCGTTTTTTTCGACCTTTATTTAGTTTTCTCTTCTTTTAATTTTATTTCAAATACAGGGATTAAAAATAAACATAAAAATAAAAAGCAAAAATAAATTTGATATAAGAAACTGTAGGGTACTCAAAAAAAAATTATAAAAATGTGCATAATGTCCAATTTAAAAATCGAATAGTAGAAGCAGTTTTTAGACTTTTTGAAAGTTTTTTGAACATTTCTTCTTGGAATTAGAAAGCCTGCTTTAGAATTCCACCTAAGAATTTTAAACATTGGGTTTTCTGCGGGTTTAGTTACAAAGCCGCCCAATTGTATATTTCTCTCGGAAGAAAACAATCATCAATGCTTTATCAACTGATAGCTCTACGCAATCAAGAGGTGTTTTCACATTAAATTTAAGGTTGACGAATTGAATTGCAGTCCTATAAGCATTAATATACCGATAGACGGTTTGCTCTTTAAGTATGCTTGCTGGTTTTTATCCACATAGCTGCAGTACCCTTTTTAGTGGAAATGTGCATTAACTAAAAACAAAAGATAAACACTTCATTAATTGAGAACTTATAAATCTCAATTATATTGAGAACTTCAAAAAACAGTTACTAACAAACTTTCAAATTGATAACACCTTTACAAATACGAAATCATAAAACAACATAAAAACAGAAAGAAATATTATTTCAAGGCAGAAAGAAACAAAAATGTAGTGGAAATAACCAAAGGAGCATAATTTTATCCTTTTAGGTACCTTTTTGATGGATAAAATAATTTCCTTAAAGATTTTTTTCTACCCTTTTTGTGACGAATTTCGTTTTCTAAAAGGATTTTTTTCTCTATTTTTTCAACTGGCTGAACGTATATGCAACCAAATCCGAATTTGTTAAAAAAAAAATTAAATCAATGACGACTCTTCTGTTTGATTATTTAAAATATAAAATGAATTTAGGGTAAAAGAAATTTTCCATTTAATATGCAGTAGCAGAGGAAAAAGTTACAGAAAAAAATGGTCAAAAAATAAAGGTTTCGAATAATTATTATGCTAAAGTTACTGTAAATTTATATTGTTTGTCAGCATATATATAATATGAGATTGTGAATTAAATAGAAAAGGTTTTACAATTAGAGGACATTACAGAACATTACAAAGTCTTTCATTTGAAATTTATTTAATTATTGAAATTTTTTCTAGTTATATTAAAAAACCGAAAAGAATGAGGTTAGAATATATACAAACAGTCCCTCTAAAACCTTTTTTAAATCTATAATAGTAATTCAATAAAACCAATTTAACTGGTACGCATCAAGGATATTCGATTTTATATAATTTATTGCAACATTAGAGACAAATTATCACATTACTGAATATGTATTAAACTAAATTAAATTGACCCTGAATAATATTATGTGTAAGGAGGGTAATATGTTTAGAAGACCTTCATATTGAGGACTTAATGATTTTATTAATTTTCCTTCAAATAAAATTAGAAATGGTCATTAATTTTGAAATAATTTGTTGATCAATTTTATTCAATTCAAATAGATTGAATTGAAATTAGAAATATTAAGTAATAAATAAAATTTTCGAAACCGTAGTATGATTCTTTTTAAATAATCCCAAATTTTGCTCAAGTATAAATTCAGTTCAGTAGAAAACTAATAATATTTCCGTTTTGTGCTTAATTGACTTTAACAGCCTTACCTTGTTGTAATTATCTTGTTACATAGTAGGAGCAAACTACAAAGTATCTATAATCCTTTTACATACAAAAAATACAAAAAAAAATGAAATTTTTTTATAAAACAATATGAAATTTTATTTCTCGTTAAGAAATACGAATCATTCCTAAATGAAGCAATACCTTTTCCCTACACTTTTTCATAATATTGTTAAAAATATCGCCATCCTAAATATATGCAATAAGTTTATTATAAAAACAGTTATAACTTAAAAATTACAATTATTCGGTAAATTTAAAATTAAATTGTGAATAATTTAAAATATTTTCATATTTGGTTTTTCTTTCGATTTTTCTTACATTCCTTACGGCAAAAATACATAATATAAAATTTCTTAGAATATTAAAATTTTTGACTTCAATGTCAAAACAAATACACATATTGTACTCGTTTCTAAAACGTGTATATGTACCTACTTAAACTTAAAAAGATATATACGTCACTGTAATTGTAATATTCAAAAACATATTTATGCATTATTAAAATGAGTAAAAACAAAAAGATTGCAGAAAACATACACTAGAAAGAGAAAGGACTACATATAATATAATAAAATAGAATTTTGCTTCTCTTTTATTAAAATCTTCTAAATGTATTATACTTTCTCTTTTTATCTTTCTTCAAGAAAAAAAAAATAAAGTAAAAAAAACCTCTAAAGGATTTTGTTCTTTTCTATACTTTCTTATTTTATTTGTTTTCTATTCATTTCTTCTAAAAAATTTAAAGGACATAAAAGATTTTTACTTGAAAACTAAAAAATTTAAGCTAAATTTTAAAATGTATTTAATTTTTTATATTCTTCCTACTTAATATGTTATTGTCCTTATTTAAAAACAACAAAAAAACCGGCATGTAATAAATTTAATAATAAAAATGAAAAAAAAGGAGAAAGTAAATACAAAAATATGATGAAAAGATGTATTTTGGGAATTGGATTGAAATTTCACTCGACATAAGTTAAAATTTATAAAACATTTGGGCATATGAGTTTGAATGTTTTGACTGATTAATAATCTAAACAGAAATGAAAAAGAAAGAAAAAACGAAAATAACAAAAATGAATTGAAAATTTTTTAGGAAAAAGTCATGCTCTTTTTGTTTTTTATAACAAGAAAACAAAAAATATTTTTCTCTTTTTAATACAAAAAAAAATAATAAAGGAAATGAATTTATTTTCTTTTTATTAAATTTATATTTTGATTTAAATATTCAACGGGAAAATACCAAATAACCACCGAATTTTATTAAATGTTTTGAATTTGGTTTATGAGGTTATAAAAAAAACTTGTCATATTTGTACTTGCTGCAAATTATAAATGTAAGAACTCTGAATACTCGTATACGGCAATTGAATTTTTCAAATTTAATAATAGAAACCATACTTTCGCTATTTTACTTACAAATATTAAAATACGAAATTTAAAAATTATCATTTTGCGCTAGGGTCTCAATATAGATTCGGTTTCCACTTCTCAATATCCTCAATATTTTTAAAACTAAATTAAACTATATAAATTTCAAATTTCTAATTAAATAAAAGAGCGACAAAATGAACTTATAGATGTTGACTGCTTTTTAATGCCATTTTCATACGATTAAAGAGCAATATTATAGCGTTGCAGTATGCTATATGTAAAAAAGCAAGAGCCAAATGCATGATTTCCTTTGAGGTATTATTACATAACTGCTGCATTTTATACTTACTTAAAATTATTATATTGAGCACTTAAAGAATATAAAAAGCGATAACAAACAAATTTAAAACATAAAATCTTACAGAAGTAATTTAGTCAACTACATGATAATTCTAGTATAGCGACTACAACAGTAAAAAATAACGAAAAAATTTAATATCATTAAAATGTAGACTTAAAGACCACTTGAATATAAAAATTTTAAAGATTTTAGTCCCGTTCATGTAATCAAATTACTCCTATTAACTTTTTTTTATTCCTGTATTTGTATACTTATTTACAGCAATGTACGATAAGGTATTATATATATTTTATATATATAAATATTAAACACACGTCTATACATACAAAAATTTATACATCAAACGTCTGATCATTTTTTATTGTAGCTTTTGAATAGCATTTTGAGTACAGTAATAAAATAAAATCTCTAGTGGCACTTTGCCAAAATACGTGACATAATGCAAGGTTTTAGGTTAAACATATTATATAAGTTTGTATGTATGCTATGACACGGGTACGTATATAAATTCATTCTATTTGGTTTGTTTGTAAAGACTTCTGTTATTTTATTTTACCTTTAATAACATTAAGTTTTATGTATTTCTTTCTAAATTTTCCATTTTCAATTTCAAATAACAATTCGGTGTCTAAACAAAAATTATTATTTAATAATAAATTATTTTCTCAATCATAAAATAATAATAATTCGCTTATTAAATTACCAATATATGTATTTCCAAACAAAGAAGAATAAATATAGCTAACTTGAAATAATATTGCTAACTTATTTCAAAAAAAAACTTTATGTATTTGAAAATTGAAAATTTTTGCCAAAACATTACATATTTAAGACTCATATAATATACACTGACCTTTAATACCCCAATCGCCAATGATTCCTGCTATATTTTTCGCTTCATGAAAGTCAATGCATCGCGCTATTAAAATTATGTGGCCTTATGTGAAAATGACTGAATTTAATCATGGTTTTCCCAAATCGTGTAATCTCACATTGTCACGTTTGGTAAAATTTCCTAACATTTCCTAAAAAATATTCAGACAATTTTAGATATCGTAAAGACATAATAATAATATATATTAACTACATAAGACATACATACATATTATCCGTTATAAAACACATTGTTGAATGAAACTAACACAATATTTACACAATAATCACTACAATCAACTATATAAATATTTAGAAGTACAAAAAATCTGCAATAATTAAAAATGTAAAGTTAATCCGCGTTCACATAGATAATTTTAAAATTTTACTTAAATAAGTTTAAAATCCAAATTCATTGGAATTTTAATCAAAGTTCAGAATAGCTTTAAAAGTGTTTATTATTTAAAAATGTATTACATTATATCAATATATTTACTATACAGCTACATTAAGGGATATTTTGACATAAACTTCATACAATACCAAAAGCGTTTATTTACGGAGACAAAATTTTTATTCGCAATATTTTGCGAAGGAACAACATTCTGTTCCAAACTTAAACGAAAATTGTTTAAATCAGGTTTGTGTTGTTAACGTTCAAAATGTATGTTTAATACGATGATGAAGAAATGATAAATTCCGATATTATTTAATTTGATTGAAGCTCAGCCATTATCTCAGTCATTTCCATTGAATTCATTTCTAATCGAAGCCATTAATGCTTTGCATAGCGCACAAATAAAAATATACAAGCTTTACGAACTAAAATCTTGAAAAAATTATCAACAAAATTTACTTCTATCATGTTTTGTTTCTCAAAATTATTTTTATATAATTATGTAAGATTATGAACAAAATAATCAAAATTTTCCCTTTCCTAAATTTTGGACTTAACCCTTTGCGTTTCACTAATTAATTATAAAGAGCATAACAAAATTTTTACATTTGAATTTTTACACTTTTGAATTGATTCTATAGCATACAAGAATATCACATTGGACTCAACTCTCACAACATTATGTTTAAATATCCTATGGTAAGACGATGTATTATACATACAATTATTTTATAATTTTTCATTTCTAGATTTTTTCTTCCTTCTTCAAATTTTATTTATTTATCATAATTTACTTTGTTGTGAGAAATCCTTTAGAGATTTTAGAATATATATATGTACGTACATTTAATATTGCGTATATCATACATCTATTAATATATAAATACATACATACATATTGTTATTTATAATTTTATTGAAATGAACTTTTCTGTTTTTTTTCTGTTTATGTTTATTTGTTTTATAAAATAAAATAAATTAAAAATTTACCTTTTTAAAAAACTTGTATTTTCAGTGGAAATTTGGTTGTATCATAAATTTTTTCTCTAGTAAAATTTTTATGAAAAAAATCATATTATTTATATAAATTTTTATTCTATATTCTTGAACAAATATGAAAAGTCAAAATGTTAAAAATTAGAAAAGAAATACAAAAAATAAAATTTAAATTATGTAGGTACACCTACATGTAAGTAAATTTGTGTATTCATATTATGCTTACATACATACATGTGTTTTATATTTTTTTTGTGAAATCTCCATACCTAAATACATAACCCTATATTACAAATAAACAAAGTAACTTCATATTTTGTTCAAAAATAATATGAAAAATCATGAATTTTAAAATATATTCAATTCATGTGTTCACATATATACATATGTATACTAAATATATTACATTTTGCTATACCCAATATGTAATATTATTACAATTGAATAATAATTTAAATTCCCAATAAAATATAAATGGTTTAGAAAACATACAACATAAAAAATGTTTATAAACATACTGATGTATATGCTTGCACATAATGCGTGTACATACATACATACATATATGGTAAGATTTAAATGTAAAAATTATGCTTTTATGCCAATAAGTAAAATATTTATAAAGCAGAACCAAAGTTAGTACACGAACATTTACAGTTGCTTAAAATTACATTTTCGGAAAATTTACAAATAAAATTCTTTGACAAATTCAAAATGTTGTTTTACACATTTACATATCATAAAGATAAATTTTAAGCTATAAGAGATCAATTGTTTATATTATTAGCCTGTTTAATGAAATCTATTAAATAATAGTTGGTTTATTTCAAAAGATCAGAGGTTCAGTACGAACGTAGTTCATATATATATGTATATATATGTCATGTAACAATATTAATTACCTTAATACAATTAAAATGATATTACACAATAAACGTTTTATCAAGAGTATGTCATTAGGGATTGATAAAAATTGCGGTTTTGGAAAAATTACTAAATTTCTTTTCATAAGAATTTTATTTTTCAATGCTAAATTTTAATTTATTCAATTCCATAATGTCACGAAAAAAAATAAATAGTAGTATAAGTACTATAGATGTAGTATACCTGTAAAATTTAAAAATACAAGACCTGTTGTTAATGTATCAAAATAACTTTATGCATTTCGAATAATTTTATTTATGTTACTCACACATACATAATTATGTTTTGGGAATTGAAACATTTTCACCCACATTTAAGTATAATAATCGCCATCAAAATAAAAATATCCATTACATTCGTACTAAATTACCTTTCTTAAATTTTTAATCTATTGTTTCTTTAAATGTTAAAAGTATTTTTAATTGGTATTTTATGTATACGAGTAGAAACGTTTTAATTATTAAATTAAAAGGTATTATGTCAATCATTATCAAAAATGACAACAAATTCGTGTTAAGAAATTATTTATTAACGATTAAATTATAAGAATTGTAGGCGTCATAAAATGTGTATTAAAATTATAACCATGTGTTCGCACACTCTTTCTTTTTCTTTTACTAAAATTTCTTAGCACCATAAATTCGTTTTTGCAGATTAGAGAAATATTAATTTATGTACTTTATTTTAAAATTTTTGTATTTTTTTGCTGCTCTATACATTTAAAGTTTTTTTTATCTTCTTACTACATAACAAACTTTTTGTTAAATTTGAATTTATGCAAAAAGCGTAGGATTCAAAAAGTAATAAAAACCTACTGATTCCTTCATACCTTCTTATTTTATACATTTACTTTGTATAATGTGTAGAAACACACGGCAATCGGCATATTGTATTATGGACATACACAACAATTCATCATAACCTTGGTTTATAAATTAATTTGAAAAGTTTTCTTCCCATTTTAAAAAACAAAATATAAGAAATTTATTTATGTTTCGAGGAAAATTTAAAATATTACTGAATCATTATTTTTCCGTAATGAATTAATTTATATTTATTTTTATCATGCATACATTTTCTGTAATAATTTTTTATATGTACAAAAAGATACAAAAATCATACGTATTTAGATTATTTTTTATTGTTCAAATGAAAAAAAGCGAGTTGTCAAAAAATTACGGAGAACGCTATATACATATTGATAGACCACAAGTGTAACCAAATTATATTGCAAGAATAATTCATTTATCAAGTTAAAACTCATTTTAATATTAATTAGTTAAATTTTGTATAAATCTCGAAAAAGGTTCATATAATTTATAAAATCTGAAGATCGCATGAAATTATTTGAAGTAATAATCAGTATATAGGTTAAGTAAAACATGTGAGATGATGAGCCTCGTTTTACATTAACTACATGAATTTGATGAGGTTAAAAATATATAAATATACTTGTTCAATATATAAATTTCAATAACGTTAAGTTATTATAAATGTTGAGGCTATGTACAATATAAAATTATTTTCGTAACAAAATAAATTAGATCCTTTTTTTTGTAAATTGAATCAAAAACCACTATTTAAGTTTTCAGGTTTCTTCCTTCTCTAAAATCTTTTGTTATTTAATTTATTTGCTTTATTTTTTTCCAGTATTTGGTACAATTTTGCATTCCCTTTTGAATTTAATATATTAAATCCTACAGTTTAAATAATAGGGAAGCTATCATTTCTATTTTTATATTACCTGAAAGCATTCCTTAAATTTCCATTTGCTAGTATAATATATAAAAACATAATATGTATGTATAAAAGAGTTAGATAACAATAATATTGTATTTAGTACATTCTTACAATTACCTAATTTTACATTGGCATTTGAAAACTATTGTAAATAACTACATTTATTTGTTTTTCCCTTTTAAAAATTTTTGTGTTAAAAACAGTTATATTTTTTCAGAATGAGACTGTACTATAAGCTTTTTGTATAACAGAATATAACACATTAAAATATCATAAAATTTCGTGTGCAGTAGTCATGAAACTAATGAGAAAATTTTTGAAGGAAAATTTTCATTTTTTTTTTTTACTCGCATTCTCTCTTGAAAATTCCTTTTGTCAATTTTCATTGATTTTCATTCAACTTCAAAAATATGAAATGACACATGCAATGCACATCGCATTGACACAGAAAAAGAGAGAGAGAGAGAAAAAAAAGAGGGAGAATACGAAAATATTGTAAAAGCGCATGTCATTTGAATGCTGTTTCCAATATACAAAATGAAAAATGTTTAACCGTTTTCCAATTACTTTCCATACCATAAAGATACCATAAAATTTGTTAGATTTATTAGTTATATTATAATTTCATTAAAGAGAGAAATTAGAGAATGAGTAAGAAGAGAGAGAGAGAGAGAATCTCATTAAGAAATTTCTTTTAAAATGGAGCTTTTCTTCGTTTATTTTCAAAAAAAAATTTGTTCTTTTATTTGTTTTGTCAATGAAAAAATAATTTGAAAAGCATTGAGAACTGAGAAACATTTAGGCAATAATATTGAGTTAGATTACTAGTTTATGTATGTACATTAAAAGTACACAAATAGTGGTTTTTTTTATCATATGTATATAAATTAAGGTATTGTGCATATTTGATTTCATTTTCTACGTAACATACATGTAGGCACCACAGTTAAAGGAAAAAAAATAGAAGACAAAACAATACAAAAAAAAAATATAAAAAGAAAATAAATGTGTAGAACAAATTGCACACCAGACAAAACACAAAAAAAAAAGAGGAGAAAATGCAAAAAGAAAAAAAAGTACATATCCTTGGCGACTTTGGCAATAAATTTCAATAAAAATCAGTTAGGTCACACCCGTTTTCTTTAAAAGATGTCATTCAGCAGAAAAATATTTGTTATTTTGTTTTGCTTAAATTTTTTTTTTATTCTTTTGATTGTCACTTCTCCAAATATTTATGCTTTTGTACTTTATATATGGTTTTTTCATTTTTGACAATTTATTCTTGAATAAAATAATAATAATTTCTATATTAGTGACAACCAACTGTCTGATATTTTCGTCACAATATTTATTCTATAAATTTATTATTCTTATTTTGGATAGGTATGTGTTGTGTGTACATACATACATATAAGTGACGTGGGTTATATTTATATCCCTTTGGTTTCTTTTTTTTACATAAATAAAGAAATCATTACAAAAAGGATAAATATTACTTCATTATTCTAACATGTATTCTACAAAATATTAAATATTATAATACAAAAACAAAATACATATACTTATACATATACTGGCGAATAATATCTAAACCGCAAAAAGGATAAAATCTTGAGACAACAGTAAAATTTACTCTCTTTTTTTTTCATATTTCAATTTTCTTTTTCTAATTTTATTGTTATACTTATATTTTTTTTTTAGGGTTGATGTTCCTTAATAACCTCAATGAAAAACAGCGAAATTATAATTTATACAGATTTAAAAAACGTACACACACATATATATATATATATTGTTGACAATGCTGTAATACGTTACATTTTATTTTTTTATTAAAATCTATTATAATATATTTTGTTCCTAGTTTTTTTTTTTTGTTGTTGGTTTTATTGAGAATCCTAGCAATTCATAATGATATGTCTGTCAATGATTTGTTACGAATAACTGAAGTGAAAAACCAAATGCTCTATTTTCCTTTCCTTTTTTGTTTTATATATAGTTTTTGTTTTTTTTTTATTTGTTTGCTTTAGTTTTTTTTTTTGGTTCCCTTATAATAATGAAAAGATTTATGAATGAAAAAATAAACATATAGCCTCGAATCTTCGTCAATTTACATAATATGCACATACCTATAAAAATCATAATAAATTATGTATATACATTTATTTAAATATAAGAAAGTAATGTTCAGTGGATTATAATCGTATGGATGCTTTATATCCTTATAAATTAAATACTTTATATACGTATATAGTTTAGAGTTAAATTACATGTAGATACATATATAAATATATATTCAAATGTATAGTTATTTGTATGAATATCTGAGTTATAATGAAAAAAGGACAACCTAAGTTTTGCGTTAAAACACACTTGAATATACATACTTACCGGCATATATGTACAAATATACATATTATCAATTTATTAAAATTATATTTTAAATTTTCACGCTCGGTATATCTGGCTCTAAATCATATTAATATTATGGAAATTTTTTTTTTTTTTCGGTAATATCATGAAACATTTTTCTTCTAAAGAGATAAAAGTAAAAAAAAAAAACTAAAAATAAATAAAAATGTTAAATGATAATTTTTCTCAAAGTTTTTCATCATTTCCATCATATTTTTTCCGTCATTTTTTTCGTTTGCTTTTATTTATCTTTTTTTTATGTTTTTCTTGTTTTTGTTTTTGGGAAAAAAGCAGCTGATTCTACTCAATTTTAAGTACATCTTATATTCTATACAGCATACATTATACAAACACTTGAGTATTTTATACATACACACTATTAAAAATTATAAGTCTGTCAGATATATGGTTTTAGTAGATTTAAAATTTTTTATAATTTATTCCAAAAATTAAGTTTATACATTATGTATATATGGAATATATAATATCAATATATTTAGTATATTTCACAAATATATGAGTATATAAAATGTTTACATAAAATATGCCATGTTGTTTTAATACTATACATAAATACTTTTATACTGCATTTATATTATGGTGATTTTGTCAATTAGAATTGAGAAATAAGAAAAAGCAATTCGAACCACCAAAGCTGGACAAATGGATTTTTCCAAAATTTCGATTAAAATTTTCAGTCATATAGACAACAAGAGTGTGTATAATAATATTGATGAAAAACTCTGTTTTTTTTTTAAAATATATTTTCATTAACTGTTTAAAATAACTCAAAATTGGAAGCAAACAAGTAGCAATTAAATATTTATTTAGTATTAATATTAGTAAGCTAAAATATAGAAATATTAAAGAAAAACCAAAGACAATATTGGCAACAACCCTAAAATTTAAGTTTATAGAAGCATTTATTGTAGTTAACAAAAATTTTATTACGAATTTTTTAATAATTGTTATTCCAAGCTCTTCGAATTGAAATTTAGGAAAAAAAGCTCTATCACCAAAAATTTCAGATTGCCAATAATATTCAAGTCAAAATAAAAATTTTAAACTGTTTACTTCTTTTTATTACTTTTTATATAAAAATATATGAAATTAAATAAATTTTCGTATTTTTTTATTTGAATCCTTTTTTTTATTTTTCATATTAAAACTTTTTTATGGATAATTTTGCACAATCATATTTACACCAAAATAAAAGAAAAAAAAAAACAAACTCTTACAAGAAAATGATTTTAATCCATTTATACAATTTTTTAAGTTTTTCGATGATAGTGTAAAATGTGTTTATTATAGAATTATTAGAATTTTTTTTGTAAACGACTCCTTTCCATTTCTTTAAAATTGATATACGTACATACTTGTATATCCATGCACAGTAGAAATCCCATATAATGACCCCGAAATGAAAATGATGACCCCGAATTGTAAATTTTGAAATAATTTTTTTCTCAATAATATAAAAAAAAATTTAAAAAATTGGATATTCTTATGTAATTTAAATATGTATTCAAAATTTTAATAATGAAAATTTTATCATTTAATTTTGGTATTCTATCAAAATTTTCATTTTTAATTTAATATATTTTATGCCAAGAAATGTTATTCTCAAAAACTTTTTTTAATAAAATCAATTTCATAAAACAGTAAATTTTAAAAAGTAAATTAATTATTATACAAGTATAGACCTATCTATACAAACGATAATAGAAGACTCCTATTTTATGTGTATTTAACATGACCCACCTAAATTTTATACATAGGATTAAAAAATCAACACAATTTTTGTGTTATGTATTCTTACTTCCGAAATTATTGACAATAAATATAAAGTACAAATTTTCTCACAATTTCGAAACTGTACAATATACATGAAACATGAGTGAATGCTAACTGAACTGAATGCTAACTGTTATACGCATTTTTATCACGATCAATCAAAGGTTTGACAAACCTAAATGAAATAAAAGAATCAACAAAATTTTTTACGAAAAAATTGCTATTAATAAACATTTTTTGCGGTTCTACTGTAACTCAAATTTTTTTTTCCCATTACCTATATAAATAAGTTTATAGATAATAATTATGTATAAATAATATAATTTTATATGATAATTTTTTATTTTATAAACGTATACATATTTATATACTATAAGAACACAATACATATACATAGGTAAAATACAATCGTTAATCGATTATCTGCTATCCTCGTTGGCAATTTTGTTTTAAAAAATAAAAGTAAAATTTTTAACAAAAAAAAAAAAGAAGAAAATTAAAAGAAAAATAAGAATGTATTTTTCGTTTCTTTAGTTTTTTACCAATTTATGTTAAAAATATAATATAACGATTATGTTTGTATATATATGTACTTATATATGTATATATTTTTTAAAAAACATCTGCAAGCTACCGACGTGCAAACTACCTAATAACGTTCTTTCTATCTCGATTATTTTAAAAGTTTTTTTTTTGTTATATTTTTTTACAAAACGTATAAAAAACTATAAAAACAACTCAAAAGAATATATATACACTAATTTATATATATATAAATGCATATCTAGATACATCTATATCTATGTTGGACTTGGGAGAAAAACAAGAAAATTTTTATATATTATGGAATATAAAATAAGGACACGTAAAGAATTATTTTATAAAGTTATTCAACAAAGAGCGAATAATACACGAAAATTATAAAAAAATTTTTTTTTGTAGATTAAAAGAAAAAAAAATCTAGAAAATAATAAAAAATCTAGTTAGTATTAGTTTTGTGTTCCAGTTTGACAACAGATTGGACAACGGTATCGAATTGATAATTTTAAATAATTATTTTTTTTTTATTTCATATTTTTTTTTTCTTTTTTATAAATACTAAATTAAATTTTTTCCCAATAGTTTTTCATTTTCTTTAATAATATGCGACGTGTTAAAATTCTTCAATTTTCGAATGAAAAAAATAGATGATAAAAAACAAAATGTTTGCATAAATCAATACGATTTTTTTTTTTGCATCTACATGTTTTTTCTTCAATTGAAACGGATTAATTTATTTCAAATGTATTTTATTGTCAATATGTGCAATTTGAATACTATAATGTAAATTTAAAAAAAATATTAAAATATTGAAATCAATATGAGAGTGAATTTTTTAAACACCATTCAGATGCAACATAGATAAATTTCATCAAAATAAGTTCTTGTAAAAAATTATCGAAAAATATCGTATAAAATTATATATGATATTTTTAAATAAAATTCGTAACAAAAGTTTTAAAATAATTTTAACGATAATAATTTTTCTTAAATTTTTGCCTTAAATAGGCCGTTGGCACATAAATAAAAATGAAGAAGTTGTTTTAATGATAATCACTTTTGGAAATCCTAGAAGTCTACTCAGTATTTCAAAAAACTCTACACCATTACTTTTAAAATGTTGTTTCATAACTTCACTCTATTCGATAATAAATTTTAATAAAAATTTAAAATTACATGACCTTCGGCATTACGTACTTCAATATCAAATACAAATTCCTTAAGTTACACCAGCATTTATCAGACATTATCAAACATTATTTTAACATTTTTATTTATTCTTATACTTAAATAAAATATTTTTGTTAATGGTTGTTAATAACACAAATATTTCAAATTTATTATTTTAATTTGTTATAGGCGTAAGGATATATAAATGTCTATATGCACAAATTTACATTGAAAAAAAAAAATTAATGGATGGTGTCAATCAATTAAAGAAATTGACCAATAAATGACCTTCAAATGAAAATTTGATAAAAATAAATTTTTTTCATACAGATTGATTTTTCTACATATAATTTAATATAAAATAAATTTTATAAAATACATTTCGACATTATTCCTTTTTTTATGTTATGGTATAAATGAACACAATATAACATGTAATCCACATTAAATAGAAAATATATGTGTATAAAGATAAAACAATAAAAATTATTTTGTAAAACAATAAAATCCAAAAAATTTCTTTAATACATTGTTGCAGTAAATAGTAATTTTAATATATTGTATAGAATATATAATTATTTTAGATCTTTTAGTAACTTGAAAAATAGACAATCAAAAACGGCCCGTGTTAAAAGCGAAATATTATACAATTAGCTTGAAACAATTGGCTTTCATTCAACTCGATGATCCAATTATTTATCCAATATAATATAGTATTGATTGCACAGTTGTTGAATCGAATCGCATAATAAGATATAGGAAAACACACTACAACGTCATTTATGCACCAAAGTCACAAAATATTACAATGTTTACTATAAAAGTAAATAACGTTGTTATTGTATTAACTTTCAAAATAAATATTCGAACTCAACTTCAACTATAATATTTATAGTTATAATATTTCGGCACAAAAAGTGATTAAAATATAAAGAATAAAAAAAATAATTAAGGCAACAACATTTACTAAATATTTATCATTTAATAACTTAATACTAATCTTGTTATTAATTTAATTATAATTATAAAGTCTATATATAATTCATAATTGTTGAAAAATCATTCTTACATTACTGATAACGTCACATTAAAATCTGTTATAGTTTAAGTTTCCTTTACTGTTTTCATATATTAAAAATAATTGTACACACTTAAAAAATAAAATATAAATAGAAGTGAGGTAGGTATCTAGATCATCATTATTCTAATGATAGGACCGATTTATTTTTCATTAAGAAATCCTTGAAGCAATTATCCCTCTTAACAAAACATTAAACATATAATTGATGAGATCTACAGACATCCTTTTTTTTCACAATCTTTATATATTCCACAATCCAACTCTCTTCTCATTCTATCTTTAACAAAATTATTTATGCAAAAAAAAAATAAAACAAAAATATAGAAACAAATAAAATTGCTAAAGTAAAATCTTATGATGAAAAACTATTATATGGAAAGCATATTAATATGCGTGCGTGTGTAGGAACACATACTTATAAATATAAGTAAATTTATAATAGACTTCCATTTTAATTTTATACCTATGGACGACAGGTAAATCGTTTTTCGGGTTTTCTTATAAATTTGACGAAATTAAAAAAAAAACAAGAAATGTTTGTCAACTATGGGATATTTTACTATGGTGCTTGAATATATGAAAAAGTTTGGACATATACAGAGATTGTGAAGCAATAAGTAAACAAAAATTATTAGCAAATCAAACAATATTTCAAATTGTACTCTTTAAAATAATAAATTTAAAAGAGCTGGTTCCTATGAGTCTGGTGATTCTGAGTTCGTTTTCAAACGATTCATACAAATATTTTCTCTCTCATACAATAATAAAATTATTGCAATGATTTATAACAATTTTGCCTTGAATAGCTTAAAATCAATTTAGTTAACAATAAATTTTTAAAAATCAATTATAAAATTAACAAGAGTAATATCACACACATCTTGTAGATTTCATTTTTAATACAAAAATAGAACAATATTATTTTTATATATGATTAAAAAATGAAGTTCATATAAGCTCTTAAGGTGTTTAATATATTCCAATACTTTTTCCCCTCCTTTATTTCAAATACTGTATACTATTTTATATAAGAAAAATATATGGCAATTATTTTATATATATATAAATATACATACACTCGTATGTCTATGTGAAGTAGAACTTTTAACATTTTAACATATTGTAATCCATTTATTACGACATAAAAAAATTATTTCAATTTGACATAAAACCAAAGAAAATGGTAAATAACTCAATTATCCTTTCTCTCTTTGCCCATCTTGATAGTTTTCCATTAAAATTTCTTTCAGGTATACTTTTAAGGTTAATCGAATTGAGAATTTATATATATGACAAACATATATATGTTTGTGTGTGTGAAACATTATAATGTAAAGGTGGTTTTAAATATTTTATGTAGGTTTGAAGGACTTGAATAATTATTATAACACAAAATGGAATGTAAAAAAAAATATGAAAGGAGATTGCTTTTATAAATTAAATGGTCGAATGAAATTAAGTACGTACCCACCTATATGTTTGAAAAAAAAAATGATTTTTTTTCTTGTTTTTTTAATTAAAGTTCAACTTAATTTTATGCTTCTTTTAATAATATAAAATTTGTAATTCAGAGTTATCAGTTTAAATTAAATCGATTAATTAAATTTATAAGCAATTTATAAACATTTATTAATGTTTAGCAGTACTATAGTTTTAACAAAGTAATGATTTCAATGGATTTTTATTAAGATTTTCAGAGCACACATATTTAATAATGTTATATGTAATGTACACTCGATAAATAATAATGTGTTGATAGAAATAGAATCATAATCACAATTAACTACTGAAACTTTGAAATTTTGTAACATCAACATTACGAAATTTTTATTTTTAAAATAGAAAACAAATTGCCTCTTCAAAAGATTTCTTTTAAAACAGTCATGTACAACCAGCGACCTTGTTGGTTTATATTATATTGTTTCTTGCCATTTTATAAATTTAGGTTAGAAATCATTATAATTCAAATCACTATCATAGCATTTGTGTGATAAATACGATCGTAAAACTGAATAAATACTTCAGCAAACCAATTTACTCATTTCTGAATCAATGCTTTATTTTTGATCTAATGAATTCTTCAATAACAAACGTAATATTGACTTGCATGCACCCTATTAAATATTGTGTTTCCGAATACGTCATAGAATTAATGAGTGATTACCAATAAACCAATAAGCCACATACAAATTAGTAATATGTGAAAATTTTTCGTACCAGTATTTTTTCATATACACTTTTAAACTAAAACCAGATGGATTCTAAACTAATCTATTGGACACAAAAAGATATATTCTTATATTTTAATAAAATGATGTGGAAATTACTATAAACAATAAAATCCTTGCTGAATAAGAAAAATATACTTGTTATTTTACTATGTTAGAATAAGTTATCGTAAAATTGTTTTATCAATATACTCGTAACACTGAATTCAGTTTTTTATTATTTAATGAAGAAAGTAAATACAGATATAAAAAATAAAGAACATCACATGACCCATAAAATTTTCTGCAAAAACAAAAACAAAATTCATAAAAACAAAAGTAAAAATTAAAAAAAATGTTAAAATCATTTTAATTAGGTTCTCCAACCCCATTCAACTTTTGTTTGTCTCTTTAATATTCATTCATATCAACCAAATTAACTATAGTTTCATTATTTTCATTGAATAGAAAAAAAAACAATGGGGGAAAACTTTAAGGAAAAGGATATAAAAAAAGCGTTAAAATAAGTAAACGAAAACACAATATGAAACGCATCCGTATAACAATAAACAATGATTAATCAGTATACTTTTAAAGAAAATTTTTTATTCTTTCAAATTTTTTACGATATACAAGTTATAATATGTATATATGTATATATGTAAGAATGCATATTAGCCGTAAAAATGTAGCACAGATGCTATATAATATTATATTTAAAATTAAGGACACTTTTATTATAGTAGCGAGCATTTTAATATTTTCCATCATTTATAAATCTTTCATAAAAACAAAACTTACAAATATTTTATTAAATCATAGGTAAATAATTTTGAATTATAAAATTCATCCACATTCCTGTAGGTCATTCATTTAAAATTTCTAGTCCGAAAGAAAATGTTATACTTTTAATTTGCAATAAACCATTGTTATTATTAATATTATAAAAAAGCAATAAAATAACACGTATTAGAATTAATACTAAAATCATTAAATTGTGACAAAACTTCATTACTCATAAATTTTTCATAGTTTAATTTGAATTAAGCCAAAATTTGTTAGTTAACCTCAATTACTCTATGATATAATAAAGTACGAAATAGTGTTATACAATGCAATACAATGCAAATAATTTCTGTATAATTGTTATACAACAAGTATTGTTACATTTTGTAATGTTAATTTATACGCCTGTAAGATATGCAATTTTTAAAATATTTTACGAATAAAATTAGATAAAGGCAAATATTTTAAAATACCTTGAAATTTATAAATTCAAATACTGTTATATCAAACTTAATAATAATATCATATTTTAAAATGAGTTTGTACATTTGATCGATAAGGGTTATACTGAAGAAAATTTTTGCAGATAATGGGCCTTTCATTATTTTTTAAAGTTTAATTCTAAATTTTAAGCATTGTACAGAATTTTTCAAACATATCAAACATTAAAACCCATATAAAATTTCTAATTTTAGAATAGAAGTCTTTTTAATTTTTCTTTTCCTTTTTTAAATCTTCATTTCAAATAAATTTAACATTTTAATTATTTCAGCACATAATACGTATGTATTGTATAGAAAAATAAATCTTATATCTTTAATACAATACATTATAACAAAGTATATCACATATTTACCTACGGTATAAGCACATACAGAAACTAGTATTCAATATAAATTTTATATCCGCTTCAATTTAATATAGTATTATCTTTTATATAAAATCTGCCAAATAAACATTTTATATCGCTTTACATATAATATAAGCTTGACATGATGCTCTTTTCATCACTTCGTTAGAATATTAAAGACAGCAATATTGTGGATGCAAATGTAAACAAATTTTACTATTATATTATCATATAATATATCCAGTTATCTTAAATATTGTAAAGGATAAACATTTATATTTATATTTCACTATTTTTACATTTTTATAATAAAAATATAATAATATAATATACGTATTATGTACATTATATTAATCATTGCTATTTTTTTAGAATCATTTTTCTTTTTAGTTATATTTACTTGACACAATAAGGAAACCGCATCATACCTACATAGGTACTTATATATGTATATTATTTTGAACTTGTGACATTTAATTTTTTGAATTAGAAAATATTATAAGGCAGAACTCTAAGCACACTAAACCAAAATATGTTATAAAATATTACAAAATATATTACATAGACATTCTCATATAAAAAAAAATTATTTTTTTTTTGTAGTTGACTTCTCTTGTATTATTTTGTCATTTTGTTACCCTCTAGCGGGAAATTAATGGTATATTTTTGTTGTTAGTAGACTTAAAGGAATAATCAATATGAAAAACGTGAATGGTTAAAAATAAATTTTGAGAAAATTATATAAGGTTATTATTTTTTTTTTCGTTTATTTGAAACATTTTTATATGAAATTCTTTAAATATTATAACAAAATTATTTTTAATAAACATACACACGTATGTACTTTTATATCAACTATATTTTTAGTTATATCATAGGAAATAAAGTTATTTTCCTTGGAGATGAAAAAAAATACTGATATTTTTTTTGTCATTTTTTTTTTGTACAACGCATTGAAGGCCATATTAATTTCTTTTGTTTTCAAAACAGAAAAATTATTATATTTTCTCTTAGAAAATCAGTGATTCAGTTTAAATTATACTTAAAAATGTATAAAACTTTTTTTATATAAGGTGTTGTAAAAATGTTATAAATATATTCAAATTGTGTAAAAACTCAAAAAGTATAGGCACACTAAACTACTCCGGATTAGTTTAGAGCAAATTGTAATTCTAATTTATAAATACAAATTCTGTTATATTGAATTATAAATTAAACTGCATAATAAATTTACTATCTGTTGAAAATATAACATTAAAAAATCTTAACCCATTAAACGCAATAAAGGCTATTAGTCGCTTCAACAACTCCTTAATTTATAAGCTGGTGTTGTTGAAAGTGTTATATGTATCCTCAAATAGAACGTTGAAAATGTGCACATTTAAAACTTTTCCCTATTTAAATATTATCAAATTTTTTAAATAGAAGAAATGGACAATCAACAGGATGGATATTAAATTGTTGACACGTCTTATTAAATTAGATCATCTACATATATATACTTTATTTATATTATGTAAACATTCAAATTTTATTACTCGATAATACTTTTATAATTTATGATTGACTTTGTATCATATAGAAAGAATATAATTAAAATTTTGTTACAAAACAAGAAAAATTTAAGTGATTTTTTTGTAAACTTCTCATTATCAATAAATAAAATCTTTGTAATAGCGTTAAGAGCTTGAAGAGCTTCTATCAGGATCTCATAATTGCACACTTACATATTATAATAATAGTCTCTTTTACTCTATTGTTGTGCATTTCAAAGGATGCTTTAAAGTTTTTTTTTTCTCTTATTGTACATACATATAAATTTGTATTACGTATAAATAAAAAGTAAGATGGAAAAACGCTCTTAATCACGTCATATTCTTTTTGAAAATAAATTTTCTCACCATTATGCAAAATAAATTGAATACGTTTTTTCATAATTTATGTACGAGTAATGTACTATATTTACTATTTGTAAGAAATTTTTTTATTTTAATTGTTGCTTTTTTAAGTACAGAACTTGTATTTGTAAAGCCTTAGACGTAAATGAAGAAACCGTATACTACATATTTTAAAAGAGAAACAGGCTTATTTAAGACGAAACTTTTATATTACTGTCACTTTTAATATTAATTGGAGAAATGTTGTTTCATGCCAGGTTTAAAAGTCCTCCAAAATTCATTACCGTCCAAACAACACAATCAAATTTATTTTTGTTTAATTTAGTGAATATACGAGTACTCCCGAAACCAGTGCACATAATAATGTAATTTCAATAAAATTTTCGATTTAAATGAGATTCCCAAAACGTAACACTCTGTTTTGATAATTATATTTTTTATAAAAACACTATCATTAAAGCACGTAATTTCTTGTGGTATCATTTAAAAAAGGACATTTAGCTTAAATTTTACCTTAGGTGACTACTTTATGGATTGTTCAAAATAAAAGGAGAATAACACAAATGAAGACGAAAAGTATACATTCATAAAAAAAAAATAAAATAAAAATTTTGCCTTTTTTTTTTGTTTTTTATATGTATAGTTTAAGGGGTAATGGTTCGTAATGAGATTATAGTCTTATTAGAAACCAAAAATTCTTAGAAAAGTTTCTTTTATATTAATATTCTCATTTAAATTTCTTATATAATATATTATATATTATAATGTCCGTGTAGCTGTATATTAATACATTCTTCACAAAAATTGTACAATGGCTTCGTATACGAGTATATGTATATATAGGCGTAAATAAAAATTTAGTGAAATTTTTATTTCATATATTTAGATATAAATTATTTTTATAGAGAATATATTATATGAAATATATATATATATTGACTTTCTCACACATATCTACATATTACATTCTATGTGAAACGAATTCTATAATGCTATATGCATAAATAATTGTTTAAGTATACTGTGTATACAAATTGCGTATATGAAAATGACTAGAAACAGTGATGCTACTTTTACATCTTTTTAGTAAGTCTACACTTTGAATTTTCATATTGCAAATAATTTAAATACTACAAAAAATCTTAAAAAGTGAAGAAACTGAAACTTTCTGTTCAGAATTTTAATTTTTTATAAACGTGTAACCACATTCGAAGTATTCGTGTACTGTAGATTTCAGAATCATATTTTGTCCTTTTTCTGGTTTAAATGCAGGAATTTAAACCAGATTATGAAAGACTTGGATTTGAATGAGGATATGGAGATTCAGCGTCCTAAGGGCCTGATCTTACCATCTTACATTGCCTGCCTGTCCTAAGTTTTTCAATTTTTTTATCAGTTTTTCTCATAGAGTTTACAACTCTGATATTTTTTTAAAAATTAAAACAAAAAATCAGCTTTAAATACTTTTTATAGAAAATATAATGATAACTTATAATAATAATCATAACAATAATAATAATGATAGTGGTAATAATATCGTATAATATGTAATAAAGGTTCATGAGAGCTATTAAATGTTGTGCAAAAAGTAATCCTTAAGTAAGCTACTAGGTACAATTAACATCTTATAATAGCCATTTTATATGAGCTATTTAAAAATTTTTTTTCTTTGTTTCTTTTCTTTTTTCTCTATATATAGTTTACTTTTATTATTCAAAAATATTCTTTTGTATCTATTTACATACATATACATTAAGAATAATATTATACATGTACATATAATATATACATACACAAATATTGTATAATGAACGTATATACTGGGTAATATTTATGGTCTATGAACATTTTGAGAATATTTACTTTTATATTTAAGACAAAGAAAAAGGAACATTTTTGTTCCTTTGCATAATTTTTTTATAAAATTTGAACGGAATTTTTTAAGCACATGCTTGGTGTATATGCAATATACGTCCCGCATAAAATTTAGGTAGAAATGTAGAATATAGATCATAATATTATTATGTATACGTACGTGCAATTTTCTATAATAAAAGCTAAATAATATTGTCTTGTCAAAATATTAAATTTAAATTATTATCTTAATATTATAGAGGTAATTCTAAAAGAATATTTTTCATGTATTAAGATTACGTACACATGCAAAATGTACACGCACATAATAAATTTATTTTAATTTTTATATTAAATATAACATAATCCTTTGAGAATATTGCACAAAATTATTTTTCATTATACAAAGAATAAATATGTATTCTGTTTATTTCTAATAAAATTTTCTTATATCATTAAAAATAAATTACTTTTGTTTCGTGAAAAATGTTTTGATTATTATGTTCATACTATTATAATTAAAAATATTCAATAAATTTGACAAATTTTCCATAAATATTTTTTTTTTCAGCGAACTTAAGTACTATTAAGGAGCTAAGGATGAGAATTTATTTAAGCAAAATCAAAATTGTACTGAAATTTTCTTGTATTTAAATTTTGAAATTTAAAATGAATTATTATGTAACCATAAGAATTTCTTTTAACACTAAAAGTACATGTTTATAACTTAATGCGTGCTTCAATATTTAAGTTTTTCGTCTTCGAATATTATTCTTACAAAATCAATTTAATTTCAAAGATATTTGAATCTTATAACATGAGAAATTTATTCTTGATTCAAAAATACAAAATATTAAAAGTACAACATCATTCTACGTGACATTTTGCTACAAAAGCCTCTAAATCTGATCATTATATAACTGCCCTACATTTTCTTTTTATGTATTTTTAAATATTAAATTTAGTAACTTTTAAAATTTAGTAAAGTCCATTATATATATCCTAGATATATATACAACTTAAAATCTTAAAATAGAAAACTCTAACAGGAAATTAAAAACTTTATAAATATTTTGCCTTCATTTTTGCTTCATTACATGTATCTGGAAAAGGTGAATTAATGTATCTGGAATCATTTAAAATAAAATGAGGTTTATAATAATTTATAAATACATAAAAGTAAACAAATGTACATATGTATGTATTTTATCATATGATTATATTATTATTTTATAGATTAAATTTATACTTACATAGGTTATACTTACATAGAGTTTAATAATATTAATATTATTGGTTTGCGGTTGATATCAAAACGGAAATTATATTTTTTTTTTCATAAAATAAGACAAAATGAAAGAGTCATTAAAAAAATTTTCCATAACAAAATATAATATATATATATATATATATATATATATATATATATTATTATGTAATATAAATGCCCTCTTCTATACCTTCAGATACTTAAAGAACTTTTGATTCTTATTTAATTTTCAATTATCCTATAGATAATATTAATATTAAAGGAATCTGTTTAAAACATAATTTGTTTACTCTTAAAACATAATTTGTTTACTCTTACATAAATTATAAAATATAAGAATGAATTACATACACTTTATACAAATGTACATGCATGTATTTTTATTTGTGATATTTATATAATTTTAAATTGGATTTATACAAAAATAAATAAATCTTAAACAGAATAGATTTTCAATAATAAAAATAATGTTAATTACATTTTTTAGTTTAATGTGTAGACACATAACATAATACGAAATTTCGCCAAGAAATAATGAAAATTACTATACCTATAGCATTTTTTTATAATAAAAGCTTGAAAAAATCCACAATTCGGTTTATATTTGTCATACTTGTGGTAATCGAAGAGACATGACTACATACATATTGTATATAAGAATTAGAAAAATGGAATTATATCAAAAAAGTAAATAAATACTATAATATTAGTAAATATATGTAAATATAAAAAAAATTATATGCTTCCATTATATCTCCAAGTTCCGATGCTGCTAATATAAATTCGTTGAAATTCTTTTATATTTCGAAGCTCCGAAGCTTCTATTATAAATTCGTTGAAATTCTTTCAGTATTTATTTATTTTGTTTCGCTCATTTTCACTACTATACAACGTTTTAATAATAACGCGTTGTCAATATATGTAAGTAATTTGGTATATTATTTTGGTACCTGTTCAATACTTTAAAAAATATATTATTTTGTTTTCTGTTTGTTTTACATAAAAATCTTCATTGTTTAACTCTTCTAACTATGGGTACAAGTATTATTTGTGTTGATCAAACAAAAGAATTAATACGTACTTGTACTATGACTGTTGTAATAGGATTCCAATTTGAAATTTATATTCTATCGACTATATTTAAAGAATTTTTGTCGCCTTTGAAAAAAGGCACTTCTAGGCACATAAAAAAATAAAGCAAAACCTGTTATCTATGTACATATACTTATGTACAACAGTTGTTTTAATTATGTTATCAAATATTCTCCCATAACACCTTATTACGCATATAGTGCATTGCAAATTCTGTTTATCATGTTTTTTCCGTTTTTTGTACAAAATAATTTTTTATATTTTATTGCGTTTAAAATAAATACGAAATTCAATCCAACTAAAATAAGTTAAGTTTCATTTATACTATATTTAATTTGCAAAAATCGCAAAATTAAAAGCAAACGAAAAATGAAAACGTTGATAGATATATAAAATTTGTATATAAAAATATGACTCATTACATTACTACTAAACACTTGAAGGGAGCAAGTCGTATTAAAGCAAGAGAGTATAACAAAATATGAGAAAATAAAAACAAAACAAGTTTTTTTTAACCTTTTTATTACCTTGATATTCAAAATTCTTAGTAAACTATAGTTAGTTTTGAAACTGATTTCAAGTCAACAAGAACACCAACCAAGTCAAAAGATTAATTTCAGATTTTTAAAAAAATGTTAAGAATTCTCACTTTAGGACTTTTCATGACGTCTTGCTTTTGCAACATAGTAATGTTTTGCACATTAGTATAAATAGAAATTTGTATATTATAAATGATATAATATAAATAATAATATACAATATACAAATATTAATATATTATTATAATCATATATGTATCCTATAATATATATACATATGATATACTTATCTCATGTCTTTATAAAAAAGTACAATGCTGCTATAGTTTTATATGCAACAAATTTTATTTTAAATTTTTCAAGACTGAAAATAATACGGAAAACCATGCTGAAAACACCACAACAAAGAAACCATGTTCACCATTACTTGGACATTGTAATAAACCGGGACAATGCTGTGAACCGCATGTTTGTTTAACATATTTAGCAAAATGTGTTACAGGAAATTTATCAGGAACAAATAATACAATTAATTCTATAGAAACAGTTGATGAGATTAAAGAAACGTCAATCCCTATCATAACAGAAAATACAACTGGAAACGTACTACCAACATCATGTTCGAAAATTGGAGAATATTGTTTAACCACTACAGATTGTTGCAAACCATTTCTGTGTTTAACTTATGCAGCTAAATGTGTTAATCCAAATTTAAAAGAAACTAAAATTTGAATATTTTATTTTATTTTTTCTTCAAATTGATTCACACATAAATAGTATACATAATATTGTTGTTACTATTTACATTCAGAGGTACATATTTATATATCAGTCAACTTTTTACATTTAAATTAAAATTGTTTATATTGTAATCAATATTAATCCATCATTGTAATCATCAAATCAGCAAATTATTTGAAGAACAATATTTTTTTTTAAATATATGAAAGTAAAACCGTAGAAGAATAAATGTATGTATGTACATTTCATGATCTAATGTTAAAACCCCCTATACATAGCTTAGAAATATTCTCAAATCAAATTTTAAATATCACAACTGCTTACACAAAGACGTTGATCTAATTGTCATATAATGTGCCTAATAATTTTCAACGATAATGATTTTAAATAAAAAACATATTTTTAAAAGAAAAACAAATTCAAATTTATTTTCAATATTTTTTTGTATTATTATCAAACTAATAAAATTAGTCAATTTGAAATTATATCAACAGATTATGAATTATATTTTAATATAATTATTTTTATAATGCTTTGCATTTTTTAATCTTACATTAATATAGGAATACAAATTTACAATTAAATTGATTTAATATATTTGACTAAAAATGACTCTACTTGTAACATTCAACAGGAAAGTAGATATTGGATTTTTTAATTTTATTTTTGTTTTTTATATATGTATTATGTTTTGGTATTTGTAGTTTTAAAAGCCTCCGACTTTTGAAATACTGAAGATTTTGCATTTTCTACAAAATATTTAGAAAAAACAATTTTATAAAATAAACATATAAAAAAGAATATTTTGTAAACAAAAACTTAAAAATTTTATATACATGTATATTTATTGCCTTTTTAAAAGACAATACATAACACATAAAATATATGAACATAAATTACGATACTGTTATTAACATTATTAAAATATTTGCATATTCTACATAAATACATTTTAGATTCATCAGTACTTACCACTTTTACTTTAGAAACCTTGAAAATTCACATTTTTTGTTTTTTTTTTTTTTTTGTTGCCAAGTGTAATGATGCATGGTTAATTTTTTTTATTGCAATTAGTACACAGGTGAATATTAGTTTGGAATGTATTATAACATTTTTTTTTGAAATTGTTTTTTTATCAGATAAAGATGATTCTTCCATATTTGAAGTTTTATTAAAGGTACATCTTGGCGCTGAATTATAATGATTTGATATTTTTATTATTATTGTTTTTTGCATACTTAATTAACACACAATGTGCATGGAATGATTTATTTTTCTTTTTTGATTTGAATTTGACGAAAATACAATGAGTACAATTACTTGTGTCCTGGAAACCTATTTATAATAATTTGTTTTTCCATTTGCGTGTACAAATTCATTTAAAAATATTAATATTTTAAAAAGAAAAAAAAAAACAAATTTTGAAAACAAGAAAAAAAAACAACAAACAATATGATTAGAAAAAGCGTCAAAGATACATTTTTAATATTTTAGAAAAACATTTAAAATCTAAAACTAATTTAATTAGTACTTCTTACATAAATACATCTATTTTAAAATGAATCGGTTATTAATAACAAGTTAAAATTACACTGTTAGTTCTGCTTTTTTACTTTTAAATATACTATTGAATAATATATTATGTAGGTATATAATTACTATGAAAACATTTTTTAGAATTTTAAATACATAGTTTGATTACATTTACATGCTAGACCTGTTCATTTAACACATTATATAAGAATAATTAATTTATACACATTATTTTCCATGAAAGTAAAAAATTTTTGATTAAATTTTTAATTTTTAATATATTTTGATGATGACAGATTATTCCACAAAATACATAAATAGATACGAGAGATGAAAAAGAAATAAAAATTAAAAGAAATATAATTACAAAATGTTATTAAAGAATTTATGAGTACAATGAAAATTTTAAGTGAATGAATTAATATTAGAAAACATATAGCTCATATAAAAATTATTTAAAAAATTATATGACAACAAGCAATAAATATTTATTTTCTTAGTAGGTATAAGGTTAATATTTTAAATTAAACAAAAATTAGTTGTGGTAATATTTCAAAACAATAAAATTTTTACGGAAATAAAAATAACATGCTAAATTAAGCTAAATTAAAGTGTAAAAAATAAGTTAATAATTTTAGTTTCTAAAAAGAAATTAACTAAAATTTTGGTTTATAATTTTAAATTAATTAATTTAATAAATAACATGCTCTTCTAATTGAATATGGGAATATTTCCTAATTTTGCGGTTATCAAAAACACCAAAAATAAAAAAATAGTTTAAAATTGAATATTAGTAGTCATACGTGCGTTTAGGTACACGCCAACTACAACATAAATCCTCAATGCTTTTAGTTTATATTGAACAACAAAGAATACATAATCACACCTTTACGCTGAATAAATATTTTTTAATATAGCATTGAACAATTACTTACTCATTTTTACAGTATCACTAAGTAACTAATAATATGTAATCACTTTAATTAAAATCGTCTTTAATTAAACTTAACTGAAATATATTACCGCTGCATGATAAAGGTATGTGTTACAGGAAAAAAACATGACAATTGTTTCATTTAAATTTACATGAGGTATACATATATTATTTTAACTAAATTAATCGCAAAAATTCGCTTCCTGTTTTTCATTTTTTCTCCTAAATTTTATCACTCAATTTTATGATTAAATGTTTTTTTAGAAAATATTTTAAAAAATATTTTTTTAATATTTGTACTTTTAGCTCATATAGAGAAAGTTGAAATTAACAGCTATGCCGTATTATAACTAGTTTTTGAAACTGTATTAGTAAGATAATTTTCAACTATTTCCAAAAAAAAAAGGCATTTTTCATAAATTTACGATGTAATTTTTGCTACAAATTGTGATAATCTACTTTTTAGTTTAAAATTTTTCCGGTATATTTTCTTTATCAGATATCATTAGAATAATTTTACACAGCTCTAATACACTAAGAGTAAAACAAAAACATATTCTAGAATAAATAAATATTAAACAAACTTTCAATACGTATATATATATATGTATTTAAATATTCTACTTTTTATACTTTGATGTTATATGTACACATATTGTATTTGCAATTTCAATCTATGAAAATTGATCAATAATGAAAACGAAAACATAACAATTTCTTAATTTACCAAAATAAATAACAAATAATGAATTTAAACATTCAAAATAAAAAGAAAAGATGAGCAATAGAAATATTTATTTTTTAAAAATAAATAGACGCATTCAAAAGATAATATTGCAAGAAAGTATTAAATAAAATCGTGTTTTTTCAAAAAGTAATTAAATAGTTGTGAACTTCTATTGTATTTTTAATGTTTAATTACCAATGAAGTTTCTTTTCTGACAAAATTTTAAGAATATTGTTTACAACATCAGTGCTTGAAGCTGTGCCTCCCAAGTCTACAAAAATATTTTGTTAAAATTTCATTTAAAGAATAAAAACAATGAAATATTAAATACATTATTTTCCATTAATTAAATTACCTTTTGTGTGAATTTTGTCGACAATCAATGTATGATAAATGGCTTCCCTTATTACCCTTGCATATACATCATGACCTAAATGGTATAACATATCAACACTAGCATTTAACATTGCTACAGGGTTAGCAATATTTTTTCCTGCAATGGCGGTGCCTGTGTTACGAGTTCCAGGTTCAAAAACTGCATACTAGTAATTAAAAATTTTATTATTACGTACAAAATTTAGTAAAAGTAAAATTTTGTTTTTTTTATTACGTACATGATCACCATAATTTCTACCGGATAATAATCCAGCTCCACCGATGAGCCCACAAATTACATTAGAAACGATAGTACCATATAAATTTGTCAAATTCATAACATCAAACTAAATACAATAAATGTTGAGATATTTTAAAACAATGAGTTTTAGTGTTACCTGATGTGGATTTGATACCAACTGCATGCAAGTGTTATCAATAATCATATTATTATGTTCGATGTTTGGGTAATCTTTGGCGACTTTCTTAGCACATTCGAGGAACAAACCATCAGAGAGTTTCATAATGTTGGCCTTGTGAATTGTTGTTACCTTTTTTCTTCCGTTTGTTTTTGCGAATTCAAAAGCAAAACGTGCAACCCTTTCGGCATTCTCTACAGTACAAATTTTTAAGCTTTCGACGACACCGTGAACACTTTCATGCTCTAACATAGCGTATTCGCCATCAGTATTCTGACGTACTAAAACAATATCAACATTTTGGTGTCTAGATGGAATTCCTGCTACAGATCTGCAATGGATAACATTCACGTATAAATCTAATTCATTTCGTATAGCAACGTTTCTTGAAACTTCATCGGCGGCTTCTGATTTTGTTTCAATATTTCCTTTGAGGGCCACACCGTTTCGCTTAATAGATGTAATAGCGTAATCTAAATCATCATTTCCTTCCACATTGGGATCAATGTCAATAACCTCAAAATCTACAGGAGCTCCAATAAATCTAAACACTTGCCGAACATAATGCATCATTTCGGGTCCAATACCTCCACCTGGAAGCATAGTAACACCATGCCGTCCGCCGTATTGTGCATTTGGAACAGCAATCTACATTTTGGAAATTTATTTAACAAGCTTCAGTTAAAACCAAAAATTTAATATCTTACAATTTTTCGTTGAACTCTTGTTTTTGAATGAGATTTCTCATCAATTTTTTCTTTTGCAACAATTAAAGGGTATCCCTGAAATAATATTCTTAAGACTTAACATTTTTCCAATATTAGATTATGTAATTTTCGAAAATTTATTCTACAAGAAAAACTAAATGCAATATCACTTACTCTGGTTAATGTAGGTGTTTGAATTAATCTTCTTAGCACTAAAGCCATTTTAATAAGTTATATTCTTAAATTTCAAATCACCTACAATAAATACAATAATCAAGAAAAGACGAAAAATAAGCTAACTTATTTCGTCGAAAGTTGGTTAGATGGTTATGTTTTTAATAATTTTTGACATCTGAAGTTGAAGTTTAATGACATTAATAAAACGATAGTCAAGACATATAATCAAAACACTAATGGCCTGTTCAATAGTCAATTATAACAATATTTTTCGAGAAACTAATACCAACGATTCGTTTGCTTTATTACAACAACAGACCATTAGTGACATTTTTTTTTTGATTAAAATTCTAAAGTCTGATCGTCATCAAATAATATTAATGTGATATCCAGGCTTTATCGTAGGTTTAAAATAAAATTTTATCGTATATGTAAACGTATTTTATTTGCCTTTAATAAACTAAAGGTAAATAAAATACGTTTACATATACTAACGTACGTTTTATACAAACGTCAATCATTTTGGTTTGCCAATTGCCGCACCGGCAATGCGTTAATTTATTAGATTACCAGATACTGCCTCAATTTATATCCCTGGCTTTTATATTGTAAAAAAAAATGTTTGGTTTTCATGCTTTATATTGGAAAATTATTTGTTTGTTTGGAAACCGATTTCAATTATGTATACCGATTCAATTTGGATTACCTGTGAATTAAAGCTGACAGCCTTGCTTGAAACAGAATATTAGGTGCCAAACGTTAGGTTGAACAAATTATTTTTAATAAATAAATTTTAAAAATGATAACATGAATAAACGATACATGCAATAATCATAGTCAAAAATTACGTTCCGTATTGGTTATTGAAACTATGCATTATTTTGACAATTTAGAAAAAAGCTTAAAAGCTCAAGTTTCAAAGCGGTTTAGAAACTATTTAAAAACTACTTTTTTACAATATAGAAATCATCCTATATACCGTGATAAATTAATAACAGACGTAAAGATCAAAAAGTGTTAAAATAAATGCCAGTAAAAACCTATGGGATCTTTGCTTTCTTGGTTTTACTTTTTTTGCTCGACTTATACACAAAAAGGAATGTACCTACATATGTACATATCGACAATAATCCGTGACTTCAATAATGCTTTAAAAAAGATTTAAGTACGGTATTAATACGGTATTAGTACCGTCTCAAAGCTTTCAATACCTTTACATTGTAAAAAAAACTACTAAAGCTTTTGATACATTTTGGAAAACAATTTTTACCATATCAATGCAACTTTAACATTTGTTTGAAAATTTTAATTTAAAGTTCTGTGCAAATGTTAATTTTAAAAAAATGAATGTGTTCCCAAATATTGTTGTATTGATTTTAATAGTAGCAATCAATAATTTTTTCCTATCCACGGTCCATTTCTTATTACTGCAAAAATTAAATGTTAAATAAATATTACATTTAATGAATTAAGGTATAACTTACTGCTCTTTTTCCATATAAACATATACGTGAATGTTTTCAAAAAACTTTTTTGTTTATGAATTTGAAATATGACAAATGACACTAAATTTTGTATAACTAACAAACGTTACCACACCACTGGAAAAATAGCATTCTTATGCCTTATTTTGGAAAAAACTTGATAGCTAGCACTTTATTGCTGAAAATATATGCTAGTTTAGTTTATCGCTTATTTCTGGCAACATTTATATGACAAGGTATAAGAAAAGCGTGCTCGATTTTTTCGATACCCGATTTACTTTTATTTTACGTCTCCATTACGTATAAAACGCATTTTGGAAAAGTGTACAATGTCAAGAGCTTTTAGTAAACTTTTTGGAATTTGATACTTTGTACAATTTTACGTCTTAAGCGCATTATTGAAGTCACGGATAATTGAATTTTTGCCATCTTTTGCAAGTTGTGGATATTGTTGATAATGGTTTTTTCTTAGATTGTTGATATTGGTGGTTGATATTTCACGCCAATAATTAAAGCGCAATACATGATGTCTTATATGGGATATTTTTCAATTATGATAACAAACTTATCTCATAATAGATCAGTCTTAATAATTACGTGCGTTAAATTACATACATATATGTATATACATATTATTCGAGTTCAGATACATACATATGTATGTACATATATTTTGAATCAAAAAGCAATATACAAACATGTGTGTAAATTTTTATTAAAGCATTAAAATAATTAATTGCTTTGATAAAAAAGTAATAACAATAAGTATTTCAACTTTTAAAACGTCTTATTTCCAAAATTATTTTTGATTATTTTTATCCCGCGGTTGTGCATGTATCATAACTTTGATAGCTCCATCCCTTCCATATCGAGCAGTATCAAAAGCTTTTGCAGTTTCAGTTATATCAAAATGATGAGTAATTAACTTTTTTACGTCAATTTGCCCAGATGCAACTAATGCTAAGGCAGCTGGATAACTAAAAATAAATAACAATATTAACTCGGTTGTTCTAGAAAATATTTCCAAATATCTATACTCGTTGCAATAACGAAATACACCAAGAATGTCCACTTCTCTCGATAGTGCTTCAATAAGTGGAACTTTGACTTCCGGGGGACCACAACCCACGATAACTGCCTTGCCACCAGATTTTGTAGCTTTAATAGCAATTCTACATGTTGATTCCATGCCACAACAATCAACAGTTTTATCTGGCTGAGATCCCAATATTTCGTGTATTTTAGTTACAGTTTCAGCTTCTGACATGTCTTTAGTAATAAGCAACGTTTTTGCACCAAATTCTTTTGCAACATTTAAACGATTTTGTTCAATGTCGGTAATGATTATCTTTGACGCCCCCATTGATTTCGCAGTAATAAGAGTTACCAAACCAATCGGGCCTGCACCTAATATAAGAACTTCAGAGCCTAAACCAACACCTAGAAAAAACATATGGAAATATTGAAAATTTAATCTTAAAATACAGTCTACAAATTTTATATGAAAATCTTACCAGCTCTTCTGCAAGCATGCACACCTACGGAAAGAGGTTCTAATAACGCCCCTTCTTCCATCGTAACATGTGGTGGCAATTTATAACAAAAATCGGCAGGATGTTTATAGTATCTTCTTAAATTTCCATCATAAGGAGGTGTTGCGCAAAAGACCATATCAGGGCATAAATTATATTTTCCGTTCTATAATTTATAAAATTTCAAAAAAATTTTACAAACACTGATTTTTTATTTCTTACTTTGCAGTGTTCACACATTCTGCAGGGTACACCCGGCTCAATTGCAACTCGATCTCCTACTTTCAAATGCTTAACTTTAGCTCCAGCTTTGGCAACAATGCCAGACGCCTCATGACCAATAATCATTGGTTTCGTAAGAATAAAATCTCCAATTCTGCCCTTAACTAGGTAATGAACATCTGATCCACAGATGCCAACGCAATCCATTTCCAAAAGCACATCTTAAATATTAAGTGATTGTTTTAGAATATTATTCCTCGTACGCTTTAATTTTTTAATTAATTCTTAACAACGTTTTGCCAAAGGTAGAAAAACACTTGGAATTAGATATCAAGTAACCTTCTCGTTATAGAAAATAATGAAAGTTAATTTCATAAAAGTATCTTAAAACAAATTCTTGAGCTTGTGCTAGAAAGGAAGCTGTTTAAAGAGAATTCTATTTTTTTTAACTTTTGTTTCAATCTAGTTATTTTATAAATTAGTTTATTTTTGATTCACAGGATCATCTTACTTATTGCGAAATCGTAATGATAGATGCGGTAACGGTATAAGAATTCAAAATAAAAATATTAGAAAACGTATTTTTCAATAAGCAGTTGAAATTATTAATTAAATATTATTTATTAAATTTACCAAAAAAATTATTCTCACATATACATACCTAATATACTAATAACAACTTACCATGATCGGAAATTTCTGGAATAGAAGTTTGTTCCTGAAAAATAAATAAGGTTCAAAATTTTTTAACGAAGAATTTAAATTTTATTTGAGAGTATTGTTTAATTTCTAATGCGTATATTTAGTATATAATGTGTATGTCATTAATGATACATATAACAGGTCTGTCCAAAATAAAATTCTCCGGTAAATTTTTTATACATAATATTTTTTTCTCCTTAAAAAAAATTATTAATAACTTACATATTTCTCTCAACTTTATGCTATAGCATTTTTATTTTGAACAGATTTTGAACTTGAACAGAACTATAAGCCCCTAGGTACTTCTACACCTGCCAAAATCTATTTTTACTAGGGGACCCTAAGTTTTCCTTATAAACAACAGTATCTGTCGTAGTCTGTTTTTGTTACAGCACTGCACTACGCAGTCTGGTTTTGACTACTAATTACTACTTTCTTAGTTCAATAATAAAATGCTTGAATTAAAATTTTATGATAATGCTTAAATAAAAAGTATTTTCAATAAACGGTACTACTATAAACAAAAACAACCACATTCAATAAACATGTAAACTTCCTTTACATTATAGTGATAACGATTGTATACTTGTAACGATACAGATAAGCAAGTCAGAGCAAATGTTATAAGCAAATCTTTGGCATGACATTAAAATACTAAATGATATAATGCATAAATATATATGTATATACCTATGTGGACATGCCTATCATGCAATTATGTAGAGATATTGCAATAAATAACGTCATTAATAATAATGAGTGATTTTTTAAGCGCTTGGTTTTTAAAATTAAACTACAAATATTTACTTAATTTTTATTTGAATAGTTCAATGGCTACAATTTACTTTTTAAGTTTAATTTCATGTAAATATTGTTTACTGATGATATACACCGAATGCAATCTCGTCCTTGTTCAATTTCTTCAAGGTGAAACGGCAAATGAAACAGAACGCTCGAAGAAGTCAAATGGAAAATGCGAAAAACCAGATAGGAAAAAATTCTATCAGTATGTTTAAGAACATATTTAAAAAAAATATTGTTAAAAATGTTTTTGATAAAAATTTAAAACTTGAGGATTGAACCATCTTGTGTGGTTTTGTCCAATTTTTAAGAAGTTTTTAATAAGTAGCATTTAAAATTTAGAGAACTCTTACAAAATACACCCACCTTCCTAAACATTTAGTTTTTTTTTGGTAAAATTAAATATGCTTGTTCCAAATCGCATTTTGAATACAAAATCGTTTTACAAGACACGGATTTTATTTCTGAATTTTTGAAGTTTATTTACATTTATAATTTGAGTGACTTACATCACCAAAATCTTCTATATCAAAACTAAATTTACAAATATATACGAATTAGATGCCTGCATAGACGTTACATTAAATAGTGATACTTTCGTTGCAATAGATAATTTTCCCTCACATTTATTTTCATAAGATTCATTTTACAAAATTTGAAAATTCCATATTCAATTTAAAATTTTCCAGTGAGTGAGTATTCACGCACATATTTATTTGAATGTTTTGTAAAATTCTATTTTTAAATTTATAATAAAGTGATCACACGTTGAAAAAACACAATTTTTTCATTTTTTTATTTAAAAAAAAATCCAAATAAAACAAAAAAAAGTCACTTTGAACTTCTGAGAAGGTCAATTTTACATTTGTTTATTTTATTTACTTATCTCTTTAATTTTCTGTTTTATTATTGAAAAGTTGCATTTTGTTTTAGTTAAATATTTTTTAGAGAAAGTATATTATTATGTAGCTTAATTTTAATTGATATTTTAAAAAGAGAGTAGGAATGCATACATACATATGTAAGCCCGCATATTAAAATTATATATTGAAAATTTTGCAGAAGTTCTAATAAACTACAAGCCTATTTTAAGTAGTCCAAATCTTCAGCAAAATAATTAGAATGTATGTATGTATATCTTTTAGATGTGACTATTACTAACTGGTACTAGAATTACCGTTATCTACAGATATAGTTATATAGGTATGTAGTTAGAAAAAAGTCACATTTAGTCATGTATAGATAGGTTACAGGTTGACAGGGTCCAAGTCCCTGCAGCCACAAAGACTTATTATTATAAATTGAGAAGGTAAACATAAAATTATTTCACAAATAATAAAACGATATTTATCAAATTATAACTACATAAGTATTTATTCTTACCAATCTTAAGTCTTCGATTCCATATAATACTGCAGTTAGATTATCTTGTGCCATTTTTTTATAACTTTTCTCCTCTAGTAAAAATAAAAAAAAGTATTACAATTTCTTTTTTCCTCTTATTTCGAGACAAAATGAATAAAAGCCGACAGTTAAATGAGAACTGAAATTTTCTTTTTCATGTCACATTTATCTACCAATAATTTGCTTCAACAGTCAGCTTTCCATAACAAAATAATTTTAATGCTTTTAAAGCTATTATTTCATTTCACCGGAGCTTTTAAAACATTTCTGTTTTCCTACAATTTTAATTTTACAAATACGAAATAATAATAAAAAACATCTTATTCAATATTTGAGCAAATAGATAGGTAAGAAAAAAAATAATTATACATACTATTATGTGGTTAGAATGGTACATATTATGTATGTATTTTGGTTAAGTATGTATGTAGGTACAGTAAAACACGGTTAAGTGGAAATCGATCAGCCAAGAAAATTTTGTCCACTAAAGCGTGTTTTCCACTTATACGAATTCGACCTAAAAAATTACCTCCAATGTCAAAGAATTGAATTTATTAAAAACTGGTTCTAAACTTTAATTTTTGAACACTCAAAATTTGACAATGACAGAAACTAAAATATTTTGTGTAGCTACATAGTGTTGCTTTTCTTATTTTGTAGTTGAGAGTGTAGTTTTTCATTTTTGACATTTATGCTTAATAAAAACAGGGATGTGCAGTTAACCGAATAAATTTACATATTAAGTATTACATGAGGGAAAAAATATATGTGCAGATAAGCGTGTTGTGCACTTATCCGAATTCCACTTAAACGAATTTTTTTATATGAAAAAATCGAAAAAAGTACAAGCCACGAAAATTTGATGCAATTAAGCGTGAAATCCACTTAAGCGTGATCCACTTAACCGTGTTTTACTGTACACAATTTAGGTATTAAGTAGCAGCATTTGGAAGGTAATTATTTGTTTGTGATTTTTTTTTACAACTTGTTTATAAATTAACTTTTTGTGAGCTCTCCTACACTGTATTTATAAATCTGTAGGAATATAGAAAAATATTATTAAAATGCAAAATATATTAAAAAAAAGTCTACTAGGCAGGTATAGCACCTACTTTTTATGTAAGTTACAAATATTCAAAAACAAAATAGTCTGGCATTAAGAGCCAACTTACACTTTTAGGCTAATGAGCTCTAAAAATGTAGACTTACTGATTTTTTTTAAATTTTGCAAGTATCGATTTTATTTGGTTAGCTGATTTTATTATTAATTTGTGTTCACTTGTAGTGCATAAATTAAACTTGTTTTTTATTTATTATAGAGAATGTTTCATATAATTTTTGCTCATGAACTTTACCTAAAACAGGAATGGTTTTCCAATAATTGATTTTTCTTTTACTATTGAAAATGCGTGTCTCTAAATGTTTTAGATTAAGTTTATTTAAATCTAAACTCTTTAAAGTAATTAATTTGTTTGAATAAAAAAATTTCCTTAAATTAAACATTCTTCAATTTTGAAAGCCTTAATGAAAAAATTTCACCACTGCAAATAAATAATAAACAATAAATGAACAAACGCCTGAATAAAGAGCTTTCATACATTTTCAATCTATCTTCCATAACATACATTACCTTCTGTTCCCTGACCCCTCTCAATGGTTTTGTAATTTTGTTAATGTTTGGATTGGAAAAAGTCTGTTCAATCTTCTAAATTTTTTTTCTTTGTATGCTTAGATGTTGTCAAATCACTATCAATAATTTGATTTGACTACAAATATGTTAAAAATTCTAAAAGATTTATATTATTAAGGAACAATTTTGTAACTTAAAAATTTAGTGCTTAACATTAAGTTGAAAACAAAATAAGAGCGATTTTCCGGGGCGAAATGTCGGAATTCATATAGCATACACATATTTAAATGGAAATTTAGTGAATTTATAGTGAACCATTATAATTTCGCCGCCAACGGTGAAATTATCGAAATATTTTGCCGTTAGTGTTTTTTTCCCTGAAAAACCGTTCCCCGCTTTGGTTCTTTTTTTATAATTAATAAAACCTGTTTCGTAAGCTATCAACTATCAAAACTTTTTGATTGAAAAAAACTTAGACTTTGTCTGATAGCAAATAATAAAAATTACATACTCTATTCTCATATTCTCATCATATTCACGGTCAGAGATTTTAAAAGTAAAATGGCGACAATTAATTTTTTTGAAAGATTTGAACAGCGATCAGTTGATTTTCATCTTGGCTACTAATATTGTAAGGACTGTTTACATATACGTTACGTATCAAACTAAAATTTTCTGATAAAGCTAAGAAGTACCTAAAAATTCAATACTTTTGTTTGCTATTCATAACGAATTACGTATCAAACAAAAATCAGCTGATCAATTGATTTGTTGTCAAATTTTTTGAAATAATTGTAGGTAATTTGCGTATACATGATATAAAAAAATATTTCACAAACTAAATTTTGCGACAGAAACAGAACCTAAATATATAATATAAGAAAACAATGTTGAAAAGCACAGGAGCATTGCTATTAAATTCGATTTTCACATTTAGAGAAATGAAAAAGTACTACCACACATTTTTCCGAATCATGGAAATCATTTCACGAAATTCGAATTATATAGTAGGTCCCCAGAACTTCTTTAAAAAGAACATAAAAATCCTTAATTTCCACAGTTAATTACATTTTTGATACACATATACATATATTCCAAAGTGTACTAAATATACTCATACATATTTGAAATATAATTTCGTTCCATCATATTTGTTACACTGGTTGCAATATTTTGTTTTTTCTTACGCATTGAAATCTAATTGCAATCTATCTCTTAAAATTTTGGAAATTTGTTTAACATTTAAGTAGAATTAACAAAAAAAAACTAACGGTTTTGGGAAAGTGAAAACACTTATTGTAGATATAGTATAGCTATCTACTTCTTTAATGACACTTTTTCTCTCAATTCAACGGTACTCCAAAGTTAAAGAAAATTCACATTCGACAATTAGGCAGAGCTTTTCAGTTCTAACTTTTAACCTTTTTTTATAAAGAAAAAAATCATTTTGTATATGTACATGTATTACATATTTAATGGTATATGCGGGTGTTCATATCTTATATATTTGTTTATATTTACATGCAAGAAAGACATTTAGTTTAAACATTTAAATATTTTCAAAATTCCCAACCTTGATATTCTTTAACAATATCTTTATTCTCTTTTCTGTGGCGATGTACCGCACTTGCTTCCCCTTTAGCTACACATTTCTTACGTAATTCAATTTTCTCCTTAGCACCCATATTTTTTTTAATGCGGTCTTTGATGACACTTGGTGCTATTGTACTTGCTGTTGTTGAGTAAGACCTTTGACTTCGAACATCCGAAAGCAATTTTTCGACCATTTTTAGACGATGAAGTCTTGAATTGGGTTCTATATTACTCTCTTCAGTTTTTATATCAGTGCTGAAAACGCGATCGTTTAGATCGTTTGAGGTAGAAACTTCTTCATTTACATTTTTAAAATCAGAAACAAGTGTACTTTCTAGTTCTATTTGACTTGACTCTGCTAAACTATCCCTTTCAGCATTTCGTTCCATCAAATTATCCTCAATAGTCATTTTGCTTAAATATTCATTACATGATTCTATATACCTTCTTATTGCATCGCTTGATTTGGTTTGTTGAGAAAATGTTACTTCATTGTCTAATTGATTTCTGTATTCATTTAATTGCTCTTCAGTAATCGAACCGTCTTTTTCGTTATTTGAGATTTTTTCATCTGAATCATCTTCATCGTCCGAATCTGCTACTCCATATTCCTAAAAAATTGTGTTAAATTTTAATTATTTGTGTTAAATTTTAATATGTGAAAATATTTGCTTACTTTTAACAGATCTTTTGCCATTTCTTTGGTCAAACCTGTACAACGGACTTCAGCATCAAGATCATCATCTCTCTGCAAATCTGAAAATTTGGGGTAATCTTCACTCTCGTAATTGAACTTACGGCGAAATAGTTCTCGCACACAATTTACATCTCTATTGAAATAGCTTAAAAAGAGCAGATTTATATAAAAATATTTTGGGGTTAGCAGTTAAAAATATGCTTACAATTCAGCGTTTGGATGAGAAACAGACATCATTTGTGGAAAATCAATTAAAATAGCTTTTCCGTCTTCAGTAATCATTAAATTAAATTCATTAAAATCACCATGAATAACGCCGCAATTTCCTAGTCTTACAACCAAATTCATCAATTCATCATAAAGTTCGGGGACGTTACCAAGTTCATAAACTTGAGTTCTAATTAAAAGAAAAATTGTATACAGGTTTGTGTTACCATTTTTATGTATACGCACTTACAAAGGGAAACCGTTTACCAATTCCATTATTACACAGTGTCTATTGAAATCTATAGGCTTCGGAACTGGGAAGCCTCTTTGATGGAGTGCTGTCATATAAGCAAATTCCCTAGTAGCCGATATTCTCGATAAATAGATCCATGAAGCTTTATGTCTTTTGCCATGGTAATCTCTTTTTGATTTAATATTGCGGAAACATGTTCTACCTAGTCGATGAAGTTTTAAACATAACATAGTACCATCATCGTCAGCCACAGTATAAATATTAGACTCTTTGCCGACTCCAATTTGGTTGCCAAATGAGGTTACAGATCCTCGCAAAGTTAAAGAGTTTAATGCCAAATAATCATAGCCTGAATTTGTTAAACGGTATCCATCATCTAAAAATAAATATTTTTATGTAAATGTTTTTAATTAAAAATTTTTTGCTAACATTTTTTTCCACGTTCGTAGCTCAATAGCTTCTGCTTGCATAATTCCTTCATAATTTTATGAGCACCACCCGATTTTAGATTTGCTATGGCTGCTGCTAAAGGCCCTGGAACAAGCTCGTGATTTTTCATACCCATTTCAACTGCGGTTAAAACTCGAAAATCTTCAGCAGATAAATAACGAAGCAACGAAACATTTAATTTTCCCATGTTTAATTTGTAGATTAAATTTTAGCTTAAAAGAATATTTTGTTTCTCAAAACAATTGTAAAACTTTTCCATGTAGAAGAACGAGAACGTGTTTTGAAAAAAACATGAAATGTCAAAAATTCTGGTTTTTGGCACTTTATGCTTTTGACATTTGACATACATAAAACTAATGTATCAGATTTTATCTAGGGCAATGCTGCCATTTTGAATTTTTCATGGATGGGAATTTAAATCTGAAGAAAGGAAAATTGTTCTTTCAAAGTGTGTTTCAAAGTGTGCGATAAAAAAGGTTTTGGAAAATGTTTAAGCATGTACATAAAGTAGAAATAAATAATGCAGAAACATTAGACAGAAATAAATTTTAACTCAGTTATCTTTTAAAAAAATTATAAAGTTTGTCTCTCGAACAAATATACAAACAAATGTTTCTTCACCAAAAATAGCTTTCTCAACGACATAAAAATTCAAAATTATTTATTTATTTAAATTCCGATATTTGACAATCAGCTGATTTTTGATTTGGTTTTTTTCTAGAGCTGAAAAGGCTATCCCCAATATGAAAAAAATTACACAAACCATGAAATAGGTTATTTTGCTTAATACAAAATTTATTCGATGGTTTGAAACGATATCACATAATTTGTTTCTTTGAAAAATATTAGTCTTTGAGAATGAACTAAGATAATTTGATATAAAAATAGCTGAGTTGTTTTTTAAATAATTTTTTAATATTTTTATGTCTCCGGAAAGTACTTGTTTTTTAAATATCAGTAAACTATCCTAACCTTTTAAAATATCGGCAATAATCAAAATAACGAAATGCATTATTGAAATAAACATTGTTGTCCTACTTACTATGTTACATCTAAAATTTCAATGGCAGCACTAATTTTCATCAAACACATAACTGTATAACCGTTTAATGCATGTTTATGGAAATGACATTTATTTTGTAAACAAACAAAAATTTGATTTGAATGTTATGTCAAATAAAACAGTAAGTTTTGCCTTTTCTTTTTTGAGAAAAGGAATGCGAAAGGTAAATTCCCGTTTAATTTTTAAAATTAAGTGATCAAATTCATGATAAAAATATTTAATAAGCGTTCATATTGCAGAACTTAAGTACAATGTCAGATTCTTATCCAACTAATTTAGCCGGATTTGGTTATGGATTTAATGAAGGTAAAAAAGTATATTAATTCTTAAGTATTGCAAATTATTTGTAGAAACTTAATATTTGATTAAAGATGGAGAATTAAAGCAATTAGACAAAGAAAGTGGTAAGCTTACCGATAAAGGATTTGAATTCGTGGATCAAGATCATTATGAGGCGTTAGGAGAAGTAAATTACTTAGATAGTTTATTCGATAGATTTTCGATAAACTTACAAATGTACATATCTTTTTAGGTAATTACCGAGCATGTTTACAATTTACTTGAAGAAAACGGTATGCATAAAGTGTTTATAAATGACGATGTTCCTAAAGAGCAATCTCCATTTATTTTTATGAGTAAAAAGGAGCTTGATCATCCCAAAAAATTACTTGTTTTAATTCATGGTAGTGGTGTGGTAAGGGCTGGGCAATGGGCTCGAAGGTAATAAATGAAAAATGTGAAAAAAGCGAAAATCTAGTCATTTTAAGTAGTAATACTATGTTAAAACTTATGTAACATAACAGTTGCCTCAGAAACGTCTTGTAATATTTAATGTATTGTTCTATAGTCTCATAATAAATCAATCATTGTCTCATGGAACTCAAATACCTTATCTGGAAAAGGCACGTGAATTGAATTATGATGTTCTTATCGCAAATACAAATGACAATTACCGATCTATTAACGGGGTGGAAAGACAAATCAAAGGTCATGGATCGCCAGAAGAACATGGATATTCAATTTGGGAGAAGTATGTAATAGCATCCAATCCTGAATCTGTGGGAATTGTAGCGCATAGCTATGGTGGCGTAGTTACATTACGTTTAGTAAGCATTATATCAGCTTAATAAATTTATATGTATTAGTTTTTGGTTACAATAAATTTTAACATTTCAGGCAAAAAAGTATCCAAAATTCTTTAAAGAAAAAGTGTTCGCCGTTGGTTTAACTGATTCCGTACACTCACGCACGTCATCACAGGATCCTGACGTTTTCGCTCATTTGAAAAAAATTGGCCGAAACTGGGTAACTTCAAATAAACCATTAAACCAGTGTATTTCAGAATCTAGTAATGATATTCCACAATATTCGGCTGGACATGTGAAACATGAATGGACTTCGTATTCTTGTATAACAGCTTTATTTGATTTCTTCGAAGAAAAATATAATGAATTCCTTACAAAAAAGTAGTAATAACTTTTCTATACGGCTTATACACATGTAAAATACAAAGAAAATATGATAAATAAAGTTGTTATTATATAATCTTAACATTACATGTTAATACAAATGTTTCCGGTTAGATGCAACTATGTGTTGAAATTAAGAAAAAAGTTATAGTGTTCTTGCTTTGTAAGGCTAGTTGATGATGAAAATTTGCACTGTTCGGGCCGTATATGTGTTAAAATCTGCTACTGCAAATATCGGGTATGTATTTCTACAAATATATTGTCACAGCAGATTACAGACATTTCAAAGCTATAAGCTCATGTTTTACAAACAAGTGAAAACTTCTAATTTAAATGGTTTACAAAAAATTTATAAACTAAAAAAAACTAAAAAAGCCTGTAGCTATGATCTATGTGTTTCACGAATTCCATTTTCATTTATGACTTGCATTCTACGAGTACACATGTATGAACTAATATCTTAAATCTTTCACCACCATTTTTTTACATATTCTCATTTATGTTCGCTCTTCCATATTTTTTTTTATATTTTATATATATAAAATGAATATATGTATGTATGTATAACTTATCTACATATCAAACTAAACTAGAATCAGAAATTTTTGTTTACAACATATTTTTTTAGATTTTTTGCTATGTTAAATTGTTTTGGTACATTTATTTATTTCGCTGTTCGGAGATTTATTTCAGCATTTTAAATTAATTATTTTGAATTAAGTGAAGTAAAATAATAAATCTTTAAAGTTGCAGAATAATGATTTAAAATAATTAACAGCTGAATTGTGTTACAATACAGTTTTACTGCAATTTTAAAATTAGGGAACGTGTTTTATAAAAACCATTTAATTATCTACATAAATTCCATATCACATTTCTCTCATGAAGCGTGTTAAAGCTATTCATTTTACAGTATGTATCAGATTTATTGATTTGTAATCTAAATACCTACTAAAATTTTTAGTTCAAATCCGAAAGATATTTTCGGGATTTCCCTGAATTGATTTTTTTATTTGTCGCAAACAATTTAGTTGTGTATACCTATGTTATATGTATACATATGAGCGTATGTATGTATGCATGTAATTATATTGAGTATATGCACATCTACATAAACAATATAGACAGATTCTTCATTTTTGTATCTTATCTTAAAATAAAATTTATATTTTAAGGCATTCAAGAAAAACAAAAATGTTAAAATAAATACATAAGTATGTAGTGCCTATCTTTAAAAAATAAAATGGGAGTGACTTTTCATATTTCAGAGAAATTTCTAAACTATTAATAAAAAGCATACACTTTCTGGAGGGGTTAATAAATGGAAAAAAATTCTAAATATATTTATGTTGAATAAATATTAACTTTTATAATGTAAATAGGTGAATCCAATTTTTATACATAATTTTATATGTATAGCTGCTTACAAAGATTACCAGATCACAAACTGCAATGTAATGGGTATACACTTAGGGCTAAGGTTAGTACCTTATACATAAAACGGTATAAGTACCTACAGATACAGAGCTTAATAGCAGTTTTAATTTGTATAAGAGCAAATAACGTATCTTACAACTGGAAAGTGTGCGCAAAATCGAAATGTATGTACATACTTGTACATTATTTTCTCTATTGAGCTTTTTTTATATATATTTAAATGTACATAATCTATATATTTACGTTGCTCGTGTATACATGTCTACATAAAAATTACAATATGGTTGTAAAGCGTATTATACATACAACGTGCACATGTGTGCGAGTTTTTCATAAAGTTACAACAAGACTAGTTAGCAGCTACTGGTGGTAATAATTTTTTTTTATTATTATTTTGTCTCCTGCTTTTTATATACATACAAGACTTTTAATTTCCTTCAGTTTCAACTCATGCCCTTTTCCATCGTTAGGCCAAATGTGCAGTGACATCTCTCCCGTCAGGGCGTGGTACTTATGACTGGGCACGAACTTTTGTTCTATGCTATTTTACATACCTATATGTAGGTATTTATAAAAATGGAACAAAAAAGTTGGTTACACAAAAACAAAAATAAGTAATAAAAGAAAACTGAGAAGTAATAAGAATTTGAAAGAAAAAAAAAGAAAAATAAGTTAAAATTTCATGAATAGAAATGGTTGGAAAATGTACATAAATCTTATGCAGTATGTATGTATATGAAAAAAGTCCTTAATAAAGGAAAATGATATTTTATTCTATACTTTAAATTTTTGAAGATAGTTACAATTAGATATAATTTAGGTATGTATACCTAATATGTATATTGTTGATATGATACTTTTTTATTATATGTAGATATAATGGATGTTATACATGAATGAAGCTATATGTATATACATACATAGGTAAAGGTTTCAACTTTAATATTTTAAAATTTAGAAAAATGTATGCAATGTTTTTCTTTAACACAAATAAGAATATATTTAAGTAAAAGTTGAAAAGAATTTTTTGAACAAAATAAATGTTTTACCTCTTTTAAAAATAACAAAAGTGCGCCTATCAAATATTTTAGAGATTTAGAAATAATAAAGAGCCATTTCAAAAAATAATAACTTTACTCAATCTTATCAGAGGATTCAAAATAGATTATTATGATAAAATAACAAACATAAGTACATAGTTTCATGATAACGTAATTAAGAATATATTTTTGTAGAATATTTTGTAGAATATTATTTACACCTAATATTATATTCGTACTAATATTATATTCATACTAATTGAATTCAATTATAAATAAAAATATTGAAAAATTCAAATTATAATTATAAAGTTAAACAACTTTAAGTTTGTAATTTTTTTGAGCTTCCATTAAATTCTAATATTTCCATTCGAAAACTACTTATACATGATGTCTTAGAGTAAAAGCAGAAATTTTTTTATTTAACTAACAAAAATTTCATATCCTAATTTAGAATCTTTTTAATAACACTAAAATTAGTGGATGAACTAAATCGGAATTTATGTTCTAATGATATATGCACCATTTTATTTTATAGGAAGGAAAAATTACTTTATCTGTTAGTTTTAACATTTAACACTATATATTACTAAATTGACTATTTAACTGTTTAATGGGTTAATACGTATTCAACATACATACTTTCATATTTTATTTAATTGAAATCTGTAATTTTTTTTAAATATAAGAATATGGTAACCTTCAAAATATATAACTATAGTGATATTTTGATCAGTTTAAAATAAAATTTATTTTATTTTAATTTTTTTTTCCAAACCATACCATATTATCTATTGTAATTAAGTAATTAGTTAAAACAGATAAATTTTGTATTTTATATAATTTTGTATATAATATATAATTTGTATATATGAAGGTACATGTAAAATATAATAAAAATACATTTAATATAAGGATTAATTGAACTATGAACTACTGAACAGTAAATAAAATCCTTAATTTAAAATATTCAACATTAAGCATATTTGTGGTCATTAAATAATTAAAAACACAAAAAAAAAACAGCACATTTTTTCAATATGACTATAATTTTGAAACAAGTGTATGCATACATACTTGTTAAAACCAAAATAAGCATTGTATATATACATATAATGTATTATACATTTTATATATATAATTATATCTATATGGATCTCTATTTAAATAAAGAAGCTGGAAATTATGTCTGGACATCTTTATAATTTATCATTTGTCCATTGAAAAATAAAACCAAAAATTAACATTTTAATATTTTGTTCTAATATTTATGTACAGTGTACATGTATATGTATATTCAGTGCTCTATAAAATATAAAATTTAAATGTTTACATAAATATATTCCATATTACGTACGTACAAAGAACATTTAATTTTCATTTTATTCATAGTAAAAAGGATATTTGATAAATGCAGGACAATATAATTTTTTTTATATATGTTTGGTTAATTTTGGGTGTGTACATATTTGTATGTAGATGTAATTAATTAAAAACAACACTGACCCTTAATACTTATATAATTTTCTGCAATACTTATTGTACACATATATATACGAGTATACATGAATACCTTAAAGATTTAAGTATTCTGATAAATTTTATTTATAAAAAGGATTTATTTATTTACGTTTACATAATATTATAATAGGATATGGCAAAAAAGGGTTTCCACGTTTATTTGGTTAAGTAATGTAGATATAAAATTACACAAGTCGTTAATTAAATAAAATGATTCCGATTTGAAGTGTAAAATATTTTATAATTTAATTTTCAAGCGAAATTCAAAAATAAAAGATAATTTGAAATGCACAGGTATATATTGTGAATTTAATTCATATTTTGGACTAATATATAACTTTGGAAATATTTTTAGCAAACGGAACGACTAAATAAATTGGTTTAATTAAAAATCGGTTTGAATTAATAGTTTTTAATAGCTAAAAATTTGTATTTTAGTAATGGATAACAAAGTTAATTAAATACTTTAATAATTTGCCTAATAAATCGTTAATCTACAAATAACGTTTTCAGATAATACATATAATCAAATATTTTTTCAATTCATTTTTCTTCATGTATATACTCTGGGAATTCAGTTCGTAAAGTACTCGTATATAAATAATATAAGAAAACGTGCGTTAAATTTTAGGAATAAAACAGAATCAATAAATTCTCTTATACTATACCTGACATTCCAACAAAGGAAATCACTTTAGAGACTGCCATCAGTTAATAATCAAATCATTTTAAATTTTCAACAATTTCTTTTTTCAACTTTTTTTTTGGAGACTACTCCCTTTTTGTAAGATTTATCATTAAATATTCTCAATTTGCATTTCAATTCGAAACAAAAATGTAAAAAATTTGTCGTAATTTTTTTTTTTAAATTTGTAATCAAACCACTTGCACGGATTTGGTTTTTTTTTAATATTGTGCTGATATTTACATGTAGACAGTTACCTTTGTTCAATATTCTTATTTTTAAAAAAAAAAATTATGTAAACGTGTAATAATTTTAAAATATGAGTTTGTTTAACGAGTTGATGATTTTCAAAGCATTTATATACCAGATTATCTTATATTCTGTGTAATGTATATGAACACTCAAAAATTTTACTTTCTGTTTGTAACACTGACATTTTACAATTTTGTAATTTAGTTTGATTGAAAATTGCTGATATTTGCTGACTGAACTGTTCAGATAACCGCTTGTAATAAACTTGATTCTTATATAAACTTTTATATTAAAATTTCATTTGAAATTAATGAAATTAATTAGATATAAGAGTTATTCACTGGCAAAGTTGGCATAAAAAAAAATTAAGTATAGTATTTCTATAGGATTTAATTTCGTTTATTTATTTTAAGAAATACCTACCTATAGTGGGGGTTATCAACGGTAATTTTCAGTTATACTCTTACAATATATTTTTAAATCTTTAAGTTAGTCCTTTTCTTTCTTTTTTATTATCTTGACAGTCCTGACACTACAGCATCATAGATATTTTTTCTACCTTGTGTTTTCGTCATTTCATCATTATGTTTTTCTTCTTTTACATTTTTTCGGCTAAGGCATATGTAAGTATAAATAAATTACTTTAGTAGCTGTTCTCAAGGGGACATTTTTTATTTCTGTTTCTCAATTTTCAGCAATTGCCAGAGATTTCATGATGTCATAAAATTAAAGTATAAAAAATTTTTCATAAACAAAAAAAGAAGAGCATATTACAATACAATTTTGAAATTGAATAGGTATACTTTTTTTTTTTACAAAAAGGAAAGAACGCTCGAAAAATATAATAATTTATATGTGTGCTTTTTTCAAATTTTAACAAGAATGATTTTCAATTAGTAAATTTCTAAAATATTTTAAAGACTTCAGTATGATAGCTAATTATTTGCGTACATTCAAATTGAACAAGTCAAAATAAAAATGTTACAAATGTAGCTCCTAACACACAAGCTGAATCAAAATTTTTGCCAGAAAATATTGTGTAGGATAGGAACACAACAATTAAATCAACTATGATTCCAAAACGAAGCAAACATTTACAATTTTATTTTGTTTAAGAAAATAATTTTTTTTTGTAATTGATCAAAATGATCCCTGTATCTGTATATACGTTATATTAAGGGTTCTTTTAAATTGAAGTAGCATTAAATCAAAATAACTAAATTGAAGTAGCAGCTATCAAAATATGAGCTTTCCAAAATTGCTGTTTAGAAAAAGAAATAAAAACAATAAGTTTTTTTTTGTGTTTGCTGATTGTCTATCGGTTCTACGGTGAAATCAAGTTTGTAAAACACGTGTTTTAATAAATATGCAACTATAAATTTTAAATTAATATTATGATGTTATGATGGATATTCTTGTTATTTCTATTTATTGTTATTATCTATTTTTTGTTATTTATTATATTTCTAATTATATTGTATGTTCATACTTTAGACTAATGATAATGTGTGCCTACATGCTATACGTATAACCAATACGAAAAATGTTGTATGCAACATTATCCTTAAAAATATATAAATGTATATAAAAGAAATTGTGTTTGTGTTTCTTATGATTTTGTTCTTATATTCAATGTTTTCTCTACATATTATTTTACTTGCCTACGTAATGTAAACAAAATAACATTATTTGACAAGCCCTTAAAGAATTTCGAATTTTAAGAAAATGTTGAAAGAAAAAGAATTTAACAAATTAAGTATCTGCAAATTATACTTGGAACATGATTATGCTTGCATCTATGCCTATATATAGTTAGTATTTAAAACATTTTAATTATGTGTTATTGTGTTAAAGTGAAAAATTACAAAATCTTTCAAGAATTATTCCACCAATTTAAAATATCTTACAAGAATTATTCCATCAGAACGGCCAATTTCGATCTGTAAATAATTTTACACATTTTTATACAGAAATTACATTTAAAAGAATTTTACTTTTTTCATCTGCCACAATATTTGTAAGGAGTGATTTTCAATTATATAACGTTGAACATTTTGGATATTGTTGTAATCTATAAATTAGTACATATAAAAATAATAAACTTAAACACATTTGTATGTATGTAAATCTTTTAACTCATATATACTACATGTATATGTTATATATGTACGCATATCTTGCAATATTGTAATTATTAAAGGAAGAGTTATCCTTTTAATTAGTAATAAACCATTCTTTCTTTACTCCGATTCAATTACAATGAAATGTAAATTGATATGATTTAATGGTAAGGTTAATCCCTCGGGATAAAATCAATCAAATAAAAATCATAATACATACCTATTTATTTCTCAGTTACAATTTTAATATATAGAGTAAATGATTTTTTTTCATATCATATAAAAATTACAAAAAGTTTGATCCCTTTGTGCGATGATATTTATTTTATATTTCTGTAAAATATATACGTATGATTGTGTATATTATTTATTTTTATATTACATTTTTATATCATTCTATATAATATTACATAATTATGTAAGTCATAGTAAAAGAAGTCCGTAAGCAAATAGACAGCTTATCTTTGTATAATAATTATAAATTTTCTCTTATAAAATTTTATATAAAATTTCAACGTAAATTTCAATAATGATTCTAAATTTTGATGTCAAAATAAGTACATACATATGTAGCTATGTATAAAGATAATTATAAATTTTGTTGTATTATTATAACAATTGAATAGAACATGATAATAAAACGAGTTATAATTCTGTATAGGTACTTATATATAAATAGCAACTTATATTTAGTATGTATATAAGTGTATTTTTGTAAATAAGTGCAATATTTTGTATATAAATACATATATATATATATATATATATATGGTATGGGACTTCAACTATACAATGACTAGATTTTGTGGTTTTTCTTCTCGAGAACACTATAGAAAATTTCGTTCTATTGTATTTCTTTATTTTATTGAATGAATACAAAAATAAAATACAAAAACAAATAAATTTTTTAGCTAATTTTGAAGGATTTTTAATGGCTTTTAGGTAATCACAACAATATAATTTCTTATTGTAATCTTCTTGTATATGAATATATGTATATGAAAGTGTAATTTTAATAGAATAATTGGTAACATTTTCACTGTAATTTGAGTTTTGGCATAAAATAAATTTTGTATATTGAAGTGGGTAAAAAATTTTACTAGAGAATATAATAAAGATACATATAGAAATGGCCAGGAACGAGATAGAATTTTCCAAAAAGTTCGAGGGGTGAAATGTCAGGAAGTGAATAATATCTTATCATCAGATATTATATGTATTCACTTATATATATAGGAAAAAGAACTTGGTTTTATTATAATTTTTGTAAAATGCATATTACAAAATTTAACACAACAATAAATGAATGATTTTTTTTTCTTTTTTCGAATGTAATTGCAGAAAATGAAAAATGATGATTTCTATGCTTTATTTTATTCTATATCTGTTATATACAGTGATATAACATGCATACATATTACTTATAGATTATTAGATATGTAGAAAGGAGGAAAACCTATAATAAAGGAATAAAACGCGATATAGGAACGATTGTTCTCATTATAATAAATTTGTAGAGATTAATTTGTGTTAATTAATATTAACAGAGTTAGAGTTAAGTTGATTAATATTGGTTTACCTCAAATTTATAATATTGAATTTAATAAAGAAATATTGAATTGGGGAAAAATATTTAACAACAAGAAGAAAGAAACAATAAAGTTATAAAATTACATTTTGTTGTTAAATTTGAAGAGTATGTCTACAACAAAATATTCTAAGAAGGAGTGTTATACTTGCATCTCGTTATTATCTATAAAATTTATTTCTTAATTTGTTTAATGTTTTAATAAAAATTTTTTACAAAACTTAGTGCTTACACTTAGGCAGCTTTACAATTATAATACCACGGTATTATAGAATGTGTATTTAAGTTATATAGAAAATGTTATATTTTAATTTAGTTTAGATATAACATAAAAACTTAACTATAGCGTTAATTTAAGTGACTTATAACATACTGGACGTATAAAAATCATAAATGCGCAGTACCAACAAGACATACCTATACATGAAGGAGAAGTTGAGAGGAATATTTACACACAATTTTTTCAGTACAAATTTTTCAGAATTTTATATGGGAAGCAAACATCAAAACTTGGGTATTTTACTTTTTAGAGAGTAGCTTGTTGAATATAATTACAAACATATATACATAATAAATGTACACATCGATATATTATAATTGTTTTTGCTTTTAGAGAATTGTCTCATTAATTGGATTTTTTTTGCAATTTACATTTAAATACAAGTGTAATTTATCAAAATCAATTTTAATTTCTTATTGATTGTTAATTTCAGTCAGAGTTGATATAAAATTGTCAAACTGAAACAAGATTTTTTGTATGCATTTAAATAATTTTATGGCAATTTATAATTCAATCACGTTAATTACATTGTATACAAAAAGCTTTTACAGCCTGATTTTTATTTTTTTAAAGATGATGTGCTTAATTGCATATTTTTCTTAATCTTCTAATATTTTCCTATTATATTCAAACATACATATGTATATATAGGGAAACTACATTTTTAAAATTTTATTGCATTTAAAAAAAATAAATTAAAAATAATATTGCATTTAAAAAAAAATTCTATATATATAAAATTATTAATAGTATACTAAAGCTATTATCCTTAATTGGGTCGTTATGCTATTAGTATAAAAGCATTGCTTTTTTATAACGTGTCTCTATATATAGTGCATAATATGTCCTTTTGTATATTTAAGATACCTTATTGTATGATTTCTTTTTTTTATTTTCTATTTTATGTACATAAATTATGCTAAGTCAAATTTAAATAAATTACACATATGTGTGTATACATGTGTAATTTTCTATCATATTATTTTCTTAATATTTAGTACAAAATAATAACAGTATATTATAAGTATATATAATATAATGGGGAAGTATTAAGCTACATGTACATTTAAACCTGTTACTAATATATAATGTATAGTACCGTTGTACTATACGGTACTTTAAGAAAAAAAATCCATTAGAGATAAGTGACTTCTTTTCTGTGTTCCGCGATATAAAAAATCTCGACAACACAAAGAGAACAATGAATTCCGTACTTTATTTTATTTATTTTTTTTTTCTTTTTTTTTTTTTGGTTTTTTGTATTCCTTCCTTTTAAATTAAATCCTTTCAGTGAGTTTCAAATGAGAAAAAATGGAAGGAAAAACTAAAATTTTCTTTTTTTTTCTTCTTTTTTATTTTATATTTTACCCTGTTTTTCTTGTTGTTTTGTTATATATAAAACGTAATTTGTTGTATGAGAGTTGAATGAATTTTTTTTTTCTTTATAAAAAAGGACATAAAAATTATGAGTATTATCTTATCCTGATTTCATTCATTTGTTTGTTATTGTTTTTGTTTTGAGAAAATAATAAAAGGAAAAAGTTAATTTCTGTGTATTTTCAAATATGAAGAGACGTCATGTATGTGTATGTAATAAACTCTTTATGTACAAATATTTATGTATGTTTTGTGAATGTTAACAAATACTAGCTAAAAATTTTGTCAAATATAAAGCGAAAACTATACTCGTATTTATATGCGCATAATACGTTACAAAAAAGTTATTCTAAATATGCAAACCAAAAATTTTTTAATATTTAATAAAGTCTTGTTCATAAAATGTGTACACAATATAAATTTCTTCAACATTTTATCATATTATCACTTTACGAACTTCAACGAGAGTTTGCGTGAATAAAATTGATCTTGCTAAAATTAAGTTTTACGAAAGTGAAAATAAATTATATATTGCGTGAGAAGAACAATATAAAAGTTTTCTGTTGAATTACAGCGTGTAGTAGCGAGTTCTTGTCTGTCTAATTTATAGGAAAATTGCAATACTTCAAGTATTTAAAACATTCTAACGAATCTCTATCTCCACCTTTGACATTATTTGAAGACACATACATATACATGTTTCGTTTAAAGTCCCAAATAAAAATAACAATAATGCGATGCAAAGTATAAAGCAATTTTCCCACCCAGATTATTAAAAAGCAATAATTTCATAATTTAATACAGGACTGTAATGTTTTTTTATGAATAATGACAATTTCGTATATGTATGTATTTGTGGATCATACATGTTATATTTACATTTGCAGTTGTATTTGTTATAGGAAAAAAAAAATAATTCGAATTAAGTTTAATTTTACTTTAAAGGATAATTATGAGCTTTCCAGACGATAAATCAACGATATTTTTTTCTCTTTACTCAAGTTGGATGAAAAAAGCCAAAAGAAAATATGAGGGATTGCTTTTTTCCTTTTTTTTGTTTTTACTTATTTTTAATATATTGTTGTTGGTTGTGTATTAAAAGACAATGACAGAAAGAGTACTCTTGAGTTGTTTTCTGTATTCCTTTTTCATTATAACTTTTATAATATTTTATTATTATTATGTGATAGCAAAGGCGTGACACAGATACTTTTCACAGATGAAATGAAATTACAAACCTTTTATATACAAAAGAAACAAAAAAAAAATTTTTTTTTTTTGTTGTTTTCCTCAACAAAGACAAAGGATCTGTATGAATTAAAAAGAGATTTTCAAAGAGGAGAAATGTAATAATAATTGACTTGATATACAGAAAAAACAAAAGAAATATTTTAATGTTAAAAGGAATATAATAGATAAAATGAACAATAAACAAAGTATACATATAAAAATTAAAGAAAAATTGTAGGCTGAAGAGGACTTTTAACACTTCTTCAATTTAATTTTGCTAAAAAGCATTTAGGGGCTTAAATAAAATATTTAAATATGTTATACAAAATAATAGTAAAGGTATGTCAGAAAAATGTATGAAAATCCTTTTTAACAAAAAATAATTTTACTTTTATCAAAGAAAAGAATAAACGAAAGTTGGGATCCAATATAATCATTTGCTATGCTTTTGTGCTTCATTGCGTTTAACTTTTAAAACAGTTTTACATTAAGTAAAACTTCTGTTAAATCGTAAACAGATAATAAAAATCTGATTTCAAGTGATCAACATGCATTTCACATATCAAGCCCTCGTGTCCCGAAATGTTAGTATGATCTTTCATAATTTTGGATGTTTCCGAGGTGTTTCTAAGGTTTGGTATTGTGATTTGTTAAACCTTTCGAATTTTACATGTCTAAGAATATATTTCAAGTCATAAACAAGAAGAGGAAAATTCTACGTCTAAAATGTATAATAGTAACTCTCTATCCAATCATTACAAAATACTTATGACGCTAAATGCAATGTTTCGATATAAATAGCGTATAAAACAGAAAGATTTTATCTTAAGGAAAAGTACAGAAAGTTTCAGTGGCGTATTTTTGAAATATAATAAAATTTATATACATATACGAGTATAATTAAAAATTTAAGCTAGCCTGGACTTGCAGAATCCAAATATTTTAAAAAATTTTTTTGGGTTATTGTTTAAGCTTCCCGGTATGCGCAAACTGTTGATACACGGACAATTCACTAATCACGATTTCAAGTTTTGTGATCAGGTTAACACAAATGCTGAAACTCGATTGGCTGACAATGAAAACTTTGCTGTTTTAACTCTTGAGTTAGCTTAGTGGTTTTACCTGGAATAAAAACAATATTGTGATAATTTAGTTTATTTTAATTTTTCATAAGCTGACAAAAGATAAGGTTATGATAATTACGCACTATTTAATTAGGTCTTTAACTTTCATTTGATTTTGTGAAAAATCCATAAATCTAACAAAGACAATAACATTGATTTAATCATACTAATTAAAATTTAAAAATTAAAATTTACAAATCTTTCAATTCAGCATCCTTAATCCTAAGAATAAATTTAGAGTTACACAAATTTTTTATTCATTAATAATAAATTTTGAAAATGACCCAAAAGTGGAAAACTAAATAAATCGGTATTAAACTGTGAAATAAAAAGATTTACAATAATAACTGTGAAATGAATTGAAAAAAAAATTAAAAGGAAAATAAAATCCTACAAAAGATCTCTTACAATTCTGAAAGAAATATAAGAAAATTTATTGTATTCCAACACCTGTATAGCACTTTATTATTAGAGTACAGAAAATATATTTCATTTTTACATATAGAAGTACAATAAATGTCAAAAATATGTTATAACTTCTATTTAAAATAAGAAGAATTGGAACTGAATTATAGAGTTGTAGTGGTGTTATGGCTATATGTTATTGGAAAACGATTACAAAATACTGAAAATGGATTTTTTTCTTTATTTTTTTGTAAATTATTATATAAAAAATTAGTTATAAATTTTGGTCATTCGAGTGGCTATATACTTTTTTGACACATTAGTAAAATTCTTTGCACCAAGTTTTATACTATAGTTTCAATACAGTCTCAAAAATATTTCTTTTTTCAAACTTGAAAACCACATGTTGGAAATTTCTCGGTTTGCTTTACTGTTTTTGTTAAATATTTTCTTATAGTAGTTTGAAATATAAATATTTTCTTGGGAGTAAAATCCAAATAAGTAACAAATATGTTCAAAACTTTATCATCATGCAACGAACTCTATTTGGCTTCTTTTAACAGTAGCATTAATTTTTCTCTATGCTACGAGTGAAACTTTTTATATTATAAGTGCTACACAGTATTTAAGAATTCTTAATCTTAATGATATTTTTAAAATTTTATAACTAAAGATTATTTTAGAAGATTTTGATGGAAACTTAATTTGAATTTTAATATTGTGTAGTACTCCTTGATATAATAGCCCTGACACATCAACATCTAAAATTCTTTTTTATGAAGTTTTCCCAACATAATCAATTTATTTGTCTTTAATAGTAATTTTTACCTGATTTTTATATGTATTTATTCATGACCGGGAAGTTAAAAAGAATACCAAAAAAGAAAAAATTTTCACAATAAAAAATTAAAGAATTTGGAAATATCAGAAATTTTCCGGGAAAATGTCGTTACTTATAATATATGTGACTTAACTTTGTACATAATATGACAAACACATAAATTCGAATATTTTTGTAATTTTTATTGTTTTCTTTTTTTTTTTCACATAAGTCAGCAGGTTTAAATGGGATTAATGGGAAGGAAGATAAAATTTCATATATATACAATATAACATAAATATGTGTGTAAATAAATTAAAGTGAAATAAAATGTAATACACTCTCTATTGTGGAATTTGTTGAGGATTAAAGATGAATTTTATGTACCTGCTGTTGTTAAAAGTAGGCCATAAATCAGTTTTGAGTTTTTTTTTCTTTTTTTTTCTCAACATTGCTTTTTTTAAAAAAATCTGATTTTATTCTTCTATTTATTGGGGAGAACATAATATATGTATTTAATATTTTTTGTTTCCTTCGAAAAATAAATTAAAAACTTTTATCTAATAAAAAGAATTAAAGGATCTTTGGTGAACAATTGTGAAAATATTGTAGGAAAAAAAATTTATTTAATAATATAAAATTAAATCTAATAATTAAAACATGTAAGAAAAGAAGAGAATTGAGAGGTCGTTAGAAAATGTTTTTATTATGTAGACGTACATTTTTAAAATTCGGAAATCAAATTGGAGCATCGTAATACCATTTGTAATGGGTACAGATTCACAACACTTGAGAAACCAAATGAAGTTGTGAAAGTAATGAAGTTATTTAATATCGATAACACAATTTGGAAAATAATGAAATAAATTTTTTAAATTTTAATAATTGTCTAGGAACTGTGGGTCGTTGATTATAATTGTAATACCTATATAATCCGAACAATTTTAAGTTTTTATAAAATATTCGGCTTGTTCATCATTTTTTAATTTAACAAAAATTTGTTTTCTTTTAAATCTTTTAATATTTACATGCGTAGACAGAATTTATTCAGTTTTTAATAGCATAAAAAATATAAAAGTTTTATTTTACTTTTATAAATGAAAGAAGAAATCAAAAATAAAGTCTTTCCCTTATTATTATAGCTCCACTATCTCTTAAAAATTTCATTTCTTTTCTTTTTATTAAACTTCTTTATTTCTGTAAATTTCTTCTATTTTATTTTTCTCAAATTTCCAACCAACAATCTAAATAAAGAGGCATATTATTTTAATAATGAATATTGAAAAATAAAGATTTATTTTCCTTCATTATTCATATTGATAAGCAGTAAAAAAACCATATATATATACATAGGGTACATAAATATATGGATGTTATATAAAATGTAAGAGGAAAATATTAATAATGAGCAATGATTTCGACCGCGAGCATAAAGGACAAATGAAAATTAAGAAAATTTATTATTCTATATAGAGTTTATAAAGTTTATTATAATATTGAAGGCGAAGAACTTTTTTAAAAAAAATTTTCAATTATACATGCATATAATCTTTATGAATGTATATAGGTATATATACACATTTTGTATAAAAAATAATGAACGAAAACATAATTTGCATATAAATTTGTCTCATATCGCCAAAAAAAAAGCCAAAACCACTCTTCTGTATTACCGCTGTAAAAACAGAAAAAAAAAGCGGCAAAAGACGCCAAATTTCATAGTTTATCTTTATGGAACAGCAGTAAAGAATTATGTATACCATTTCTCTTAATTTCCTCTAAAGGATATTATATAGCTAACATACAAACATGTACATACATAATAATTATGCGATGATGGTGAATTATTGTTTTTCTTTGTTTTTACTTAAGAAAAACGAAAAATCTATGGACTTTTTTTTTTGCCATCATGCTTTATTCAAAAAATAAATGGTAATATTAAGCCGTAAAAGCGCGATTCCTTGTAAATAAATAACACAAAAAAACCAAAAAAAAAAATTATAAATATATTTATGTTTTTTAATGAATTTCAATGATAAAGGACTTAATAAATTTTCAAGTTAATTAAATTCTCATGATTCTCATCATCCGGCTATATGGGCTATATATTTACATATTATATAGACTTTCTTTAAAACAAGGACACAAAAATGGAAAGTAAAAAAAAGAACAACATTAATGCATACATTGCGGGAAAATGCTTATGTAAACCGAATTTAATAACATTTTGAAAACTATAAGAATATTGAATATTTTTACCTAAAATTCAAGAAAATTTAAAAAGAAACTTGTAATGTGTTTCTATACCGTAAATGCTTACATATTGACAATTATAAATTTTGAAATTTTATAAATATTTTAAAATAAAATGGTTATACATCTCATTTAAAAACAAAATTGTTTATTTATGTCTTATTCAATTACATTTGCTTCCAACTTTAAATTTATTGTATTAAAGATTTTTTTAATTTCTCTTCTATATAAATTTGTGTTGTTGGAATTATTGTGACCACGTTTTATTGTGATTTGAATAAAAAATGTCCTTCCAAAGTGATGAATTGCTACCCTAAGAAAAATATCTTTAATCTAGTTCAAAAAAGTTCATCTATGTATATAAGAACATGAATGATTTGGTCACAAGATGAATTATAATGTTATTCATACTCGTGGAATGGTTTATTAATACAAAATTTTGTTATGTGAGTTTTATGTATTCGTTTGTATAAAATATATTAATTATTATTGTTGGTCCCTTCTTTTCATTCATTAAGAGATTTATAAAAAAAGATTATTAATTTTATATTTATTTTTTTTTTCTGTTAATTCTTTTTTTAATTTCTAGTTTATATTTTGAAATTATCATTTCCTTTAAGAGTTTACAAGACCTGTTAAAAAAGAAAGTATTATAAATTTAATCATAAAAGTTGAGATACTCTAGTCCGGATGATAGATTCATGCAGAACAATAATTGAAAATAACATCGTTAAAAAAAGCCTCACCTATTTGTGATGTTTATTCTATTCAAAGGCGTTTTTTTAAAGCGTTCTTTGTTTTTGTAAAATCTATATTGTCTTTATATTTATTCTCAATACGCGACATTCTGCTTACCATCTTGTGCATGCCATAATATGTGCTATGAAATTGCACTACTAAAAGATTCGGCGAGCGAAATCTCATACAAGTATTAGTGATCATTTCGCGCAGAATGTGGGGCGATATGAGCTTCCATTTCAAAATTTGAAAAATAAATGTACCATTTTCGATCTCTCGTCTTTTTGCCAATGTGCACAAGTCTATGAGCTTCAATTAATTTTATAAGGAGGCAAAGTTGTGAGTTCTTCCCAGGGAAGGTGGCAATCTTAAGAAATTTTTTGGAATAGCCTCAATTATGTTGCTGTGAACGTCGTATATTAGGGACCAACTCTGTCATTCGTAGTCAAGATGTAGACGAATAAGACAAGAATAAAGAAATTTAAATGTGTATCGACCATTAAACTCCTTTTAATATTGCTTAAAGATACCGAACGACGAATATGCGGTGCCCACAACGTCATTATAATGATGTTAAGGAATCAGGTAACACCAACTTGGAAATTTAGAGAATCGTAGATAATTTAACTATTGGCTTATGGTTTTTCACCTCAGAACTTGACTACCGCATTTCCTCCCACAATAATTTATGAAACTCTAGAAAATTTTGGGGTTAAAAGCGATATATTCCGATATTCGAGAAATATACGAATCTTATTGTAACTGTACACATTCTTTAAATTGAGCAAAGTGTTTTTAAAAAGCGGAGCACTTCGTGGAATCCCGGGAAGCAACTCATTAACACCGCACATCGTTTTTTTTATTGCATAAAACTCTTTTTACGCGGGAGGTAGAACCACAGAGGACTAGGATTAAGTTAAAGCATAAAAGCTATTTCGTAGAACCTATTCGTCATTTAATATCAGTAATTAGTAACAATATGTCATAAGTGATCTTAAATTGCTCTAAACTTAATTATTTTTCAAATCTTAACTTTCTTCAGTAAACGACATTTAAATGTTTTTTTTTTATTAAAAGGAGTAGGAATTATTCGTTGCCTTACTATAATATTATAAAATATTGCATAAAACAGGGGGCTTCAATTATGTATAATTTTTGTGTATGAAGATGAAAAACTAAATTTGCAAAAGTAAAACAAAGTTAGTTTGCTTTCTACCCTAATATAATTTGGATTTGGAAACTTTCCATCGATTTCACAATATAGAAATTAACATAAATTTGATCATAAAGATCAATTTTTTCTCATTAATTTATGAGGAATTTTGAAAGAATACCTTATTTAATATAAAATTTTTTAAAAATTTAAACACCATTAAATGAGCTTGGATACTTTAAAATTTTTATAATTGAGAAAACTAAAACTTTAGAATGATCCTGAAATTATATTTTATTGGTGTGGATTTTATCATCATCCGGATAAATACTACATACCTATATAAACCTGTAATATGTTTTGTACATCATGCAAAAAGAAAAACAGAAAAAATTATCACGAAATCAAGAAAAACTGTAAAATGTTGTCCATATTTTAATTTTTTAATTTACTTTCTAAAAAAAAATCTGAATAATTTTAATTTTTTTTTTTTGCAAAAATTCCCCTATTTTCCTTGTATTTTAAAAGTAGATAATCAAATCTCTTGTATTACTCTAAAAAATGAATATAAGAAAGAACGACAACTTTTCCTTTTATTTCGCTTTTTTTCCGAAAATATCAGAGCTCTAAAATGTCTTTATGGTTATGTTTTCGTTTATTTTATTTTAGATGGCGCTTTGACAATATTGTTACCATGTTTGGAGTTTTTCTAATTAAATTCGTGCCTTATTAAGAGAAGAAGAAAATTAGCGCCACCGAAAGAAAAATAAAAGAAAGAATTAATGTCATTGTATTTTTTAATTATTATTGTTTTTTGTTTTTTTTTGAGTATCTTAGGAAACGAAAATATTAAAGAAACGAAAAAACAAGATAAGTATAAAAAATAATAAAAAGAAACAGAAAATGAAACAAAACATTGTCTAAAACAAATTATTTTAAGACAATCAAGATAATCAACTAGTACAAAACGACACACTGTTACATTAAAATTTCGTTTACATGCATATACATATACATATATATACATTTTTACATAATTAACGTATGTATATATATTTACATATTTAAGGTGTCCGGAACTTTTCTACAGCAATTTATTTTACTTCTGCTATTAAATTTTAGATATTCTGTTGGGAATTCGAGATTTCGAAAAACAATTGAAATTCGAGAAACAATTTAAAAATTTCTTGAAAGTCGATGAGCAAACATTGGGGCAAACATTGAACTTTTGCTTAATAATGCATAGCTCTTAATTGTATATTTAATGGAATAGTCTTTCTATTTATTTTCTCTGGACCGTAATTTCATTACTAATGTTTCAATATAGATAAGAAGATATGAAGAAGTTTTAAGTAAAACTAATTACTTTTTTTTGATAGTTTCACTTGAATGTGATAAATTTACAATTTATTTTAGAAACTTAAATTCTTCAATACAAGGTTTCTCATTTTCTTGCGATTTTTTATATTATCTTCCCCTTCAGCTGTAGAATAATATTACACATGTATATCAACAAATGATAGAGTATATATGGGAGTAAAGAATTTAACAATAAAAAATAAAAAGTACGGAGACAATACTATACTATTTTCATTTTCAACAGATGCTTAAAAAACAAATTTCAATTTTTACTGCTTCAGAAAACCAACAATTTACAATTGGAATTGTAGCTACATATATATCAAAATATTAAGAAAAGGAAAGAAAAACAATAGGACCAAACCGAATTGGATGGAAAAAATTACAAAAAATCAAGTGATTTTCTCTGTATCGCTTTTAATCTGATGCTGAGGGGAGGTATACTCATTCAAACAACCGAAAAACCATGCATATTCTTAAAAATTCATATGTACGTACGTATATGTATATATGTTGTAAGTTATATTGGAAAATAGAAATGAAGCATATGTATTTTCTATATATTAAAGCTTCCTCAGTAGATTAACATAAACCATAAAAATTCGTTGTCTTTTAGTGGTTTATAAATGTAAGAGTTGTAATAAAAAAAAAAATGACAAAATGAAAAAGAAGAGAAATAAAAAGCGAAATGAATGAGCGAACAAAAAACAATACAACAAAAAAAACAGCATAGAAAAAGGACGTGAAAGATTGGGATTATTTGGTGCTTAACTTGAATATGTAGAAGACATCATCAGTGGTAGACTACTATTTATACATTTGTACATACATAATATTATGTATGTATCTATGAATTTTGTGCGGTTCGGTAAGATTCTTGTGTTATATGAAGATATGGATGCACGTACAACATTTACTATGACTTATGGGTGAACATTTATCAAGTTTTTTCAAATGGAACTGATTTATTTAGTATTTTTTTTAACGTACTTATATTTTTGGGTTTCTGATTAAAAATTTTTGGTTCATTTTAACTTCAGATTTAACTTTTTTTGTTTCTGTCGTTGGAATTTTGGATTTTTGTTTTTATTTTTTAGTTAATTTCAATTTCTCATAATGTTTCCTTACGTTTTATTTCAAGATGTATGGAAAGAAATGAAAAAAAAAATGGTTAATGAGTAGGGTAATCGTTAATTATAATACTAATTATTTGATAAAATATGTAACAAATATTAAAAGACATGCATATAAGACAAGGAAGTATCAAGTAAAAAGATTAAGAGGAAAAAAACATTCAGCTTCTCCTTTATTGATTTGTAAGATGGTAAAATAAAGCGGGAAAATATTTGGTTTTTTAGAGTAATATTAGAATGTTATTAATTTTGTTTCTAAATATTATTAGTAGTGTTTAAAACTAAAGTATTTACTAATTCATAATAAAATTCTACATTTTTTTAATGTAATATTCTGGTCTAGAAGTCATGCTCTCCTGTGGAAACTAAAAGAAAAATAAATTTGAGAATTAGCTACTATAACTGAATAACTGCTTTTTAACAGTCAAATGAAGAATCAGAGCTGAAAATTATTTAGAAATTATGAAATTTGTACCACCAAAAAATTGAGTGTCAGTAAACTATCCTCCGCATAGACAAATTCGATTTGGGAAAATACAAAAAGGGAAAGAGGCCTACTTAAATAATTATAACCGTAAACCTCAGCATCTAAAATATTCTATTTTAAAGAATATTCGATTCTAAATTATCTCCAAAATTTAACGAAATGTGAAAAAACGAATTATTTATTCGGAATGGCTGATTAACATCAAAAATCAAAAAATGTAAAAAGATTAAGCAATCTATCAAGAATCTGCAGCCTTTAAGAAGCAAAAGTGTTAAATTTCCAAAAACCGATAAGAACAATATGTTGAAAAATTAAAAGACTGGTTTTGTAAATTGAGGTGTAAACATGTACTTGCAGAAGGTATTATAACTTATTATTAAGTTATTATTTCACTTATTCGAAGTTTTTACTTGCTTTACGTTTTGTTAATTATAAAAACAAATAAAGTCACAGAAAATAAAACGCCATTCAAGAAAGGGAGAAATACTTGTATTAATATCTCGTACATTTACTGTCTACAGTAATCTAATTGTATTTTTAAGTTAATTTATTTTCTAATTTCAAGAAATTTATTTAATTCTTGAAAATTAATAATAAAGTGCTCATTAATTATTTTTTCATTGTACCTAATTATATACCCATGTAGATGCGTTTAGATAATAGTTTTATGCAATTTTATTTTCTCCCACGCCCTTTTTATTATCATTTGGGGTCACTTTAGTATAGACCTCATTTTATAATATTTTGTATGTCCATTCAGAAAACAAAAACTTTTACCTTATCTTTTTTACTCTATTGACATCATCTCACATTCTTTTTTTCTTATTCTTTTGATAAATGTACTCATTTATCAGAATAATTACATCTAGTATTACACTTATAAACCTTAACGTACATTACACACATATATAGATGCTGACCATTTGTGGGTTCAAAAAAAACAATGTATACTAAATTCCCCAACAATAACCCAAATTATTTAACCATAAAATCACAGGTATATAATCTTTAATTTAATCTTAAGATAGAAAACGGTTTTTATAGTAAATCCAAAAAGAAATTAATAAAAAAAAATATCTTAACTTAATTTATGAGTGAAATCCATTAATTGTCTATGTAATTGTTTTCGAGTAGCAACATAATGGGGAGTAAAAGAGACAAAAAAATTCATTTTAAAAGTTTTACAATTAGTAATGGCAACCAATTTATCAGAACAGGCTAAATTTATTATTGTGCGTCTTATTTGGATCGGATTTTGATTATAAGCTTTTTATGTACATATATATGTTTGTATATGCCAACATTTGTACATACAAGACAGATAAACTATTTCGAATATGGTACTCTGTACGTTTATTCTTTTTTTGGAGATAATTGGGTACAAAGGTGTGATTAAATTGATTTGATTTCGTTCAAAACTTTAATGTAGTTCTTTAATCACATATACCTGTACAATATATAAGAATATATATATAATGTTTTGTTGTGTTTGTATATAAATTTAAAAGGCTATTGATTGGCTAATGATATAAGTTAGGTATTTAAACTAGAAATAAAAACAAAAATATTTTTTTAATTTTAATTAATAAGATCTCATTTATTATTAATTTGTTTCTACAGGTGGCATTGTAATTCTTATTGGAAAGGTCAAAATAATCATTTATACTTTTGTTTATATATATATGTATATATTTGGGATTAAAGTTTTTCTCATCTTTTAGCTTTGGAATTTGGTCAATATTATATTTGTAAAATTTATTTTTTATATTTTAAAAAGTTTTCTTAGTTAGTATGATGATTCTTTTACAGGGGTTTTGTATATTAAGGTGACGAGGAACATCCGTTCCAAATCCTTAATTTTATGTTAGTTTAGAAAGAAATTAATTCTTTTGATAACCACAAACCCGTGGAGTTTTCGGGAATCAGATTAAATACCTTTTCAGAATGACTATTCATCGAGTTTAAATTTTGTGAATTTTCAATTCGTTGACGCTATTCCCTAGAATACAAGTCGTCTCAGTGTTAAGCCCAAAAACACTCAGCTTTTGTAAGAAAATATAGAAAAATTTCAGTTAAAAACCATTAAATTATTGACAAAACCACTCAATTGAGAATTTATGAACAAAAAATTTTTTATTAAACATTTTTTTTCGGGTTTATGTATAATTTTTAAGGTTTATTTTATGACATCGTTCCTAATGATTTTTTTTTTAAATTAAACGAACAGTGAATATAAGATGAAATCGATTAAAAGCAAAAAAAAAAAAGTTTTTGTCCTTTTTATTTAATTTAAGAAAAGCGTCAAATTGAAAAAAATTATCTTGTTACCATTAAGTTTAGTTTTTGTTCTCTGTGCTCTTAAACTTATATACACATTTATATACATATACATGAGTATTTATATTTTATATACACATTTTATAAATACGTGCACACAATTGTAATATATGTGACTTTTTGTGTCACTTAAACCACTGGAAAAATTTAATTTCCTGATCTATTCATTGAGTTGACAATGTGAAAAGCGCACACTTTTTTACAAAAGGATTCGTTGGAATAAAAAAAATTTTTTTTCCATGTTTTTCTTTTTTTTTTTTTGTTAATTTTTTAATATTTTCTGCATTTTTTTCATACCACAAATTTTTTGTAACCATTTAAAAATAGAAAAAAATTTTATGCTCCTTTCTTTTTTTCTTTTTTTATACGCTTACATCAGCGCTCCTCTTTAGTCATTGGACTACGTATAATGTGCTTATGTATAAAATTCTATATGTAATATAGGGTACAACAGCCACACTGTACACACATGTAAATAGAAAAAATTAAAAAAAAAATTCTTTTTTTTTGTTCAATTCTTAACTCAAATGAGTAGAAATGTTTTTCCTATATATTTGAAAATTATAAAAGATTTCATTTGATGATAATAAAGGACGAAATGGAAAAAATAATACTATAGGAAAGAAAAAAAAGGAAAAATCGCTAGAATAAAAATTAAAAAATTGAAAAATTTGCTTAAAATTTTTAACCAACTCAATTGGAATTGATTGCAGTTTTCTACACTTACGAGCGAACCAATTGAGTTCGCTTTTTTTAATTTGTAAAATTTTAGAAAATAAAAATTCGTTATTTTATAATCTTTTTATTAAACTATATATGTATATATAGGTATATTTAAAAATACCACATAAAGTATGTAATAAAATTAGATATAGCTTTGTAAACGTAATTGAAGCTTTTTATCAACGATTTTATTTACTGCGTTTTTAGTTTCTACTATATTGAATTGTGGTTAAAAAAAAATATTACAGTCAGCATTCCAATTGTGATTTGCAAAAAATGGAAATATTTGTTAGATTTAATTTCGAGTTTTTATTTTTGTTTCTGTAGTTATGTATGTTTTCTTTCCTTTTTTGGTTGGTTATGAAACCCTTGAAAAGAAAATAATATATCTAATCCTCTAGAGATCGATCTCAATTGAAATGTGTATATTATATTATGCTGATGATTTTTATTCCTTTCTATTTTCTGAAAATTTCTATATCTATATTATATAATATTATGTTTGTGGTTATATATTTGAGAATATAAAGTGTTATCATGAGATTTTCAGTTGAATTGGTTACTCGGATTGATTTTAATCAATACTGGTAAAAAAAAAATGTTATTTATTCTTGCTATTTTTGATTATTTTTTTTTTCTATTCTTAATATGAAATTGAGTTTGAATCTATAACAAATGAAAATATTATATATACTCGTAGAAAGGATACAGTCATACATAAAAATAACCGCAGAAGAATAAAAAAATTGTAGAATTAAAATTGAAAGCCTAGATATTATTTATTATAAAAATTTTTCGATTTGCACTTTGAATTGGTGAAAAGGGCCAAATTAAATGTCAACATCGATTTAATCTGTCATAAAAATTACGACATATTTGACAGGAATAATGTTAAAACAATGAATTCTAGTTGAGTATTTGAATTGGTTTATTTTTGAGGAAAGATTTTTATTTCTATTTTAAGTAATATTTTTGTTCAAAAGTTTAAGGGTATTGAGTTTATTTTCTATGTAAAAGTGGAAAAGTGAGGATAAGTCATAAAGATTTGCATTAGTACCCGTAAAGATTTTCGATTAAGTTTCAAATATATATATGTATGTGAATTTTACAATATATATCGAGCTTAGAATTGTTATTTGAATTGTTAGAATTGATTACGAATTTTTAGAAAAGCAACTTAAAAAAACTAGTTTTCAAATTCCAAATACTCCTCCTGTTACAGATCTTCATTGTAATATAATTAGGAGCAGATAGGATTTTCATATTCGAAGTTAAATTAGACTTCAATCATGTAAAAAAAGTACACCAAATGCAGTTCATGGACTTTCAGTGATGGTGATTGCTAATTGCTGTACAATAATTGAAAAGGTAATTTCCTTTTTATTAGAAAATTGTCAGTTATTTTAATGTTAATCATAATATGATTTAATGTGAAAAACCTTATTTGTTAATTAGAAATACTTTCTTCTGCATAAATACATATAACATAATAAATAAATATTTATTTCATAAAAATTAAATTTTGACAAAAAGCTAAATAAATAAATATTTCCTTGCTTTTGCAAATAAATTGTTTTATGTACATGTTGTATCATATAAACTAAAATTGTTGGTTCCAAAAATGAGTGCTTTTAAATCCTATTAATTAAAAAAAAAAATAATCCAATTCAATTAAAAAAGATTTTCCGCCAGTTTACTCATATGCTTTACTCACATAAGTATCCATGCTTTTCGATTTATAAATATGTTCGCCTATATATGTGTACATATGCTATAATCATATCATGCATAATATAAAATGCATATGTATATAAGAGATATTATATTTCAATGTAAAAATTTATTAATAATAAACCAACAATAATCTTTAAATCCTTTTATCTTTGTTATGTCCTTTTGTATATTTAATTTGATAATCATATTCATAACGTTCGAACAGGGTTATAAGTTTTCCTCCGAAGTAATGATACGTTTTTTGTCGCATAATACATACATCATAAACATATATATACTTATGTAGTTATGCTATTCCCCCTTGTTTGTTGAAATTTATATTTATGATATGATATCGAACATTGATACAATAATTTTATAAAGTTATAAAATTATAATATTATGATGCTATAAAAATTATTTGTAATAAATTAAATCATTATTTTAGTATGTATATAAGCTATATAACATGGTCTGGTCATTTTGGTGTACATACATAGTTTGATATTAAAATTAAGTTGAGTTCACAATTCTTGAGATAGGCTCATTAAAATACTTTTTATTAAGTTGATTTATTTTTGTAACATTTCTTAAGCCGTTTACTGAAAGCACAGATACCTGATTGATGAAGGCATTTGAATTCTATTAAGATTGACTAATTCTGTTAACCAATTTTAGTTATGTAATTATAAAATTTACCGATTTGTAAACATCCGATTGAAAGTTCATCGCGATGGCATGCTTAATCAGATGGTGTACTGCGAATTAATATGTCTGTTCTTCACGCAATTTCATTTTTTTGATGTCAGCAACTCAAAATTGATAATAACTTTCAAACACAACTTTTAAAAATATATGAGAATGTAAAAACTAAATATTTTACATACACGTACTTTAGAATACTTAAATTATTATATTCTTTAATGTAACCGTACACATAGTAAGTGTTAAATATTTTGGTGAAGTATAGACAAGTTCTTAATATTATTTGTACATTGTGTACGTAAAAAAAGGGTTTCTACATTTAGAGTTTCTAATTTTTTTATTTGATATTCTAAATTTGCATCTGTAATTAAATTTCACCATTCATATTATTTTATTACAGCATTATTTTTATTTATTCTTCCCTTTTGTTTTTTTATCTATACATACTGAGCTTAAATTTTAAGAGATTTTAGATTATTTTGTTTGAAATATTCATTACAATTGACATTATTTGAAAAAGAGTTAGGTATATTTATCTTATTGAAGTAAAATAATATTTACAAGGATATTTTGTACATATGTATATACATTAACCATATATGAGTGTATATGCATGTTACATAATACAATTAAAATAATTTACATTATGTCATACGGATTCTATATTCTATTACATTATCTTTCAAGGACATTTGACACCACTTCAAACAATTTCAAAATTTTAATTCAATTTTTAAATGTGATAATGGATTTTGAAGATGTTCACGTACATATATATATATTATGTATCTCACTTGTATATATCTAGAAACATAGTGTAAACATATATGTATATTATTTTAAATTTGTTGAAGTTGTATGTATGGTATACACTGTAAAGTAAGGTGTATTATAATAACAATGACGTTGTTTACATTTTTGTAGCGTAGAGAAAAATCTGACGATCAAAAGGAATTGTAAACCTTGACAATTTATAACGAAACATTTGTAAATTTTACTCACAAAAATTTATAAATGTTCTTTTCGAATTGGAACAGCCCCATTAATAAAAATGAAAAAATCTGATGTAATTACTTAAACGAGCATATATTTTATATTTTCTGAATGATATTTAAAATAATATCTTAAACTTTTAGTTTGAGTTTAGTGAAGACTCTAAATCACTGCCAATTTACCTAAAGAAAAGTCCTCCTACTTGACATTTCAGGGCACATAATGCTATGCTCAGAATTGGCTTATACCAGAGTTTAAGTTGCTGCACTATCATTATTGAGATTTTCAAATAAAAAATATCAAGCAAATCTAGTTGCGTGAGTCAAGTTCTATCCTTGTGTTACCATATAATAATTATGCACATAACGCAACATTAAATTTAAATTCTCTATTTCGATCTCGCACATTTAATATAACGTATGTACGTATGTATTTGTATATCGAGGCCTTTAATCTTACATATATCAATATTTTGGTGCGTAATTATTGCGTTAAATATATAAATAAATTGTTTTTTTTTTTTTTTAACTCAGACAACATTCTTAAAGTCTAAGATCAAAGTGCATAAATTAGATACTCAATTAGTAAAGTGGAAGCTATACAAAGTACATATTGTGTGTAAATTATAATCATCGTAATATTTTATTATGTGTAAATTTTTATTAATTAGTTGTTCATTTTATGTGTTGTGCCGCATACATACATACATATAAATTATAAATGGTTTGAATAGACAATTACTATATAGCCAGTTAAGAAAATATCATTAACTAAAGATAAACTGATTTAAAAAATTCAAAGTCTAAATTTAAAAAATAAATTACAAAAAAAATTTTATATAATTTATTGTAGAAAAAATTGACTTTACATATAACATGAAAACATAAACAAGTTGATAGTGTCATTGAAACATTAAAATGTAATAATCAATCAAATAATCTTACATATTATATACACGTATATAATTTACGAGTTAATGCATTAATATTTTTTGCAACATTTTTCGAATAATTCAATTATTATTATTTATAGTTACATAAATCCTCTAATTGCATTTAAATGATATACTTGGAAACATATTATCTTTGTATATGAATTTATTATTTGAATTTAATATACATAGATACATAAAATACATCATCAATTATTACGTAATAAAAATTTATTAACCATCAATTTGGTTAACAAGTGTTTGAACATTAAGGAAACATATTATATGAACAATATTTGTGGATATGTATATGTGTACATTAAATTAAATTGATTACGTGTTCTACATATATGTATTATAAATAAAATGCGTGTTCTCATGTATGGTGTACGTACGAAATATCGAATATATTATTTTGAAAACAATTTAATTTTTGTAAGTTGATAAAGTAAGTAGATAAAGAAAGTACACATACATTTATACATATGGTCACTAATTTTATTGAGTTCCTGTTTTAGTATTGATTTTATGCTAATCTATTGAAGAAGTAATTGACTGCAGTAAAATCTTTATGATGCGTTTACAACATATTTTTTTATAAATAAATTAAGTTTCCAGAAATTGCTTTATAATATGGCTTCATTTACACTATTCTATTATTTTTGTCGAGAAAATTGATTTCGAAATAAAATAAATAACTCCATTTTTAAACTCTATTCTAACTCTTATCTGTTAGACATGCTATAATAAATATATTTTGAATGTCTATTATTATTAGGCATAAGTAGCGTTTATGCAACTCTCTATGATATATATTTATATTTAGATATTAAAATCTAAATATTTGACACACTTAACGATAATTTAACCATCTATGTACGAGTACACATACGCCAAAGAAATTTTTATTTCTGGGGGAAGAAATATTAAAAAATTCGCTGTAATGGTAGTGAAATATGAAAAATTTTCATATCGAAGCGATTGAACAATAATTTTGTTTTTCATACTACAAAGCAAAGTTCAGAGCAAGGAAACAGTTCAGAAGGTTAACTTTTCATAATATGCAAATAAAATGATTGTCTTTTAATGGAATATAATCGATGTAAAATAATATTAAAAATATTTTAAAAAACATGGGTTTTTTTAAAAGGTTGGAGAGTTTTTTCCGATTTTATATATGTTAAGGTAGACGTTTGTTAGTTTTTTAAAATATATTATTTTTTTTATATTTCAAGTTGGAAATTTAAAGAACTGTTCATTTTGAATAGAACAATTTTCACTTTATAAGTTTCTATTCGCATGTTAACTGAATTAAATTTCAAATAGTATTCTGCAAAGTTGGTAGCTTCACAGAGTTTGAAAAATAATTTGAACAGTTTCAAATAAAAATCACATTACTAAATATGTTTTTAATTATGCGGAAAAGCGGTACATTTGAAAAAAAACTTTTTTTTTTCCGGAATATAAATTAAGGATTTTAGAAGATTTCTTTCTATATTTACCTTATTTCTGTAATATGTTTATATCAATTAACCGTTTTAACAAATTAATCCGATACAATTCACTGCAACCATAAGATTAAAATATTTTCCATTTATATAAAATTTTTACTTCAGTTCTGTTACGAGTATAAAAGGACTATGACGAAATGATTGTATTCTTGAATCCTTTAAAAGCATTTTCCACCCTTTAAATATCAATTTTCTTTCTTTTCATAAACGCTTTGTGCTACTCTCATTTTATTTTAGTACATTTATAATACAAAAAAGTCTGATGTGGTCACCATATAACCTACCGTAGGATGTATTACGTAGTTAAACGAATATGTTTCATAAGACTTTTTAAAATTTTAAAAAACCTAGTAAGCTTTTGTTAACACATCTAGAAAAATATGAATTTGGCTCTTAGTAGAGTTTCATTTTATGCCATCTGGATTCCCTGAAAAGTTCATCAGTTATTTCTAGTAGCAAACAGAACTAAAATATTCAATTATAATAAAATATGTTAAATATTTCCTTAGATATGGTAAAACATGGAAATAAGGCCCTTGGTACGATTTTCAAGCCCCGATAACTAAAAAAAAATATTGCAGTTTTACACCTTTTAACATCCTGGAGCCATATATTAAATTTCAACAGCCAAACGCTGATTATTTTCTTATGTAAAATCGACCCGTAGTAAACATCCATTTGTATATACCTGACATATCCTATAAGTTGATCAAACCGAGTTGTCCTCGACTCAAAGTTAGATATAAATTTCCGTGAAAATCGGCCTAACCAAACTTGAGATACTGATCAGCACATACAGACTAGCAGACAGATAGACAGGCAAGCAGACAGAAAGACAGAAAAACAAACAGACAGCAGACAGACACACAGACAAACAGACAGACAGAAAAACAGACAGACAGACCGGCAGACATCACTCTCAAAATAGTTTATTTATGCTACCCTAGCATGGAAGACACACTTCCCCAGAAAACTTAACATGTGAAATTTGGTGCCATCACATAACCTCCCTTATTATATGTACATGTATAAATGTATAAGAGTAAAATCAGTCGGCCCGGTTTGGTAAAATATCTTCTACACTTCTACAGTACATTGAACGTCATTTCACATTCAAAGTTACTATTAAAAGTAACCGTCACTGGTTGCTACCACTTGCACTATAATGTGTATACTTCGTATAGAATGTGTGTACGAATTCAACCCCACTTTGAATTGACAATGATTATTTTAATAATAATATGGTTAAAAATTTTGGCCTAAAAGTATTAACAGCTTAATACTGATGAATTTATGTAGTAAGAGTAATTGTATATGTATGCGTATTATTTAGATATTTAACTTTAATATGGTAACGTGTTACAGCTGCGACGACAATATAAAATGGGAAATGTAAGGAAATGTGTTTTTATTATGTTTATGTTGCCTTTAATATTGTGGGTGATATTTTGTGGTTGTTATTATGTGGTTTTATGATTTTTAATTTTTAATTTTTTTTTTGTCGTATACTTGTATTTCTGTTAATTTTTACCGACCGCAATAAGGGAGGTTATGTGATGGCACTAAATTTTGCATGTCGAATTTTCTCATGGCACTTCTACATGGTAGAGAATAATCTATTTTTAGAGAGATGTTTTTTGGTCTAATTGCCAGTTTGTCTGTGCAGATCTTTATCTCAATTTCGATATCTGACGAAATAATTGGCGGAATTTGTTGAAATTTAATATTTGAGTTCAATAGTAACTAACGAATTTTTAATTGAATTGGGATGAGTGTTCTTAAAATTTGAAAAAAGTATTTAAAGGGTTTTTTCAAAATTTTATGCAACATTTTCGCTAAAATAGACAATGTATTTGGGGTCGTTTATGTGGTGAACATATCAGAATTTCTTTTTTAAAAAAGAGTAGCAAAAGTTGATTACTTGTTGTTATTGTACAATGCAATCACAGAAGTGAGTTTAAATTATAGATGTTGTTTAATTATTGCAGATGTATTCTTCGGCAAGTTAGTCATCTATTGTCAAAATTTAACTTAAAAGGGAACTATGACGACCTTTATAAATACAATCGCAGAATATGGTGTATATACATTTTTAATATATACATATATTTATATGGAGAAGCATGAATGTAACTCATTCCTTTGGAATTATTTTTGTTTTGTTACTATACTTTTTTTTATTATTATTACGTATTTTGATGCGATTGAGTGGCTAAAAGATTCTTTTAAAATTGATATTGATTAAAATGAAATGATAATGATAACATTTAGAAAATATTTCAAGCTATTGAAGAATTGATGAAAAGTGTTAGACCGCAAAAGCCAGAAAAAAGAAAGTAGAACAAAAATAAAAAAGGACAATGCGAAATATTACTTTAACTTTTAGGCAATATTTAAGGATCATCTAAATAAAATACTGTTATTCGTTTAGACATTTACATATAGCAGTAGCTATACAAGAATAATCTGTGTATAATTCAACAATATGTGTATTTGTTTAGTTTGTGCATAATTCCAATTTTATATGAAAAATAATTTTAAAATAAAAATATATTTGTGGTGTAGATGTTTTATGTATATCTTTAATTCATATAATATTTTTCCTTTTACAGTTTTGCAACATAATGATGATGAGCACTCAAAGGGGTTAAAAAAGAATATAAGAAAATATCTCGATGACAGTTTTGTATTAGGGTGGTGGTATGGTGCTCTATGGTTTATTTATAATTTATAAAACAAGGATAAAAAAGTGGAATAGGATGTGTATGGCGTGTAGAGTGGTTTGTTATACATATTGTCCTTATTTTGTGATTAAAAATTAAAAAACATTTTTTTTCTCATTTTACTTTGTGTGTCTTTTTTTTGATATTTTGATTCTTTTTTTTTTGTTTTTGATGTGCTGTTGAAAAAGATATCGTTATGAATGACTTTTGTTACACTTGTTTTATTTTTCTGTTTTTCTTCTGATATTTTCATTATTTTTTTGTTGTAGGATTTTATTATAATATTGTATAATTAAAAATTAGTGATAAAAGTAGAGATGAGGTATAGATGCGTTGTGTATGGAAAAATTAGTTCATGTTGATTGTAATTGAGTCATCGTTTACCATAATTTTTTATTCTTCCATTTTTTTTTTTGATTGGAATTTATAAAAGTTCTTGTTTCCATTTTGGTTTTTGTACGTAGTCTTATGAGAATTTCATTTGATGTTGCTTTATTAGCAAAAGAAAAATTTTAATTAAGATTTTTATAAAAATTTATTATGGAGTAAAATTGTGGTTTTATGAACTTAAAATATTTGGAAATTTATTAAGATTTTCTTTTGTACACAGCAAATAATTTGTTATAAAATTTTGTTTTCAATTATTTGGTATTTAAAACCTTTATTAGTAATCGTAATTAGAAAAAAGAGCATACTTTTCTTGATAAATACTTTAATTTGTTAATTTATTAAAATGTATCTCGTTCATGTCGAATTTACGTCGACTTATAAGAAAGGCAGTTTGTGGAGAATTTCGTTCTTGGAATCGTCGGAAACTTTTAAAGTTTGATTATGTTATATAAGTTTTGTACCTTAATTTTGAATGATCTATTATTGCAACTTATATATATTATGATTTTGGAAATTAAGAGTATATGTAAGAGATCGTTATGCTTATTTTAATTGTAATAAACTATTTGTGGTTTTATGCATTGCGATTAGTTTTCAAAACTGTTTCCTTCTCTTTTTATTTTAAATTTTGTTTATAGCTACAATTAAAATTTATAAAAGTTTAGATTGGAGCCATGAACAAGACCTCGTTTTTACAGTACTGTCAATGCAAAAATCCAAATCGTTTATACTTAGACACATTAGTTGCTTTAAGTTACTTATACTCCATGTATGTATTTTTCCAGAACTTGAATTCAAACTAAAAACTGATTTGGATCTAATTAAGTGGTAATAAATTTATTTTCAATTTTTTACGTCATATTTTTTTTAGTGCGAGAACATAATTTTGCATCAATATATATATACATATAAATACCTCAAGGAATTTGACATATTTTAGATTACAGATGTGGCAAAATATACGCATATAGATGCCTAAATTTTAAAAAAAAATAAAACCAATATTTACAAATTCAAATCACTTATTAAAATACGAGTAGTAAAAAATTTTTTTCTTTAAATTTACATATTTTTGCAATTTAGAAAACGTGTCAATAAATTTTCACACATAATTCATAAATTTTCCGAACATATATAAAGTTTTTTATTTAAAGGGTGGGATTGTTTAGATTTTTTTATATGAAAAAAACCACAAATTTATTTCAATTCTTATTTTTTTTGTTTTGTGGAAAAATTTTGACTATTTCCCAAAATTTTTATTCCTTTTTCAATTTTCGAAAATTTTAAACCGCGATTGAATTTGTGTACAACTGTAAATTTGATAGAACTGACATGAATATTAAAAATTTGTTTTCTTCCTTTTTTAGAAAAAAAAAAATATCAAGAATATTATGTTTGCTCTTGTATTTACTTTTCTTTATATAATAATAAGAATATGCGATTATTAAAAGAGTGGGAAAATAAAGTGATTTCATCGGATAAAATTTATATTTATAGAAATTTTAAACTATAAACTAAAAAACAGAGTACAAACTTATCCTCATTTATAAAATATAACAAATTTGGAGAAAAATATCAATATCCACTTTGCAAAATGTGATCGGAATTAATAATAAGAAAGCAATTTTTTTTCCAAATAAAAACATAAGTTGGCAAATATTTTGGGTTTCATAAAAATGTATGCAGTTAATATATATATATGTATTTACATATATGTATATATAGAATAGTTGAAATTGTATTATATTTGTTTCAATTGTTGTAAATAATTTCTAACGCACCAAACTTAGTTCAAATATGATTACAAAGTTTGAAAAAATATTCATTTTAGAAAATTTCTTGAATTTTTCGTGTTTCATATGAATAGTTGTGCTGAAATTGGGGTTTATTTCAAAACAATTGGCCAGGCTATGCTTTCATAAAAATTTTTAATTAATTTAAAATTTTAGTAACAGCTTAGTTTTAATTTGCTTAGATTAAATAAGTTTAACCTCTAACCTTAAAAAGCATATAAAATTTAATGAAATTATTTTAAATTTTGTTAACTACCGTCAACATTATTGGCAATATATCCATATTTTTTTTATAAATCGAAATTTTTTGATATGCAACTTTTTAAATTAGAGAAATTTTAAAAATCCTTAAAATTTATTTTTTTTTGTTGTTATTTTCATTTAAAATAATCTCTGAAATTGTTGTTATATGGCACATAAATATTATAAAATGTTTGTTATAAGTTTTTATCTAACATCTAATCTACAATTTTCTAACTATATAAACAATATGTGAAAAATATTTACTAAAGAATAAAATTGTAATTTTTCTTTCTATAGAGTAAAAAAGTTTTTTTAGATTTTTAATACAAAAAATGAAAATTTATAATTTTTATACACGTTTATTTTAAAAAATATTTACAAAAGTTGTGTAGCATGCAAAGAGTTTTTCTATTGTTAATCAAATTCAAAAATTTCTATTTGTATTTTAAAAATAAACATGGTTTTTTATACATACATACGTACAATATTGTAATACAAATATGTATTTTCATGTGTTTTTTTTTAATATACAAAAACTTTTAACGCATAAACTAAAAGGATTTTGTATGTGCATAGAATAAAATTAAAACTTAAAATGAAATTTTATTTTTAAATTATTAACTTGGTGTGCTCAGTTTATAGTTAGCTTAAAATTTTAATTTAAAAATGGGTTTGTCGTATATAACTGAGCAAATTTGTATGTTTTTTGAATTTACGAAAAATTTATAAAATTTAATAACTTTTTTTTATTTGGCAAAAAATTAAATTGAAAATGTTTGAATTGAAATAAAATATAATAAGTACATGGTCTTATTTAGCAAATAATTTATAAAAATTACTTTTCCATTTATGATACTTAAAAAAGCTCAGAAGAACATTAATTCTTACTTCTTACCGGTTCTAAGAACTTAACAAAATGCATATGCAAAACTTGGATTTTTCTTCATATTCACATCCTACGCTATATATATATGACTGTTTTGATTTCAATTGTGTCCTGTCTTAAGTGTTTAAAAACAAAAAAAAGTAAAATGCCAAAGAATGAGTGATTTTATTAACTCTTCAACAATTCTTTATTCCCTTTGAACTCACCAGGGATACAAACATTTTTTTTTTTTAATATTATCATTTAAAAAAAATGAGGGAATAAAAAAATATAATTTTTTTATTGCATCAACTTAACGAGCCACGAATTTGACATTTTTTTTTTATTATTTAAAATGACGAACCGTTATTTAAAACTGTGGGGGTCGGAAGCACTTAAAAACCGACATTAAAAAAAAAAAATTGGTACCGGTAAGGATTAAAGGTTATTCCCAAGGATAATATTAAAATTATTAAAAATTTCAAAGGAAAATAAAAGAAAAATTTTGTTTTCATCGAATACAGAAAAAAAAAACGTCAACATTGAAGACAAAAAACATTATGCGTGAAATTAAATTGACTGCATAAAAAGAAAGATATAATGACAGATAGGGTATAGGCGGTTGGGAGCATATAATATTAAAGATTAGTAAAGGAAAGGCGAAAGTGTATTGAAGAATAAAATAACACTAACTAAGGTATTTAGGCAAAATAATAGAATCAACAGTAAAAAAAGAAATGAAACCACAAAATCTATTTGAACAATTTTTTTTTTATTTTTGTTCTCTCAATGTCATAAATCAATTTCCCTACATTTAAAATTTCGAATTTTTGTTACAAGTCAACATATTTCGTATACTAGCTACAATGTACAAACACATTTAATTACTAGTTTTTTGAGATTTCATATGTTCATTTCATATGTATAAAGATTTTGTGATATGTAGAAAAATAGTGGGGTCTATTAATTTTGCTCAGAATATGGAATATTTTCACAAATTTGTGAAATTTAGTTAAGTTACAATAATGTTTCTCTAACAGTATATGAATTTCTTATATCATTTAGAACCATTTATGTGAGTTTAACTGTATATAGTCCAATTATTATTAATATGTTCTAATTATTTTGTGTTTGTAAGATATTTAAGTGGTATGATTAGAAAAAAAGTGTTATTGTTATAAGAACAATATAACATAACTTGTATTAGACTAAATTTAAAATTTTAGTTTAATAAAAAAAGTTTTTTATAACAATTACTATAAAATTATTGATATATAACATTAATTAAGTAAAATTTATTTTTTCAGCTCAAATCTACCATATTGAATAATTTTTTCTATATTTTTGAACTTTTTTGCTGTCGATTAAATGTTTAGTGGTTTTTTAGTAATTTTCCAAAATATAAGGATATTTTTCGTAATATCTTTTAAAATTATTTTTTTTATTAAAAGAAAATTAAATTTTCTTCAAATACTATTTAAAATCCTAGAAGAATATTAAATAAAAAAATATTCTACAAGGAACGAATGAGTGGTTTTCTGTTTTTTATTTTAAAATTTGCAACTTGCTTTTTTTTTTCATTTTTATTATTTTATCATTTTATGGGCTGATATTATTTGTACTCGTAATGTTATCCTTTTAAAGTCATAAAAGCAATACGAAACTCTTTAAAAAAGGATAATAATATAAAAAAAATTAAAAAGAAAAAATAATAATAAGAAGAAAATTCGATTTAATAAGAGAAATTTTTTTAATATTATTGTTTTTTTATGTTTGTAATTTTTGGTCAGAAATCAAAGAGTAAAAATTTTTGAATAACAAGCAAATAAAAATATTAAAAAAAGGGATTTAATTTTTTTATATCACGCAGCTGGATCCCGGGTAAAATTTGTAATAAATGGGAAATGTAAGGACAATTAAACAAATTTAAGAACAAAAAGAATTTAATTTTGTGGATTTCTTTTGTAAATTTATGTTTTTTTTTTCTGTAAAAAGATTTTTATCTTTGTTGGCTAAATATTTTTTTGGTATATATACAGAAAAACTTTTCAAATAAGTACAAGAAGGAGTACATAGCTAAAATATAATAGAAAAGGAAATAACAAATGAAAATAGAAATATTGTGGTTAATCATAAAATGGAAAGAAAATAAAAACAAAATAATCAAAATGGAAGCATATACAATAAATCCAATGAACTATTTGTGAATATAATATTTTAATGTGTTCTAGAATCCAGATCACATCCCCCATTTAATAACCATTTTAATGAAAAATACACTCTTTCCCTATAACCCTTTAGTGTATATAATATAAGAGTACCAAAGATTTTTGCCTAATATTCATTCAGTTAATTTTTTTTGTTTTTTTTTTAAATAAAAACGCTGTTTTTAATGTGTTTTTGTTTTATATTCTTGTTATGTGGCTGTAATATTTGTTTTATTCATTATTTATTTCGGGTTATTGTTTTCTTTTAAAATACAAGTATAATGATAAAAAATGACTAATTTTATAGAATGAATATTAAAATATAAGGATAATTATGTTGGGATTATTTTAATAAATATGCAAATTAAGTTAATATTAATGAAGCACAATGTTTATTTTATTAGAAAAGTTAAATGAATTTATGGAAATAAAAAAATTTTGTGCCTTTATAAAAAACATAAATATTTTTTTCTGCCCATATTTATACATTGTATATTTGTAATGTTTATAGAATTTCTGAGAATTTTTGCTAATGATTTTTTAATAGGAAAATAATAATTTTTTATTTTTCATTAAAGATAATATTGAAATTTCATTATATAGCTGTTCATTAATTTTTTGAAATTGTATAATATAACAATTTAATGACTATAATAACAAATAATTTTGAATATGGATGACGTAAACTTTGATAAAAAGTATAAATGTGAGAGAAGATCTTCTAATGACATGCGATATAAAAATTAAAAATTTAATGAATTTTATTTCATTTTGGAATCTACGATGCTTAAATTTTTTTATCTTTAACGTATCAAAATGTAAAATAAATCAGTGAATTATATTTTAAACTGAAGCTTATAAAGCTAATGTATAATTGAATTGATGTCATTTTGAATTATAACTCAATAGCTCTTAATTTATAAACTAACAGTAGTATTACTTCTTTGGACATTGTAATAGAATAACTTCCAATACTGTTTTACAAAAAGAAATGTTTTTTATTAAAAAAATATATAAATTTTCAGAAATTTTATAAAACATAATATTATGTTATAAATATAACAAAAATTGTAAATATCATCATATTTTGAGCACAAAGAGCTTCGCCGATCATAATAAGGATATAAGTTAATAAAGAAATCCTAATAATATGCAATTTATTTATTGATTTACTTTTTCTTAATATTTTGTTTGTTCAATTCAGTACAGCTAGGTATTTTAATTTATAAAAGTAGGAAAACAAAAAAGTACAAAATACACATCTTTATAAAGTAATTCCTTTGATTACGTTATCCCACTGTTCTGCAGTTATATGAGAAATTGCCATTATTTATTCATGAAAAACGCCGAAATGTTGAAGTTAGCAGCATTGATATAGCCCTACTTTATCTGACATAAATTGATATCTTAGCGAATATATCAATAGAAATATGTTCAAAATGTATTAGCCATCCATAACAAAAATATATGAAACAGAGGAATTGAGAATATTTTGGTTATCGAAATAGATAAAATGTTTTATTCGTTGTGGTTATATTCAATATACCGTATTTAAACTGTTAAAAATCATTTTTTTTTTTAAATATTTATAACACAGTGTACTTTGATATTAAAGTAACTCTCATACTTAAAAATTATTGCACTAGTAAGTACCACTATTTTGTCACAGAGATTACAAATAAATTTTATTTTCAAACTAAAAAAAATTTTGTTCCTAAAAATATTAATTTTTCCAGAAATTGTTTTCCTCCTTTTAGGGTGACATTTTTAATGTGATGTAAAATTATTTAGAGATTCTCATCCCAAAACATAAAAAATCACTCAAAATAAAATTGTTGTATATGTTTCCCTTCAATATATATATATATATATATAAATATTATATTAAACAAATGATCCTTAATCCTTCTTATGTAATTAAAAAATTATGTCTTAGAAGAAAACACAAAAATAAAAACAAAATTTACATTATATAAAATATCATAATAATGACAATTACTTTTATTATTTTGTATGTTGCTGCTGTTTTAGTACATGTATAAATATAAACTTTCTAATACTATATATTGTCGTATGTATTTAGATTTTAAATGATTATTTAAGTATCAACTCTCGAACATTTATCTTATACAATGGTCATATAACACATTGTTGGTATCGCAATTTTTTTTTTGTTTTATTTCATAAATTGTATATACAAGGGCTTCCAAAACCATAACACTCTTATGGTAAATTACTTTCATCACTTAAGATAATGACTGCCCTAAAGAAGCCAGATGAGACCGCAAAGAGCAATTAGTTCATTCCCTTTTAACCAAAAAAAACCAGATAAGAAAACAAGTAACAAGTCACAAAATAAAATTATAATGTGATATCTCTAAAAAAAAACACGTATAGCAGAAATGGAGAATATAAACAAGAAGAAGAAGAAAAATAACGAAAATGGAAAGAAAAATAATTATTATTTTATAATATATCCTCTTAAAACACCCAGATATGTATATATTTATATATTATATATGTACGACATTATATGGATAATCATACATAGATAGTCAAGCTTTTGTGATTTTCATGGGTCTCCTAGGGATTAATTCATTTAAAATGAGATATTTTATCGAGTTAATGTGAGTATTTTGATATGACAAAGTTTCAATTGACTCATCCCTTTCTCTCATACCTAAATATTCAATATTATATGTTTAATATTATATATAAATGTATCTACAGCTTGCTTATTAAAATATATATTCGTTTTTGCAAAAAACAAAAAGTTTTTTTAATTATTTAAATAAAATTATACAGCTTTGTTTTTGTAATAATAATTTCTTCGAGAAAATTTTGTAAATTTTGTTATTATTATTTAAGACTACGGCAGAATAATCTCAACAAAAAAAATACTTTTAATTTTTTATGTTTTCAGATCACCTAACTTTTTTGTTACTTGTGAGTTGCTTTGTTACCGCAATAATTTACCTTTTTTTAATTAAAATAGAAAAATATGAAGTATTTTACTTATTTTTTTTAAGTTTAGAAAAGGTTCAATAAGTTTTAAGACTTGTCAATATATTTAAACAAAGTAATTTCAAAACTTTAACTAAGGATTTCGAATTTTATTTTAATTTATTGACAGAACAATTTACGTAATATGTTACTTTTTGGATATTCCTGAATAAAACGGAGATATGAGAAGATTATTTATACTAAAATTACTAAAGCTCTGTTGTGACTCGTTCGGCCCCCCTCCCTGTACGTCCGTTCAGGAATATTTAATACATGGAAATGCTTAAGTAGTTCTATTTGTTAGTCAATTTTGTTGAGTATTTTTAGTATTTTTTAAATGATTAATGATGACTTTTTAGCTACAATAACAATTTTGTCTGAAACTCTTCGAGTGGCTTTTTTGAGTGTTTTTGGTTGTCTGTTTGAAAGCAGTTGTTCGTCGGAATGGTACTTAATTTCTTTTTGAATATTTCTTTTTTGAGTAACTTTTTTGAGTAACCTTTTTGAGTAACTTTTTTGAGTAACGTTATGAGTGAATTTTAAATGAAATTGTTCTTGTTACTTTTTTGCGTTTTTTTGATGAAAACAGATTTTTATAGTATATTCCAGAATAACTTTTGATTTAAAAAAAAAAACACCAATATTTGAACATATTTTTGCACATTGTGACACTGTCACACCGGGATATTGCTAATTATAATATAGGTAGATTTTGAATTTGCAGTCTTAGATTTGTTACGATTTGTAAATCATCACCGTTTTTTCACCTTGAGAGTACAAACCTTTGTGAGGAATTTGCCATGACTACTTTTTTCAAAAGTCGTTTAAAGCCACAAAAAAAATTTGGTGTTCAGCAACCCAAGAAAACAAAAATAATATGACACTGGGTTGTATAATGAAATTAGGTTTTTAAATTTTTTTCTATTTTTATTTATTAATTTTTATTATGTTATTAAGTGTTAAAAAAAATCAAAATTTTTAATAGAACAATATTACCAAAAAATTAACATCAACAAAATCACTTTAAAAAATCTTTTGAAAAAATCACTTAAAAAGTCACTTCAAAAAATCCCTTAAAAAGGCACTCAAAAAAATCATTCAAAAAATCTCTCAAACTTTCCCGACGAAGAGCATTGTCTAAAGGTGCAGACCCTAGCTCTACGTTAAGCCATTCAAAAATGTCGTCAACAGTGTAACCAACAGACAAACAAACTCATATACAACATTGGGTTATTATTACAATAAATAGCTTGTATTTAGTAATGCGTTTAGCTTTGATTTACAAGTTATGTATATTATTTAACAAAACCCTTATACAAGAATAAATACATATGTATTGTTTTTAAAAATGCTTGTGAAACTTGACAATTTGTAAATTGTTTCAACTTTAAAATACAAAAACAATAGCATAACTTTTATTATTAATTTTATATGAAAAATATTTCAAAAATAATTTAGATTATAATAATAAAAATCGGAAGTTCTTTCCTTAAAAAACATTCTTTCATAAACAATCTATTCCTTCTATATTTTCTTTGAAAATTAATAGAATGTTTAATTTTACCTTTTTTTTTAGATATATTTTTGACCCTAAAGAAATTGTAATACTATTTATTATAGAAAATTTGATCATAAATCATTTTTATATAATATGGTTTTGGTTGATTCATTATGAATATGTAGAATATATATTTCATATTTAAATAGATGCGATACGGTTCACATAAAAATGAGATGTTTTTAAGGAACTTCCACATTATAATACCTATTATACAAGGCAAAAAAAAAATATTTTTTTTTTTTAAAGAGAACTTGATCTATTGAAAAAATATGACAAATGTTTGTATATACACTTTTATAAGCATAACATGTCCAAACTTAGGTTTTTCAATTGAAAATTTGCATGAAAAAGAACAAGAAAATATTAAAGGCAAACATAAGAGAAAAGATAATAACGACGGAATTTAAAAAGGATCAACTTGAAACAAAACTATTTTGTTTTACTTGTACATATACGTGTATACTGTACAATTTTATATATAAAATATTATGAATTCTTTCCTTTGTAATAAATGAGACAATATAAAATGTTATTATTTATGAAAATTTAGAAGCACAATAAATATTTGAATGTATGTATATCTATAGTATTTTATGTCCATATATTTAGAAAATATTAAAATTATAATATAAATCAATTTCAATAATAAATTGGAATTTAATATTATTTTTGGTAAGTGCCAAACATTTAATTTATGATCAATATTTATGTAAAGTATATACATGTGTACATAATAAAATGAAATAATTTAAAAGATTAGAAAAATAAGTTTAATAACTAAAAAATTTAAAGTCTCATCCTAGCGTTCATGTTTTAAATACTTGAGGATTAAATGGTTAAAATTTAAAACAAATTTTAAAAGACATTCAAAAAATAACTTTCCTCAACTTAGATTATTGTTTATAAAAATTGAAATATACTCTTAAAATAAGATTGTTTTGGATGTGTATGTGTGTGTATATTTATTTTAAATATTAACAAATGCTACAAAGTATAATTAAAAATTCTGCTACATTATAAGCATTAAATAATTTTATGTCTGATTTCCACTCCAACGTGAAGTAAAACTTAAATTTTTGATAAATTTCTTAGAGCAGTATATACGAGTACTACGGTATAATATGGCCTACTTGAGGAAAATTATTAAAATTACTAAATATATTAATAAAGGCTTTTTCATCCAAAGTTACTAGATTTATAAATTTATTTAATGTAAAAAGATTTCAATTTGTTCTTCTCAATTAATCTTATAATTTTTTAACATTTGCATATAAAAATATTTTCTCATTATTTTTTGTATCATATTGTCAAATTCGTTACACGCATCCAACTTGTAGAAATAAAATAATATTCATATGTACATTATGAAATGTATGTATTAAATGTAAACTTCAACATTATTTAATTGAATTTAAGAAAAAGGGGTGAATTTATTGAGGCTTTTCTACAACTCTCTATATTTGTTTAAACTTAAATTTTCATGGGTTTGAAAGATAGCATGTAAATGCACATTATATTTTATTTCTTATAATTTGTATATACATATTTACAATATTAAATTTTCAGTATGAATATGTGTATAATATTATGTAGAATAATAGTAAACATATTGTTTAGAGTATTTTTAAAATATTTGTTACCTTAAAGGAAGAAAAAGTAGTAAAGATGAGCATAAACAAAGTACCTACATATAATTTTTTGTTCCTTTCTTAAAGAAAACGTGCGTGCCTTTTTAAAAATACAAATTAGTTACACGTATGTAATTATAATTAAATATAATTAAATACATATTTTATATTACGTATATGGATGTATATTTATAGATGTACATAATATTATTTCTGATAGCTGGTTAACATTTCTGATAGCTGGAAGAAGATTTATTCTTTATAGAATGAAATCATGGATTTCCCTTTCATATTCAAGAGTTGACAAAAGAAATCTTTGCTGATTAAAATAATTATTAAAAAAGTTCCTAACATTAAAACAATATTAACTGTATTGAACCATATTTTTTGAATTCATATTTTAAAGAAGAATTTATATTTTAAAGAATTTGTATGTATATAAGTATGTAAGTATGTATATAGTATAAAACTTTCTTATATGTACATATATCCACCTAGCTCGAGCCCAGTCATTGCAAATATTTGAAGGATTTACTTAAAGGATTTACCATGATACTGCATGGTTATATGTATGTACATATGTAGAGCAACAATGAGCTTTATTTTGAGCTTATTCGTTCACAAACTTATTGCATTAACGTTAGTTAAGAATGTAAGTTAATTGACTTTGTACGTATGAATAGATAAAGCAAATATTGTAATTATAATTGTAAAATTAAGTACATTATAGGTATTGCTAGAAGCACAATCATTTTCTAAATATTTACATACGCATTACATTATTTAGTTATGCACAGGTTGTACTTGTATAACACAATATAAATGTGAACATTTGGAAAGTCACCCACCGCAGAATTCTTTAAAACACTGAAGGGGGTCCTATTTTTTATTTTGATTTTTAATAACACTTATTTTAAATGCTTAACATGATCATATTTTCTTTTTTTCTTAAACATATTGTTCATTTTTCTACTTACATTTTGTGAAAAAGGAATTTAAGAGTTCACAGATTTTAGCATCAACCGTAAACATATGTACATAATTAATAACAATTGCTACAGAAGGTATTAAAATGATTTGTGGCGATTCACATTTATGATTTATATGTAATAAGCCTACTTTCAAAAATTATAAAACATTTTTTCAATTCTTTTCGCACTCTTAAAATTATTGTTTACTTTTTATGTGATGATGCCAAACTTTTTTTTTCAGGTTTATTATAAGTAAATATTATGTGTACACAAGTAAAAATGTTATTTTAACTTTTCTTACTTAGTTATTTCCCAGTGTAAAATTTTTGGTAAAATGGGGGGATGTTAAATGTTTAACAGAGTATTAAACTTAAAGTTTATCTAGAAATATCTTGATAGCTATAAAAAAATGAAGCTGTTAAATGAATATATGGAATTCCAAGAACTTTGTAAGAAGTTAAGCTTAAAAATACCAAAAAGACTCACCAACTTAAACACATACATACATTGTTCGTATATGAATTTCTAATTTGTTCGGCAACGTTGAGAATATTGTAAGCTTAATTCAAGTTAAATTTTTTAAGATTAAATATACAATATACTTAGCATATCGAAAGTCAAAAATTAAACTAACGGTACCTATTTTTGAGAACAGTTTACAAACCTATGCATTCATTTTATACTTCAATGTAATATGAATACATATATATATGTATATATAGTACAAAAGATGCGTTTAGTTTGCTTATTGTGGAGCACTGTGCTACAAATATTGAAAATAAGAAACAAAAATTAACAGATTGTGAAAAGAAAAAGAGTTAAGTAAAAAATTTGTAAATGAAAAATAAATGAGATTTATTTTGTATTCAGATACTTATTTGTTTTCATATTTTAAAAAAGAGGGGATGTAGTTATAACCTTATGCTATAATTAATAAAGGTTAGCAATATATTTGATATTGTTGAAAATAGATGTATGTAGTTGAAAATACTAAGTGAGCTTCACATAATAAATTATAATGTAGCTAAAATTAATGATCAGGTACGAAATTCAAAAAATTTGGAAACATTTGTCGTATTTTGGGTAGTGTAAATGGTAAATTTTTGTTTTATTTTTGGGTAGTGATACCTTTCAAGAACTTTCGGTAATAATATCAAAGAACATTTCATATTGCGTCACTTTTTCAATTGATGATCTGTAGTAGGAAGGTCATTTTACAGTATTGCCATACATACATTTCTTGAAGGATAGATGTAAAAAATTCAATTACGTTTAGACAGGAAAAAAGGATGTTATAAAATTAAAAAAAAACATTTATTGTAATGCTGGATATATCCATACACATATATATATATATATATATATATATATATATATATATATATATATATAAATTCATATATATTCATGATATATATGAATTCATATATATATTCATATATATATATATATATGGAAAGTATATATAATATTGTATATAGATATTATATTCAGTACATACTCGTATTTATTAGGTTTTCCTTTTTTTTATTATTCTATAATTTATTTAATAAAATATATGAATTTGGCTCTGCCAATAATAAAATGAAAAACTAAATGAAATTTCATATACGGCATAAATTTGAAAAATATTAAAATGACAAAATAAAAAAGAACGAAATATTTTCTTTTATACCTATAAACTTCAATACATATATTATGTACTCGTATGTTATTGTAAAATATATTAGTAAAAATTAAAACCACAAAAAAAAAGAAAGGATTAAATGGCGCAAAATGATATGATTAATTTTCTTATATAAATAAAAGACAAAACAAAATTTATTACCTTAAAAAATGGAGCATAAAAAATATTTTTGAAAGTATTACTAAGATACCGAATAAATATTGTAATAAAATGCAATAATAAATTGGGAAATATATGATAAAGGTTCAGAACTTCTTAAGTTACGCTTAATATATGTCAAAAATATGAAATAGTATACTCAAAATATTTTGGTAAAAATATGGTTAATGAATTTATATGTAAAAGATTGTTTTGGAGATTTTTAGAAGATAATTGGTATGTAATTTGTATAAAATACCTGAAACCAAGCCAAACGCGTATGTTATAACTTAGTAAATTTAGTAAATTTAATTGAATTGATTGAACAGAAATATTTATTTTCTACTGCAGAAGCTGTTAAGTTTTGAGTGCTTATAAATTTTAAATATAAAAACTAAAAAATAAATTTTAATATAGTATGAAATTTTTAATTTAGAAAAACTTTTTCAAAACTGCACTTTGCGGTATTTTGGAATAAACTTTGAGCAATAAATTTTTAATATAAAGTTCCCCTTATTTTTATGTGTGTATAAAACTTAAGTGATCCACTATTAAGATACGTGTACCTGCATATGAACAAATAATATTAAAATTAATAATTTAAAAATATCTTTAATACGGCGAAAAAATAATATTTGAGTTTTCTTACATGTAACAAGAGTATTGTCCAAAACATACATTATACATCTAATATCTTTTAATAATTTGTTAAGTAAACGATTCTTCTACAAGCATATGTATGTACGCTTATATTCGGTTGGAATTTTACTTTAAAATAATATGATTATTAAAATGTTTTTAACTTTAATAACTTTAAAAAAACACAACGAATGAATTTATGTAAATTACGGATGACATTTCACTAACTAGCGTAGATTATTATATAAATTTCTATTTAAGCCCTTTTCAAATTGCTAACATAATCAACACCACCCTGTCTGTCTAATTTTTCAAAAACCAAAACATCTTCTTTGTGTCTAAACTGAGTTTTAAGTAGTTTACTCATCTTATTACATGAAATGAAAAAAAAAAAATAGAATTCTATATAGAGGGTTTAATATACCTTATAGAGGACTATCAACTATGTACTTTTATACACAATATATTATGTAAAGTGGATTTATTGAGTTTTTAGAAATGGTAATTTTTATATCAGCAAATAAAAAAGTTGAAGTAAATAAATTTTTCTTAGTTGTTTCTTTTCATTTTATACGCTTCAAGATAAAATGAAATAAACACGTTTTTCTAACAATGAAACTTTTCGAAAAGTAAAAAGCAGAAGAAAAATCAAAAAAAAAAAACAAAAATTTCGCGAAAATTTCATTAAATTTATATCCCCAAATGTATATTTAAGGACCTGTTAAGAATCGTTTTTTCTTATTGTTCTTGTTACAAACGGTTTATTTAACATGGAGTATTACAAATTTTTAGTGGTTTGTAAATAAATTTGTTATATCGTGTAGAATACGTTCTGATGTTTGCTTGAATAAATATTGTTATAACAACAACAACAAAAAAATAAAGTAATCGAGGTTAGATAAAAAATATGCTGTTTATTGTTGTTATATTTTTTGGGGATTAGGAAAGTTGTTATTACACCAGAGAAGGAGTATTGCAGTATCATTTAAATTTTTATCTAAAATAAATTTATTTAAAATTTATTTTATTTATTTCTTATTTTTTTAAATTTATTATTAAGATAACAATGATGTTAAGATAACTGTTGATTGGTACAAAATTATTAGTAGAATCTTCATTATTACGTACTTTATTTAATTTTGTTATAGGTGAATTAAGAACTGTTCTAAATTTAAAGTGAAAATACAATTTTTGAGAATTTTAAGAAAAATTAATCCTAACAAAATTTTATTTAACATTAAATATGTGATTAATATTAAGTTTTTACAATTAATTGAACAAGTCTCACTTTTATTCCTCAATATATCGCAATTAATGGCTATAGTACGTCATACTATAAGAGTACGATTGCATTTGTCTGACTAAATGGGAAAAAATTAAAATTTTAATTTAAAAATACATAAAAGATGTAGTTTTGATCAACAAGTTTATCCATAAACTGAGATTTTAAAACCTGTGATTGAGCAGTTTAAAAGCCAAATAGTTTAGATTTAGATTATTGAAAAGAACGTTCAAGGAAAAACTTTATTTTCGAAAATTTTGTCTTTTATACTCAATTATGAACTTTCGTTCCCACAAAAAGTTATATTCATTTTCCAAATAATATTATCACTTCCAAATAATATTAAAACATTATAAGGTTCCCGTAAGTGTTTTAAGGACAATTAAAATTGAAACAAAATGCAGTATATAAATATTATTGTAAATGAAATGCAAAATGGTATAATGTCGAAATTTCATTTTTTTATTGCATACTTTCCGGCAAAACAAAAGTAAATTTCTAAATATTGTGAAAAATCACAATTAAAAGATCGGGTTCTTAAGACTTACTGCAGTTGAAAGATTAACAGTCAACTGCAGTAAGTGAATTCTTACTTCTCTTCTAAAGTTGTCTTGTTTCCAATATTGCTGAATGCATAGATTTTTTTTATGGATTTGTTTAATTGTACATTGTTTTAAAGATATATAGTGAGCAAATGCTTCATCATTTAATTTTCAATATTAAATTTTTTTATTATGTAAACGATCGAACTGTCAAGAGCAAAAATAAATAAAATTGGCTTAAATGTGGAATAAATTAATACAGATGAATTGCTTTGATATTTACAAATGAGTAAGGATTTTTTATAGCAAAAAATATCAACTAAAATTAAATTTTTGATTTTATTTTTGTTAAATTTACACACTTTTTATAAACAAGTAAATATATTTATTATTTGCCAAATTTACTGAGAAAATCAATTTAATCCAATTCAATTCAATTTATTAAAAATCTTTTAACAAATGTGTTTGTATAAAACAAACAAGTATTTCAGTTAAGTATTTGGTAAAAGGGTAATTTTTCTAATATTGCAACTAAACCTGTTATCATTTTCGAAATACAAAAAAATTAAATTCTCGATTGAAATATTTAATTTTTTTGTGTTTTGTTTAAAATTCTGGGAAAATTTAGGAAAAAACCCTAAATTTTCAAGAAATATTTTATTAGCAATAGCTATTAAGTATGGAAAATATCTAATTCTTATTATGTCAGGGAAGGCTAACTTGTGAACTTTTTACTAAAGAAGCAAAATGACTAAATAAAAATTGCGAAATAAGTATGCAAAAATAATAAAAAATGTGTCCAGCAAACACACCTATCAAATAGTGTCCAGCAAACACACCTATCAAAATGTTGAATGACGAATGGAAAAACAGACGGACAAAAAAAGTGCATAATTTAAATAAATTTCTTAGTCTGTTTCGAATATATTTTGGAAAATAGAAAAAGATAATCATACAAAATAACCAATTTGTCTTAAGAATGCTTTTTGTTTTTTTTTCTTTAAGTCATTGGCACTATAATCAAATAAATATAAAACTTATTTTTTTTCCCGCTGTATCATTGAATAAAAGGGCATTTATGTGTATACATGTGACCATTTCATTAGGATAAATGAAATGACTGCAAAAGATCATCAACAAAGTACTGTTTCCTTGAACTATAAAAAAAATAAACCCTCAAATACCTTAAGAAGATATAAAGAAAAAAGAAATTGGCATATTAAAATAAAAAAATCGGAAGAAAAATAGATTTTTTGAGTGGACTTGAAGTGCTTTTAAACGTCCTAATAAATCACAATCAATAAATTTTTAGCACCTTTTTTTGAGCTCAGGTCCATTTTTAGTATTTTTTTTTTTGTTGATTCCCTTTATAACATTTAGACTATATCGACAGGTTGTTTCCTTAATGTCTTTTCTATATATTCACACTTTAATTTTAATGTTAAATTTTTTGTATTTTTTCTGTATTTTATAAATGTATGTGACAACAATGGAATTGCTATAGTGGTTTCTTTTCTGCGGTTAAAATCCTTATTATGCGTTATTTTTCCTTGGCTTCCACTTTTCAGTTTTTTTCTTTGTCTCTCAGTGGAATATCCTGGAGACGTGTAAATGGTATTAGCAGTTTCTGTAACAGAAGGTTGAAAGTTAAGAGTATATAATGTAGAGAGGGAAAAATCAAACTGAACACATCCAAAAAAAAAGAAGTAACAAACTTGAAGGGTGCATAAAGTTATTCTGGAGTTAAATTTTTTTTTCTTTTAACTTCTTCTCAGTCACATTGGAAAGATGTAACGAAAAAACATCAACATTAAAAGTAAATTTTAGTAAAAACTTATTTAGAAGAAAAAAAAATAAGAAGTAGGAAAAGTCAAAAAAAAAATTTTTTTTATTTCGTTTTCGTCATCTTGAATTTTATGAGATTTGATTTAATTTTTTATTTCAGAAAAAAATATATTTAGGCTGAAGTAGAAAAAAATATACTTTTGATATTCCTTAGGGACTTTTAGTGTTTAGTACTTTACTATGTTTTGTGCCTTTTCACTATGACAAATTTACTGTATAATTTTCAAATTCATAATGCTGTCGTAACCATTTAAATGCAAATTTATTGGTTTCGAAATTTTATTTATAAAAATGAAAAAAAAAAAAAAAACTTTTATTTTCAGTATTTTTTTCATTTTTTAAGTTCTTTTTAAAAGTTTTTATTGTGAAAAATTAAGGTATTGAGTATTTATGATGGTGGGTCGTGATATAAAATATAAATAGATTGATTCAATTGTGAGAAAATTGGGTTGAAATTGTACATGATGTAGTTATTAGTTTTCTCATGATATTGTAGAAAGAGAAGCATGATATCAAAAGCATAACTTTAAGGAATTTTGAATATAAAATTTTGAATACTCGCTATACATATCTAAAATCTGTGTTCATTGAAAGTTGTTTTGCTTGAAAGTCACAAGATGGAAAGTGTTAAAAATTTGTTTTAAAATTCTTTAAAGAAATAAGAAGTAAAAGTCTATTTGCTTGAAATTTTTTTTATAATTTTAGTGTAGTCAAGAACTTTCTATTATATTAAGAACTTAATATAACAAATTTCATAACAAATTAAATTTAGGCACTCGTATTAAGATTGCAGAAAATTACAACAGTAGGCCGAAATTATTGCTAATTTTTTGTGAAATTATTTATAAAACGAGAAAAAAATAGAGTTGACCTTGTCAACTCTGTGATACCCGTACGAATTTGTTATCCTATGTGTGAATAACTAATGTGCCATAACTAACTATGGGGCAGACTATGACTTTAAGTTGCCGTATTACCATATTAATTTATGCAAAATTTCAGTACTATGTGTTATTCAAAATACTGGTTGTGCCAAACTACTATTGATGTTGTATGGCAGCTACCAGAAAGAGCCAAGAAATTTTAGCGAATTTTATCAAGCACATCGACCCTACTAATATACTCACTTGTGTGAAATCTCAATATCACAGCTTTTATAGTTTCTGAGATATAGTCAAATAACTTTTGAAGTTGTATGGCAGGTACCAGAAGGAGCCAAGTAATTTCAACGACTTTTACCAGACACATTGGCCCTACTAATTAATTCACTTGTGTGAAATCTCAATATCACAGCTTTTATAGTTTCTGAGATATAGTTAAATAACTTTTGAAGTTGTATGGCAGGTACCAGAAGGAGCCAAGTAATTTCAACGACTTTTATGGGGCATAATGGCCCTACTAATATATTCGTTTGTGTGAAATTTCAATACCATAACTTTTATAGTTTCTGAGATATAGCCAAATAAATTTTGAAGTTGTATGGCAGCTACCCGAACCGGTACCCCGATCATGTCCAATTTAAATAGGGTTCTGGCACTTACTGCAACAAATCATTTGTGAAAATTTGGTGAACTTAGCTTAATTAGTTTTTGAGTTATCGTTCGGACGGACGGACGGACGGACGGACGGACGGACGGACGGACGGACGGACAGACAAAGCTAAATCAACCCAGAATTTGACGCTGATCAAAAACATACACTTGAGTCTATATCTAACACCGTTATTTCTTAGCGTTACAAACGGTAAGGCAAATTTAGTATACCCTTCGAACATACGTTCGTACGGGTATAAACATAGAGTGTTAATGTTTACGTCGGATACGTTGCATTGTTGTATACAATATTCTTAGACAAATGATGTGAAGATTTTTTCTTAGAACTGATGTAAAATATTTTTGGCACACGTTTTGTTTTAATAAGTTCATTAAAATTTCAGTTAAGAATTGCACGGTAAAATATAAAAGTTTCCCTATTTTACATGAACTGGGATATTTACTTCAAAGACAGAAAATATCACAACAAGAATAAATATATCAGATCAGATTTTAATTGCTATGTTGTAACTAAATGAAAATTGTAAATATATACAATATATATATATATATATAGTTACCTTATGTTTGATCCTTTAATACTTTTGGATACTTTTAAATTAATTTCCATAATTTTATTTTATTTAAACTTTTAAATTTCAGTCTATATTTTAACGAATAAATTTGTACAATATACGAGTATACATATATATATGTACATAGTTACTTTAGATATGGGGTGAAAACTTGTTGCAAATATTCTATTAAAGAAAAATATTATGTTTAATGAAAATATCGCGTTAAAAATTATCTTAATTCTGATTTTATAGAAACAAAATATAAAAACAACATGATTATATTGAAAATAATTTACATAATAAATAACAAAGCCAATATAATAAAACAATGCTGTGTGGCACCACAAGGGATTTAATTTCGGAAAGAATTTCTTATTATATTTGTTATAAATTTTATATTAATTATATTTATTTCGATAAAAAATATTAACCCTTTTCAGGATTTCAACCATAAATAATTTATATTTATGGTAATCTTTATTATTCCACATTCTCCTGAATTAATATTCTGAAACTTAAAGGTGTAGTGACTATAGTTTTTGCTGATGAGCATTTTTTAAACATGTGCATATTATGTGTATTAAATTTTTAATAAAATTTATTTTCATAGTTTAAATTAAAAATTTTTTATTGTTTATTATGTGAATTTCGATAAATCACAATAGATTAATGTGAATTACAATATTTAACTATTTTAAGTTCATTGTAAAACAGGTAACATGAACCTAACTAAATATAATTTCCAAAAATTATTTGATCCAAATCTAAAAATTTATTGTTTTCTAATATTTGTTCTAAGTTATAAAAACGCATATGTAAGTGTGGTGTAATTTTAATTGCTGAAACTAAGTATGACATAGCAGTTTTAAACATCTCTTTTACAAGCTTGTTATGACAAACCTCTATACCATATAGTACAAATAATTGCATCAAATTTCAAATCCAAATAAGAACATTTAATTGAAGAGTTTAGAAATGGATGATTGCTTATGTGTTTGCTTTTGAAAATCAAAGAAAAACACAAGTAATTTTTATTTTTTTATATTTTTTTGTTTAAGGGTGATTAAAGTTAAGGGCCTAGCTAAAGTAAAGATCTAGGCGTTTCATCAATATCTGCATTTATAATTGATGATCGACATTAATAAAAGACCATATATATATATACAAAGAAAATAATCTCAAAAAGATCTCAAATATATGCCCGCCAAACATTGAATAACTTATAATTAATTAAGTTCACAGTTTCAAAGCGTTGACAACTGTAAGAAATAATCATTAAGCCTTAAGGGTTTAAACATTTTGAACACTTAAAATTGTTCGTTTTACTTTAAAGTTTTATAAAAAATTGCTGTTTATCAAATTGATTTTTTATTCTCTGAATTTCACTAATTGATTATAATTAAAGGTTTTATTCTATGTATTTTATTATTTTCTACGGTAAATAATTTCCAAACCGGTAATAAGAAACGACAACAAAAATATCTTTATTTTCATTGAAATCAGAGTATATTATAGGATGTATAAGTAAATAAATATATAAATACATACTTATATATTGTAATTATATTTATAATGAGTTTACTGAACAAAATTACATTGTGTTTTTGAATTAATATCCTGTCACTAAAAAACCAAGTTTCAAGGATATTTTATTTATACATTTTTATACATATTTACTTACACAAACAATTATATATGATGTAAATATATATGAACACATAATGATTCTCATAATGTTATAGTATAAATTTTTTAATACCGCGAAATTTAACAGCTGAGGGTGAGATAAAAAAGAAGAAAAAATCCACACTATATTAAGTTTCAATCGTTATGGTTCGTTAAAATTGGAAGAGTTATTATTATCTTTTAGTATAATTTCTAAAGAATATGTACTTTTATCTTACTATATATTTTATATATTCTATTTAGGTATGTTATATAGTGTTTATATTAATTTGTATAATTACGAATAAGAGCAATGTGATAAAGCGTTGGTTTGGAGCATATTTTAATAATTTTTACTATAAATTTTTAGAACTACGTGTATATACTATGATATTTGCATAATGAAAACATATTTTTATTCCATAAAGTCCTTTTGTGAAAATTTAGAGATTCAAAATAAATTATTAATATATTTCTTGATTTTCGTTTCAGTTACATACATTATACATAAGATTATTATAGGCTTACAATATATACACATTTATATATTTAACTTATTTAATATTTAACTCGCTCGAATTTAATTTTAAAAAATGCTAATACGCATTAAAGTTGGGTATTGGGTTTTATAAAATAATGATTAAAGGAAACTTCAAAAAATCAAAATATTTAATTTCTCTTCGGAATAATTAATCAAAAACAAAAGTGGTCGATGAATGCCTATCATAGAATGCTACTTTATTACGAGTATAGTGATATCAGTTTTAAAATGTGAATAGAATATCGAAATGAAGTGCCTTAGGTTTTGTAAATTGGGAGACACACTTGCTGTTTGATTCTTTACAAAAATGAGTTTAATTAAGCACAAATGCATTTTGTCATATGTTAGTGTTATTTCATAAATTAAATCACTTTATATATCAATGGTTTTTTTGCCTCAGATTCTTGAATCTTTAATGAATTCTTGAAAGAATTGATTAAGAACAATTTTGTTAATTTTAAAAAATGGTTTTATGATTTGGTTTTTAAATTCAGTTTTTAAGGTGAGAACTGCAGAGTAAATTAAATGCAGAGATTTGAAATCTTTTTTTATATTTGATTTTTTCTTTATAAATTACAAACGGAAGTAGAAATTTCATATTTCTTTTCAAAAGTGTTCAATCGCGTATGACAGAATTTTATGTATTCTTTCTTTTTTTTGCTCTCCTTTTTACCGACCGTATTGTGTATACAATAGGTAGGTGTACTCAATAGGCAACAAATTTTGCATATCGAGTTTTCGGTGGGAACGTACTTCTCCATAGTAGGGAAGTGTAAGTAGATTATTTTTAGCAACCTGTCGGTCTGTCGGTCTGTCAGTCTGTTGGTCTGTCGGTCTCTCGGTCTGTCGGTTTGTGTGTGCACGCGTGTATCTCAAGATCGGCTGAACCGATTTTGATGAAATTTTATATGTAAGTTTATTTCTACCATGGCACGGATCGATCAACTTTTGGTATATATCAGGCCTCGGGAATTGCACTTTTTAGCGGGCCGATTTTACATTTTTCACCATTTCGAAGAAAATATTCAACCGATTTACTTGAAATTTCATATATGAGCTTTGCTCGACCGTCCGTGAAAATTCCTAGCTTTTGGAGCAAATCAGGCATTGGCAACTGGACGTTTACTACGGGCCAAATATACATTTTTGTGTATATAAAGAGAAATAATCAACCGATTTCATTGAAATTTAATATATGAATTCCTCATACTAAAGCAATGAACATATAAATTTTTTGGAAAGATCAGGGCTCGCAAACTGATGTGCGGGCCGATTTTACATTTTTCACCATATCCACAGAACAAATTGATGGAATTTCTTGAAATTTGATATTTGAGTTCTGGTTGTTACCGAAACTAACTGGCGAGCATTTCAGGGAATTCGGGTAGCACAAAGCGAAACTCTACTAAGAGGCAAATTTACATTTTTCTAAGTATGTTAACTATAAGCTTACTAAAGTCCTAAAAATTGAAAAGAAGTATTTAACAGACATTTTTATAATATTCTGTAACACTTTCATTTAACTAGACAATACACAATGCGGTCGGTTATGTGCTGACCACATCAGATTTTTTTTTGTATTATTTTTGTTTTCGCAGAATTTTTAAAAATTACTATTAAAGGATAATAAATGAAATTTGATAATTTATGCAAAGAGTATTCAAAGGAACAAAGTGAAATTCATTTGTTTAAAAATTTTGATTTAGTATTAATATTTTGTTTTTGATTTTTCTTATTAAGTTCCATTAAAAAATTAATTAAATGAAAATAAATTTGTGAATAATTAAATTGATGGAAAATTAATTTTTTTTTTGCTTTTTGTGTTTAGGAACATAAAAACAAAGTCAATTGAAAATTTACAAAATTTAAACTACTCGTATGTACATTGTTCATAATTTTCAAGTATGTAATATTCATTCTTACTTTGAAATTATTATTTTATCCTAAAACTTAATTAGTACCCATTCATAATAAAGTTTTCTCGATATACACATAAGCATATTACAATCATAATGGACGAAACTTTTGTGTATTATCATGGCAATAGCATATTGAAATTTCTTCTATATAAGAACAAAATATGAATGTATTTTAAAAAGGTAAAGGTAATTAATCGCTTAAAATTGATGTATATATAAATTTAGAGCATTAATTTTATTATGAGAACTGAAACTACAGATATTGAAACTACAGATATAAAACTGAGAGTCAAATCAAATTGATCATAATGTTTTTTCATCTGTTTACAGACATAAGCCTGGAATGACTAATTGAATATTTAATAAAGATTTTATTTTCTTTTCAACGCAAAGCTTTTGTATATTTATAATTTCAATCTAAATTATAATTTAAAATCAAAAATATTGATATGTGGTATTGAATAAAGATAAATTTTTGAAAATTTATTATTTTTTCGAAATTTTAGAAACAGTAAATGCTTCCAACATTGCTTCCGTCATATCAACTGTATAAAATTAAAATGCCGCCAAATTCAATTAAATTAGCTTTGTATCGGAAAATTGCAAAAAAAATCAGTTATTTAACATTTTGATCAGAAACACGTCTTCGATTTCTTTTTCAATTTCTTGTAATTCCAAAAAAAAAAAAACATAAATTTTTTTTTTTCAACACCTGTGATATCTTGAGAATAAAGGTAGTGTTTATCTACAAATACAAAATCATTGATTTTATGCAATTCGTATATTACAATCAATTCGTTTTATATTTCAAGCCTTGTTTTTTTAATTTGATTTGCGTATTTCTTTTTTATTCAGAAAAAAAAAAAAAATTGAAATTGAATTGGTGATCAATTTCTTTATTTTGAATAATCGAGTTATTTCCAAAATTTGAAAGCCAATTCAAAATCAGATTGTGCATATCGCATCACATACATTTCATTGTTATGTGTGCTTACTTCATCTTAATTCAAGCTCATTTAAAATTTCATCGTCAAAGCATAAAAATTACCTTAAAAATATAATATGGAACTATGTATATATAACAATATATATTATATTATGGCATATTACAGACACTGAGATAGATTACTTAGCGCTTTATGAAAATGTGATTAGTTTTCAATATTGACGATACAATAATATGTCGAATGTGATTTGTGAATTAAATTAAATTGCAAATTAGCATAGAAATTTTATATTGTTTTATATAGTCCGGGTATAATATGATACACTGGAAAAAAGGATATGAATGGAATAATATATACGAGCTTATTTGTGATATTTTAAGTTTCAAATTTTAGAAATTTTAAGAATTATTTTGTGAAACTAGAAAATTATTCTGAATATTGTTGTATTGTTGTGTTGGCCCGAATTTTTGCCGCATTATCAAATATAGAATGAATATCCGCGTTTATTTGTGTATTCCTTTAAAAGGAAAATATTATTGAATTCTTTAAAAAAGAATTTGGAAGGTTAAATATAAAATTCTTAGGTAAGCAAAGGCATTCCAATTTATTTAGTTTCGGAAATTCATGTCCATTTTGAAAAAGGTAGAAAGTGAGCAAATTTTACATAACTCTTTATATAGAAGTAATTCGCGGATACTACAATTTTTATAATGACTTCAAAATCGAAATGTTCCTATAAAATACATAAAAGAAGAAACTATATTCTTCGTAGTGTACGAGTATATGATATTCAACCAACGAATATAAAATTGAAATAAAAGTTTTTCAATATGTAATCATATAACACTTTAAAAAACGAAATTACCCATCTATTACGAGTATACATTATTTTCCAATTCGTATTGCAAAATGCATTAAGCCTAAATGTAAAGTGAAAAAAAACATTTGCGCGTAATATACGAGTATATATAATATAATCTTCAAAACTGATCACATGAATTTCGATTATCTTTTACTTCTTATAAAAAAATTTATATTATAAATTTTAAAATTAGCCTTCAAAAGAAAAAGGTGTTGAAAACGTTTTGCACTTCTATTTGCGATTATCATTATTATTATTATGGTATCATTATTATTATCATTAAAATATTACTTTTTGAAATTTCATATCCCTATATAGAAATAATTCGTGTGCGGAATTTGTGATAATGCACCAACAATGATCACTGAAATAAATTTGCATCATACAATTATACTAATGTGTTTAAAATATAACTCACTCTTGTACATATATTCATCGTTCGAAATATGTACTTGTATATTCGTAAGGCGAATCTTTTTATTCTGAATGTCTGATTATCAATCATTCAAAGTGAGAAACACCTGAGTGAAATCATGAAAATTGGAATAAAATACAAAATTTGTGTATAAAATTTGAATTGAAGGAAAATTTAATAAAAAAGAAAACTAAAATGAAATGGAAATCAAGATAGATTGGAAAATTTAGATGTATTGCACATTAAAGCATACAAACGTATTTACCGCTAACATCATCAACAGAAATATGTCAGTTGAAATCATCTAAAAAGTAATGGCAGTGAAATATCAGCACGATTTCTTCAGCTATTTTTCCTCTCTCAATTTTTCTATAATATTACAATAAATTTAACTAAGAAAATATATGTAGGTATGCATGAAATTGAAGTTATAAATTTTTACTTCACAAAATATATTAAAATAAAATAATAAAGAGTTATCTCAGAATATTATCCGGTATGTGGGATAAAAATTTGTGAAAGAAAGGAAGTCAAATTATAGTTTGCATTTGTAATCAATGTAAAAATGTCTTTAAAGTTCATTTGAAGAAAGTCTTTTTACAAAATAATACTGCAATATATCGCTTGCTAATATTAATTTTTTTTACTAGAACTGAAAAATGATACTAGAGCTGAAAATTACCATACTAAAATTAGAAACTCAGTGCATATAGTTCTTTGAAAGAAGAAAGAAGAAAGTGATGATATGAGTATGAATGAAATTAGTACCGTAACTCTACAACTTATTATTTTCTTTCAAAAAATTACATAATTGTTCCTACATTTATAAAAAAATTTTCATACCCTGTTTTATGTCATATTAGAAAAGAGGGTATTCCCGATTTATCATGACATGTGTAACATGAAAATTGACGTATTTCCAAGACCGTAAGTACATATGTATATTATTGTTCAAAAATCAATTCCAAGTCTTTTTGAAAATTTCTCACAATATGTATTTAGATATTAAGAAATGAAAATCGTTCCAATTATTTGAGTAACTTTTGAAATATGTATCATCCAAATATGAAAGAAATAGTACAATAAAATATATTTGAGTGATTCAAAAATAAAAGTCAATTTCATAATGAATTATAAATTCTTTTTGTTACTCTCTTGTGTTAAGAAAACATGAAGATTTTCTTAATATAAAAGTATCGAAAATTTCATTTATAATATCCTGAAAATGATGTGCTGAAATTAGTGCAAAACTGATCAGTTTAATAGATGATTATTTCGTGCATAAAACTGATGTATTCGTTTATATGAATGTAAGTATGGAAAATTTTAAAATAAAAAGAACTTTTTTATTTATTCATATTTTGAGGGAAATGAAACATTTTCGTTTTAAGATGGATTTGGTAAATTCAATAATCGGATTTTTTTGTGTTTAAGATTTAATATGTAATGTTTATATGAACTATGTATATTTGTATGTATTTAATATAAGAGAATTTTTATAAACATAAAATACTAAAAAAAAGTATAAAAATATGTAAAAATGTGAATATTACAATTTTTCGTTTTGCATTAAATTGTAAATTTTACATTAATATTATTACAATTTAAATGGTGTATGAGTTGATTGAGTTAATTTGTACAAAAGAAAAAAATTTCTTTGAAAAAAATATTTCAATATGTACTGTCATTATTACTTATTTTATGAGAATACTTGTATGTGTTATTAAATATAAACGTAAGTGTAAATAATTGCAAAAGAAGTGATGTAAAACTTTTGCCGTCTTACAGCCTCATACAATTTCATCATCAATATCATCATTTATTCTTTTTCTTAAAAATAATTCATTTGTAATGCAATGCAGATTTTTGCATTTCGTTTTCATAATTTTTTTTTTATAATTTACGTGAAAAAATTTTTAATAATATCTAATTTGTTGTTTTTTCTTATTTTACATTTTCTTAAACTTACCTTGCTCTATATTAAGCACGCACAGGTGTGCGGTAAAATAATTTTTCGCCTGATATTTTGTTTTTAATGAAAATTATTTAATTTTAGTTAAAAATTGAATTTGCACCTGAATTTACATACGTGAATGAAAATGTAAATGTTTATAAGAGTAATCATTATTTTCTTATAAAATATAATTTTAGTAAATTTAAGTTGTCTATGTGATAAATTATAATCATTTTTATTAAATTAAAGTTTGCAAGTGGAAAAATGCAATTTTGCTAAAATAATTTAAAGAAAATAAAAAATTTTCAATAAATAAAATGTAAATTTTTAATATTTTTTTTATTGCGCGAGAAACTAAATGTCGTCGAATTTTGAGCAAAGTTTTTGATCAAAGTGATTTTGTATTATAAGTAAACTGATAAATTGAGCATAAATTGTATAAGTAATTAAGATGCCGGTAAGGAATATTTAACGAATGGCTTGCATTCGTATGTACAAATTGAAGCAGCTTGTCGAGTTGAAAGTTCTTGTTAAACGGTAAGTTCAGGCGAAATAGGAGAAAAAGTGAAGGTTAAAAATACGACCATGCAAAAAGCGCATAAAAAAGAACACCTTAATTTATCCAACGAACATTAAAAAAGAAGTCCAATTTCATTTTGAAATAAAATTGCATTTCCTTACCTCAAATAACACATAAGAGGTTTAAAAGATTTTTAGTCAAAACAGTAAATTCGTAAGCAAAATTCAAAGATGTGTGAAACTTTGTATCAAAACACATAAAACTTTAAGACTAATTTAGAATAAATGTTAATTTATACCGCAATTATAAGAAAAAACAATATATTAATTAATTTGTAAATAAATATTAAGGAAAGCAAAAAAATAGAAAAAATCTCACCATATTAAAAATCAATTTGTCATTATTTAGAAATTTCTTTTTCGAATTAATGAAGAACATTGAAGGCAACAATTAAAATTGAAAACCGTTTGAGGTCATTGACCGCCGACAATAAATTCCAATTTGAATCCCAAAATATTTAAAAAATTTTCATATTTTCCCTAGCTATTAAATTAATATTCAAGAAATTTTTATTTATTTTTCCCCCTTCTTTTAATGATAGGCTGCTTTTGATAATATTAGACATTCAATCAATTAATTGTTTCAGTTTTATGAATTTAATTGCCGATATAAACAGTTATATAGGGGTCAGAGAAGTATATTAAACAAATTATGCTTTGGTTATTGCCTCCTCTCTCAACACTATGAAAAATGACAACAAATAATATGTGAATAATTGGAAGTTAGAAAAATTTTCATTTTGATAATTTGGCCCCGATATTAAAAAATCAACATAATGTTCTTTTTATTTTCTTTTTCTATTATTGTTTTCATTATAAAATGTATTGTAATTTAAATAGAACGACTCGATCAAATTAGAAAAAAAACTAAATATAATGCGCAATGAAATTATGAAAATATTTTTCATATTTTCATATTTCTAAATAAATTAATATAATGATGGTTACAATAAAAATATTTTCACTAAATAAATCCGACTTTAGTAAGATTCTTAAAAAGAGTTGTAACTTAGACTTAGCAGAAATAAATTAATAGTAGCACCAAATTTTTGTATATGCCTACCTGAACTACAATTTTTACATTTACTTACAAACAAATCGTTTCATGAAATGCAATTGCATTTCTGATACATACATATAACATGAATGCAATTTGTCTGATGTCGCTGACAAATTAAAAATGTTACATGCAAAAATATATGAAGTAGATATGTACATATATGAAAAATATATGATATTATAGTAGTCTATACAATGGAAATGTAATTAAAAATGCCCTTAATTAATATTGGTAAGAAGTGGGATGAATATTGAGAAAATTGGATTAAATTTTTTTAAAAAGTGCATTTCTTTCCATTTTAATTGTATATTAGTTAATTGGAACACTTATTGTGTTCACATATGTAAGCAACATGTTTATTCTTTCAACATTTGTGACAAATTGCAATCTATTAAAAAATTAATTGTAATAATTTATATTTTTTCACAAATAACAAAATAATATATGTAGTAACTTTTCTTTTTAATAATATTTTAATGTTGCCTTAAAGAAATTCAAGGAACTTAATTTATGTATGTACATTAAAGTAAAATTAAAAACAACAAAAACCAAGAAAGAGAAAAAAATTTTGTTTCTAATTTAAAGCAATTATGAATTTATGTAGATACTTGATAATTTTTTTTTTTTCAAAAATGATTCATAAAATGCTCCTATCTATTAAACATGCATCACCGCAAATATATTATACAAATATGTGTACATATTTGCTACCATTTGCTTATAACAAGTGGCTATACTAATAAAATTTTCTATAAGTTTCAATTAATCAGTTTAACTTCCTCACATCATTGGCGTGTGTGGACCTATTTTTTATTTTATTATTTGATATTAGATTAATTAAAAACAAAAATCAACTTTAATAGTACAAAACCCACACGAATTTAAATATACAAATTGTATATTTAACTAAAGAATAATTTTTATTCTTTAGACTAGAAAAAATAGTTGATTACAACTGGTTATAACTCATAATCACCCTATAATCAAATTGAAAAATTAATGTAAATGTATACATGATATTTAAAATTATTGTTATCGTTCATCAAAATTATAGGGTATAGGTAAATAATGTCTTATGTCTATATGTAAAACTTAAACTTATTCAAGTTGTTGTACAAAGTTCTTAAACTTAAACTTATTCATGAGGTTGTGTTCTACTATGTAAGTAGAAATCAAAACGATAGAAAAGGGGCTCGTCAATAGATGGTTGGTCGTCAATGCAATAAAAGAATGATATCGGAGGATGATAGATATCAACGTCAACCAACGGATCCGGGACAGTTATAGGTAATCAATTGTACCAATTGCAAATAAAGACAAGATCCAGTTGCCTTGATTGATGGTTTGTTATTGACGATATTTGTTGCAAATTATTTAGATGAAAGGTATCTATAAAGGGCAACTCAAGCTCACTAGAACAGTCAATTGATATCGAAAATGGTTCCTCATCATGAGTCATCCACCTAATTTTGGGGAGATTAAAATCAACAAAAACCTCACCCTCCGGGTTAAAGTAATTGCATAAATAATCAATTGCCGAAGAAAATTTCGCATATAACTCATTACTTGAGTTAGGCGGTATATAGCAATTGACTACGAAAAGCGTTTTGGATTTCAGCTCAATTTTAACTGCGATGATTTCAAGGTCATCAAAGTCTTGAATGTCAATGATACTAGCTGATAACGAGTTTTTAGCGGCGATTAATGCCCCACCTCCCATTGGTGTGTGTCCCTGCAAGAGATGCGCAGGGACACACACCATATCGGGATGGAGTTCCACTGACTGACTGAGTGATTGTGCGTGCCAATGACATCCTCGATTTTTATAGTGCAAGAACGTGTCAACAACTGTTTTTATGTAATTTTTTATGTAAACGTGTAGGCAAAAAAGAGTTGCAAGAAGTTTTTTCTGCTATTATTTTCTTGTAACAAATTTTCTTGGAGTTCTTCACATATCTGTATTACTTATCTGCGGCAAAGTCCTGTAAACCTACATGATATAATCCCGAAATAGAAAATGATAAATTCCCAAATCCAATATCTTCGATTCTTATTTTTACTTTTAACATTATTGGAAATAGTATACATACATTTATATATATTTAAATCAAGTACTATTCCCTTTGTTTCGAATTGAAATTGTACCTAAAACTAGAACATTTTTGTACTTAAACGAATTTTTATGTCATAAACGAGTAGTCAATATGAAAATACTAATTTTACCAAAATCAAATATTGTTTAGTTCAACCTAATTAGATGCTCATGAAAAAGCTTTAAATAAATTCTTTTGCTGGTTTCCTATATTTAAACTATATGCATATGTACTATCTAAGAAACCAGCCCGAAGGCTTAATATTGTCTGTTAAATACTCTTTTATTCTGTTGTATAGATGTGGTCATATAAAATCATATTGTACGACGTTCTATGATGCGATGATTAAGTTGATTATGGCGTGAAAAGTCATTACAAATATTTTTCTATGACAATTTCAAATGTTATGGAAATATTGACTATTTAAATATACATACTTACATAATATGTACATATATTGTGCATGTATTTTTGTTATACATACATATATACATATATTTTATAGTAAAAATTTGTATAACATTGCGTAATGTACGTAATATGAATATATGTATATACAACTGCTTGTACATACCCACATGATCATTGCAAATATATATATTTTTTTCATATTTATAGAGTGAAATATGTACTTATGTAAGTAAATTATAAAAATTTGTGTACTATTTTCATTTTTATGGGCTTTTTTATGGAATTAAAATTGGTTCTGAAGACAGAAGCGACAAATATAAAAATGTACATATTTCGTATATATGTAAATATATATGCAATAAAAATCATTGGGGACAAAAAATATTATATGAAAATAAAGAAACACATCGAAAACACTTTGTTTGATTGGAGACATGACAACTAAAACATGACATTTATTGATGAGCTTTCTTACCCTAGCTAGTATCAACAACAGTGAAGTCATTTGGAAATTTTTTATTTAATTTTGATTTTCCTTTTTATTTCATTTTTTTTCTGTTTTGTTCTAACAAATTTATACATAGCGATTCAATTTTAACATTTCAAAGTAACACTACACCTTTTCATGCAGAAAATATGAATGTATTTGTGGTCTAAAAAGTTTTTGACTTTTTCAAGGTTTCAAACGCTTTAATTAAATTTCAATAAAACGGTTTTTACAGAATAATATGAATGCGATTCAATGCTAAATTTTAAGTTCTACTGTCATTTACTTTTATTCAGCTTGATTCGAATAAAATTTTGGATTAATAATATGGTGAAGATTTGTGTAACTTATGGTGTGTTCTAACTCGTGGATCTTTTCACTCACAATTGTTTTAAAAGACTTTACCATAACGCTTAGTCGCGTGTTATACAATATTTTTCCTGCCATTACAGGCAATAACATAGAATATGTATTTGTTTTTTAATTTTTTGACTTCTTGAGCTGTTCAAATCTTCAATTTCTCACTAAAATTATAATTTTGTAAACGAAAGTATTAGGAAACCGGCCATATATTTTCTTTTAATTTTAAAATTTATGGATTATGTAAACTTCGTGTGTCTTGCAACTTGTAAACAAGTGCCTTGTAAACAGCTATCCATTTTCTCAATATCATATTCTTGTAGTTAAAAATTCAGATTTTTCTTAAAAAATTTAAAACACTTAAAAAAGTCGAAAATATTTTTGCATTGTAAATATTTTTTTCTGCTTTTCTTAGATTGTGGGTAATATATGTATAAGTAGTTTTGTATTTTTCTTTTGGCCATAATTTTTCTATACAGTATTTCTGACCCTTTTCTTCATTTCCACATTCAATATGCATTCAATCCATATTTTATCTAATCCATATATTTACCTTTTATTGTTAAAATGCCTTTTTGTAAGATTTCTTTTGTATTTCATTACTCAAATATAAGTACATATAGATATACATACGTATATATTTTTAATATGTAAGATTATTAGCCATTTCTTGTATTGTCCGGTTATTGTATTTTAATCCCAGTAATTAAGGTATTTAAAATGAACAGTTACCACCCCCAATATTTTATTGACATCTAATGTATTATGAATATTGACTTTAAATAAATGCTTTGTTATAGAATATCCTCAAATATTATGTACATTTAATTTCTTTGTTGTATTTATGTATTTATGTATACAAAATGAACGTTACAATGAAGCAAGCATTAAAGTATAAAATATAGACGCCCCTTTAAGGATGGATTTTTCCAGTTGATTAATTTTATTTGATTCAATGCGCATTTCATAGGGTAATTGAAAAAAGTTTTCTGTTATTCATTATTACTTGTATTATACTGAATATACATATGTACATACACATATGCATGTTTGCAGATATTATGCAATTTTTAATTAAAAATCACAATAATTAGAAATGTTTTGTTTAGGTTTCTGTGTACCACATTTGTAAATATTAATATTTTTTAGTTTTCGAAAATTTTATACAATTTGTTTTTAAAAATCCATAATAAGTGGCTTGATTTCTGCTAGGATATTAAGCATGTGGAAATAACCTGATGATTTTTTTGTTATAGTTGTCATATTATTTGATGTTATATTTTATATTTATCAGCTCGGCGATAACTTATCAACCTCAACTCAGTTTGTTATTTCGACAAAATTCACTTCAATAACGTCTAAAATATCTTCTTGGGTGTAAGTGAAGTATGTTGTTTATGTAAAATGTCTGGAATCGACCTTGAACTTTGTAGTATTCCGGCCGAAATTTATTTAAAGTAACGCAAAATTGGATTAAATAAACGCAGTTAATATGCAATTTGGACAAGCAAAAATGACGAGATGTTATCAATGTTACGAAATAATTAAGAATAAAGCGTTAATAAAAACGCTACTTTTAAAGTTCCAAATGGTGGTAACTAATTTTTTTAAAATTTGTATTTACTATAGTATATACTAGTATAATGAGAGTCAAATGAAAATACGATGTGCAAATATTTTTGAAGACATTAAATTAAATCTTCGTACTCAAATATTGTTAACAGTTTGTAAGTTAATGAGCAAACAGAATCTGCTAATTTAATGTAACAATTTTGATATTGTTAATATATTCTTCCTATGTACTACAAATAGTCATAACTCTATTATACAACACTAGGTGATCATTATTATGCACCCTTATTTGAATATTTTGAATTTGATATTATTCTCTTATTGTTTGTGATGACTTTAAAAACCCTTACAGGTTGTTTTAAAATTCCCACAAAACTCAATTGGTTTCAAAAGCACATTTCATTCAACAAACTAAAAAGAAACTGTAGAGCGCGAGAATTTGCATAAATGAATAATTAATTTTTGGAAATATGATGCAATTGCCACATGTAGTCGTATAAATTTCTGGAGAAACCAGTTACTCCAATCATGAATTTAATAATCAAAATATCCTTATTGCAGCGTTTGCCTGAAAAATATGGTTGTTATATAAATAGTATTTTATTATTTGGCAAATCATTGATAACTGCTGAAATATTAAATCCTTAATGAAAAAACTAAAAGGCAGAAAATTCAATTTTGAGCGCTCTCCTTGGCTGAAAGGGTGAATGTTAATGAATGCAGGACACTTGTTAATTTAATTTTTTTTCGTAAATTTTTTTTATCCAAGTAAAATGAATATTTGCACATTGGTTTTGTTTAAGTGTTTGAAGATTTAAAATAAATTGAAAAGAAATAACTTTATTGAAGTCGTCTGAAATTTTCGAGTTAATTTTTTGGTAGGGTACGTGTATTTGTATGTGTCTTCAATTTAATTTTTTGAAAGATACTCAACTATTTCACCTGAATTGATCAATTTAAATTAAAATTCAGTGAAATCTATAAAAATCCTTATTCGAATATTTGAAAGGAAAATATTAAGAATTTTTGGTTCGAAATTGAATGAAAACAATGAGTATGAAATAAGATCAAACCGAGAGTTGGTGGACCTAATTTAAAACGAGGATGTGATCAAATATGTTAAATCGCAAAGGTTGAGAAAAATGGAACATTTGCACCGCATGAATTTGACAAGGGGTCCAAAAAAATTTTTTGAAGCTAGACCACTTGCGCAGAGACATGTAGGAAGGCTGAGGTTCAGATGGAAGAATGATGTCTAATCGATTTAAGATAAATGGGCATAAATTATTAGCAAAACATAGCGGTTGGTCGAGAGCATGACGAGTGATTAATTAAGCTAAGGCTCACATGGGGCTGTGACGCTGCTGATGATGATTATAGAAACCCTTATTGATTTTTAGAAAGAAATCGATTAGAATTCTTTCGTAATATAAGCAAATCTAAATGCTATAAAATAATAGTCGGTTAAATTGGTTATAATTTATTTTGTCTAAATGTTTAAAAAAATTCAGTACAACATTGAATTTTTTGTATTGAAAGAATAGCTACTTTTTATATTGAAAGATTGAAAATGAATTTTTTTGTTTACAGTTTTTCCTTAAAGGGATAACATGTGATGGATGAGTTTTTTAATTTTTAATTTGATTATGTGGGCTATTGTTTATTTAGAGATGATATATTAGATCTCCTGGGTGTTAAAGAATAAAATAGATGAAAAATATGCATATCCTTTTTAAAAATAATAAGAAAAATAGAAAATAATTATGAGAAAATAAATTTAAAAATTGTTTAAAATTCTTGTTCAGAGTAGATTGGTAGCTTTTTTTTTGAAAAAAATAAAAGTATAAAATGAAATAGAATCTAAGCCTAATCTTAATAAATTTAGGTTTAATTCAACACTAAGTGTAATAATTTTATTTTTGAATATGCATCAAAATATTGAATACACTAATCAAAAATGGAGAAAATTAAAAAAAAAATAAAATATGAATTACAAACGTAATTTTCTTGGGCAGCCAGCGATCAAAAGTAAGTATGCAGAATTTGAATATAGAAAATAGTATTAATTTTATTAATGGCATTTTTTCTAGTAACTATTAATTAAATTTACATAAACTTAAGTATATCATTTACAATATGCCGCAATAATATTTTTCACAGTTGTTATGTGTTATTAAGTAATAGGGTCTATGCTACGTTGAATTTTCTTGTTAGTCTCTTGTAATCTTAAAGTCAAACTACTTAATATATTTAAATGTATAAAAAATACATATGTACACCACAAAAAAATATGTCTATAAATATCATACTCTTATACATATTTATGTTATCAATATATATAATGCTATATTTTGAAATAAGATTCCTTAAAAATTATTTATAAAGGTTATTTATGAAATACACTTAAGAAATACCCAATAAATAAACATTTTTCAATTTCTTCTGTAACCATTTACTAAAAAAAAGTAAAAGAAAAATAAAATGACCGTAACTATTAAATATATAAGAAAAATTGGTTAAGGCATCAACTAAAAAGTCATTTTTATAATATTATGAAAATAGATAAAAAATAGAAAAGTAAGTTTATAAATAAAAAAAGTTACAGGATATCTTCTCATAAAATAAAATATATCGAAATTCATCTATATCAAAAAGGTCCTTTGGGACCATTATATACATGTGTGATACACAAACTCATTTCTATCTTAATCTTAAAGTCATAATGCATCATTATCGATATTATTTTGTTTTTATGTTTATATACGTTCTTAACAGACATACGAGAATAAGCTGACCGATTATATACAGTAGGAAAAAAACAAAAGGACCTAAAGCGTGATAAACCATACTAAATAATAATAATCAAATGGTTAAAAATAAAATAAAAAAAAATTACTTTTTTAAAAGTTACTCGAAGGATTTCTCACTATTTAGTGTTAAAAAAATTTCACTTTCATTATCGAAACTTTATGGTTACTTTAAAAACCCCATAAATAGAATTACGACACTTTTAACCATTACATTATATTTTATTATATAGTAGTGGGGTTGTTCATAAGGTGATCCATCATTTTTTTAACGAAATATACGTATATGTTTGCATATATATGTGTTCATATTGTTATTCCATTAACAATATTATGTACATATGTGTATACGAATATAATAAATTTAATAAAAGTATGGATTTTGGTAATATTTTACACATTCATTTTATATATATTTTATAACATAACATTATATTGCAATAAATTGTAATGTTAAATTTCTGGTTTACCTATAAATTCATCTGTATCTTCAGTTATTGAAATAGACATATTAGGCTTAGATTCTATGAAATTCAAAGCCTTGTATAGTTGATGAACTTGAATCAATTGAATACTTAGTTATTTCTGTAATACAATATTTTCAGGTTTCTCAAATTTTAAAAAATGTTAACTAAACTTATATACAGTTTTAAAAGGCTTCTTTAAATATTTTCCTAGAAGTTTCGTATATGTACATATACATGCATAGATCTTTACTGAATATATATCGATTTACCTAAAAAGGGAAACTTGAATTTGAAATAAAACTAAGAATTTCTAAATGCGACTTTGGCTATTTTCTCTTGTATATGCTTTGGCTATCTTAGATTAAGTGCAATTTTAACTTAAAATAATATTCACTTTTTGCAATTACTCAGAATTAAGTCTATAAAAATATCTTTTTTGTGTAATCGAGTTAGTTCAAAAAAAACCAATTTTTGTTGTCAATTTTTTTAAAATTAACAACGTTTTTCGAAACCTTGAATTGATTAACGTATAAGTTATTTAGTATAGAATTATTTACGATTATACATTAAAATTAATATTCCTATATAATTGAAATTACCTGTAAAATGTATAGCTTTTCCGCAGACCTTAAACTCTACAATATTAGAACCGTAGCCCTGCATTTAAAAATATTTATTTTTTAATTATTAATTTTTTTTGGGGAAAAATCTAATTTAATAATATGTAAGTGTATAGAGCAACATTTAAGAAAACTTTATTATGAAACAAAAAAAAAGTTTCCATATAAACATATTAAATCCTTTGTGAATCCTTTTTTTTTATAATATTTAATATTGTCATATTGTGTGTTTTACGCGATAAGACCTTAAAAAGTTATTTTTGTTCATTTTTAGTTTTTACTTTTTTATTTTAACCCATACATTAATATTTCTTTTAATATTTATATGATGTAATGTATTTTATATATTAATATTATGGGTGTCGGTTGTCCTTTTCAATTATCAATTTGCGTAAATTTATATATTATATGCAAATAACAATAATTTTAAACAAATTCAAAATACATGCATATAATAAAGATTTAAAATAACGATATGAACTTTTAATGGAGGCAATATAGTTAAAAATAAAGAAGTTTTAATAAAATTTTTCCTATAGCATGTACAAATGATAACGAAAAGTTTGAAAAAGTAGAAAAAAGACAGAAAAAAATTAAAAGTGAGAAGGGTTGGTTATAAAAGGCAAATGTCGTCATCCTCAGTTTACAAATTAAATAGTACAAAAAAAAAATATTTAATTTTTAATTCATAAAATTATGGTTCAAGGGGATTATAATAAATCCATTCGTATGAGTACAAAATAATTTTTATTATTTTAATATCTATGTACACATATATTTGAATAGTGTATGTAAATTGTTGTATATATATATGTGCATATATTGTACATTACCACAAATATAATTATATACATATTTATCTATGATAGAAATAATTTCTGTTATATGATTTTCTTTAGAAATAATATTGCCCTATTGTTATGATAATGTGAACAGTTCATCGGGAATAATTCATTAATTTTAGATTCTTTTTGAAGTACAAATAGCTCGGAAGAGAATGAATTGATGGGCCATCTTTTGCATAAAAAATTAACAATTTTTTGATAGAAACTATATCAAAAGTCTGCCAATTATCTTAAAATGCAATATTTGGCTATAATTAATATAAAACTTTTCATTCCGCGATTCGCATTCTAAGATCATTAAAGATTAATTTTAAAATATAAGTAAGTTTTACAGTACAAGTTACACAAATTATAATTCCTAGCAATATTGAGCATACATATTATGTATATCAAATGTCCAATTACCAACTATATCATCGTATTTCAAGTTATATTCATTATTTGCATACTTAACCGCTCAAACGCTCTTATTATATATTACATATCTACTTGTATTACATATTACATATCTAGCACATAAATTTATAACCATTAAAATTAAAAAATTTTCTTTGCCTACAAAAATCCTTTATATAAATTTCTCTTTATGAATTGGGTTTGAGGTTAATTATGACATTTGGTCAGGTCGGTAGAGATAAAAATAAATCGCTAATAAATTATTTTTCTGTTTTTCCCTTCTTCTACTTTTCAAAGTTGCAAGATAACCGCCTGCTTGAACTGTATATGGTAATATTATTTAAAATTTTTTTATGAATATTTTTTACCAATACAAAAATTTTATTTTGAAAATAAAAAATAGAAAAGAAAAATAGTTTTATATAAAAAAAAAAATTAATTTTTGACTTGAATAGAAGAAATATTATTAATACTGTATGGAGAAAGGATATTGATCTCTTAAAATTAGTTTTAATCCATTCAACCCAAATGTTGTTAATCAGTTTTGTATATGTGCTAACAAAAGAATTTTCTTCTGTTGTACCATAGTACAAAATGACCTTTCATTGAAAATATCTATTCGTTATTCGTTGTAATAAAGACAAAAGGACTTATGAAAAATGTAAGATCTTCCAATTAAGTCCTATTTTATAAGTGAAATTTCAATTACAAATTAGTTAAAAAAATCTCGAACAACAGTTTGAAGGTTATCAAACAAAAAACATAAAAAATTCATATTTATTCAGTGCGATATCATTTTCTATTGAAGTGGAAAACCCACAGGTTATCCTTGATTTCTTTTGTTATAAAAATATATATTTCAAATACATACTTATGTATGTACTACGTGCAAGTATGCATGTAATATAATGAATTGGTTTAATACCAAATTTTAATTAAGCTCGAGGGTATGTTGATATCATGCAGATTTTTTTAACTGCAATCAGCCTTTTTTTAATTCTCTCTCATATGTATGAATAAGAGTTTTACTTCCTATTGTCGTTTGTCCATTTACACATTGTATATAGTGCACAAATATATATTAGCATTTTATTGATCCAAAAAGGAATCATATGTTTTAATACAATAAAAGGATTCATTACCAAAGATGTTGATTATGATGTGGTTTTTTTATTTTATTTTTTTGTTCTTGAATTAAACAAAAATGCATAAATCTGTGCAAATTATAAGTTTCCGCCCTATTGGTTAATGTATTCAATATATACATAATAATATAAATATTAAAATTTACTAGCATAAAATCATAGGGCAAGATTTTTAGTAGTTTTCAAAAATATCAGTTAAATAATTGAATGTACATTTAAACACACTCGTTATAATAAGTAGACATAAATGTACATATTTGTATGTATGTTAGAATGTACTTTAAATTTTTTTAACAGAATTTAGAACCTTTGAAATTGAATATTTTTGAATACAATAAATTACAGTATGAATTGAAAATATTGGTTATGAATTGTCTTTAAATACGAGTACGGTATGCACCAGTGGTAAATTTTACAAGTTTTTTTTCATAAAAATTTACCACTGTTCTTTAACAAGTGTTCTTTAACAAAATAAAAATTTTGGTTACATGAAAATTGAATTGGGTTCGAAAACTGTAGCCCATTCGAAACAGTAGACATTGGTGATCGCATCACTTACAATTACATTTGCTGAGAGTAAAGAATCTTATCAATAATTATCGGATTTGAACACAAGGTACAAATTGATATCATGTCTTTAAGAATTCTTTGGAGACATTAATAAAAATATATTTGCAAATTTCTAGCAAATATTTTTGTACGATGTTTTCAAGAAAAATATTAGTTTCAATTTTCATTAACATTTTATAATAATCATTTATGTATCGTCAGGATTGACTTTTAATTTTGTGGAATAGTTTAAAGTGTTGAATTCTAAATAACCTAAGGGGGGTTGTATTTTAATAAAAATTACACGAAATATATACATATGTCTGTAAATATAATAGAAGCAAGTTGTAAAATTTATATACATATATGTATATGTTTAATAATTTATTTAAATCTACATATATTTAGAAATATGTAGAAATTTAAATTATTTATTTTGTACGCCTATATATTCTTTTTATATATGTATGTTTGTAGGTCTATGAATTACTGAAACATTGTTGTATAGCATAATATGATGCAAATCTATTTAGCCTGGAGGATCTTAGAAATTTTTCGAAAATTGAAATAATTCTATGAATGTTGAAATTTAACAGGAACACAAAAAAATGAAATTGTTATATGGTGTTGTATTATTTTTTACAATATAGAAATTTTTTTATGCATACTCGTATTTTTGTTTTTTTTTCGCTTTGTGCTGACTTTATGCCTTGCAGTTCTGTATCATATGTGCTCTATAGTTTCGATCTAATTGAATTATTACATACTGTGAAAATTTTTTTAGTGGTTAAAATAAATTTTTTGTAAAGATATTTTTGATATGTTTTAATTTCTGGTGAAGTTATTGTATATATTATGCAAATAACATGGAAAATAGGATTTTGAGATTTTTGTTCTCTTAAAAGATATTTATATATTTTGATTTTGTAATAGAATAAAATTAAGATTAAAGTGTACGACCATTGGATAAGTACAATTATTTTAAATATTTTTTTTAAACTTGCTTATACTGTATAAGTAAAATTGCTAAGTATATTTAGTGCAACAAGGTATAGTGATTTGAAGATGAGTTCAATATTAGTATGGGAAGATGAGTTCAGCATCAGTATATGTTCAATTTGTAAAATCTATTTAAACTTATTTACCTTAGAAATTTAAGCTAATTTTAGTGTATATTTTTTATTTTAATGAAAGGTTGAAGCATCGACGACCGAAAAGAAAAAATCTGACATATTATTTTAAGTGAATTTACGATACAAAAAATTTTACTTGTTTAAGTTTAAATCAACTACTTTAATTTTAAATAGAAGTTCTGTGCTCATATTTGATTATAAATGAAGTTACTTTTGAAAATATGTAAGAAAATTTTGCAATATTTGGGGTAAAAGCTAAGAAAATAAATTTATTTTGTTTTCTTTAAAGAAAAACTGATTTTATAATCTTTGACATTTTAAATGACAACCTTTTGACAATGAATTTCATTTTTTTAGGGAAACCGTATAAAATCACAGACATGTACACATTTTGTTAACTTCAGTTTCTCTCCTTATGTGATTTTTTAGACAATTTTATTAAGGATCATGGAATACATATGAATAAAAAATTTTAATTTTTTTTTATTTGAGAATGTATGTACATACATACGTTTGCATTTTAATAACATAAATTCATAAGGATGTGCGGAATGAATGTGTGTGGAATGTTACTTATACAAATGTGTCCACGTACGAAAATTTTCAGAAAACTTTCTCTCTGATTTAAAAGATAATGTCTATCAAAAACTTGTAAGAAAACGGTAAAAAATGTCTTGAAAGTAAAAAAAAAATAAAAAAAAATATAGAAAAGGATATATGTATGTACATATGACACAAAATGAAAATAATGAAAGCATACTTATATTTTCTTATTCGTCTTCTCTTAAAAAATCGATATAAATTTAAATTTTATATAATAAAAGAAATTTTTCTAAATTAATTTTGAAATACTGAATTCAAAAGATTTTTGTGGTTAGTTTTCAAATTTTGAAATTATTTTATATTAGAATTATTTTTTATTATTGCAGTTTTTACATAATTTTTATTTGAGAATCCATGCATTTCAAAAAAAATTTTATATGATTCCTACCATTTTTTAAAATTTATAATCATATTTTATGTTTATAAATTTTAACACCGTATGTTTAGGAATATAAAATGTAAGTTTGTTGGAAGTATTATATTTTTTATTATCTAAAATTTGCACAACTCATCATAGCAATATATAATTTATGTATATTAATATCAATATTTTATTGCAAAATATTATGCAATTATGTTTACATATTCGAAAATTTCTTATAAAAATTTACCAACTTCAATGTTTTAATATAATTTTGACCTAAATTTTCTTTAACTCACTTTTGTCAGAAGCGTGAAACAATTATTTAAAAATTTAGAAAAAAAAATATTTGCAACATCTTTCTGTTTATGTGTTTATTGTTCTCGCTTTTTAAATATAGATTATTTGCCGTTTAATTAAAACATCAAAAAACATCCGTCGCCCAATCTAGAACGAATTTTTTGTGATAATATTAAACGTGTACAACCTTAAAGGAAAAAAAAATGAAAAAAATCGCAATGTAATTTCCGAAACAAAAAAAAAAAAAGAATAAAATGTTTTACGCTTAATCACCCGCATTTTTTATTTTAAATGGGGTGATAATTTGAAATTTTATCTCTTTTTTTTTGTTTTCACAAATAGACATCGGGCCGCATCGTCAAATTTTATCCTTCACAAATTTGCACATTTGTACACAGATGAAAACTTATTTAATCATAAAACAAAAAAATAAATGGGTTTTGCCATAAAAACGGTGTTCTCTTCTTTTAACTTGCAGGGTTACGGGTATATACCGCAATTTACAAAAAAAATAAATATATGCAAATGTGAAGGTTAAATTTTTGATCTCCGAGTTCTTAAAACTTATTTCATCAGGTGTTTATCTTTAAAGAAATTGCGTATTTTTTATTATTATTAAACTTGTGCGTTTTAAATAAAATTGTCGGCCGAAATGAAATCTGATCAAATATTGCGTAAAGAGATAAGTAAAGTGGCTTAAATCATACACTTGTTAGTAATTAACAGTCCAATACTATTTTATTTTTTTGTATTTAATTTTTATTAATTAATTATTTCTCCATAATATAATATAGTATAGGCATAATTAATTTAAGGCTGTTAAACACAATTTAAACTACAAAATCCTGATCTTTAACACAACGTTAAACATATTTGTGAAGCTTTAATTCTAGAACAAACTTTTCAAACTATGAACGTTAGTTCTTTGAGTTTTGTAACAGTGTCAATGAACATTATTTATCCAAAAGTGAATTGAAATGCAGAACAATTCCCAAATTTACGAAGATACTAGTAAAAAGGGTTTTAAAAATTCTGAAATGTTTAAAAGAAAAGATTTAAATATGATTTTATCGCTTTTAAGGTTGGTTTTCTGATTTACTAGCCAGGATACTTTACTATATAGAGCACACAAATGTAAACAGAGTTAGCGAAAAAATCTAGTTTGCATTAATACACATTAATAGAAGTTACTTGTAATATTAATAATATGCGTATTCTTGTACATGATACAAGAAATTTTTAAATTTTTTAGTATACTTTTTAGTAAATAATCTTAGTAATACTTATTAATACAGATATTAAAACAAATTTTTAATGAAATATCCTTTTTTTCTGTTAATAAAATTTTGCTTAAAGCAATTTCAGTTATTTGCTCGACATTTCCTTGAATCAATAAGTCTTATTGTTTTCTTTTTTTTTCGTTAGTCGTTTTTTGGGTGAACAATAATAAATCAACCCTCTTATCGATTCATAAATTCAAAAAAGTTTTTATCCACGGTTCAGTTATTGTTTTATTTTCATTTTCATTTTTTGACTTTATTTAATTTTTTTAGCATTTCAATATTAATATGTAAGTAAGTAAACCAAAAAAACCAAAAATTATGTTCTTTTTGAGGGTTGTAAAGATTAATTTGAGGTCATTGGTAAGGGGTATTAAAGATGCTGTCATAATATGTTTATATTATGCAGACATTGAAATGTAGATATGTTTGAATATTATAGAATAAAAGAATGCTAAAATGTATTCTATGTGTATACATATAATGTGTAGGAAATAAAAATAAAAAGTTTTCAAAATTTCTATAAGTACTCGTATATAGAAAATATACAAATATGGCAACGTATTTAGTTACACTTTAATATTTTCAACAAATATATTGTTATAAAATCAAAAACTTTACATACATACATATATACTTATGTAAGTACATTACATACGTATATATATATATATATATATATATATATATATGTGCGTATAAAACATTTTTCTATAATTATTTTTATACAGCATATTTTGTAGATCTGAATGTATAAATGTTTGTATAATGGAAAAGGGATGACATAATTTATTTTTATTTGGACATTATTAAAAAACATCAAAACAGCCCTATGACATGACTAAAAATGTTAAAAAACAAAAAGAAAAATAGAAAATTTAAGGAAAAAAGTCACATTCAATTGACACCGAACATTGGAAAACTGTGGAAATTTGTAATTTTACATGTTTTAAGGAAGGAATAAAAATAAAAATTACAATAATAAAAAAAAATCCTTTTTTCTTTTATAAATTTTTTTAGTTTTTTTTTTTTTCTTTAAGCAACAAGATGTTATGGTCCTCGAATATTTTTAGTAAAACTCGTTTTATGAAAATAGCTTCCAATTCGTTTCTTGTCTTTATTTAACATTCAACATTTCCACATTTTCCATTTTAAATCCACCCATTTCATGTCAAATATAAAAACTTTATTTTCATTTCTTATATTTATTTGTTTACACATCAGATGGCGTTATGGTGTTATAGAGAAGAATTGAATTTTTATCAGATTTAGAAAACAAAAAGAAAATAATTTGTTAAAACCTTTGGGTTACGAGTATTCATTTTCTTGAACAGTATCTCAAATTTTGAAAAATTTCAAAATTTGGATATCGAAATAATATAATTTTAAGTTCTCGAAAATATACTTGAATTAGAGTTAAAGTAAATTTTACTACTGAACTTTAATATTAAAGTGAAAACAATTATTTAAAATATGTTATTGAGTAATGCTTAAAATATTATCGGAAAAATAAAATTGTGAAAGTTTATAGTGTATTTATGCCATTCAAGTCGAATTTCCTGCTATTCAGGGCTATATTTATACATACATACATCATAAATAATATTAGGAAATATTAATATGAATTCCAGTGTCGTAAGCTTTTGTTATATTTCTAACAGAATCAGGTATCTGGAGAAATTGTTAGTTTAACTATGGGTTCATTTTTGGTTATTGTTATGTATGTAATAATTTCGATGCGAGGTACTCAATTTAAAAATGTATCTGCTGAAAACTTTTAGGTTACAAGTACACGCTGATTATTGATTAATTTCCCTCTCAAAATTTTCAAAAATATTAATTATAAGTAAAAATAATGCGCTATGTTACTAAATAATTTAGAATGAAACATCATAGGCTCTCCCAATAAATAATTAGTTTTCAATAAAATTTCAACTATGAATAATTCAGTCCGAAATCGTAAGTAATAAGTGTTTGAATTTGCATTTTAAAAAATTAAACGAACTGAGAGACAAGTATGTAGATTTTTTTCTTATGGATAATGGGGTATAAGCCAATTTAAATCTTTTTTGATTCGAATTATTTTCGCATTATCATTTGAATATTAAAAGGCGAAGGGAATATAAAAAGACTTTCCGGAATAATTCTAAAATTTCATCTTGGTTAATTTATTGTAACATAGCGATCATTAAATTATCATTTTTTTTTCTAAGTTGATAAGAATATAAGACTTTAGCAAAATTGATGACCGAAAATATTTTAAAAGTCTTATAAATGCATAAATATTTTTTCTATTTTATAAAGTATTAAAGTCCTTTCTTTCTTTTTACATAAAAAAAGAAAATCAAAATTATCTTAAGTCGTTAAACAAACGAGTATTTTTTTCTCTATTATTTTTACGCGATAAAACTTACGCAACCCCTTAACACTTTATATTTAAAAAAAAAAGAAGAAAATTTTGTTCATAAAATTTACGTAGAATACAAGTTTTAAAATTTCTTAATGATTTTCTTATTGTGAAAATCACTGAAGTAAGTTTTGTATTTTTATCAACCTTAAGAATTAACAAAAAAAAGGAAACAAACGATTACTAAAAAAACCGCATTAAAAAGATATTTACATAAAAAAAAGAGAAAATAAATAAAAGTAATTGCACAACCTTTTACAAAAAAAAAAGGAAATAAAAGAAGTAAAGAAAATTTTACTGTATATATTTTCCTATTTTTACAGTTTTAAGGGCAACATAGATTTTATCCTTATTGAATTTTGTTTCACATAAAGTGTTAATGTTTTGTTAAAACTTAAACAATAACAATAAAATATTGCAAGAACTATAGAATATTTGTCACTTGATTTTTTTTTAAGTCGCAAATTTAAGCAATCAACTCTTTATTCTTATTCTGAAGTTTTTATTTTAAAAATTTAGAAAAAAATCGCTTTATATATTTACTATTCATTATACAACAGAGTGAATATAATTTGATAACTTTTGCTCACTCACTTTTTCGAAGTGACAAAAAAAAGAAAAGTGATACTTACTTAAATAATATTAAGGGTTATACGAGTACTATTGATCTTCTTGAAACACTATTGAAAATCTTTGAAGTCTTCTTGCTTGTACATAATCTTTATAATAAAATATTCTCTTAAGGGGCTGATTAAATTCTATAAAATGGTCGATTTAATCGGAATCTAAAGAAAATTTAATACGCAAACATCGCTTGACTTGAAACTATGTCTTACAAAATTAAGTAGAAATTATACTTTTACATTTTTATCAGATTTCTAAAAATTAAAGTGAAAATGGAACTATTTTTTGGATTTTCTAAATAATTTTTTTTAACAAAATGGAAGCAACAAGAAAATTTCTTTTTGAAACAATAAAAGAAATTTAATAATTACTTGAATATCTTAATTTAATAAAGAATTAACATTAAGATATTCGAATTGGTTTTATTTTTATAAAATATAATTTATGTATAATTGCAGTTCGATATAAAATACTCGAGATAGGATAATAAACGCGATCTAATTTTGTAACTTTTTGAGGAATAGAGGCCTAGTTTAAGTTTTTATTATGGAAAACTCAGAAACTCCTTAAAGTTAAATTTAATAGAAAATTACTAAATTATTGAATTTATCAAATTTATTTAAATGAAAGTCTATACTCTTATTTACATTTACGTTCATTATTGCATATTATTTGCACGTTATTACTATTGTTGTATTTTTTTTTTTTTTAATTTTATGCAAAATTCATGTGGACTATGATCATAGCTAAAGAGTTTTGATAGGCAATAAATTAAAAAATTTTTTTGCAATATGAGTTACATATATAATATTATTTATCGGTGAATTTTTTTTTTATAAATATAAACCTAATCTAAATTATTGTACTTATATACTTATTTAATATTTTTATGAAATTGTCGTGTTGATACCCATTGTGAGTATCGACAACATGAACTTAAAGATTATAATCGATTTTATTTGGATTTTAACTGTTGGTGATCTAAACTATATGAAAAACAACATCCCGCATTTTGATTATATAACATTCAATATGGAAAATTCTTTTTTTTTTTTTTTGTATTGGTGCGGTTTATTTTTCTTTACTATTCTGTTATGATTTTTTTTTTCGATTTTAATTTTTTTAATATTTCATAGGTTGGCATTTCATTTGAATTTTTTTTAAAATGCTTTTTGTTTTTTTTTTCCTTTTGCAAAATTATCAGATGAGAAAATATTGTTTTTCGCGCATTTTATGTTTTACATAGTAGGGTAATATGAAATATCAGTATTATGTGATTTTTTTTTATGTTTTGTCTTTCCGCGCAAAGGCAAAACAAGGAAGAAATTTATCAGTGGGGTAGCAAGATAATCGGATGGTGTCTTATAGTCTCGGCATGAAAGATTACACTCTAAGTATCGGTTGAAGTTTGTTGTTTTTTTATTCTTAAATGCGATCTGTATTTTTGTACGTATATGTGTATGTATAAATACATATTGTATTTGTACGAAATTGTATAAAACTCAAAATTTTCCTTAAATGTATAAGTATGACGAGAATGAAAATATAAAATTATATAGCAGAAAAGAATTAAAATAAAAAATTGATTTATGAATTGCATTTTATATTGTGAAATTATTGAGAGACCTTTCTAAATTCAAATAGGAATAACAAAAATTATTATTAAATGGTACTCGTATTATGTATGAATGCGTATACATATATACTAGGAATTCAATATATTGTATATAGAGTGACATTAAAAAAAGGTAAACTTGTGTATACACAATTTACTGCTGGGAAAATACTAAATCTAAATATGTATTAAAAATTAGCATTAACTACAATAACTAAATGTTGCATAAAAATATATTTTAATTACAGTTAATTGAATTATGCTGCGATACAAAATTTTTTTAGTGCGTCTTTAATATTATTTATAATTCATGAGTATTTTATACATTATGTTTTGGTTACCTTTTAATCAAACTTTAGAATTTAAAATTTTCAATTGATTGTGAATTAAAGATTATATAATTTCAGATAATTTATTAAATAATGAAAATTTGAGTTTTAAAATAGTTAAACTGTCTATATACGAATTTAAAAACGTAAATTTCAAAATTAGAATTTTTCCAGATATTTCATGCAAATTTGAAATATTTGGAGATAATACTTATTCTATGGTGATAAATAATACCACGAAAGTGATTTGCTCAATATCACTGTGTTCAATAACCTCTTATATATAGAACTCTGGCTTAGTTTGATTTCGCCTTTTGGTAATAAGTTCATAATTTTCCGATAATTTTTAATATATTCTGATAAGAATTTATTTGAAAATATTTTATGCGTGGATGACAAAAACAGTTTGTATTATAATAAAATATTTTATTCATATTTTTTAACACAAAAACTCGTAAAGCTTTTGTAAGAAAAATTAAGTAATTGTAGAGATGAAATGGATTCAAGGGGTAAATTATAGTAATTATTTTTTAATCCATAATTAATAGAAATAATATATCTGCACAACCATGTTTGGGTTTTTAAGATTCCAACAATGATTCAAATTATCTCACTTTCTAATGTTTAAGAATTAGTGAAATCGCAAAATAACATACTTTAAAAATTTTATAATTGCATTATTATTTTAATCATTGCATTATTATACTTTTGTTATTAAGTATATATTTTAAATATGGTGCTTAAAACTTTCACGTCTATCATACTAGATTTAAATTTAAATTTAAATGTGGTGTTTAAAACATCTTTTTATTTTTTATCTTTATATCTCATATAATTACAAATTAAATTTTCTACAGCCTATAAATATAAACAGCAAAACTCTGAAGCGAATTTAAAATTCAAATCTTTGTTATTAAATCGAATAAATTCACAAATACACTATAAAACATTTTCAATTTATTATAGATGAATATGTTTGTATAAAAAATATTTGGCATTTACTTCTATTTTATTGTTTAATTTCATACAATAGTACATTCACATATATATATATATACATAGGTATTATATAAGAGTAGCATGATAAGAATCTGAATAGATTAACATTTAAAATTTATTTATTTACATGTAGGTAATAGTGTACAAGCCCAAAATTTTATACTTCTTAGCATAATATCCATAATATCCAATATCGAAATTATCTTTTTCAAAAAAAGAAAAACATTTACATATTATACAGAAATTGTATAAGAAACAGATGTCCTTTTTAGACTATTCATATTTATATGGTAAAAATGACGTACGCAAACCTCTATATGTATATACATATATACATGTTAAGCAAAAGCAGAAGAACTAAAATTTAACTAAAATTAGCCTAGAAAACTATTACAATTCATTGAATAACAAAAGCATTTATTATACACAATGATATGTAGCTACATACATACTTATACATATAAAAAGGCAGATAAGCTTATAGGAAGTGTACCGAAAAATGTTAAGAAAACAAAAAAACAAAAAAAGGAAACCCACATTATAATATCATCAAAAACAAAAATAAAAAACAAAAATAAAAACAAGAACAGCACCAGAAGCAGCAGCAGTAAAATGCAAAATAAAAGGGACTGATTATCAATAAAACCAACTAACAACTAAAAGTTGACTAAAAACTAAATTCTTATACGAGCAAGTCAAATTGTAGTTATCTTAAAAGAAAGTATTGAGAAAATAAATGAAACCAAAATCAACATTAATATAAATACATACTTACGTATGCCTATGTATACATACATACATATATGTATGCATAACTCTGTGTTTGAATATCTAAAAAATATCTAACGCATTTCAAGTCAATAATCTAAAGAAGAAAAAAGAAATAAAAGATGAGATCTTTGTGAGAAGATTTACCTCCAAGTGAGAAATAACACCAGGTCAGCTTTCGAAGGAATAATAACATAATTTTTTTCCTTATTCTAAGGAACATGCCCCTCAACATAAAAACACTTTACTAAGTAAACATTATGAGCGTATTGAAATGAAAAAAAAATAAAATTAAAAAATTACAGAAAAGAAAAAAAAAACACGAAACCCTCCAACACACACTCCTTGATTGTTGTTAAAATAAGTTAGTAAGGTCTTTTAGTATCTGTACATTTGTATGTTTTATTTAAATTTACATTAAGATTCTTATCATACATATATATATGTATGTAGGTGTAAATCTAAGTATAGTTTGCGAACCTATATCTAAGGTGCGAGATTTATGTTTCACTTTTACCTTTAATAACAATAAATTGTGTATTGTGTATAAATGACCATCGGGAACGTCCCATTCGTGTATTCATAAAATTGATCATCATTTGGACTTGGTGAATAGACAGTTATAAATTGAATTTAACGTTTGTAAGTGTTAAATAAGAGGTTTAAATATTTAAAGTAATCACCCAACAAAGCTTCTAGACAATGCGAACGAAACATTTGTCAGTCATTAATGCAAAATTCATCGTGCTAAAATAGGGGGTGGAGGTGAAAAAAAATTTTCTTCTAACAAAATCACCTATTTATTAGCGCCTAAAAGATGCTAGAATTTCAGTCGAAAACAGGTAAATTTTGACGGCCATTTTGTTTTTTAAAAGTTCAAACATATTATACCGAGAAAGCAGAAGCCAGTCGCTGTTTTTCTCCATTGGCAAATTTATTTTTTAAATTTTTGTATTTTTTGAAAACTTATGGTTTGTAGAACTTCTTCAAGAATTATAACATTCTTTAATACACTTTCATAAACAAACATAAAATTATACCTTGGGGATCATCGATGGATTCTCCAACATTATGTAAGTATTCCTTCGTAAATTTTATATTAAATTACCCAGATTGTTTGTTGTTTTTTTTTTAAGGATTTACAACTAATGAACACTCTTCTGCAGTCAATGAATTTCAACATTATCGGAAGCTTCAACAATCCGGATTTCAAATTCAGTGAAAGGTTTATCCATAAATGCAATATAATCTTATAGTAAGCATGAATAATATTCCTTTTTTATTTAGTTTTGTATTTAGTTTGTTTTGCTCAATAGCAAAAATGAAAACAAAAAATAATAATATACATAACCCAATGCACGTGGCTACTTAAATGCACTCCTTTGGATTAAAGGTTTTTAAAAGAAATTGAAACAATAATAATACGTACATTATATTTACCTGGTGTAGGTTTGTATGTACATAGGAAATCATCATAGTACCTACTTATATACTAAATCTAGTAAATTTCGATTCGATCCTTCTTCAATATTCTATGCAATAATGATGATACAAAATATGTAAAAATTGTACATATGTGTATACACTCTGATGCCTTATAGAAATTTAAACCATATAGAATATTGCGTTTCTCTTTTAGCCTTTATCGAAATATAAATTAGAAAAAAGGAAGAAGAAGAAGAAAAATCAATTTTCAATGCGAGTTTTTAGCATCTTTAGCATCTACACATAATCGTGCCTGAATACATTGCTTTTGGTAATTCTTTTTTTTGATTATATGTAATAGATATGTGTAACATTACCTTTCGAAATATACTTAGGACATTATTTTCTTTTTTTAATTTTTTCATTACTTTTTACTTTTTCGATTTAGTTTTTGTTTTTTTTTTTTTGTATGAAACCTTTTTGTTTACGTATTAGACTAAGAAAGACAGATTTGTTTAACACCTTGGGTTGCTATTGTGTGCTAAATAGATTTTAAAAAGCCGATATTAAAATTTATCTATATGCTTAATATTTATATATATCTACATACCCAAACATATAATCTAATGTATAGGTATGTAAAATATTTTACATATTAAAAGAGAATGTACACAGTTAGTTTTAATTTATTTGTTTATTTTTTATATTTTTATTTTTCCATTTTCTTATATAGATAATTTTGTTGTTCCTTTCTTTTTTTTTGTTTAAAAAAATACTTCCTTTTAGTTCCTGTGTATACAATCTCCGGAGATAACAATGAAAACAGTTGTTTATATATGAAAAGATAAATTTGTATTGAGATAAACGGTACGGTAATAAAGATCTATTTTAAACAATGTGGTTTTTGTTTTATTTGAAATTTATGTAAGAGTTTTTCAAGATTATACAAAATGTGTATATGAAGTGTTGCAGATCTAGAGATATGATTGTACATACGTACACTTATAGTTGGGTACATTAAAAATACTCTTATATATATTTGCAAAAATAAAAATGTTAAAGTTACAAATAAATTAAAATTTTACTTTTTTAAAATTTAAGTAATTTTTTGTTTTTGTAGATGTTGTTTCAAGTTCATTAATGCGAGTTTTAACAAACAAAATTAATTTTTTTTGTTGAATAATTAAGCTGCACATACACACATTTGTATGAGCCAAAGGTGGAGACATTGGCTTCTTGACTGTAATACGTGGAGAGTAGCCGACATGCTCAGTGACCATGTGATGATCGCAGCAGATACCCAAATAAAACTGCCGTCTATAAGGTTATATCCACGAATCAGGCTATATGGAATACATCTACAAAAAAGAAAAATATTGAACCTCACAATAACACAGATATAAAGCGAGAATTTATATTAAGAATAACAGAAGAAACAAGAAATATAAATTCAAATAACATACAAAACATATTCATATGTAGATACATATATAGAGAACGTGGGAAAAAATAAAGCTTTGGATTAAGCTCAACTGACAAAGAAGTTAAGAAGCAAGCAAAAAGAGATAAGAGAAGAATACACAACAAAATAGTCAGAGAAGCCGGCTAAACTGCTTAGAGTTAACCCTAGTCTGGTAGCTACACTTCTTGGCCCTATAATATAGACCATATACTTCGGGGTCTGTATAGGGTAACAATGAGCTATGGGCGATTATCAGTAGTGTATAAAAGAAAGTGGAGATAGCTGGCATGCACGCTATGGAGGTTCACTAATTCGATGGCCAGGCAAGAATTAGATTGAAACTCACAGGGAAAAAGGTAGGTGGGTATCAAATAGGAAATCTTGGTCAGAATGGACAATGCGGAATTCTCACCGGAAGTGAACAAAGGAGGCAAAAAAAAAACTTGCTCATACATAGAAACATATATGTCCTTGCTCTACATTTAATGAAACTAGGTAATTTATTAATATCAAAATATAATTAACAATTTTAAATTATATTCGAAAAGAAAATCTAAATTTATTTTTAAGAAATTTTAAAACCTAACTGAAATTTCTATTACAACTAATAAAGTGCAGTACTGTAAAATATTGCTAATATTTAATTTGGTTTAAGAGAAAAAAATCGATAAGATTATGCTAATGTTATCGAAATAACTATAAATTCTAATTGTTGTTAAATTACCTAAAAATTCAGTAAAAATACGATATTAAGTTTTTAACTGGATTTGAATTTCTAAATTAATATTTATTTGAATTCATAATTCAATCGTTCACATTTAATTTTGCGAATAAAGCTTCATGTGAATGTTGGTCATGAAAAAATTTCAGCGATTTTGCGCGTATTTCGGCTACTTTTGTCTTTCTTTACATAAAGCTGTAATCGATTTTAGGAAATCGGTATACACAGAGGATGATCCATGAACCATTATTATGCGCTCAGTCATATCATATACCGCCGCCTGGTAGAAATGTCATATGAATGGCAATAAACCGTACTTATTTTTCGGAATACATTGACGTTTTGTAAGGAGCTGTCTAACTTTATTTTTTTTTAGTTTTAGAGCTAATTGTTAGTTTGTGGACTACCGAACAATAGCCAGTTGATGATTTTTGGACTTTGGTCATAAATAGAATCATAATAGAATCATAAAGAGAATAAACATTTTTGTCATAAATAGTATAAATGTTGAAACTTTTAACTTCTGTGAAATAAAATGTATTCCACAGGTACTAAACGTATGAAAGAATCGAAAATATTATTCAGCGGAACACATTGCCATTTTATAAATCTTCAAATAATTTATTATTATTTAATTAGGGAAAGATCCTAAAAACATATAATAAATAACCATGTTCAGAGGTTTTTAAGTACATATGTTTATTGATAAAAACTCGTACATAAAAAAGAAAAACAAAATTAACAAAAGATATTTACTCAAACAACTAATGGAGGAACAAAAAAGACATACACTCGAGTAAGCATAAACAAATAAAGAATTTGTTTGATTCTTAAAGAATCGAAATAATAAATTACAGTCATCGAGTAGAATGCCAAAATTTGTTAAATTCAAACTAAAATGAGAATGAAGAAAATAAAAATTTGTGTTTTGGTCAATTTTCGAATAATGTCGTTGACCAGGAGTTTTATAGGCTCGAAAATAGTCAGATTTGGTTTTATTTCAGCTTTAACCAAATAAACAAGATTTTTAAGCACGTATCATCTGACTGTGGTGATAACTGCACGTTTTGCTGTTGCGACGTATTTTATTTTTAAGATAGGAGTTCTAAGTTTTTACTTTGTCTATGAATACTTATTATAATTCAATAATTTTATATTTTTAAAATTGTATTCTTAATTGCAACTCAAACTTCGGTCGTTAGTAATTATTTTTATAAGGATTGTTTATTGGTAATATGTAAGTGTATATTAACTGTTAGAAAGTATTAATTGTTACCTACGAAACATTAGGGTTATAACACTTTTTGCATTTTAACCATTTTTTAAATTGAAAGACATTGCGCTCTATAGTTATTATTGTTCAATATTATGAATTTATGTACATACACACTGTTTTATTTTAACTTTTATTTCACTAGAGGTTTTTTCTGCTGCTACTCAAGAACAAGGGTGTTGTTTCCAATTTGGTTGTTTCTCAATAGAGTCATGTGAATTGTGCGAAGGTGACTAAATGTTTACACAATTATTATGTATTTGTATTTTTTGTTATTATTTTATTATATTTTGTTTTCAGTTATATTTTGACTTTTGTTCTTTAATTTTATTTGTTATAAACTGCTATTATTAAGTATAAGGACTTCATGCTGAGTTTCAATCACATCGAATTTAAAAGGTTCTCGATGATGCGATTTATAGCCTTGTCTTAAGAAAATACCAAGAGTTGGAAACATTCTTTTATTTTTAAGTAAAAGATTTTTGTAAATATTTTTTTCTTTTTTATACTTCTTGATCTGTTGTTTTGAATTTTTTTTTTCTGTTTCAATGAGGTACATGCAGTTTTTAAAGAGCATTTAGCAAACAAAAATTTTCAACAAGGAAGGAAAAATTTACAAAAATTGATTCCAAATTACATAAAAAAAGAAGAGAAAACTAAAAACAAAATTTAAATCGAAAATATTTTTCGCTATTAAAAAAAGAAAATTATATTATAGCTTTACGAAAGAGCAATCTTGTCTGCCGAATTTTTAAATGTTTGAATGAAGTTTACTACTTGTATTTGAAAATTTATTATTTATGAAAACTATGGGCACGAAATCGATTTGTAAAATTTCATGTGGTTATGTGTTTAATATGGCAAATATGACTATGAGCTTAAATTTAAAAATGTTACTGTGATAAAATATACGCGCCTCATCAAATATTATAGTATTTTAAGCTCATATTTGGTATGAACTTATAAAATGCATGTTGGTCTTATTACTTTACTAAATTGCTACTAATAATTGCACAATATACAAATGCAGTTATATGAATTTTTTAATTTTGCAAATGCTTAACTTAAAAAAAACGTTACACTTATACTTGATTAATAAAACATTTTGTTACCTAGTAACCTTCCAGTTAATTCAATTTAAATAATTACCCAAAAACCAGTTAACACTTGTCGCGGTTCATTCCTCTTAAAATAATACTAAAAATTTTTTAAAATGATTGCCCACAACAATTTTTAAAGGATTAACAAAAAAAAAAAAAAGTAAAAAAGAAACAAATAATTTAAAAATTTGTTTTTTGGTCCTGCCTGATCTTGTTAGAAGATTAATTTATTCTGAAGTTAAACAAATCTAGTTATCTGTTAACATGGAGTTTAAATAGGAAGTACATATAAAATATCAATAGATTTTGCAATTAATTCAAAATCGAATTATTTTGCGCATCATTCTACTAGTACAACCACTTATTAGAAGCTGGGTAATTTCAATATTCTTGGACATAAAAATTCAAGTACAAAAATTATGCAAAAAACTAAAGAAATTATGTCAGGAAGGGAATTTTTAAGAATGTTATTATGTTCTCCAAAAAAAATAAAAAAATTCGTGCATAAGAAAAACACAAAAAAACGGCAAAAGTAGATTTATATCATTTTCTTATTCCTGTTCGTTACTAATGTTCTCATTAGTTTTTTCATTTTTGATATTAATCGAAAAAAGCAGTTCATAATTAGCATAAAAATTAACATAAAACATGATTAAACATTTTTGGATGATTTGTTATTCCATTTTTTACAATTATTTCATTACATATATGGTGTAGTTTCCTCTTAATTTTGTACAACATTTTCTACTGGAAAATTTAGTTTTTTTCTTTTTTAGTGAAAATTATAATGGATTTTAAATTAGAAGTGTATTATTAGTTAACAGTGAACAAATACCCGATTAAAAAAGTGAAATTTTTTTTTCAACCATCATTTATTGCAAGGAATTTATTTTATAAAAGTTATATGGTATATGTGGAGTAGCAAACGACATATAACCAAAGTATTTCATTCAATATCTAAGAAATTATCTTATTGATTTCTATAATTTTTATTCCAAAAATTAACTTTAAACAATAATATTAAAGTAAACTAAAAATTCCGTAATATGAATTGTATAATTAACTCACGAATTACTTTAATACTTAAAATTTTAATCAATTCATAGATTATAATTTACTTTGTAACTATACGTAGTCAAAAATTTAACATAGAAACAATATTTTTATTGGTAAATTAAAAAGAGTGTATAACGTAATTTTCTTAAGTATACAGCGAGTTCTCGAAAATATATTAAAATATAGTTTGAGTTCACATTTTGGCATATTGTATTTAAATTCTGTTTTTGATATTAGTGTCCAATAATTAGATGCTTCAAAAGTTACATTGAAATGTGTATGCATATGTTATATTTATTTCACCCTCAAACGGTAATATTATAATGTTATATATTAATGTGATAATAAGTATAACTACATTTGGGTATATGATATAAAATTTATTATGAGTTTTTTTTATGTAAATTAATTTTATTTTATTTTTCAACCAAATTTTTCAATTTCTTAAAATAAAATATCAAAATATTCTTCTTTACTTTTTATAGACTCTAATGATCATCGTATTATTATACGTAGTATAGTTAAAAATCTTAAAAAGGTTCAATCACGAAAAAAATATTTATACAAAGATTAACATAATCTGCATCGTAAATAAATAACTGAGTAAAAAGAAGTCAAAAATAAATAATTTAACTAGCCAGCTAGTTATTATGAACTAATATTACCTAAAAAGAAAAAATCTGATGTGATCAGCACATAACCGACAAAAATGTAAATTTAGCTCTTAGTAGACTTTCGCTTTGAGCCATTTAACACCCCTGAAAAGTTTTCCAGTTAGTTCCGATAACATACAGAACTCAACTATTAAATTTCAAGAAACTCCATCAATTAGTTCCGTAGATGTGGTAAAAATGTAAAATCAGCCTCTAGTCCGATTTCCGAGTTCTGATCTTTCTAAAACTCCGAATCTAAATATTAAATATCAAGATTGGTTAATAATTCCCTTTTATATGCGCAAAAATGTAAAATCGGTCTCAAAAGTTGATAAAACCTTGACATAACCAAAATAAACTCTCACGTTAAATTTTATCAAAATAGGTTCAATCCAAATTGAGATACACATATGCAAACATAGCCAGACAGGCCGATATCTTTCTAAAAACAGTTTATATAAGCTTCCCTACTATAGGGAAGTGCGTTTCGACCGAAAACTTGAAATTTGGTGCCATCACATGACTTCTCTTAATGTATACAATGCGGTCGTTAAAAAGAAAATTGGAAGAAGTAAAACATAGAAATTGCGATATTTCGCGAAATTACAGTTTGTATATTGAACACAATAACTTTAAAAACGCTTGACTTTAGAAATGTCTATAAAAGTCAAAAATGGCGACAGCATCGCACAGTCGCATCGAAGAAATCAATAAAAAGAAATATAAATGAACAGTTTTATGCATATTTTACGTTTATATAGTTATTTATTAACAGTAAATTCACGGTATATAATAAGAGAAAGTTAAGAGCACGATGTTTTTATGAATTTGAGAAAATAAAAAAAAAAACAATTTTTTTTTTTTTAAATAAAAATTTAGTAAAACTTTTCAAATAATGAAAATTAGTCTTAAGCATTTTGATTATATAATAATCAAATATATACATATATGTATATATATATATATATATATATATATATATATATATATATATATATATATATATATTTATATATATATATATATATATATATATATATATATATATATATATATATATATATATATATATATATATATATATATACAAATATATATATATATATATATATATATATATATATATATATATATATATATATACAAATATATATATATATATATATATATATATATATATATATATATATATATATATATATATATATATATATATATACAAATATATATACAAATATATATATATATATATATACAAATATATATACAAATATATATGTATATATACTTATATGTATATATGTGTATATATTATATATATATATATATATATATATGTATATATGTAAATTAATGAATTTCGACACTGTTAAATATTTTTTATTTGAACACTAAACATTTGGATTAGTCAATTGAAAAATTAAATTGGTTAAAACTATGTATCATTGATAAAATATATATCAGTAAACAAAATCCTAATTTTTCATCTTGAACAATAAAGAATTTTTTTGAAATCGATGAATAAAAGGACTGACAACGGGGAAACATTGTTAAGTATGTAGTTTATAAATGTAAGGATATCTGCATATGTACATATGTATATGTGTATTGATTATTTATTCGGCCAAGAAATAGTGTTCTATTTATATTATATGATACAAAAGTGAATGTTGTTTTCCCATTTTTGAATGAAGAAACAAAAATTTTAATGCTTATAATTTATTTAAGAACATTAATATTTTGGAAACGACAGCTTATAAATTGGAATTTAAAATTTTATACACAAAAGCAATTTAAATATAAATGGTATGTATTTTAATCTCCTGTGTTTAATTTTAAAACAAAAGCATTTTTCCTAAAAAACTTTGATTTTTGCTTGGGTAAGCTTTTGTTACTGAAAATTGTTCTACATTGGTGCAAATGGATAAAGTCCACCAATATTATAATATTATGTTAAATCATGCATGTTATTCTACTTAAATCATGGTAGAATGTTGAACAATATGCTAACAAAATGAATAAAATAGACCAACATTAGATCATTTTTATGGGAATTGTCTTAAGTATAGAAATTTATATAAAGTAAGTCGGTATAAAATTTACAATATTTTATATTAAATAATAGTAGAAAACCTGATATCTAAGTACTCGAAGAAAGTCAAAAAAAAACTATTGCTATTCTGTTTTCGCACAGGTTTTGCCTTAAAAATTAAATTTTTTTTTATGCTTTCGCTTTGAAAATTCGTGACATTATCGAACATTTCAAATCAATATCAGTTGTTTCTTTTTCTTTGCGCTATTTTATTGGTAGGTTTTTTATATTTGAAATTGTTATAATTTTTATTAAATTTTTTTATTGTCTTGGTTAATATAAATGAGCGGTAGTATAAGATGTAATGAAAACTTTTCATTAAAACTGATTCTAGGAGATTATTAGATTAATGTTTTTGAGTTTTTCTTTTTGATACAACGAAAGTGATGATAGGTTAATAAAAATACTGTATTCATTCATATAAAAAAAATTAAGGACGAAAATTTATAATAATTAAGGTTTAAGGTATTTTAAGGCATTTAATAAAGTTGTAATTTTTCTAATATTGAAATATTAAGTGATCTGTTGATGGGTTTAGTTTTTCTTTAAATTTCTACATCATTAAATTTCTACAAGCATTTAACACCATTGAAAAATGAAGAAAATTAATGTGAAAAAGGAAAAAGAAATAACACTAAAAACATATAATTTTATAACTAGTAATTATTTTAACATAAATTTGATAAAAACATAAATAAATCTATAAGCGTCTACCTATTAAATACTAAGTGTGTTAAGAAAACTAAAGATGATTTATTTTTTCATGCACATACCAAATCTACCTCAATATGATTATATTGAGGTAGTGTTAATACTATTATTTGTATCATCGGTTCTGGAATATGTTATGATATGCATTTGCAAAAAATTTCATTTTTAAATTTAAAATATTGAAATGATATTGAAGTAAACGAAGCAATAATAATGTAGTATAAAGAAGAAAATGATTGCTCTTATTGAGTGACTTATTTGTTATTTTTTTATGTTCGATGTTGTTGTACTTTCAATAGAAAAAAATTGATATTCATCAATAGAGTAAAACTCATTCAAATAATATTTTGGTAATTGTATACACGATTTTGTAATAATAGTTAAATAATCATAAAATTACATATTTAATATTAAAATATAGAGCGAAAAGTCCAAATACAATTCAATGAGTATAGAGTTCATGTATTATTCTATTTACAACAATATCTTAATAACTGACGAACTCTTGGTAATATGAGAAATTTCCAATGGCTATAGTAATTGGATTTAATTCCACATACATTAGAGAAAAATTTAAATTTGTATATAAAAAGTTTAAATTTGTGTAATGGTTTTTTTCCACGTTTAGTATTCTTCTTTCACTTTCAAAGCGCTATATAATCCCTACTATATACAAGATCCAAATGAATCTATAATATACACATTCTATGAATCTATAATTTTACACATTTACGCTCCTTATGTATTTTATAATATGCTTTAGTACTATAGTCCTACAATTGTTTTTGCAGGTAATTATGCAACTGAAATCAAAATACTATTTTGGCAACCTAAAAACTATTCCAAATTCAATCATTGTTTTCTGTAGATAATACCAAAAGTTGACTAAAATGTATGTTACATATAAATGTAAATACAAACTTGTATGTGAAATTATATTTTTCAATTTTAATTTTCAACGAAAAATAATAAATTTTAAATTACAAAAATATAATTATCATAACCATAACATACATATAATCATCTCGTTTACGAATATAAATAAATTTGTATTATGATTCTGTATGCACCCTTGTAAAACCATAACGTATATTTATTTATTATCATCATATCTGGAGCGTTCATTATATTATATGTAACAATATATTCATTTAAACAATATATATACATATATAGGTATTGTAGAATGTGTAAAAATAATTATTAAAAAAATAATTTAAAAACAATTTTCACAATGTAAAATCTCGTAAATCATCAATTTTTATCTTAAAAAGCCAGTAATTCAATAACTTTACTATTTTAACAAATAAAATTTGAACTTTAAACCCACTGTTCAACATTTATTGCAACATAATTTATTAAAAATATGAAAATGATAAAATCGCTATAAATTTTAAATTTTCAACATATTTGTCATTCATCTATATACAAAAATATTTTATTTATTAATATAAATAGGTGTACTTATATATCTTTGCAAATATTTTATTTTATATAAAATATATGACCGAATAAAGGATAATGTATTTCATTATTGATAACTTAAAATGCCAATATATCGGCTTTTCGTTGTGATATATATATACATATATATATTTGTTTTACAAAATAGTGTAATGAGTACCCTATTGGCGTTTCAATTAAATTAATAATGCTATCAACTTTCAAAAATATATATTTTCATGTATTAAAATGTAAAGTATATGAATATAATATATAAAATATATCCTGGAAAATGACGGTGTTTACAGAATATTATTGAAAATTGTTAGATTTATATTTACAACGCTAATTTCACTCAATTTGTTTGAATACGGTACATAAATTTGATTTGGTTTTAATATTCGAACTTTACATTTCAAATATAAAAACAAAATATCTAATTTATACAAAATAAAAGCTTTAAGTAATATCTGCCTTTCTAAAATTAATAATAAAAATAAATCGTTATATAATTTATGTCAAATATATATATGTCAAATTTATTTATGTCAGAGCTATAAACATTCCTTATTATGGAAAGAGGCTACTTATATGAAATATGTATGCACTTTCTGGCTTTTCGTAGAAGAAAGAGTGCAGGAAACTACTGATTATTAAATAATTTACTTAGACTCTACTTGGGAATATTTCGCGAATCTAAAATATTTATTTTTAAAAACTCTAGTATTTGAAAGCACTTCAGTACATACTAATACATTAAATTGTATATTCTATGGATTAGTAAATACAACAAACACATATTCATCTTTTTACGAGTATACATATATATATATATATACATGTATGTATATATATATATGCTATTAATATATGAATATATATTCATAAAATGCATTCATATATATGTATATATAAATATATATATGTATATATTTATATATACATATATATATATATATATATATATATATATATATATATATATATATCATTCATATTATATCATTGAAAGCGACATTTATAAATGATAACTTTTTTTTTGTTAAATATATGATTTACAAATTTATTTTAAAGGCCGACAAAATGGTATATATTGCATATAAATCAAACAATTGTCCAGCAATGACAGAATGCACATGCACATTTCAAAAAAAAATTTTTATACACATTCCATTTATGTATTTTACACAAAACATAAATTTAATATACGCCATGATTTTAATTTAAATTAAAAAAACAAATTCAAAACAATGAAAACAAAAAAAAAATCAATTTTATTACTATAGCGGAAAGGATATACACAAATATCCTTACGAGCGTATTTTCATTTTAACCTAGTTTATTTTTTTATTTTTTTTTAATGCTGTACGTTATATTTAAAGCATATACGAACATATTTTATTGGTATATATACATGTGTATGATATATAAAATAATGTATGGATTTTTATGATATTGTGCTTTGGTGAATCTATTCATTGGTTAGTGTATTTTATAAAAATCAATATTGTGGACCTCTATTGTTTGATGATCAATTTTAAAGTTTTAAAATGTTTCATGCTTTTTTTCTACAGCCCGTAAATGCATCTCGTTGTGTTGTTCATAATATGGATGACGGCAGCTTGGAATGATATCAACCTTAATGTATTACTAAAAGATCATAGGACTTAACCATATCTATTTAAAAATACATAAAAAAGAACCAAAATAAGGACAGATAAAATAAAAAATTAAATGAAAATGGTAAACAAAAAGCTTTTCAATTAAAAGCAACTCCTCTCTCATAATTTTTATCATTTTACTGTTATTTATTTTCGGTTTTTTTTTGTGTATAAATTATGAATTTTAAGATGTCCTTTTCGCCCTTGTATTTGGTCGGTTAGCAATTAGCTTAAACCAGATGCTCGCTGCTTTTAATTCATCATAATTCTTGATGGGTAAAAAAGTAAAGACATCTTTTGTTTTTGTTTTGTGTTCATTTGTTTTTGTTGGTTTATTTTGAATACATTCGTCGGTGTATTTTAATACATTCACGTTTTCGTTTTTAACTTTATTCAACTTTTTATAACTTTTTTTTTTTTTTGGAAAACTTTTTCTCAATTTATTTTATTTTTCCATTAAGAAATTAAAAATTTATTTCATTGGTATTAAATTGAAAATTCACTGAAAGGTACTTTAATAAAATAATTTTATATAAGTGTTTGGAAGGCATGAAAGTCTCTGATGGATTTTATGTTGTCTGATATAATTTTAGAAGAGTTGTTATAAAATATTCCAAATTAAAAAAACTGATATCCTTAAAGAAATGAAGCTGTCAAAACCTACTACTTGTGAACCTACTAGTTACTTGTGAAATTTTTTTAAAATGAGCCTGAAAGTATGTAATTATTAAAAATTCGATAAACATTGTATGCATTTATGTATATTTATCTTTTAGTAATTCTTCAATTCTTTTATTTTTGGAAATAATTAGGCTTGGTTTAGGGTAGGAAAGTAGTATTAAGTTTTAGATTATTCATTAGGATTAAATTTTACATACATATAAACACAATGTTTTTAATACAAAAATTGTTTTTTTCTAAGTTTTTCTAATATCATAAAAATATATACAATCAATTGTTATGAAATTTCAGTAAAATAATGAAAAAAAAATTATATATACTAAATAGACCTTATGTTAACAAGTTGGAATCAGCGAGTTGGAGAGTATTTTGGCCACGAACATTCTATAACATTGTATAACTAAGATTAATTTTTTGTTGTTTTATAATGATTTGTAAAAATTATAAATTGTGCAGAGCAAGTGACGCAGAAGAACTGACCTTAAAAAGTTAAAGTGTTATTTAAAAAATATTCTTCAAGTGATTAAATCAAAAACAAAAATATATTTAATAATAATTATGTGCCATAATCAAATAAGAAATTTTAATTTTCCAAAAATTTTTGAAAATTTTTTAATTAACATAAAATTTTTAAATTCTAATATTTTCTTTTTATTTCCATTTAAAATACATTTTAATTATTAGTGATTTGTTTTCTTTGAATAATGCGTCGCCTTAAACCATGAAGTGCTCTTTTAAATATGTTTTGCTTAAAGATAAAACTTATAAATAATTATAGTTCCTGTATCACCTATTTATACGTTTATTTTGTCAGATATTTTATCTTATTATCTTTTTACTTGTATTTTAATTTTATGTTCATTATTTTCTCTTATATACATATACACAAATTTTTGAGCATTCTACAATTTCATACTTAATTTTGATTTATTAAATATTCTCAAATTATCGACTCACCTAACTGTGTTTACAACACCTTCATCATTGTTATACAATGACGAAAACAAAAAAATAAAGCCGAATATAATAATAACCAAGAAATTATGTGCCAAAACTTAATCATAGTTGCAACGAATCTGACAACAAAGTAACTGCTTTCGAAAATCTTAAAAAAAAAAAATGAATTTATTTTTTTCTCTTAATAAATCATAACAATCGAGAAATAACAGATATTGTTATACGATATTTACTCATGTATATAAAAGTATGAATGTTGATATAAAATGTGTTAAATTGCTAATAAAATCACATCATATGCCATATACATAACTTACATGTATTTATTAAATGGATATGTACGCTGTATTGTACAAAATATATTATATTTTGTACATTTGTATGTAAATACAAATCTATACGACAAATGTTTTATTGGAAGTTAATAAAATTAACCGCGTAACTTAAAATTTACCAACAAAAAAAAAAAGGAAAAACAAAACAAAAACCACGAATAAAAACAGAAAAAAAGCAAGTTAACAGCGAAGAAAAGTTAAGAGGAATCAAATAATTTTCACCCGAAACAAAAATTACTAGCGCAGATTCAATCTGACAAATGAATCAAAACAAAATCCTTAAAAATATTTCATATAATAAATTATCTTTTGTGACACCGACTTTTTATACATACATATAAGATGTTCAAGCAGAAGATGTTAATGTACAAACTTTTACTTCCAACATTTATTTGTATGGAAAATAGCATAGACCTACACTATGTATTTTATAATTATAGTTTGTTTATGCATTTTATATTTCTAAGTGCGCATTATTTTACTTAAATCACGAATTCAGTTAGCATGAGTGAACACTCTAAGAGGCTTACTTCTAAAACCAATCTTTAAAGTATATTGATTTATGTAATAATAGAGTGATTCCACATTTTTAGAGAAACTAAATTAGCAAAAAATTTTAGTTAGCTTTTCTAATATGTTTTTACATGCATATGCTATAAGGAACAGGGTTTTATGATTAAAAAAAATTTTCAAATTCCCTAACGTATAAACACTTCATTCAATGGACTGCAATTAAAAAACGCGATCCTCCCCTTAAAAATTTGAAAAATATAGGTAAAATGTGCCATACCAATGGTGCCATACAATATTCAGTACAAGTGCTTATTTCCTCAAAGCGGTTTAATGCATTGAAGAAAATTTTTCTATTTTCTAGAACAAACTTCACATACATATTTTATATTAATTAATGGTAAACTTTAAACATTTCTCTCGAATTTGCTTAAAACCGTTATATATTTTTCCTATCAAACTTTATTTTTGATTCATTATGATTGACTCATTTAAATTTTCTGCTCCACAGTTTGAGGTTATTTAAAAAAAAAATTATTTCAAAATATTTTTATGGTATTTAAGAGGTTTTTTTCTATTTCAATTTCATTTTTGAATTAAAAAAATAAAATGGTACAAAAATTTTAAATTGTAGGATACATATTTGCATGTGTGTGGTCATTGCTAATAAGAAAATGAATAATAATAATTTTTATATCTATTTATCATTTTCCAGTATTTTCATGGATATTAAAATTATATTGGTCAGAAGTAATAAAAACGAAATTACAATACATATAAAATTCTAAAAAAAATGTGCTTCATACTTATTTATATGGAGATATTTTGAACAGTTATTATGTAATTTCAACTACACATAGAACCATTCAATACAGAGTGTTGCATGTGGATTACTTCGATTAAAAGAGTTTTCAAGAAATCTCATTAAGAGTTCAATATTTCAAAAATAGTAAACGTGTTGGCAAATAATTAGACAACAAGTCACAAATTCACACAAGTGATGAATGTCAAATTAAGGTTAACGAAGTGGAAAAGTATGCGCTACTCATTATATTACAAATATTTTTTCTTAAATGAGATGGGTATTGTTAGGGATTTTATCATTTATCAAACATAATATTCAAAATGTTTTTGATATATTTTAAAAAATTGTACCAGATATTCTTTACTCTGAGTTTCTGTTATATTTTTTAAAGTGATTAAAATATACTGATGCATTTCCGCAATATCTATTCCTGATTCAGGTAAACTTTGGCCGATTTACTGCAAAATAAAACATTATGACTTTTTGAAATGTTTTCAAGAAGAATACGATTAGATTGGTCATTCGTTTTTAACTTCGTGCATTGGTAGTAACATTAAAATTAATTCAATTCATTTTTCGCTTAAATATCTTTTCATTTAATTTTTTTATACTTAGTCTTTTTTTTAAAAAAATCCTGGCTTCACTCTTTTTTTTTTCAACTTCACCAAATAAAAATTTCTTTAACTTTGTGCGAAAATTTACGACTTTTAGTATTCAAAGACCAACAATTGCATAATAAAATGATAAATAGTAATATAAAAATATTATTATAAAAAATTAAAAATTATATTAGGTGAAAATTGATAAAGAACAATTAATTTTTTAAAAATTTTTAAATTATTACAACATTATGCAAGTTTCTTACTTAAAATAAAATTTTAATTGGAAATCGGGACTAACTCTCCCCAATCAGAATAATTGTAACTTTTTTAAAATATCGCAAATATTGATTAATTTTATTACAATTTTTTTCAATTTATTTATTACATAATGCTTCGGTTTTTAATTAAATGTCATGAATGTACAGGTAAAATATAACATTAAGAATTTTTGTGGGCAGCCAACTTTCAGATTGGTATGCTAAAATATTCAGATATTTCCTATTTACAAATAACTTCAATAAATTATCTCAGCCTATGAAAGATTTAATTGTCAAGCACAATTATGTTTATTAAATGTAAATTGTCCACTAGCTAACATATACATAATACTCTTTTCTTCCTATGAAAGTTTTGCAAAACAAAAATGTGCTCTTTGAATATTTTTGTCAATTTGATTTTTAACTTTGTAAGATCGCATTATCAAATCATAAGTGTATGTGTATGAATGCATACGTATTTATAAGTACATACACTTTGTACATGTACATAGATTTTTTCGCTCTATACGTAAAACTATCTATAATATGACAATAAAAAAGAAATAAACGATATAAAAAACTAAAAATAAAAAAGAAATATTGAGTTAAAGTGCAAGAAACGAAAAAAAAAAGTAAAAATTTTTCTTTAAAGGAAAATTCAAAAGCATACCCACTGAGAAGTTAAGGCAGTACATCAGTATAAACCAGTGAAAACTAATTTGCACAAAATGAAAATAACAATTCGACAATCTTCACTACCAATTTTGAAGTAAATGGTGAAATATATTTTTGCATCTCGGCATAGTTGTTGTTCTTAATTTTTGTTTTCCTTTTTTTTTTAATATCATTTATTCCATTCGAAAGGATTAAGTTAATTCGTAATTTATGTGTCACAAAATTGAATGCAACAGAATTATATTAATTTATAGCTCTGCGTTATACTGCGCAGTTTTAAGTTTTTTTTTTTTAAAGCAAGAAAGCTAAAAGTGAGAGATGAGGAAAGTGACTCCGTGAAATAGTGTTTCATATAAGAAAGACACACAATAAAAGACACACAAGAGAGTGTATGTTGCAATCTTCATTGAAATTTTTATATGTTATTTCTTTAAAACTGTAAAGAATACCATACTTTCTTGCTTTGGGAGTTTTTTAAATATGCAGTGAAGTAAAGCAATAAATTAATAATATTATTTGAAAACTACGAAAGTTCATCCAGTTATAAAAATTGGAATTGTTAATCGAAATACCCTAGTAATTACTAATTTTTGCAATATGATTTTAAAGCTATTATGGATACTGATAACAAGATCAGCTTAGCAGATTTCAGTAAAAAAATAAGTAGCTCAGATAGACGATTTATAAATAAAAATAACGTGACATTTCATGTTTTTTAATTTTTCCAGAAATTTTAAGTTGGTAACTTTAACAGAGTATACTACTTTAAAATTAACATAAGCCTAATATTATAATAAGAATGCACGTATATTAGTTTGTTGTAAAGTTTATGTACATATATGATTTATATTATGTAGGTATATTAATATTAAACTTGAATAAAAATTCGATTTGCGGGTAATTTTAATGTTTTTGTTGTGAATGCGCAAATATGTGCAAATTGGATGTCATGCGGTGAAAGATTTTCGTTAAAAAAATTAAAGTAAAATTATGTACATATGTAGGTACTATAATATTTTTTTTTTCATTTTTCTTTTATTAAATTAAATGTTATAGGATAATAATTTTTCATAAGTACATACATACATACATATGTATATAAAATCACAAATACAAAATTGTAGTGTCAATTTTTTTGTTATTTATTTTTTTTTGTTGTTTTGTGTTTATTGTAAGGAGTACAGATGTGTTGTATGTTCACAAGTTAACATTTGTTTTTATTTATATTTAATTTATGCTTCGAAATTGAAATAAAATTTATATTTTTGAGCTTATATAAGATTAAAATCATACTAAATCATAAGAAAATTAAATTGAAATATTTTCTCAAAAAAAAAAAAAAAAAACATTTTTTAATAACTTTTGTATTGATTAAAAACCAATCGATATGATGTCGTAGCTTCATTTAATTAATTAAAGAGCAAATAAAAAATAAATTAGGAAAGATTTAGTGCTAGGTACATCTTTTATTTTATAAGTTGTAAAAAATATGCAAGATGCGTTGTTAATAATAATAAACTGCACCTAGATATTAGATAATCCTCTTATAATTGTTTCTTTTCAAGCTTTCGCAACGTGAGCCTAAAAAGTAGCAATTGGTATAATATTTAGGACTTCCAATTTAATTAAATATTATTTTAATGACATAGCCTAACTAATACTTTAGCCTATATATAAAATTAAAATGTTCAAAATATTATGAACCTCCTAAAGCAAAATATTTGAGTTGAATTTGGTTGAATCATGAATTTTTCTATTTGAAAATTCATTTTAGATTTTAAAAATACTCATATAACTTAGACCTAGTTAAAGTGCTAAAGTCTTTCTTTTTACGTTATGTCCCCAATAATATATCTGCATATATAACACTTTTTTTAATTTTGGCATATATTCCTAAAACTTTGCATATAATGCAATATTTTCCTTCAGGTGCTTATATAGAGAGTTTTTTTTTGAATTATTCAAAATATAAAGAATATAATCAAGGAAAATTTTTTTATAAAATACATTCACATATTTTTGGTTGATAGTAAAATAAAATATTGTGTCAGTGTCATCATCAAACGTCAATATACTCGGTTTCTGTCAAAAGAAAAACTGAATTATTATTATGTTATACCTTTTTAATTTTTTTTTTTGGGTTTTTTTTTTCATTTTTACTTAACATCTTCATTTGAGAACATTTTATTCGCTTATATAAGATTATGATTGACTTTTATATGACAGCGATATAATCATACATTGTATTTGTATATGTTTGTGCATGTTGCTTCTGTTTGCTATATTGAATGCTTGACACAATAATGACATGAATATTTTAATGATATGTAAATAAAATGACATTTTTTCTGTTGTTTTTTTTTGCTAGATTTATTTATATTTTTTAAATAAATAAAGTAGTAAAAAAAGTACATTATTTAATGCTCTTCTCTTAATCACTCAATGATCACTCAGTCAGCCAGTCAACCAATAATTATTGTGTTATCAAATAAATAAAACTGTTATAATATATGCATAGGCATACTATGAACTTCATTTAAAAGTATTTATCATACAAAAATATAGATACGAGTACAATATAGATAAAAAATAGTATATGATAATATTACTGAAACAAATTGCTAATGTGTGTGTAAAATTGTTTGCATGAAATAGCATAAATGAAATTAAAATAATAAGTGATAATTACGAGAATCATATTAATTATGTACATAAAAAGTTATTAAAAAGTTCATAGAGTTTAATTACGTATATGAAGTATGTATTTATAAAAAAAATTGAACAAATTACAATATGTACGTATTTTATTATATCTTGAAAGATTTTTAATATAAAACATAGATTGTGTGAAGTTGTACTCGATATACCTTGTTGCCACAACACATTTAAGGAGCTATAAGAAAGCGATACATTTTAAAATGAGTTTACAATATATACAGATACTTTTAAAAATTTTAAACATTTGTATTACGTTACATTTTGAATTAATTACGATAAATTATGAGTTGCGAGTTTTAAAGTTAGTGTTTTCTTTACTTTTTTTCAGAACTAAAATTATATAAAAATTAATGATTTTTATAACAATTTCTAATTATGATAAGAAACTAAAATTTTATGCTTTTTAATACTGTTTGAATTCTTTTTTAAAACGTTCCCTGTCCGCTGAGCCACATATGGTTCAGGAAACGTGCGCTTGATAAGCACTGATACGTTCTTGAGCCATATGTGCGTCAGGGGGTATAAGAAACTTCTAAAGCAAATTATTCGACTGGACGTAATGGAATTGTACAGTTTCTGCACTGGACGTGCTGGTACGATAATAAGGTAAAGAAAAATGCCGGGACATACGAAAAAATATTTTTTTAAATTTTGCATTTTTGTATTGGGACAGGGAACGTGTTAATAAAGTTAAATACAAAACTAAAATTTCAATTTTAAATCGATTACGAACTTTATAATAAAACAAGAATACCAAGTACAAAGAAGTAATGATTGCACCCTTTAGATGCAGGTATGTACATACATTTGTGTACTTATGTATTTGTTTCGTTATTTTGAATCCTTATATATAAATATAAAAAATCTTTTGATGATGTCAAGTACTTTGATGACAACAGTATAAACACAAAAATTTTCTATTTATCTTGTTGTTATTTAACTTAACTGTAAGCGGCGGCATTCCATTAAATAAATATGTACAAAATAGATTTTGTATTTAGTTTATTATAATGGGTAAATCAATATACTGAAAATTGATTTTTTGTCCGATACCATGAAAGAAAAGGCAATAGTTAGTTAATTGCTATATTTGGATTACTTAATTATCTATTTAATAAGGATACCTATGGTGGAAAATAATTTTTACTTTGTGTTCACAGTATACTTACATAATATAAAGGATGAAAATTATTAACCAAATTTTCACATTTTATTCATATGTTTTTTCTTAATGCTGAACCTAATTTTGATCTCTTCATAATAATGCTATCGTGTAACATTATTTTTCGGCCACTTTTAGTATGAAATTTTCAATATTTGTGCTTTTAAAATAACATATCATGCGGCAGTGTTGAAAATTATGTCCCTAGAAATTTTGGGACATAATTTCAAACCTGTGGAAGTTATTGCAAATAAATTTTAAAACTCTACTTTAGTGTTGTGAGAAGATTAATACTGATGATATATTTAGATATTTTTACCGATCGCGTTGCATACAATAAGGGAGGTGATGTAATCGTAACAAATTTTACATATCGACTTTTCGGTGGAAACGCACTTACATCGAACATGTAAATTTTTTTGAAACGATCATAGATCGGAAATCGTACTATGAGCCGAATTTACATTTTTCATCATATCTATGGAATTAATTGATGAAATTTCTTGAAATTGAATATGTGAAATCTCGGATGGCAAAAAGCAAAAAAGCTGCAAAGAGCCAAATTTATATTTTTCTAGGTATGTGAACTAAAATCTCAATAACACCCTTAAAATTGAAAAAAACTGTCTAAAAGTCATTTTCAGAATCTTCTGTAACACTGTTGCTAATATAGTCAATACACATTGCGTGTGGTTATGTTATGACAATATCAGATATTTTTATGTACATGTATTCATAATAATGCCAATCAAATGACGACACCCTTCATAATTGAATACATACATACGTATATACATATTCGTGTATATCGTTAAATATTTAATTTTTTTTATAGTATAAATTGTAAATATGTTTACATTTAGTTGTCCTTTAGTAAATTTTAAGTAAATATTGTAAGTGCATGTCTATATAGTGTAAGTGTGTTTATCGAAGTGTTAAATAATGATTGCATCAATATTATATTATGTAAAAGAGTATGGCAATTAATACAATAAAGTTGGGTCAAACCAATGGTTTGTATTGTAGCACTTTTCCCTTCAGCAAGTGAAAATTCTGCTTTTAAATACAGTCGATGTATACCTATCACACATTCTAAAAATTATTTTCATTCATATACAAAACTCTTTCTAGGATTGCATATATTTAGGATGATACATACATGCAGTCTTTGAAATAAAGCAAAAATTAATATAAAGAGGGTTTAACATAATGCTCGATTTTAAGGTTTAATTATGTGAGTTAAGAAAAATAATTATATTTTTTAATGTCATGGAATTTACCGTTAGCTTTTTGTGTTTATAGAAATTTGAAAAAGCTTGCGGTTTCGGAAATATAAGGTGTCAAAAATTCAAATTTTACAAATTTCAAGAGGCAATAACTTGAGAGGGGAAGGAGATGGAAAAAAATTTTCTTCCAACGAAATGAACTATTTGTTAATGTCTAAAAGCCCATAAAACTTCAAGCTTCTACAGGTTGGGGTCTAGAAAATAAACGACATCAAAAATTTGGAAAAAACGGACTTTAGATAACGGTAAATTTGAGCGGCCATTTTGTTTTTTTAAGGTTAACCTTTAGTATACCCCGCTAGGGGAAGCAAGCCACTGCCTTTCTGCGTTTGCAAAATTTGAAAAGTCCTTATGGTTTCATTGCACTAAATAGTTAAAGAATGGCATTTTTAGGGTTTCGGGAGGGTATAACTTCTAAAGGGGGGGGAGATAGATAAAAATTTTGTTCTACGAAAATAAGTTTCTAGTAAAATTCTATGTACGTACAAAATTTCAGCTTTCTATCTTCAAGGGTGTAGAAGTTTTGTAAACAGACACACGGACAGACGGACGGACGGACGGACGGACGGACAGAGTGAAACTAATAAGCACTTTTTTTCAAAAATTTTTTGGGAAAGTGCTAATGATAATATCAATTCAAACTATATATGTTTACTTGCCCTCCTTTTCAAGAGTTTTTATTTTAATTAACAAATCAATTCAAGTTTAGGTTATATTCGATTGCTTAAGTAAATTAAAAAAAAGCGAATAAATATATGTTATGTATTTAGTGTATTTAAATAGAAAAACATAAAATAGTAAATAAAAATATTTTATTTTTGATTTAATTCACATTTTTTTTCTAACTTTTTTTTGGTATGAAATATATTTGTGTACAAAAACAATAAATAAAAAAGTTGGAAAATTTCAAACGATATTATTTTTTATTTGCTAAAAATTGGTATGTATATATACATATATATACATATGTACATACAATATAAATTTATTTATTGCTTCATTCCTAATTAAAATTTTTTGGACTGGAATTGATTTGGATAAAACTGATTTTTAATTTCTACTCTCTGTAATTAAAATAATTGACGCAATAAAAAAATAAAAAAATAAATAAATAAATAAAGTAAAAAAACATAACATACTTTTCCATAATGTAATTATGAAATTATGTTTATCAAAGGGATTTATTATTTTTAATTAGGAAATTCATATTATAATACAAATTTATTGACAAATAAATAAGCTAATTATCATTATTTAAGCGGTTTTGTATAAATATGTTTTATTTGCATTACGAACACACAATACTTACAATGTACTTACTTATTTCCTTTGAATTCTTCTTAATTATAATGTGTATGTGCATGTTTAATTTTGCATTCATATATTAAGAATATCTTAGGTGAACGAGACAGTTTTTTACGGGACATGGATCATTTTGGGCATATACTTAAAGGAGATGGAAAATGTGTGTGTATAATACCTTAATGTGTACACTATAATGCTACAAACAAGGACACTGCATTTCATACTATTTTCGTTTAAAACATAGAAGAAGCAGAACAGAGATATTGGAAGCTGCAGTAAAAAGCGCATTATCAGGGAATATCTTGGGGATAGTATCATAGAATGAAAGTATTGGATTGAAATTGAACAAACATAGTGCTCTGCAAAAAGAAGATGATCTGTAGGGTAGAAAGGCAAATCTATAAATGAAGCAAGGCAAACCGTGTGGTTTCTGTTTTTCTTAACCATGGTATAGTATGCGATTTAATAGGTACATGTCCAGAATCCAAGCATTTTTTATTGAATTGATAAACAATTCTCTAAGAAACTTTTTTTATTGCTTAATATACAATTTATATATTATTCATTTAATATACATTTTATGAGCTAAATATATATCAATATCATAATAAACGAAATATATACCAAGATAACTACAGCTAAACCAGAGCTTTAGCGTTTCTACTATTTGCATATTCATAATTTAACAAAGTATAATTTTTAAATATTCAAAAAAATTGTGTGCAATTGTCAAACTCTTAAATTATAACACAATTTTAAATTAAATTAACAAACATTAATATTTTATAATTAAAGATTGTGAATTTCTCCCACTTTAAATTTATTGGACTGCATATAAGTTAAATTTAATGATTATCTTACACCCATTATTAATAATTAGTACGGGAGCATATTGTCCATTTTAACATGCTTACATTCATATGTATGTATGTATGTAAGTATATGCAAGTATTATAGGAGCAGTGTGAATGTAGGGAAATTAAAATCATTAAATTGTTTTTATACAGGCATTAATTTTTTATAAAAAAATTTAATCTTAACATTATATCATTTAGTGTTAAAAGAAAAATACAACAAAAATGTGTAATCAACAAGACGGGTTGGGGTATTGAAATGTATTTACATTCTTATATATATGGAAAATGCATCTCATCGTTTAATTTACCCATATCACTGCTTTACAACAGCAAAAACAAACAGAGCATAAACTAAAGTATGTAAAAACAAACTTCAGTCAACTTATATAGACCACTATTTGGCTAGCGCCGTTTTTATTACTGAAAATCAGCTTGTCTATAAAACACATTGAATGATTGCAATAATAATATTTAGAGACAAAGAAGAAGAGCTGAATAAATTCAAGAAACTTTTTTCTCTCATATTATTTTGTTGTAATTTTGTAGCATATCATTTGACCTTTTGATTAACATTACACTTTATATGATTTAAATCTGTTTCTCAAGTGATGCTCGCTGTAGTGAAGTGAATATGCACATTCTTAAGGATGAAATTTTTGTAGGACATGTATAATATGTAATTCAGTTCTCTCTTCTAATTTATTTGTGTACGCAGTGTGTATTGTAATTCATTAAAATTTTCTATACCTATTTAAAATTTTAGCCAATAAACTTTAATACGAGTATTTTTTTTTTCAAATTTCGCGATAACGAAAACAAAATATTAACTTTTGCCGTAAGTGTGAAATGGTGCTTCTGATCATAAATCCTTTTTTTCACTAATGGGGACAATACCTAATTGTTCTTGAAGACTTAATTTTTACTCGTATGAACTTAAAACATTTTCTTGTATTATTATACACACATATGTACGTATATTGTGTATACGCTTAATACTGGTACATTACAACTTTTTAAATAAAAACAAGTGTTGAAACGATAATTTCTGTTTCTAATTGATAAGCGCGTGCGATATTACTTTGTGTGTTCTTGTATAAATGATATATATCATACGTATTTACGTAGTGTGTAGTAAATTTTGAGTATATTTATACGTATTCTGTGATCGTATACGCTTCTGTGTACTTACAAAAAGCAAACATGTAAGGGTTATGTTATATTTGTAGATTGTAGATTCCTGAAGAGAGATGTGGCAATCTACTCCGTACACGCTTGAGTTTACACCCGTGTTCTTTCTGGACATCGGTCTATAATAAACAGAACCAATCTTAAAAACTGGACCACCCTGTCCACACACGACTTGTTCGGGAAAAACTACTTCGCATCCACGAACGAAGTTTTGCCGGAGGAGACAGATGTTCGAGATGATTATCCCGAGAACAGTTTCGCCCTCGACGTCTGTGAGTGCCGTGGGCCAATACTTTCTCTGCAATATCATCGCGAGTAAGGCGTCGGTTGCTCAAAGTTCCCACACAATATAGAATTGCAACGACGGAAGTATAATGAATGTTTTTAGAGCAGCCATTGAGCCGCCCGCATTATTCAAGTCACTCTCATTCATCCTCTGAAGCTTTTCCAATCTGGTCCGCATACTCAACTGTTCCACCTTGTTGTACCGAATTTCGGAAGCGGAGATATCCACAAGGTCGTCGTTGCTCTTCCGATGAATCTGTCTACGAGTATATGATTATTCCAGGAGAGGTTAATTTATAGTTAAGTAGCGGCGTTCTTACATAAAATATTATGCTTATATTTATATAATTATATTTTTATAATGATTTTACCCAATAAATACATCTTTTAAATTCACAAAGTTGTAAGCACAGACTGTTCACTTAAACATTGCAAAATGGTGTGACAAATTAAAGATTCACAATTGCTAACTTTTTATAATTTGAATTAAGATCCAGAAATAATTGTGTTATGCCCATAAAAATTCAAAAAAGACCACAAAATCGCATTAAAATGTAGAAAGAAATAAAAATTTTAATAATACAAATTTTTTATTTGAAAATTTTATTTCCGATTGATTTTAAATTAAAGTTTTCGAAAGGCACTATTTTTCTTTTAAAAAGATTCTCAGTAAGAATTTGTTTTATGTTGTAATAAAAAACTTTAACTTCTTTTCTTTTATTAGGCATTCTATTGTTGAAATTTAATTTATGTTGCTATTCCGCATTTAAGTGTAATTTTTCAATTAATAATAAAGAACGTGAAAATATTGGAACAAATATTTTATTGCAATAAACATTTGTAGTAGAATTAAATTAAGATAATCGAATGTGTAAGTCTTACACTTCAGATTCTATTGGAACAGTTAGTTGAAATTAAAAATTTCTACTAAGACCTTATAATTTTTTTCAGTGTACTAAGAATTTATTGTAATAGCATTAAAATATGGTTTATTAAAAATGAAATTGGGTTTTTCGCACAATGAAGCAATCAAAATATTGAAATTTGTGGTTTTTTTATAGTTCCACACTTTCTTAGAGCAATAATTTTTAATATTGTCAATTTGATAGATTATATTTGTGTTGAAATGTTGTCTTCTATAAAGTTTTCAATAATCAGAATAGTTTTTTTTATGTATTTTTGAATTATTGAAGAATAAATAAAAATTATTATGGTATTTTTTAAATCTTCAATCAAAGAACTAAATGAAATTGCATTTTCAGTTTTGAACTTTCAAATTATGATTTTGGTCAAACAGAATTGTAATAAAAAACTTTATTTATAGCATCTTTAATTTTTTAATGTTTTTTTAAATTTTGCAAATTATAAATGCGGTTTTTTAACTAAAGTTTCACTTCACTATGGTGGGAAAGTTTAATATTATATTTTCTTATCTTTTGAATAGGGGAGGGGGAGAAAGTTTAAAATTAAAAATTATTTACACATTTATCAATAATAATAATCTATCAAAGTCTATTGGAAGATTTCGTGTTTCATATTTAAATTTAATTTGTGCAAAAAGGGTTAATCTTCTCAAGCGCGATAAGATTGTAATAAAAAATTATTCAACCTTATATTTTATATCCTTGTAAAAGAATATGCGGGCAAACAGACGGACGGACGTAATACTTTTTTCCAAAATTTTTTTGGAAAAGTTCGGATTGTATATTATTGTGTACAATGTCTACATGCGTATATTCATCAAATTTTCACGAGTCAAAAACTATAATTAAAATTTTATATTTCCATTTTTATTTTTTGCTATACTTTTTAGTAATAAATTTTGTTTTTGTTAACAATATTCGTAATAGAAATTCGTCAAAGAAAAAGTTTCCAAGAATTTCATTTCTCCATACAAAATTACACATGTGCGTAAATATGTAGCAATATGAAGATAAACAAAAAATAAATTTTAATCATTATAAACTGTTTATAATTTGCTTGATCATACCTTTTTTGAATGTTGTTATAATCCTTAAATATAAAAAGAAAAGTAGTAACAATGATGGGATTTAGTAGATATGACACTACGAATGTATATACAATATAAAACACCGTGGGGGAGATGAGACCACCATTTAATAATGATAAAATATAATAATAAATAGTAATATAGCAATAGTAAATGATATTATGACCAGTTAGTAGAATAAATATTCTTTAAGAATAAAATGATAATGAAAATTACATACGAGCATAGTTCTTTAAAAGAATTTATGTAATATTTAAAATACTATTTGACTATTTATAAGCACTTTAAAAAACGTATTTTATAATGAACGCGACACAATATATGAATAATGCATAATGGTGTATTGAAAATTGAGTGTATCAGTAATGATAAGCTAGTTCAAATAGTGTGACACTAATGAAAAATTAGTATAGTTGCAATTTAAGAAAATTGTTAAACTTTATACAAGAAATTTCAACAGCGGCCTCTCAAATCGAAATTTAGGTTATAAGAAAGAGGCGTCATATAATTTATAACACAAATTATACTTTTGTTTTTCTTATTATCGAACAATTTCTATAACTCTACAGCTTTTCACAACCATATTTATATCTTGCATACCTTGTTCATAGGTAAATCTAAGAATGAATAGAAATTCGAAATTTAAGCAAGCATTTTAAGTACAAATAAAAATTACGACAAATCATTAATCATTTCTTGCTAAGATTTGTTTGCCGTTTGTTTGTACCAGCGTTGCCATAAGTATATATATATATATGTAGTTAAAGAACGAATATTTTCGATCGTCTGTTATTTTTTTCATTTTTTTTTGTTTTGTATTGGAAAGAAAATACATATATTTTGCTATTTAAATTATCTAATTGCTTGGAATAAAAAAAAACATTCTGAAAATCTTGAATTTTATCTTTAACACTTACATTTTTCATGTATACTCGTATATGATGAGCTCTTAAAGTCCATTGCTATAATGGTTACAAACATTCTTAAAGAATTTTATTTTATTACTTATTTAACGCATGCAGAAACTATCGTTGATTATATCTTATTATACATTTTACTTACAATATCTTCTATATACTTAAATGACAAAAATGTATAATAGTTATAGGATTCTGGGTGTGATTTTAATGCAGAAGAAAATGAATGGATTGTTTATAAATATTTTGTATGTACATACCTATATTACTGTACGTTTACAACAAAGTATAAAAACGGTTTTAAAAGAGAATAAAAATCAAAAATCAAATCTAAAAGGTGAATAGATCAGAAGTTTTTGGGCTTAGATTCATTTAATTTAAGATTTTTTTTTTGTACCTTTTGTTTTATATATTCACGTCATATGAAAAGGACAGATGTTTAATATTATTGTTATTTTAATAAATGAATTTTTCCTTAAACTATACACATTCGAATAATTATTTTTGAAGGATTTTCTTAGAATTTTTGAAATATAGCAGACAAAATGAAATACTAGCACAGCACCTGTGTCATAATTTTTTTCATGATATTCTTGAATATTATTATAAAATCGTAATTTATTAAATTTTATGGAAGCATTGTGTATATAGTTTAGAGTGATATACAGAATATAATTTTTGTAATTACATTACAGAACTAAATTTTTTCAGTGGTGTTATTTCGCAAAATATATCAAAAATTTATTACATGTTAATAAATTATTTTCTCCTCTAAACATTTGATATGCTCAATATTATAAATATATATAGCATCTATCATACATCTTATAACAATATCACATTTTTGAAAAATTAAAATTTTTTGTTATTTTCATAATTCCCCATTGTGCATTCATATCGAAGTGCATACCTACTTGCAGTAAAAGCATATTTTTTTTTCAATTCATTCGCATTTAATTATCTCATAATTTTATTCCGTATTATAAAATATAAAATTGTAATACAATAATATTTAAAATATTAATTTCATCTGGCAAAATATTAATAAATAACAATTAATTTTGTAAAGCAAAATCAATATTTTTTTTCTTACACATAAAAATTGTCATCTTTTATTTTTAAATTTTCATTTTAAAAATAAATTTCGACCTAACATATAAACGTGGAATTGTAGCCTGATGTAAATAATTTCCCATAGTTTAATTACATTTATATAGCTATAGCTATTTATTTATGTATATTTACAATTAAATAATACCAAAATCCAAAGCTAAACCAAAAAAAGTCAACAAGACCTTTTAACTGTTTTTATTCTTTTAAAATTATTACCAAAATTATGCAAATTTATTAATATTATTTATTATTCAAATAATTTTATAAATGAAAGTTATGATTTTGTTTGTAGTTTAAGATTTTTTTTTAATAACTTCACTGGATATCAATATTTACCGTCCTGTGTACACAAATAGGTATATGTGTATTTCATATACAAATGCATGCATGAAAAACCATAATATGGTATATACCTATAGGCAATATGAAAAAATGAAAAAAACCATAATGACACCATAACAGTAATCAACTTAAAAATGCATTAAGAGAAGCATAGAAGAAAGCCAACCAAAAACAGAGTATAATATTAAAAACCATCTTTTATTATTGTGTTTTATGTAACAGGGGTTTGATGGGGAGATTTTCAGAGTTTTATTTAATTTACGATGATTCTTGTTCACTATTAATTATAAATATACTTTTTCTCTTTTATTTTCACTGTAATAATGTATATATAGTACATAATGTTCCTGTATAGAATAGAGATATGGTTTGAAAAAGTGCCACCTGTGGTGAAGTCAATTATCACATGTCTTGAAGATTCCCACCAAAAAAAAAAAAAAAATAAAAAAATTAGCACAAAAAACCAGAAAGCAATGAAATTATTTCCGCAAAAAATTTTTAATCATTTAATATAAAAGGAAGACAGCAATTACGGCCGATATTAAAGTCATTGGAACAACATAAAATTTTTATTGCGTACGGGTCTCTTTAAGTTTCAAATTCTGTTTACATATATTACAGCCAATCATATATAGGAAAAGAATAAAATAAAACCTAACTGAGTGAAAATTATCTACAGGGATAACATGAAAGCTCCACGGGTATTCGTTAAAGCGATGACGTCCTGAATTTTATTTAAAATAAATTGATATTATTTTTGACATTCAATGAAATTGATTAAATGATTCGTTTAAAATTGGTTTCGGTATACAAATTGAAAAAATTTCAGTAAAATACTTTTTAACAAAATAAAAAAAAATATGAGCTAGAAAGTAAAATTTACACCAATTTAATGAAAATGTACAAAAATGTACAGAAAAATTTCCTTTACAAAAAAGCGGTCTAAGCAAGGATAACTGCTTAAGATTTACAACATTGTATAAAAATAAAACAAGCTTTTAATTAAAATATACTTAATACTTGGAAGACTATTGAATATTGAAATACCAAAAAGGAATTTTAAACAAACCACAAAAAGTGTGTTAATTAAGATATTGAAAATTGTTTAGTGCGTAGATGTAGTGGGAGAGACACCAATTTGAAAGCTTTTGTTTTTAATTAAATTATTTGGAAATGTTTGCTTATTTAAATTGTTAAGAAATATTCAGCTTCAAGACGTGCAAAAGCCTTTCCGACGCTAAATACATACACGTTTCCTTTGGATTTCTGAATTCTGATTTTTAACTTCATAGATTTTTCTTCAAAAATAATTTCATTCAACTCTTTTCTAAACTCAAAAGACAAAGTTATAAGAAAAAATGTTCAGCCAAAAATAATGTTATTGAGTATCATATTGTTACAAATTTGCTTAATAGGTGACTAACCTTTTGTTTCAAAAAAATTTATTTTAAATCCTATATATATATACACATATTTCATACACACAACTATCTCCAAATATAACAAATATTTAAGCAAATCAATCTAACACTATTCTGTGAAATATTTATAAGTACATATTAATCCAATGAAATTGTATTTGCAATCAATTTCCGAAATATATACTTCAACTTAAAAACTGAGACCACACATTTAATATTAAGAAATTTTTCTTTTAAAGAATATCAAAATAAATAAAAATGAATTCTTGAATAAAAAAATGGTGTTGGATAAAAGCTACTAGGTATAATAATTGTAAATTTTTCGTCAGATTAAAGTAAAGATTAATCACGACAGATAATGAATGAATACACGTAGTATTTTTTGGTCACGATGTATTTATTTTCTGTGTCGTTCACAAATTTCTACAATATGAATCATTATTTTATATATTTGAAAACATTTTTTCATTAATTAACTAACATTATATTACATTATAGAATTTTGAAATACAGTTAACATTTATAATAATTTTTTTTTCTTTTGGAAAAAGAAGTAAAAATTTTGTATTTGTTGAATTTTTTTGAAAAACTTTAAAGCGTTTTGAACATATGAATCGATATATAGTGTTTGCGTTGTTGATAATTCAGTTTAAACTTAATATTGACTGTGTCCTATGTTTGGCATTAACAAACTGCACGTGCTGTCAAAAAATGTGTTTTATGATGCGGTACTATTTTTGCAGTTTGTTTTATAACTACAGCTGCATATTAAGACTTTTAACATATGCTGCATATTAAGACTTTTAACATTTAACTGCTTCGTTAACTATTTTGTAGTTAAAAAAAATAAATTCGGAAGCTTTTAAATTATGCGAAAACATATTGCATTATTAAAAACACCCTTTTATATATTGCACTGCAAACATAAACAGTGCTTTAAAATATTGAAATTTATGTTTAATAAATCCAACATACTATTGACATCGAGCAAGATTAATTACGATTAAATAATGTTAGAGTTAAACAAGTTTTAAATATATTTATGATTTAGTTAAAACCTATTTTCATAAATTAATAATCAAATATTTGCACTAATTATTTTTGTTTTGCAAAATTTTAAATTGTGGACCAAATATTGCATTTAAATCTTAATAATTATAAGATATTTTAAAATTTAAATTTTAATATATAAGGCTTCAAACTACATCAGCATATCTATGTATTAAATAAAAAATAATTTTGAACATTTATTCCAGTAGATGGAAAATAAATATTAATTATATGACCAATCAACGTAGTAACCCTACTACTTTCGAGTAACTAACGATACTGCACGCTTTCAAATTGAACGTAATCATTGTGAGAACATGAACTAATTCAGGAAGTCTTAGCTAAATCAGAATAAATGCTATTTGATTAGCAATTATATTTATTGCAGACCTACAATTATCTAACAAATATTAGACGCTAAAGGGTAACACTAAAATGGCTAGTGAATTAAAGAAAACCAGATTAATGATAATACAGGAAGGTTTCATTTTATTCGGGATTTTATAGAAAGGAACTTTCTAATAAATTTAAAAATAAATAAAAAATATAAAGCAATTTTTTTTTTTAAGAAAACTTTCATTTTATTTCATACAATTTCGTATTTTAATGGTTTCTTTATTTTTTTCTTTGTTTTTTGTTTTTTTTATTTTTTGAGTTTTTTTTTTCATTTTTTCATATAATATAACAGTTCAAAAATTTTTAAAAACAGAAAGGATATAATGTTATACATATATATATGTATATATAATATTTTATATAAACATAAATGTACATATACGCATGTTTAATTCTGAGTATATATATATACATATACTAATTCATTTATGTATTATATCAACATATTTTTCTACATACACTATTTATATATAATATGCATATATATATATTATATATTTTATTACACTTTTCATACAATTTTTTTTAAATATTAAAATTTTTAAAAATTTTAAACTAAATAAAAGTTATTGTTACTAAATATATTGAACTATATAATATATATGTATATCGTATGTAAGTCTAAATATTTTTTTTTTGAGAATTTAAATTATAATATTTTTAATTAAAAAAAAAAAAACAAAAAAAAATATAATAATAATAAAGAAAATTATAATTATTAATAATTAAGAAAAATAGATTGCACCTAAAAGAATCCCTAATAACTAATGGCACTCAAAGGAGTATTATTTCTCATTGTTTTAGGATTATGAAAAATAAGAAAAAAAAACTTATAAATATAAAGTTTGAGATTTAATTATATATTTCGTTAATTTTTTTTATATTAAACTTATTAATTTTATAATATAACATTTTGCCAATCGAAATAGGGAATTTTTTTTTGTTGGTCAATTAGATCAAATAAGCAGTCATTTTGTATAAAATATTAACCATTATAAAATAGTTAAATATTGAAATGTTGGTATGTCTATCGCGTAGAAATTAATCATACACTGTTAGACACATTTAAATAATTTAACAATAAGTAGTACCTTTTGAAATATTATTTAATTTTTTATCTAAATAATTTGGAATCATATTGAAATTTGTGGTAAGGGACTATAGATTTATCATTAAATTACTTACTAAAGATAATAAATTCTTAAAAAAATGTCTTTTTTTTTTTGTTCAAACTTAATCTTCCAAATAATAATTCACTAAAAATTAAAATATAATTATTAAAATTTTATTCAATTGGTAAAATATTTTATTTCATTTCAAAATTCGTTATTTAAGTAAGTAAGTGCCATTTTGTATTAATTTATTAATAAAAAATTAATAAAAAAAAAAAATATTCGTTTAACGAATATTTTTATTGCATAAACTTTTTCTCTCCTTCTATAAATATAAAATGAAAATTATAATTAATAAAAATATAAAATAGTAATTGGAAAAAAACTAGTCAATTAATCAATTTGGAATAGAATAATTTTCTAAAGAATTTTTTCTTGTATTTTCTAATAAGTTCAAAAGATTTGATTTTATTTAAATATTAAATTTGTGTATAATCTTTGAGTTTACTTAAAATATAAAATAAAAAAAAATATTGCGCTTAAGAACATCATTCTTGCTTCTGTTTGTTAATTATATCAAGGAAAACTCCCAAACTTATGTTATAGAATTTATTGCATTAAGGTTGTTCTATTCCAATATAAGATTAAAATTTTCACATTTTTAGTTTCTTGTTATATTAAGGTCATGAGTTGGTGTAATCACCATAATTTGTGTTTATTGGATTTAAGAAAAAGAAAACTTTTTATAAAAGTAATAAAAGACAGCTTCCACATATATCAGAGGAGCAGAAATTAGCAATAATTAATGATTTCAACTGTGTTATTAATAACATTTTAAATTTGTGAGAAAATTTCTAAAGGATACCAAAGTTTTTGTACGGTTTAATTTGGATGTTTGAAATTGTAAACAATATGTGTGTTTAGAAAGACTATAAAATTTTCAAGTGTAGTAAACTGCAGACTCAGAAATTTTTGACATTTTGAAATAATTTAGGTTTTTAGCTTTAAACCTTCTAAGCATAAAATTTTTTTATATAATTTAAACATTTAAATAATTTTAAATTTAACTGTTAAAACGTAAAGAGCAGAAATACTCTATATTTCTCTATAACATTTACGACAATTTAATACGGCTGTATGAAGAAAAATAGTTCAATTATTATGGTTCCAATAAATTTGTATAAACATAATGTAGTTTTAAAATGATGCTATAAAAATTATAATTATTAATTAATGATTTTTAAACCACATATATTTAATTTGTAGGAACAATATTTGATTTAGCAATTTCGATAAAAAATTTTAATTATTTAAAACTGAAAAACATTCTAATGCAATAATGTTTATTTTAAAATAAATTTTTAGATGGTCGAACTAATATGATTTCGGAATTTTAGGAAAGAATACTAAATTAAACCATTTTTATTGTGTATATTACGCAGTACTTAAATCTGATTTCAATTGGCGCTAACAGTTCACTCACTGATTATGTATAAAAGCCTAAAAGGCTGCAATTTAATTTGCAAATTAAACATGTCTAACTACAGTTTTCCTTGATAATTTTTTTTCCATGTTCTTTTCTTTTACTAAAATAAAATATATTTTTCATTCTTACAGCAATTTCTATTTGAACTAGCCTCATGGAAAGTTTTCCAGATTTTCAATTTTATATAGAATAATTGTTTTACTTTCTTTTGCTGTGTTTTTTCTTTTTTTATTAACTTATATAAATTTATATATTATAAAAATTATAATCCACATTTTAATAATAAAAAAAAAATGAGTTGTTTTTTTTTCCTAAGAATTCATTAAGATTAAAAGAAAAACCATGACAAAATAATAATTTTTTGTTAATTTTTTATTTGTTTTTTAATAAATTAAATTTTTTTTCCTTGTTTTTACTGTACTAAATATATAGTATGTATATACATAAATACACGTACTAATATATATATAAATTGTATTTTACAAACATTTTAATTTAAAATATTGCGTCTTTTGAGACCTTACATTAAATTATAATTTTTTAAATTAATTTTTTACCTTTTTTTTTTATATTTTTTAAATATTTTTTGTTTTTTAATATTGAATTTAATTATTTTCAATTTTTAATTTTTTTTTATTTTTCTTTTTTAATTTTTGGCTCCGAAATTTTCTCTTATATAGTTTTTTTTTTTTCATTTTGTTTTTTTTTCTCTTTCCTTTTGTTTTTTCCATAAATAATTTACACTTTGAATTTAATCATACTTATGTATATGCATATGTATATGTTTTATACTATATATTTTATATATGTTCTACATACATAATATTTATTGTTGGCATACCAACCTTCTGATAATAATTTTTTTATTTCTTTATAATTTTTTTATATTTATTAATAATTTATTTTTTGATATAATTTAGAAATCATCTTAACAGCAAGTACAATCTTAAAATAAATTGACAAAATAAAATTAAAAAACAAAAAAAAAAGTAAGTAAATGTTACTAAAATTTTTGTTTCTATACAATGTTTTCGTTTTTAACAATATATTTAGCTTTCTTTTTTTTATTATTTTGAATTTATAATTTCAATTAATTTAATAACGTTATTTCAATTAAATTAAATTTGACCACAAAATTTTCTTTTAGAAAAACAAAAATTTTTAGTTATTTTATTGAAATAATAGCCATTCCAATAGCACCTATTATTATTTAATATAATGGTGTAGTCATATTATATGTATATATACATATTATGTATTCCAATTTTGATTATATACCCATACTATATAATAAAATATATAAGTGTATAGGTATGAAACTGATGTACCTTGATTGAAATTATTTTTCTATTTGACATCTATAACATTTGATAAATCATTTGTACCACTAGTACTATTATTATTTGTTTCAATTAAATTATTCGATGATGATGACATTAGACTATCGGTTGATGTTATTGAAGCTGCTATATTAATATCATTATTATTATTTAACATTGTAACATCACAATTACTATTATTACTATTATTATTATGTAATAAATGATGATTATTGTTATGATGACTGTTATGATTGCTGTTATTATTATTTATATGATGTGATAATAAATTATTATTCATTTGGTTGGCAAGACTGTTATTATTATTATTATTATGATGATGAGGATGATTATTATTATTTGTATTATGAAAATTATTTGTAGTATAACAATTGGACAAAGATGAGATCCCCATTGTTGATCCCATCATTGCTGATGATCATGTTGTTGTTAATTGCCGCCACATTGTATGTCACATTGACGGTAAATAAGGCCATGAAAAACTGTTACCGGATAATAGCATATCACGTATCAATGTTTCAATTGGTGTTTTACCGACTAGACGTACAAAAAATAATTGCTCTATGACCTGTAATAATATTATATAAAAATATGAAATTAAAATTAAAAGTTAAGCAAAGTATTTAAAAATAAATTAGGAAACGAGTAACTATGAAATTACTGTTTTGAAATTGAGAGGTATGGTTTTTAGGTTTAATATAGGTAAGCATATACCAGCATGAATTTCAATTATATTGCAAATTGCAAAAAAAACTAATTTATAACAATTACAGAGGATAGATTTAAGAAGCTGGCATGTTTTTTTTAAGATTTTAAGTATCTAAGCTATAAATTATTACAAGAAACTTACTTGTGATGAAACTGTTCTCAATGATGGCAGTCTCAATAATAATTTTCCAAATCTTGTTGGTTGATTAGGATATTGTGTTCGGCAGTATTCTTCGAGAGCGCATTGTGATTTTTCTTGTAATGATTCTATATGCGTAACATCTGACAACCCACAAGCATCTTTAAATGTAAAACATAATTACAACAATTAACTTATTTATATATAGTTAATAAAAATCTACATAATTATACAAAATATATAGAATTAGTTTTGGTATATACAAATAAATTAATTTTTCGTACACAAATTACATAATTTGTATACAGATTTGTTGAAAGTTCGATTTTATAGAATAAATATTATTAGTGTTAGTAGTAGTGTTAGTATAAGTGTTAGTTTGCAGTACTAATAGAAAGTAATAGAGAAAATATTTTTAAATATACTTTAATTGGCTTTTTTTTTGTTGCTATTAAAATATCATATCTAAGATATTACTAATTTTAAATTGCATTGTTGGATTAACATAATATAACTGATAAAAAAGAAAATAAAATACCATTTAAGACATACCTTTTATATTTTTAATAGTACATACTATGAAACAATGTATGTATTTGTTAAAAGCGATTTGTGATTCATATACCTTCAGTTAAAATTTGGAATTTTTTTGCTATATTAGAATACTATAAACTAAAATTGTTAGAAATTGTGATAAAGAAAAAAATTTTCAACAATGGCAAGAGAAAAAAAATTCCACCTCATCTTCCGAAATCCCACTTCAATTTTTTTTCTCTTCATTAAAGAATATACGAAATCTAGATGATAAACAAACAATTTTCAAAAATTAAGACTTACAATTTAAGGAAAGAAAAATGTATTTTTGGAATGTAGATTTTATAATTTTGCTTTTTACTAATTTAAATGAATAATAATAGCATTCACTTCACAATTATTATACCAACTAAACAAACCTTTTTTTTTACCGTAAATGTACACAATTTGAAATATTATTTATCTATGTATATCTATATAAGAAATATTTTGATTGGATTAATATTTTAAAAATATCGTCTAAATAATTTATAATGAAAAATATTGTAGAAATTATCATCAATAAAAAATACTGTATAAATTCGAATAAACTATTAAAACATAAGAGGCGAACCAAGGACATGGAAGTTGCTCAAACTTTCAAAAATTATAGATGAATGATAACAGGCGTGTTATAGGTAATACTTTAAAATCAGTTTGAAGCCAAATATCGCTGCTACAAATTTTCATTGACCAGATTATATAATAATAAATCTATACTCGTCTATTGTAACAACGTGTTTCATACTGCAAATTACTGACGCGGTATTAAAATTCCATTATTTTTGTGCTGTTATGAATATTATAAAATTCGAGTAATTGTACATAACTGTACGTAATTACATTTTACATATACAAATGTACGCAATATCAATGATATAATTTGTATATTATTTTTTGAATTTTATAATTTTTTCTTTACATTTTTTTCTTTTGTTTTCATAATACCGCATTTCATATTAATTAATATGCATTAGAATAAAAGGAATGTATTTACGTACAATATTTAAATTTCACTAAAACAAAAAAAAAACAAGAAAAATACAGAATAATTGGAAGAGTAATAAAGCGCCTTACTATGTACGTACTAACTATTAAAAATTCAATTATTTAATATGTAAAACTAGATAAAATTAAAAACATAAAATGTTCCATACTTTTAATTATAGATAGGGTATAGAAGCAGGGAACACTTTTTTTTTTAAATAGAAAATGAAAAACACGTTAATTTGAGGTTCAATTAAATTTTCTTCCGTCATTTCAAAAAATGGCAATAATATTTTTGTTTGCGTATATATTGTTTCATTTTCATTAAGGAACAAAAAAAAAAACAAGCAGAACAAATAAAATTTTTTTTTTAAATAAATTATTATTCACTCAATCAATCCAATTTAAATGGCGTCAGAATGACCTCAAAATATGAACTTAAAACAAAACGAAAAAGAAAAAAAAAATTATATTAAAAGTACATCAGAGTGTATATAAAATGCATGTATGTATGCATATATGTATATAAGTAAGTATTTGTTTTTTAAATTAAAGAAGAAATTAACTTAAAGAAAACAATAAAATTTTGTGTTTTAATAACAAAAGAATTCCTCTTTTCTTATTTTTTTTTGGTTTTCATAGATAGATTAAATTAATTGTTCAGTTTCAAAATAAGAATAAAATTCAAAATATGTAGTTTCCCCGAAAAAATGTTCTTATACATACATATGTACTGTTGTATAGACGGTATGTACATATATGTATGTATAAATGTAGGTATGTAAAATTTTAACATACTTAATTTATGGGTGAATAAAAACGCGACAATTTATTTTATTCGTAAGTGAAATACAAAAGAGACAAAAATTTTATATTTTTTATTCGTTTCCATTTTTTTGTTCTTTAATTGATTTTCTAGGAGCAAAGTTCTGTTATAATCCGTTATAATCTATAAAACACGTGATAATTGTATTTGTTTTGAGGGTTTTAGTGTTCTTATTTTAATTTTCTAGCTTTGTCTCATAATTTCTAAATAACATACATACATACGTCATTTTCGTACATAGTTATCAAATAAAAGGCCAACGAAAGATTTTGTAGTATATTCCTGTGGCAGCAATATAAGAAACCCATAATTATGAAACATGCATATTGTAGTTCTTACCGATGCAAAAATAAAGATTGGTTTTTAATAATCCTGTTGGAAATCCTGTTGGAATAAATATATTGTCTGAGTTTTGTAAGATGACGTCAACCGCTTCGATAATCCGCCACGAAAAATCAAATTTTTCTGTAAGAATATGTAGGTATCTATATACATATACATACGAATGAAGGACATACATATATGGTTATTTGTAATGAAGTTCTACTTTTAATTTGTTTTAATGCGTAAACCCTTTTAGAGTAGTAGTTCCAGTTATATTAAAAAATATGTAATATCACAATTTAATTGTTCATTTTCGTCTTAATTAGAAATGTCTTGTTTTCTTCTGTGTATAAATATCTACATACATTATATACAGTGCATACTCAAATATTTAAAACCTTACATAACCATTTACTTGCTTTTAATCTGGCGAACCGGTGTAAATCTAAACCAAATAAGTGATAAATTTTCGATTGAAATAAATAAATTTCATATTATTAATATGAAACATCACAATACAAAATAACAATGTATATAATGTACATACATACATAGATTCATTCGGCTTTGATTTTAAATTTATTTTAATTTACTTTAAATTACATAAAATTTTCAATACGCCACGTTGTTTAAAATATTTTCATATACATGCATATGTACAGATATTAAAGAACGTCATCAAAATCATTACCAATACATTTAGGATTTCCAATATATTTTTCAAAATTCTGTGGTTTTATTGGAAAACATGCCAAGATTAAAAGTCTTGCTTCGAATGAATTCAATTCGAAGTTAAGATTTTACATTAAAAAAAAAATTGAACTATTCCAAATTGGAGCCCATCCCGATATATAATTTCGGATCTAACTGCGGCATTAACCAAAATTTAATTCCTGTTATATATTTTACTTTATAAAATTCAGAACTAAAATCAAATTAAGAAACAATAAGCGCGATTTATATATTTTTCCCTTGTAATCACAGAAATTTTTATAAAGCGTGTTTACATAATACGTATTATGATATTTCATTAAGAAATAATGTACACATGGGTGTATGTGCGCACATTCATATTAGTATTTAATTGATCTTAATTGATTCAGCATTGATTCATACAGTTTTTTTGTTGTTTTTTTTTTTTGTTACAGTCAATTAAATTTTCGATACCAATTGAATTTATAAAGTGGAAGAATAAGAAAAAAAAAGTATATACATACATATAAAGATTTATGTTTAAAAATCTAAAATAATATATTTAAAAATCTAAATCTTATTAGTATAAAAATTTAAAACAATATTATTTACAGTTCTGTACCAGTATGATATGAGCTTATGGTTTCTAATGGCCTTCAGTTTTACTTATAGCCTTAAATAAAACTTGATATAGTGAACAACAAAGTTTATTAATATTTTGGGTGGTTTAACTACGGTTAAGTCAGGGTTTTCTAGTCTTTAATAAAAAATTCAAAGCCAAGAAAATAATATAAGTATGGGTTCATTCACCTAAAAGGCATTCAGGCGAAGTATAGTCGTCAATTTGTATATAGACTATATTAAGCGGGTTAAGTTTTAGACGTCAAATTGAACTTTTTTTAACTTTGATAATATTATGCCACTTAAAAAAAATATACGTGTTTGATTTTTTTCATCAATCTTGTAAATAACAATATCGTTTGCAACTCTTAGTTACTTTACCTATACTCATAGTTTTGTTTTGCACTCTTGAGTAAATTTTTGTGATTACAAATATCATCGTACACCTATAATTGTTTGAACAACCTACATATATGAAATTTCTTGTTATTATTCTTAACTTTTATTCAAATAAACATATTTATTTTATTAAATTTTTTTTTATGTTAAAATTTATATTTTGTCTGTTGTTTATTAAACTCTTTAATTTTATTGAAGTAGTTAGTTTTCATCAAATGATTTGAAAGGATCAAAAGTCAAAACAAAAAAAAAATAACTAAAATTCTTTTATTAAATAATATGAATGAGAAGTAGCTAAGTATATGTACTCGTAAATGAAATTGAAAGTTTAATATTGACTTTATCGAAGTAAATTGTGTTGAATGATATGACTAATTTAATTGTTTAGTTTATGTCTTTGAAAAAATAAAATTACAGGTTACACTTTAAAAGAGGTTATGATCTGAAATACCATCTATATAGATGGTATTAATTTGTTGGTACTTTGTTTTGTATAGGAAAATCAATGTGTAATTGTAGCACTGCAATTTAGCTGATTGAGATTTGTACTTATAGTTTAATTTTAAGTGAAAAATTTCAATTTTAATATTGATACGTATGCGCTAATAAGATTTTGATTCTTAAATTCGATGGTAATTAAACAATAGATTTTAGTCATAAACTGTTATACACATATTTCATTATTTGAAAAGACAATCATAATGAACTGCGAATAATAATTATAGAAGCAAATTTTCCGAATAGTATTGAGTTCCATAATGCCGTAGAACGTTTTTAAATTTTTTAATTCAGTGCGCTAAAGGTGGAACTTCATGTTTAATTTAAATTAAACTCAAAAATGCACTTCTGTATTATGGAAATTTAATAAATTTTTTAAATATACCTTTCTTCAAAATTTTTGCAACAATTTAAAGCTGATTTATTATAGCTTAACAAATAAATACATAGAATTTTAAGAAAAAAAATTTTTACTACCTCGAAAAAATCGACGTAAACTATACAGTCGTTAAATGCATCATAATATTTTTTTTATAAAACTGTAATAAAGTTTTTGTTGGTCTGGTTTTTTCAATTAATTTCTATATTTATAGAAACAGATTTTCTTTTAAAGAAACGAAGAACGTTTTCTTGCTGCAGACAATAATGCCTTCCAAAACAGCAATTTGTATATTTCTTAAAATTTAAAGAAAAAACAAAATGTAAAATAAAAGTAAGAGATAGTAAAAAAAATTTTTAAAAAGTAGGTAAGTTGAATAAAAAAGAAAAGCCTTGAAAAACAATAAGTTACCAAAAAAGAAAAGCAAAACAAACTTTTAAAATGAAAAACAAAAAGTTCTTTTTAATATGACAAAAGCGAAAAAAAAGCAAAAACTTCCATCACTGGCGGGGAAATACACAAACCTATCAGCTGGTATAAATTTTTTTTCAAAATGTTTTCTTTTGCTGATCCCTATTGCTTTTGGCAAGAGAATTGCCAAATATTTTTCTATTGTAATGTTTTTAAAAAATAAAGTGTTAGATATTTCATTTTGGGGGAATGGTAAATTTAAAACCTCTAACATGGAACTTAATAATCATTGCCAAAATATATTTCTGTTTAAGAACGTCATTAATTTTAGATTTTAGTATTAAGCATGATATAGTTATAATACCCAAAATAATTCAATTAACAGTAGTTAAAATAATGATTCTAATTTCAATAGGATAAATAAGTCGATTCAAAATAATTGAAATTGGTCGAAACGAGGGAAATGGAAACATTTATTTATTTAAGCTAAATCAGCACATATTTGAAATTAATCTGGTAACACAATTCCATGTTTATATAAAATAAAATTGATAAGTAGAAAAAAAACGAATTAAAGAAAAATCGTGACTTTGAAGGCATTAAAAATAGTTTTGGAAGAAAAATAAAAAAAATTTTTTTTTTTTTTTTAAAACATTAAGAAAAAACACAAAAGAAAATTTTTTGCATTAGCGGAAGAGACAACATATTGAAACAATGGCAATTTTTGTTTTATTTTTAAGATGTGGTTTTTTATTCACAAAATTTTATTGAGGTTATGTTGCGATGAAAGAAAAAGGAAAAACAAAACGGAATCCAAGAAAAATTAAAAGAAAAGTATACATTTATACTATTTTGCATAATCAGTTGTTAATTACCGTTGATAATGTAAAAGATTACAATCCTAGTAAAAATAATCTTCAAAATCCTATATAACTGAGATCATTAAGACACGAAAAATTTACATTTTCTGATTTCAATTTTAATTCCTTTATCATTCACAAACTTTAGTGTAAAATGAAATTTAAATTGAATTTGAATTAAGTTGGGAATCATTGAAAATTGTGTCTTCATAAAGATTTTTCTTATAATATAAAATAAATTAATTAACATGCACATATGATACAATTTCAATAAATTTGAATTTATCATTTCTTCAAGAATTTTAAGGAAATCATTTGGAAATTTTTTATTTATTTTATTACTTTGCAATCATAGATACATGAATGTTATTTAATTGAAGAAAACACGATTAAATTAAAATCCATGAAACTTAAGAGTATAGTTTGACTTCAAAATTTTTACTCATAAGAAACATATTTCCGTGCTTAATAATCTAAAAAATGTGAATTTTGAATTGAATTTTGATTGAAAATTCTCCTACTAACAAAATTTATAAGAAAACGTTTATAAATTTGAAATTTTATTGTGGTTAAGAAACTTATGCTTAAACATTAAACCTGCATGACGTTTTTGCAATTTTTTAAACATAAAATTAATATTTTTGTAATACTCTAATAGAAAATATCATATAGAAAGCCTTCTACTTTTAAATTCAAAATGGTTGATATAGCCATTATTTAAAGCCCTGCTTTTTTAAGTGCAACAGATTTAATCACATTCAATTTTCCAAATAGATCAGTTTATTAAATTCAAAATTAAGTTATAATTATTAAAGTTTATTTCCATTTTATTTCTAAATTGATCATTAGATAGATATAAATTATCATAATTAAATTTTAAAATATTATTTTCAATTAAATTTAACTAAAAATCACGATAATTCAATTAACATAATTTTCATCTCAATTTATTTTCTTATATAGTGACAATTTAGTAATATTTATTCAATTTCAATAGAATCGTATGGTATACTCAAAATCACCTATCTTCATAATCATTCATAAAATATAAAACTTGGAGAAATATATTAATAATATTGTATACATACATGTACATATATGCAAAATTTAACTGTTATTGTACCTGATCTTTTTCTTATAAACCATTCAAATTATAGTAATTCTATAGGTAATCAAAATAATTGAAAAATAGCAAAAGAAAAAATCATTTTTATTTTATAGATATTTTTATTTCCCTAGTTAAATATTCACCTACAATATTAATATACTTGCACATATGTATGTATATAATAACTTTATGCAAGTAATTTGAAACTATATGTTTTTGTAACTATTATCGTTTAACTATTATTATAATGTTGGTAATGTTGGAATACTATTTATATGCCAAGTATGTTGTTAATTTATATAAAGTACATACATATATGTATATGTATATAAAAACAAAAGTGGAAGAAAAATAAAATTAACTATTTTTCCTGTCTATACCTTGTCTAAAGAGCTAAAAGATTTGGAGAAGGCGAGAGTAAATAGTGGTGGTATTGTTGCGGTGATGGAAAATTAACAATAGCTTATATTATAAATGCTTTTATAAGTACATAAATATTATGTACGTATACAAAATAATAAAAAAAATAATTCACCTACGTCATATTTTCTTAAACACACTTTATAATGTGCTATGCAACGAATTTTTATAGTTAAATTGATTTTATTTTAGGTTTTCATAGATTATAAGTACCTATCAGGCAAACTTGTCAATTTATTTTTGGAATGCCGATCCTTTATTTTTTTCTACCTTGTTTAATTTTTTTTTTTTGTTTTTGAATTTTGTCATTGTAATTTATCGTGTTTTAATACATATCACATATTAAAACAATATTAAATAAAGTTGGGTCAAACCAATGGTTTGTATTGTAGCACTTTTCCCTTCAACAAGTGAAAATTCTGCTTTTAAATACAGTCTATGTATACCTATCACACTATTAAAATTATTTTCATTCATATACAAAACTCTTTCTAGGATTGCATATATTTAGGATGAACGATTTATGCAGTCTTTGAAATAAAGCAAAAATTAATATAAAAAGGGGTTAACATAATGCTCGATTTTAAGGGTTAATTGTGTGAGTTAAGAAAAATAATTATATTTTTTAATTTCATGGAATTTACCGTTAGCTTTTTGCGTTTATAGAAATTTGGAAAAGCTTGCGGTTTCGGAAATATAAGGTGTCAAAAATTCAAATTTTACGAATTTCAAGAGGTGATAACTTGAGAGGGGGTGGAGATGGAAAAAAATTTTCTTCTAACAAAATGAACTACTTGTTAATGTCTAAAAGCCCCTAAAATTTCAAGCTTGTACAGGCTGGGGTCTAGAAGAAAAACGACATCAAAAATTTGGAAAAAAAGGACTTTAGATAACGGTAAATTTGAACGGCCATTTTGTTTTTCTAAAGTTTAACTATAGTATACCGCGGTAGGGGAAGCAAGCTACTGCCTTTCTGCGTTTGCAAAATTTCAAAAATGCTTATGGTTTCATTGCAACAAATAGTTAAAATAGGCCGTTTTTAGTGCTTTGGGGGGGTATAACTTCTAGAGGGGGGGAGATAGGTAAAAATTTTGTTCTACGGAAGTAAGTTTCTAGTAAAGATCTATGTACATATAAAATTTCAGCTTCCTATCTTCAAGGGTGTAGAAGTTTTGTAAACAAAAAAAGTGTCCACGGACGGACGGACGGACGGACGGACGGACGGACAGAGTGAAACTAATAAGCACTTTTTTCAAAAAATTTTTTGGAAAAGTGCTAAAAATGATACTGAAAGTACCTATAACTAACATATAATTTCAGTAGCTAAAATTCATATGTAACAATATGTAACAGTGCTATTATATGTTAGGAAGCTATATTGCAACAAATTGCAATATATGTATATATAGCTAAATTAAAATTAATAAAAGTAGGTAATGTTGGTAATACACGATTTTTCAATGTAAAAGAAAAAAATTATTATTATACCAATTTGTAATTTTCTTGCAAGTCTTAAAAAATTAGGTGACATCTAATATTTAATTAAATTAAAACTTTAATTAATTTTATTTAACAAATTATTGCAGGTCTTTATAAGTTTTTATATAATTATATAACGTATGTATGTACATTGTTATTTTATAATATTTTAGAGTATTTTGTTCATGTTACTTTGCTATTACTTTATATTCATTAAAAAAATTTATAATACAATAAAATTTTCCTAGAATTTCAACAAAAACATTCTATTCTTTGTTAGGGTCATAATGACAGATTTAGAGCGTGTTATGTCATCATAAAACCTAAACCTAAAACTTCTTTTTGATTTTTGGAATTTCGATTTAAAAAAAATTTAAGCGAAATTTTAGCTTAATTAAATCTATTTATTGGATAAGCATAAATTTATAATTTTTTGAGAATATTCCGGATTTTGTTAGTTTTCAAATAAAAAGCTTGCTATTTAAATTTAAATTTATAGCAAAATTACAATCATTTATTTCCAACTTACTAAAATAGGTTATGTACTGTATCTATGCAGTAAGAAGAGTTTAAAAATTTAAAATAATATACCGATAGATTTTATTATATGCAAACTAAACTACAAACACTTTAATACACTTTAATATATGAATGCACTTCTCCCAATATCTTTATACTATAATAAGCATTTTTAATACAGCTTAATATTATAATACATATAAGCGTTTTGTTTACTGTACTCGTACTCAAATCAAAATCAAATTGAATATTTAAATATGATAAATATTTATGTATTTAATTTGAATATTAAACTGAAATCAAAAACCAAATTATAAATTGAAAGTAGCAATTCAAGTTAAAAATTATTTAAATATTATATTTTAGCAATTTGCATAATATAGTTAAGAGGAATGAATTTGAATGATTATTTGAGAAAATTATATTATTATTGCATTCGAAATCATTTGAAAGAATAATCGTTTTACTAAAAAAATTTTTAAAATGTTTTTTGGGTTAAACAAAAATTTAAAAAAATTTTGGTTTTAAATTAATTTGAAAGAACATTTATTTTTACAATACAGCTCCAGTATAATTTTTTATTACATTAAATTGGAAATTATTATGTAAATTAGAAGCAGCAGCGTTTAATAGAAACTAAAAGCTGATATTGCATAAGTTAAAGCAAAAGCCAAAATTGATAATTAAAGCAAAAGCCAAAAGAAAAATTGTCAGCCAAGTTAGCACAAGAAATTTAGAACTAAGCGGAAAAACATAAACTTTCCCATAACAGAAATTGAAGCAGAATCAAAAAAATAATATTTTCAATACATTGTAAGTATTTATAATGGTACAGCACAAGTATAAAAATTCTCTTATCTAAAAAATTTAATAGATTTTTCTTTTTGTTTTTTAAATACTAGTTAGGAATTCAGCAAAAGCACATTAGACTCTTCATTGAAAATTAATTTCTACATGTGTATATGATGTAAAAAATAAAAAAAATAAAAAACAGAAGCGTTTAATTTCTTATTTTATAAAAGCGTAATTTTCCCTATAAAATTAAAAAGTAAGCGTTTTATGATCTAGCTCTAAGAATATTGTAATTTTTTTTTGACAAACCTTAAACCTTAAAACATATTAACACATTTAATACGGGAATGCTATTTGTTCGCATTGTAAGCAAAAGCATATTATATATATAGTATTGCATAAGCCAAAGCATATAAAAAATTAATGTGCCTAAAAATAAAATTCTACATCACATTGTTTTTAAAACCTAGCGAATATAATTTCTAATCATTTAAATTATAGATTTACACTACTCGAGGTTAGAATGTGCAAATTAAGCGTTCTAATATAAAGGCGAGTTGTAACAAGATAATACGATAGCGGTTCAGTAGTAAAAATGCGATTTCTTAAAAAGCAAGCAATCTTTAGAAAATAGATTCAAAGCAAAGCAAATGTAACTGAAAATTATAATTAAAATTGGCCAATTCAATATTACAATAAAGTAAAATAATTTTTATACACAAAAGTTATTATGGCGTTAGATTTGATAAGCGTAACTCAATATTTTTAATATGCTCACGTATTTTTAAGCACGTGCATATGTGACTACTTTGTATATTTTAAAATATTATTAATAACATATAATTTATGCAATTTTATTAATTTTTAATTTGATTAATTTTAAAAGCTTTTACTGCAGTGCAATTATAAACATATATATAATTTGATAACAATAAGCGTTTAAGACAAAGTGTTTTATAATATGTATTTAATTCCTAAAGCAAAGAGAAGTGATTGCAATGCAATTTGCACCATTAAAAAACTAGGAAAATATTGGTCGAGCCACTAAAAACATCAATATGTAAAGCATACTCTGCAATTGCCCAACTTATAAAATAATACAAGTTCTAATAAATAAGTCCCCTACAGAGTTGTTTCTTTCCATCAAGCACCTAGTAAAACGGACTTTCCACCTAGCAAAGCGGACAAAATTTATATTTTGCAGGTTTCTTCAATACCTTTTCGAGGTACACAATACCTGCATTCTCTGCAAGATTCTTAGGTCACGCAAATTCCATTTACGATAATGTCCCAGAAGAACACGGAACATTTTCATAATGACATCCTAAAGAACTGTTCTGCAAAGCATAAAATTTTCAATTGTGGAGAAAAATTTACAATTGCGGCGGCTCTCCAAGCTGAGTGTAGCTTATAAGTATATTTATAACCCTTAGATCTAACGTACATATATGACTCAAAATTTGAATTTCTTTTTTAAAATTCATTTGATTAAAAACAATTAAAACCCAAGTAATTAGTGAGATTGCCATGTGATTGTATTTATTTTAAAACGAAAGTTGAAATTTTGTAAAATATTAAAAAAATTAAAAAAATATAATTTAAATAAATTAAAATGTAAAGAAACAGTATAACATAAATAAAATTCAACGCTATACACTAAAATACCAACTAAATTAAAAATAATATAAATATTTAAAATGAAAATAAAACTAATAATAAAAGAATATTTAAGAAATTAAATTAAATTAAATTGAACTAAATTAAACTAAAGATATATGTAAATCAAAAAATTGAATGGTATAAGAGAGCAGTAGAAGACCTAGAATTATTTTTGTTAGAAAAATTAACATAATTTTTAAAACAAAGTTTGGTACTTCTTCCTGTCTCTCTTATACCACTGAACTTTTTGTTGAAATAATTAAATACAATAAATAAGAAGTAAACTAAGGTTTTTTACAAATTAATTTACAAAACAAAAATTAACTGAATTTTAACTTAACGTTTCCTGAATAAATATTTCTAAATTTTACATTTATACAGATTTCACAATCGAGTTCAATACTAACCTACATTCACAATATTATGTTATACTAATTTGTGTAAAGTCGAATCTCAATAAGAACTAAACAACTTCCTACAAACTTGAAGAAATATTCTATATATTGCCTTAAGTACAAGTTATTACAGAAATCCAGAGTACGATAAATAGTTCTACCATTTAGTAGAATAAAGTATAAAAAATATAAAAGTAATAGACAAAATTTTTTACAATTGCCATCTACTGCCGAAATGATACGGCGAATATCGGTAACTAGAACTACTAAACGTATTACTATTATTAGCTGCAGCAGCAGCGGCAGCAGCAGCCGCTGCAGCTGCATGACTAACAAATGGTGTACTATGATGGAACATATGATCGAATGCTGAGCTAAATGCCGAAGAACGTGGTGGCGTTTGATGATAACCAAACATCGATGTTGGTGAATTATATGTTCCTATACTACCTGTACTTGGATTTGAACTTAACGGTGAACCAGATGTATTTAATGTCGTTGTACTGTTGTTGGTGTTATTACATAAAGAATTACCTAAATTTATATGATTAGAACTATTTAAATTTGGATTAAAATTAAAATTATTGCTAAATGCTGATGATGTATTATTACTAGAATTATTAATACTATTATTACTACTGTAATGTAAATTATGTAATGCAACAGCTGCATTAACAGCAACAGTAGCAGCATTAACAGCCGTTACATTATTATTACAACTACTTATACCATTGCCACCAATTGAATTATTGTGACTATTATTAAGATTATTATAAGAATTTCCGCCACAAATATTAAAACCCAAAGTAGCACCACCATAATTATTTGCAGTATTAGATGAAGGAGAAGCTGATGTAATTGGATTAAAAGCTGTAACAAAATTTGATATTGGATCAATAATATTACTAATATTACCACTAATACTACTATTATTTCCTGAATTAGGTGGGATTTCAACATCAGTATTATTCGTTGATGTAGAAATATTTTCACTATTTGTATTTTGGGAACTTTTAGTAGAACGTGAATTGTTTTTATTTTCATTTCTCACATTACTTGAAACTGTTAATGATGATTCTATTTCATTTTTGATAGTTGCTAAAGAATTTTTGATTGCTTTTGAACTATGTAATGATACTTTATCTGTTTGTGTTTGTGTTTGTGAGCTATCTAATGTGGATGTAATATTAACATCACCATCAACATTTGTGGTTGTTGATGGTAAAATGTCTGAGTATTGTTCATCTAAATGTGTTTTTATAATGTGCATTAATTCATCATTAAAATTTAAACTATCACTATTATTTAAACTTTCACCAGAGCTATTGTTATTATTATTATTGTTATTTAATGTGCTATCATTGTTATTTGTTAATAATAATGTTGTGCAATTATCAAAATTTTGTTTAATTTTTATAACAATTTTTGTTAGTAAAGCTGGAACATTCTTATAAAGAATATCCAATAGCTTACCGGTTGTAAATAAAACAATTGCTTTTAAACATGAATATTCAGCTGAATCAACATGTAATGCTTTTAATTTTTCAACTTGTTCTTGAAATATTCTAATATGATCCATAAATGCTACAACACGATCGGCAGCCATTGGTGATGCATGTAAACCAGCTGCAGCTAATAATGGTGCTACATGTAATGGCATTGAACATTGTGATGCATTTAATACAAATAATTCTGACCATACTAAACGTAATAGCGCTACTTGATCGGTTACTTGTAATTCTGGAAAAAATGGTATATTTTTTGCCCATTCGACTGCCGAAAATAATAACCTAGCCGCTAATTCACATATATTATCAATACCCATTATATTATTTGGTTGCATACATTGACCATAACGTGATGTTGGATATGGTTCAGCTCTTAATAATAATGATATATAGGAACTTAAATATGAATGACCATTAAAACTCATTGGATCACCATTTGCTAATTGATATTGACCGTGCATTAAACCAGTTTGTGTTGGTGGTACACGTCCACGCTGAACAGCTGAAAAGAAAAAAGAAAATTAAAAAACTTAGAGTTTATGGCAAATTTCGTATTGCTCTAAATTAAATTTTAAATTAAATTAAATGTAATAATCAAACATTCTTAAATTACACACGTACAAGTCAAATTATAAAACAGAAAAAATAATTGTTATTAACTAGGACAAATCAGAAAAATAATTTGATTGATAAGTTAATCAAATACAAATTCGCTTAGATTTCAGAATATTTATTAAATTTTTCTTTTTATCAGAACAAACTGCAAATGTAATAACAAAACTTGACGTAAATAAATGACATGATTGATTATTGCAGTACTTTAAAAGCATAAACTATTGAGTATTATAGTGCTAGCGTTTAACTGTACATATGTATGTATACATATGTGCATTAAATAGTTGTGCTATTAATTTTATGCTGAGCTCCCTTATATATAAACAGTAAGGGACCTCGAAAAATATATTTATGTATTGTAATCATATTACTTAATATCATATTATAATGATTCAAACCTTTTTTGAAATAAATATAATACATTTTGTTAATACATAAGTCGTTTAGTTTGCTTATATGTATTTGATTAAAATGCAGTGTAATTCGCCGAAATATGTCACCCCGAATAAGTTAATTAAAAGTATTATTTACGATCATTTCTTTCGATAAGGAAGTACGCATTAAATTTGGATGGTATTTTCAAGATCAATTTGTAGAGAAATTATTTATTTTATTAAAGAGACAACTTGGCCGAAAACTAAAGGTTTATGCTTAAATTTAAGGTAATATTTATTATGAGAAAATTTCGAAAAACGTTTGCCTTTTGTAGTGAAATAGTACAGGAGATTATTCTGGGTTATTTTGGGGAGTGAATTACTAAGCGATAGCTATTTTATCGTAAAAATTCAGATGTTATTATTATAGACACAAACCAATTAGTACTGACTTCGGTCTATAATTAAATTAATTTTGAAAATTTTTACAGTAAATTTTTATATCACTTAAGCATTTTCTTAAAATAACTCCAATTATTTAGTACGGCGAATTATTTATTTGTTATTTCGCAAACAATTTTCTAATAAATTATAGTGTATGTATGAAAACATTTTTTTTTTTGTTAGTTATTCAGAACTGTAATATTTATATCTAAAGACACAAAGTTTTTCACATTTTAAAATCCTTAAAAATATTGAATTGATTTGCAAGAACCCTTTACAAAAAATAAGTTCGAAAATTAAACACAAATCAAATGTGAATTAAGAAAATAATTTAACTTACATTTATACTGTACTTTAATATTGCTTATAATTTCTAAACGCTTATAATTTTTGAACTTTAAATTGAAATGAATAAATCATTGATCATTACGAATTTTGAAGTCATTTGTCAATCAATTCAATTTTGACTTATTTGAAAATATTTTTATTTCCTTTTGATATTTTTCTATTTATTTTTAGCTTAATAGTTATCTGTATTTGGTATTTCTGGAAGAATTATATTCACGCTTTTAATCCAGGTCATTAGATCTAACAGTTTAAAAATATTAAAGTTAATGTTTCTAGATAATTCTTAAAATTTTACTCATTCAAGTACAAATATATTTTATTTATTTCATAAAAATGTATGAATTGTGCTTAAAAACTATAAAATTAGTAAGTAATTAAAATTTATAGTTCCCAACAAGTTCCTATGAAATCATTATTTAATAATAACAATTCAATTATAATTTTTATTGATCTAAAATATTTATAATAAATTGAGTGTAAAATATTTCAATAAAAGTTTGTTACGAAATTGTACTTATATTATTAATTTGCTTTATATTTTACTTATTTTTGCCGCGTTAATTAATTATAAAAATATTGGTTTTATCAAGGAACTTTTGTGTTATTTTTTCAAACTTTAATATCAATAAATAAAAAATATTTTACCGACTCATTAATCTCTTTAAATAAGTTAATTTGATTGAAATTACTAGTGTTTTTCAATCTGGTTTTTGTTTAATTGGAAATTCGAAAATGATAATTTTTGATCATCAAATGATTCTGCAATAGGGATATAACGTAAAAAATGCTTTGTATAACATAAAAATATCTACAAAATGCTTTCTTTCTCACAAATTTTATGTTTTATCAGGTTTTAATTAGAAAAAATAAATCACGAATTCTATATCCGAGTTAATAGTCAAGGCATATTACTTAAGTAGAGAATTTTACACAAAAATTAAAAATATTAGCAAACTGCAAATTAGTTACCCTTTTGTTTTTAAATATGTGAAAGCAATTAATTAAAATAATTATAGTGATTTAAGCTAAAGTATCCACATATTTATGTAAATATAGGATTAATTACTTCACGTGCGTCTAACCAGTTTTGTTAGTTGTTTTTATATATTTGCATAACAATTCAATTAAGACCTAAGCTAATTGTAGCGCTATGATATATATGTAAGCAATAATAATCAATTTAATAAGTTTGATTGCATATTATTTTGAATCAAATATAAACCATTATTTTAAATAATGTTAAATATAAAATTAGTTTTGAAGTAGTTTACATGTAAATTTGTGCTTGTTACACTTGTTAAGAAATATTAAAACAAAAATTTTTATCAGTTTAACATTCCCGTATGTAGTATATGAAAATATAGAATTCTCATTAAATATTTTTCTAATAATATTAACTGTATATTATACAGGATCTATACATATTCAATAATTTTATATAATGTTCGTTACCTATAATTGTTGAACTTTTTATATTTAAATAACATTAGGTACCATTTTTTTAGTTTTAATAACAGAAATTGAAAAAAACTGAAACATCTAAATTAGAATGTTCTTAAATTCTATGACTTACTCGTAATAGAAAACAGAAAAATGATCTAAAAACCCCTTTTTTTAGGGTGCGAACATGTTTTTTACGTGATTAAGAGTTCTAATATGTTTTCACCTATATTCGAGTTTTAAATTAATATCAAAATTTATTAATATTGTGTGTATAATAAACCAAGCGTTTGAGATATAAAATTATGTGTAAGTGGGTATTATATAAAATAAATGCTCATAACAGAAAATGAAAAGGGGAATATAAAAAAAGTAGTAATAAATGAGAAAAAAAACAAGAAAAACGGCAAGAACATTATTGAAAAAAAAATTTTTAAAAAAAGGTCACGACACAAATGAACCAGCACATCTGAAGAGTCGAATTTGAGTTCTGAAGAGTTGGTATAATAAAATAATTTATCTTAAGATATTTTTTTTTGTTTTTTGTCTTTCTTTTCAATTTTAATTTTGTTTTACTTTGTAAATTTTTTCCTTTTTTTTATTTTTTTTTTAGCGCTCTCAACTCCTAAACTGTTTGATCCGCTCAAGCTGAGATGTGATGCTGTGTTTAACCTCTTAAATTTATTTTATGCTAAAATAAATTTTTAAGTGTGTGTTTGTGTTAAATTTGCTCTTTTTACATTGTGTTCGGAGTAAAATATAAAAACAAAATGAAAAAAAAACAATAAAACATTTAGGGCGCGTGCCAAAGCATCCATAATTATTTTATGGCTATTGTTGGATTAAAAAATTATTTTTTCTCTATTTTTAAGTTGAAATTTTCTTTGTTTTTTCTTTGCTGTTAAAATTTTATTTCCGGATTTTATTATTTTTTTTTTGTTTTATGTTTTACTGACATAAGAAATAATTCGTAGCAAAACGGATAATTTATGAGATATTTTCCGACACCATATACATATGTATGTATTTAGTGTGTGAGTGTGATGTTACGTATTAATGAAGGAAGGATTAGGATAGAAAGAGTTATGAGGTAAGCCGGAAGAAATAATTTTAAGAAAATAAGCCGTGTAAATTGAAGGAGCAAAAAAAATTAAATATCGTGATTAAGTGGTAATAATTAAGTAATATGCAAATTAATGTTAAGGGTTATAACTAAAGCATGATTAGTATGAATTGATTTATTTCCATGTTTTTGCTTCCGTTTTAACACATTTTAAAATTGTATAACAAATTTTCAGCATATAAATATTAAAGTATATAAATATGAAATTTAGGAAATCATATGAAGAAAAAGTAAAGGGTCCCATGTAAAATAATAGAGAAACGCCAAAAACTGTAAGTTTTTCTTTAAAAAGAAGTAAATAATTAAATTATTATTTTGAATTCTCTAAATAATATTTTGTGTATTTATGTACACAACATGTCGATTTTTATTTCTTTTTTATAGTAAATTAGATTATAATTTAATTTTTGGCTAGTGTACATACAAATTTTATCGAAAGTGCTGATAAAATTTAAAAAAAAAATTTATTTTAGTAGTGTGCACAGTTTTTGCAAAATGATTAATCACATATGTAATGGAATTGAAAAAATATATGTAGATTGGCAGGCAGAATAAAAAAATATTGGTATATACATACAAATATTTGAATATGCCCGACATTCAACCAAAAAATTCAAATTATTCGAATTTTTTATTCATTGAGAACACTGTAAACGAGTGTTTTTTCGTTCTGACAGGAAAGTCACTTCAAATGCCAAATTCATGACAGAAAAGGTGACATAATGTCAGTGTAATTGTTAAAGTTTATTTTTGCAAAAATTAAGAAATATTTTTTTTTATTAATTTATTTTTAAAAAAAAGTAACAGTTGTTTGTGTATGGATTGATATGTGTGTGAATCCAAAAAATCCGATGTGGTCAGCACATAACCGACCGCAATGTGTATTGTCTAGTTAAGTGAAAATGTTACAGAATATTATAAAAATGTCTGTTAAATACTTCTTTCCAATTTTTAGAACATTAGTAAGCTTATAGTTAACATACCTAGAAAAATGTAAAATTGGCTGTTAGTAGAATTTTGCTTTGTGCTACCCGGATTCCCTGAAATACTCGCCAGTTAGTTTCGGTAACAACCAGAACTCAAATATCAAATTTCAAGAAATTCCATCAATTCGTTCCTTAGATATGGTGAAAAATGTAAAATCGGCCAGCAGATCAGTTTTCGAGCTCTGATCTTTCCAAAAATTTATATATTCATTGTTTTAATACGAAGAATTCAAATATTAAATTTCAATGAAATCTTCCAAAATTTAGGAGGTTTCGCGAACGGTCGAGCGAAGCTTATATATGAAATTTCAAGTAAATCGGTTGAATATTTTCTTTAAAATGTTCAAAAATGATATATACAAAAAGTTGATCAATCCATGCCATGGTGGAAATAAATTTACATATAAAATTTCATCAAAATCGGTTCAGAAGAACTTGAGATACACGCGTGCACACACAGACCGACAGACCGACTAGTTGCTAAAAATAGTTTACTTACACTTCCCTACTATGGAGAAGTGCATTCCCACCGAAAACTCGATATGTAAAATTTTTTGCCATCACATAACCTACCTATTGTATACACAATACGGTCGGTAAAAAGTTTGTATACTTTTACTTATTTTCAGTATAAAATTATTTTGTATATACTATTATCGTGTGAACTAGTTTCTTCAGTAAAATTTTTTTGTTTTCGAATTTTAAATTGACAAACAATTTTAATGCTAATAAATTGTTAGTGGAAACCTATTACATTATTGACTTTATGTACTCAAATACATGTATTTATTAAAGTTGTGTAGTTTTTATAATTAATTGTAGTATTAATAACATGTATAGCGGTATACATTTTATTAATTACATGTATTAATAACATGTGGCTTATTGTTAGGTATAAAATTCGAATGATTTTGAAAATTAAACTTATTGTGACCTTAAAAAGCTAAGAAAAAATAAATTTTTTTAAGAAACGACTCAGATATCACCTTTTAGTCTAAGAGTTGTTTTGAGAGATAAACCAATGACTGACAGTGATATTTATTGCGAAATTTTAACCCGAATCATTTGTACGAGTTGATTTGGGTTCCGATCTACAAACATTTCCATAAATACTGCTATTCGGTAGTTATTAGTTTTTCAGTTAAAATCGCGAAATATAGTTATAAAAGGGAATTTCATGAGAAATTTTCGTTTCAAAAATTTTTTGAAACTGTCGAAAAATAAATCTGTTTACGTCATTCTAAATTAATTATGTTTTACATAATAAAATAATTTTCAAAATATTTCTTGTTTTGTATTGCTTTTTTTCAAGTTTTTTCAGTTCAATATCTGGTTTTAATGTCCAGCTTTTATTTATTTTTCTTCATAAAAAAAATGTTATAAAAAATTCTTTAGTCCTTTAGGTCCTTTTTAATAAATTAACTCTTTATACAATACTTCTTTTCTTCAAGAAATTCAATATTCCCATGGATTGAAACATGGGGGAAAAAAATTAAATTAAGGAAAAGATAAACAGACAACTAAAAATTGTTGACCAGTCTTGCCAAAACACATCTTCTTCACCTTTTATTATCAATTGTTAACCCTTTTGTTATCGTAAATCATAACAACTGTATAATATATGCAAGTAATATGTATCTGTATACCTATAAAAATATGTGTTTTCTTTTTTATATAATTTTAAATAATGATTTCTGCACACACATCATTGCAATATATTATAAAAAATTAAAATCCTTGGGAAAAAGATCAAAATTCAGGTAAGCAAATAATTAAAAAATGACCCCTTTCAAAATATATGTATATTATATATGATGACCAAAAGACTGGTTAACTGACCAGTACTGACCACTATAAAAAATAATCCTTATTTTGTTTTTCTCATACGCATTTATCCTTTTTCATACCCATTATGAAATAAATTACAAAATATGTTTTGTAAAGTTCTTTTTTTTTGGCTATGATACTACAGATAGTTTTATTAAAATGCTGTCTTTTTCTTTTTATTACGCAAATGTATTTGTTAACGTATAAGTTTTAAAGAAAATTGTGTTTTTAAAGCCGAAAAAGGATTCATTATATTAATAGTTAAATCCTGTCTATTACTCATTTATTATAACTTTTTTTTATTTTGTCTTTTTTTTTTTTCATTTCAAATTGACATCTGCAAATTTAAAAGAAATTTTTTGGTTAAATAATTTTATTATTCAATCATCAGGATTGTCTTTTATGTAATGTACCGTTTTAACACTTTTTAGTTGTTTGGTTCAAATAAAGGAAAAGAAAAAAGGATTTCTTTTGAAATATTACTTTTCTTTTTTTTATATCTATATCTTTTATAATTTTAATCTATAAACAAACCAGATAAAATCTGATACCTGAATTAATAATTTAAATCCCTTAAAAAAAGTATTTAAAAATTGTCGTTTGCAATAATGTCCTTTAAAGTTATTAAAAAGTAAAAAGGATAAATAATGAAAGGATCATAACACTGTGGTAATTTTTATAATGAATATCCCATCTCCGGTTAATTGTAAATAGAAAATAGCGGTTTCATAAGAGTAAAAAGAAAGTGATCTTTAATATTATTAAAATTGAAAATCGAAGTTGTGAAGTGGCAATGATTTATTTTGTTAATAATTATTGAGAGCAGTTATGTACTATTTGGGGATTTTTCGTTCGCAAATTCAACAGAATCGAGCAAAGTAAAATATTTCTTTCGTGGAAGATACTGTTTTTTAAAATTTAAAAAATTTAAAAAAAATATTTATGTATATCAATGAATCGAGTTTTCAATACGAATTGAACGTGTGTTCGAATTGTACATATTCTTAAATAATACGTATGTTTTATCATTGCATACAAAAAAAATTTACCAGATATTGTATGGGTACCTAAACATGAGTAAGAAAATAATAAAAAATTCAATTCTTCAAAAATAATTTCATTGTATATTGGATTATTTATTGATATTGAGCCGCTTGTCATCAGAACACAAAATAAAAACCTAAGAATACAAAACCCCCATTGGGTAAACCAATGCCAAATATGCCAGTAATTTTTGTAATTTTTTTTTTTTTATGTAATCTAAAAAAATTGAAATATTAAAACTGAACTTCCATTTACAACATAAGATTCTTATATAGAATTATTAATAACAACGGTGTGAAATATGAAAATTTTAGACAATTGGAAATTATTTTAAATATTAAGCAAAAGAACAAGTTCCAAACTTTTTCAAAATTCTTAGTCGAATAAGTAATATGATCAAATATCTTTTATGGTTGAAAAAAATTATATTAGCTAATAAGTGGTAGACGGGGATAACTATAATTTTTTTTTATTTCATTTATTTTACTAAAGAAAAATAAAATAAAGAATAAAAAAATTTAAAAAATGAAGAAGATTTTTATTGAACATAAATTCAATATTAAAAATTCAATTGTATTGAAAAAAATAATAAAAACATTTTTTTAAAATAACAAAAAAAAAAAACGACCAGATCAATTTACCACTCTTTCACCAACAATAATAATAATTTTTCATACAATCACTCCAGGGTACACAAATGCTCTTAAAAACCATTGATTTCAATACCTTTTCTCGAATTTTGTGTTTTTTTTTTGGTTGTTTAGTTTTTTAAACTTTTATTGCTTTTGTACTTGCATTTTTAAAAAAATAAAAGAAATATTACCATTGAAATTATAATTCTTTTATATTGTATATAATTTTTTCTTTTTTGCTTATCATATAATATAAATATGCTATAAATATTGGTATAGAATTTTCCAAAGAAGTCTGCAACAGGTATTGCACATTATATGAAATAAAGAAAAAATTGGAAAATTTACTGCTTAATTGTTTGATTCTTTAAACTTAAAGGTACCTTTCTATATATTGTTATTGTTTTATAGTTGAACTTTGTTTGTGTATAAAGCATACTTTCAAAAATATTATATTTACATTGTTAAATTAAGTGAAAATTATAACTGTATGTATACTCGTATTAAATTATCAATAGACTATATGGTATTCTCAAAACATTTCGAAATAAACCAGATAATTTCAAAGAGTTGTCTAAATTATAAAATAAAAGTTATAAAACTGAATTTGATAGTTAAATTTAATTAATATAAAATTCAAGATAATATTCCTATACTATTTTTAAAGTACTTTATTTTTCGAGAATTATCAAGACTTTCATTGTCGCGTTTTCAAATATCAGTTTTGTATATTACTAACTTTGAGACTATATATTAACACTTGCTATTAAATAGAAAATAATGTCATAACTTGAATTTTAATTGAATTAAAATTCATTATCCTTTTTTTAATAATGGAAGCTACAACCAAAAATAATATATTTTTAATACAATTATAAAAAATTTTGAATGTAATTTAATCAAGAGCATATTTATTTACATGTACATACATACATAGATGCTATTTTTAATTAGAGCGTTGAAACATCAATAATTGAGTAAGATATCTATGATCTTAATTCTCGAAAATAAATAAATTTTTGTCTATTTATATAGCAATGTTATAAATATTTTGATATCTTATGCCTTTCTATTGAAAGATAAAATTATATCATATATGTTTTTTATATCAATATCCTTTTTTTTTCTTGAATAATAACGATGGACAACATAATCACTTAAATCTATTTGATGAGTGTGTTCGATTATAATGTGTTGAATAATATGAAAATAAAAAAAAAATTAATTATAAGAATCTTATACTTTTTATGGTAAATTTAATTATATCTCAAATCTTCTCCTTATTGTAATTTGCAATTTTAAGATTCTCAACCCTTCTTTCTATTTTACTTCTTATACAATATCTCGATTATTTCGTTTTTAAAAGTTAAAGATCCTTTTAAAATCCTTACCAAAATCTTTTTAGAAAAGAAAACATTTTTTCTTTTATATATCCCATTCTGGTATTTGTGGTAATCTATACCTGATGCTATAAGATGTTTATAAGGTTAAATTATAATGCCAACAATAATAATTGCATCTCACAATTTTCTTATAATATGTTTGTTTTTTTTTTCTCCTGATTCTATCCTTTATAATATTCAAGTAAAAACTTTTTTTCAGAAAATTCTTATATCCTTTTTTAAAATTTCTATTTTGATTGTTCTTATTTTTCAATATCTGTATGTAAATAAGCGTCTTTATTTCGAACATTTCTTAAACTTCTTACATGATATCTAAAATTTTTTTTTTGCTGTTTTTTTTTCTTTTCACATCTCCGTTGAATTTTAATTTATACGGTATAGTAGTAGAAGAGTAAGAAAATAATGATTTTGTCTTCTTTCATATGCAAATTAATAAAGGTAACAGTATATTTTTAATTTTTTTTTTTTTTTTTTTTTATTTGTTTATTTAAAGATTTAATAGTTTTTCTTTTGTTAAATTTTATACCTTAAGTGTACCATACATAGATCTACAAGAATAAGCGTATAAACCTTTTGTAATTTTTTGTTTGTAAGAATCTGTAACTAAGAGTAAATGTAAACCTTGAAAATAATATTCACGGTAGAAAGTCTTAAGGGCCTTGCAATATTTTTAATGAATAAAATTTATATTCTAGTAAGTGCTCTATATGTCATCAAAACCGCAATATATAGTGTGAATAATAATGGAAACATTTTTTTTGTAAATTGATATATAATTACGATATTGAAATTATTAAAATAAAAACTTAAAGGAATTCAATTTTAATATGCGAAGACCTTCTTAATTTAAAATAATTTTAAATTCGAAAAAATGAAAATGAATTAGATTTGTAACAGTGAAGTTATAACAGACTAGGCGAAAAATTTTAGCGCTTTTAGAAGGATCACTTAAAAAGACCGAACAATAATATTATAATATATATACTAGTAATATGCAATATAATAATTATATAATATCACTTTTTAAATCAAACAATTAAAAAAAAACAATTTTTTTCTAGTCAGAGTTTGTTTAAAATAAATGTTCCAATAAATAATATTTAAAATTATATACAACATTTATATAAAAAATGAAACACCGACTTGGTATAATACATTTAAATTATTATACAATATAACAAATCAAATGTTATATGTATAACTAACACATGTATACAATGGCAATTAAAATCTTGCGGTTTTAAAAGATAAGAAAAATAGTTAATTAATATGCGTAAGCATTAATGTATAATGTATGTATTCTTAAGATGAACCATATATTGTAATTTACGTTACACCTCTTACAACCAAATTTCACATTTCAATGTATAACATACATTTTGTGTGAATTCATTGACGAACGCAACATAAGGTACGAGTATACTTAAAAATAATTAGCATACAATTTTAAAAGGATCAAAACAAAAATATTATATTTATAAGAAAAAAATAATATTTCCATTAAATTTTCATTATAAATTTTATTTAAATAAACATAACAAAAGAGTATGAATATTTTCTTTTAATTGAAAAAAAAATATTGTTGTAAGGGTGGTGAAATTTCAATGAAAGTTTTAAGTTACGAAAAAGTAAATTAAAATACGCAAAATAATGTCACGTTTCTATTTAAAATGCTAAAAATAAATGTCATTTTAACAAGAAAATTATATAAGTAAATAAATAAGTATAACATAGAAAATATATACAACCGTTTTCATTATTGACATGACGCTTGAACTTATAAGAGCAAATTTAGGCTGGGATATAAACTTATACGTTAGGAAATATTTAACTAATAAATTTTTATCTGCTTATGGTAATAATATAATATGTACCGATACATATATT